>NC_142481.1:50177500-50802500 GCF_049115385.1 Moschus berezovskii
TGCCCTCTGCTCTCATCTGCCGCCACCCTCCCTGGTACCTACTCGCCCCTGCCACCCTGTGTTGCCGCATGCCAGGCTGCTCCTGCTTAGACCCCTGCATGGGCCAGGCCCTTGGGGGTGTCCCTCCTTCCCTCCTTCTGGTCCAGCTCCAAGGCCACCTGTGCCAGGAAGCCTCTGCCCCGAGGCCCATCTGTCAGTCTCTCGGGGAACATGATTTACCCCTGCCGTCTGCCTCTGCCACACCACATGCCTCTGCAAGCAGTCTGTCTGATGGGTGCCCAGGCCATGCTGCTCAGGCCCCACTGTCTGCCCCTCTGCAACACCCCCAGGGGCCAGCCTGGTGGCAGAGGAGCCGGGTCTGCCCAGCCTGCCAGCTGACCTTGCCAGGCACCTCTGGGAGTGCTGTGGTCACTGTTAGCGGGCGTGCCCCCACCCACCTAAGCACAACGTCACGGAACAGGACGAAACATGCACTGGGGACCCTGGGGCCCAGCCCTCACCTGGGGCTCCAGGTCTGGTGGGCAACCAGGGGGTGTGCAGTATACAGCTGCATATGCGTGGGCCCACGGGCACCCACAGGCAGGTGAGTCCACAGACATGGGGACACACACCCTCACACGCAGATTTGCACACATGCATGCATGTATGCACACATGCACACGCTCACACCACACGCATGCCCCCACACTCCTCCCAGGGTCGTGCAGGGCTGCCCGCCCTCTGCTTCTGGCCCGAATTTCTAGATGGGGCCTTGGGGATGTTCTGTGTGCAGCAGCCAGCAGGTGGGGAGTTGCTGGGGGGAGGCAGCGGTGGAGATGCACAGACAGTGCCCTTGGGCTCCCCATCTCTCCAAGTAGTGCCTGGGTCCAGGAATGTTTGTTGTCAAGGCTGGTGTTTGGGAGAGGTCTTATACCCTAGAATTTAACAGTGTACCAAGCTCTGCCCAGGGAACTCTGGTTGCCCCTCGCCTGGCCTTGGAGGGTCCTTGCTCCACTGAGAGGACTTCCAGGGTCCTGTCTGCAGGAGCATACTGGGGCTCAGTGACCCTGGGAAACTCCCCTGCAAGTTCCAGGCAAATGGAGCGAGCACCAACCATCCCAGAGCCGAGAGGCAGCTCGTCCAGGCCAGGCTGGTCAGGGCGGGGAGGGCGGCGGGGCTGCAAGCACAAGAGACAGTGGCCGGGCCTCCACGGAGGCCACCTTGAAAACCACGCTGAATGGGGCACTTTCTTCAGAGGGACCCAGGGGCAGCTTGGCCCCAGAACTCCAGCACAAGTGCCCCTGGGAGCACCTTGTGCAATGGCAGCTCTGACGGGGGGAGCTTGCCCAAGGCCACACAGCAGCAGAGATCAGGAGGGCGGCAGCCCAGTGACACTCAAATCAGCTAATAACAGAAGCTGGGGGGGCCAGAGGAGGCCCAGCTCCTGGCCTCCTGGAGAAGGGAAGGGTGACATCACTCTGAATGCCGTGTAGTAGTTCTGAAAAAGCCCCCGCAGCCTCCGGGCCTGCCCTTGTCTGGGAGCTCCAGCTACACAGGGCTCCTCCCATCCCCCAGAAAGGTAAGGGTGCGAGAGAAGGAGGCACTCCGAGGGACCCGGAGAGTGGGGTGGCTCGGGCCCCAGGGTGGACCTGGCCCCCAGTATGGCTGCAGACTTGGGCCTCTCGGGCTTTGTCCGGAGTGGTCATCCTCTCTTGGAGACTTAAACCCCTGCCGTCTGACACCACCGTCCCCCACCCGAGGTCCCCAGCCTTAGTGGGTCCTGGAGCCCGGGCTTGCGGCCATGTTGGGACACCCTGGAGGTTGAAGGGTGTTCAAGGCTCTGGGCAGTTTTGATTTTGTCAGAAAGGTTGTCTCCATCCTTGCCTTATGCGACTCTTGGTTATAAACATTGGTGGTCCTGTCAACCCTGTGACATGGAGTCCGTGGGCACTGTCGTCACAGCGCCGGCACCTGGAGGGGCTCTGTCCACACCCTCTCCTCTCCACAGCCCTCACGTGAGAGACGGGCTTCTGGAACTTCGCTGTCCACGGTGGACAGCCGAGGGCCAGCGCCCAGAGGCTGAGTCTGGGTCTGAAGCCTGGGCTGGGGCCAGAGTGTGCCCAGGAAGCTTGGACACCCTGTGACCCTGACATGTGACAGAGAGCTGGGCCAGGCTGCAGAGTGGGGCTGGGACCCCGGAATGCTTCGGGCCTGTTTTGCATGTTTCATGGGCCTCCCTGGGTTGGGCTTGCTCCTGGCTCTTCCAGGCCTCGAGACAGGGCACCCCGGGCTGTCATCTCACCTGCCAGCCAGCCTGGGGTGGAATATACATCAGACCCATTTTACAGGAGAGGAAGCTGAGACTGAGGGAGGTAAATGAACTGGGACACAACCTTGGAATTCCCACCCTGTGCCTGAGACCCCCAAACAGGGCTTGGAAGCCTGGATTTGGAAGCAACCATGTCGTCCCATGTGGGGCTTCCTCGTGAGAAGCAGGGGCCTGTGTAGAGGCCACTGTGCTTGGTGGGGATGCAGAGGCGGCGGGCTTTAATGAGCTGTCTCCTGAGTGACAAGATTAATGAGCTTCCTTGGCTGCGTTAATTACTGTCCTGTCAAGTTCAGAATCCTACTAGCCTCCTTTCTCAATTAAAAGTGATTATGATTTCATTCCTCAGAACCAGAGGGTTAGTGAAGCCCACTGGGCAGCAGCCAGGTGGGGGGCCCTGGATACTTGGGGATCTGCTGCATCGGGGGGTGTGGGGGGCTGTGTGTCAGGTGAGGATCCTAGGCAATTGGTCCAATGGGACACCTGCTGCCTACTGGGCTCATGGCCCCACCCGTGGGAAGTAGGTAGGCACTCAACCCAATTTACAGATGAGGAAACCGAGACTTGGTGTGTAGGGGCCTGGGCTCCTCCATGCTGGGGGGATGGGTGCTTCGCTCTGGCCACTTCCAAGCTCTGCCCACTCTCCTGTTGCCTTGTCATCTGTGGACAAGCTGGGTTGTGTCCTGAGAGGACCCGGAGGGCTGCAGTCCTGCTGCAGGTCCCAGCTGCTCCAGGGTCTTCCTCGGTGGTGAGGGACATCTGCCATTGTCCTGGTGCCTAGGTGGGACCAGCCACGGCCACACAGCTGGCGGTGGCCCAGGAAAGGACTCTCCCCTCATGTTCCTGCGAGCCTGTCCTCTGACAGCACGGCCTCGGCCGTCTCTGGGCAGTTGGGCTCCAAGCGCTCTGGATCCGGCTGACCAAGCCCCTCTGAGAAGCCTCCCCTGGGTGCCCTTGCTGTGGTGGGTGATCGGAGCTCAGGAGGGGCCGATTGGGGTGGCAGTGGGCCTCTGGCTGCAGCGGCTTGGCTCCACAGAGCTCCTGGTCCCAGGAGCAGGAGACTGCCCTCCCCGAGGGCATCCACGGGGCTCGGCTGTTCCAGAGGGTGGAGGGCAGGAGGGAGACGTGGCCCTGCAGACCCCCGGCCTCCCCCTGCAGCCTTGGGGCCCTCTGCCCTGCTCCCTCACAGGCCCTGACCTGCCTGAGGGCCTCATCACTGCCACCGTCTGTCTGTCTCCCAGGAGCTGCCACCTGGCCAGCTCAATTCCCATCCGGCATCACACCCGCGCTCTGGGGGCTCCGGGCTCCTCCGGCGGAGGGCAGGGGAGGAACACACGCTTCCTTCTCACTATCCCTGCTAGGCCGGCCACTGTTGGCCACATCTGTTCCCGGCTCCTGAGGTCCACTCTGCAGGTGCCCATGTGTGGAGAGCACTCAACGTGTTGGGGTGAAGTGTGGACACTGGGGAGCCACAGAGCATCAGACCCCAAGGCTTCTCAGGGGGATGCGTGCTGGCGGGGAGACCAGGCAGGGAGCCCCTTTCTTCCTCCTGGGGACCCTTGGGATTTACGGTCAAGGGGCTCGAAGTGTGACAAGTGCAGGGAACCAGAGGCCCCGGTGTCTGAGGCTGAGGGGCCAGGCAGCTCCTTCTTAGCCTCAGTCTGTTTCCCCGTCCATGCCTTGTGCTGCCCTGCCTGAGCTCAGGGTCCCCGCCTCGCCAAGGCCCCTCTGCACCCTCCCTGGCAGCCCTCCCCTGATGGCACCTGTCACCTCCCCTCCTAGAGCATGGTGGGGGTGGGGCAGGGGGCAGGACCGGGGTCCCTCCTCAGCCCGTTTGTCCCCAGAGAGCATCCAGGGCCGGCTGCAGGGGCCACCACTGTCCACAGAAGGGAAGGCCGAGCCCACAGAGCCAGAGGCAGCACTGGCCGCCACCGCCCCTGCCTGGACACCACACCCCGCGGCAACCTTGCCCAGGGCCGGGCAGGAAGCCCATGTCGCGCACCCACCAGCTCTGCACAGAAGGGGTAGCTGAGACGCTGAGGGTGGGCACGCGGCCGGGGTGGTGAAGCGGGGGCCGCAGGCCGATGGGACAGGTGCTCACTCACACGGCTCGGTGCCAAAACACAGGGCTGCTGGCCGGCCCCACGGGCAGCGACGGCCCTTCCCGGAAGGCGCGGTCCCAGCCTCTCGTTCACAGCTGCTCCCTCGCTCAGCGCCCGCTGTCCTGTCTGCACCCCGCTGAAGGTGGAGAAAGGGAAGGGAGGCTTCAGGGGGAGACCTCTGGGTCTGTCCCCTGCTCCTGCCTCGCCCTGCCCCAGGTCCGGCAGCCCCTGGGCTCACCTGGCCGTGTGTGATTCAGCACCCAGTCCGTCCTCTCTGATACACCGTGGTTTCAGCTGTTTTCTCCCCATGGACCGAGCTTTTCCTTAGTATAAGCGTTTCCGTGTCCTGGTGCCAAGCACCCTGCCCGCATCAGCACGTGTTTCTTTACGGAGGGGAAGAGGCCAGACCGCCAGCACCCACTCTCCTCCCCACGGACGGGTCCACGGCTGTAGGAGCGCCTGGCACCCGCCCTGCCTGCCCCGCCCGCCGGGCAGCTGCTCAGCCAGGAAATCCAGCACAGAGGCAGCCCTCTGATTTTTCAGGAAAAGCCAGAAATCCAGGTTTTAAAGTGAAATCTCCCCATTTTAAAACTTTGGCAGCAAAGTCACCTAAGACAAAATGAGTACTGTGGGCCGAAGCGGCTGGGGCGATTGGGCTGTGGTTGGTCTCCCGTGACCTTCCTGTGGGTGGAGGCCCCTCAGGCTGTGCCCTCGGTGGGGGGATGGGTTCGGTCACCGGCTCCCTCACTCATTCATCTGTGGCCAGGCTCCCCACCAGGCGCCAGGACATGTCTGTGGACAGAAACAATGGAAACCATGCCCCTGCCGTGGCCCCCCCAGGGGGATGGGTTTAGGGTGCTCAGAATGTGAACTCAGGTCTCCTGGAGCCACGTCTGGTGAAGGCCTGTGGTGCCCTGCAAAGCTCTAGGATTGCTGGAATCCCTGATGGAGGTGGAAAACCCTGCACTGGCAAAGTGGGGGTCAGAGAGGTTATGCCCTGTGCCCCAGGTCACACAGCAGGCTGCAGAGAGGGCCAGCCCGGGAAGGCTGTGCAGACCGAGGGCAAGCTCAGCACTGTGGCCTGAGGGAGGGTGGGGGTGTGCCAGGCCTGCACCCCGGCATCTTCCTGGCCTGAGGCTGGCCTAGGTTTCAGGAGGGACAGAAGTGTTTAGGTTCCCCTCCCGAGTGGGAGGTGCCAGCGGCTGCCTGTCACCTGACCGCCCACAACAAGCACCCAGGCCTTGTTCCAGACCCACTGCTGGTGGCTGCCTGATAAGGGTGGGGTTCCTCCCCGGGGAGGGCAGGGCTGGCTGGTGGAGGGGTCTGCTCGGTCTCCAGGACACTGGAGGGGGCTGGTCTGAAGTCCTGGAAGACACAGTGGTCCTGTCCAGCTGTGTGACAAGAAGGGGACCTTCATCCTCATTCTGCAGATGGGCCCAGAGGGGCTGGGACACTTGCCCATGAACACACAGCCGACAGGCCGCAGGCCGGGAGACCTGGGCTGGTCTCCGTCCAGCTGCGTCCCTGGTGCCCCTCCCTCGCTGGACCAGGCGACCATCTCCTGTCTGCGACACTCCATCCCCAGCTTCCCTGGGGCCTCTAGCACTTCCCTCTCCCCAGAGCAGCCAGGGGGTCTTTCCAGGCACAGATGGGGCCATATCCCCCTCTGCAAATGCTTCACAGCTTCGCTGGTGTTGGAATCAAGTCCTATCCTGGCCATGAGCCCCTGGACCATCGGGGACCTGCCTCCTGGGCCTTCTAGAATGCCTTGGGGCCTTTTCCTCCAGAGTCCCTGTTCTGGGAGCATCCCTCAGAGGCCTCCCCGCTGCGGCTGCCTGGGGTCTGGACCCCTCCGTGCAGGGTCCGAATGGGTGTGATTTTCCTTCAGGTCTGTGTCCCCTTGCTTTGCCCAGGCAGTGTGAGTGGTGGGAGGTGGGTGGGCTGGACTGTGTCCCCTCAAAGACGTCACCAGGTCCTGACCACCCCCCTCCGCCCTGGGGAACCTGGGAATGTGGGCTTATTGGGAACAGGGTCTCTGTAGGGGTGGTCAAAATGGGTCATCCTAGGTTAGGGTGGCCCTGTCCTTAGAAGAGACAGAAAAGGAAAGACACAGACCTGGAGGAGAGGCCACGTGAAGGTGGGGGCAGACTGGCCACTGTGGTCACCTCCCTGCACCCCTGTCGCCACCTCCCCAGTCCGTTCTCCCCGCAGCCTCCCAGGGCAGGGGCCCTACCCGGAGCCCTCGCTCACCCAACCTGGGGCTTCACCTCAGCCTCCTCTGGCTGGAGCCCTGCTCCCCAGACAGCCATGGATGGCTCTTCTCTGCCCACACGTGCTGGCTGTCCAGCGGCACCTCTGACCACGGGGTCCACCTTGACCCCAGTCCCTGGCACTTTCTGTTAATATCTCCTCACCCTGCTTTATTTTAAATTTCATCATGAAGTGGACATACGTATCAAAGTGTGTATTTACATACATTCATAAAGCATGGATATTCTTGCAACATGTGTGTACATAAGTCATGCACGCAGAGCATGTGAGAGGGGACATCGCCGCCCTGAGGACCCCTGTGCCCCCACCACTCCGCAGCGTCTCCCTGTGCAGACGGGCTGCCAGCCTCCATCACAGATGCTGGTTTTGCCCGGGTGACATCAGGCTCCACGGTCATGTGTCCCCACCTCTGTCCTCCACCCATTTCAACTGGCGCCCCCTGGGGCCCTGACATTGCACCTGCAGAGCTGGGGGGAACTAAGCCAGACCGAGGTCACGGACGCCCGAGCCCAGGGTCCCCTGGGGACCTCCATGGACTGCACTCTGGGGGTCTCTGGAGTCACGACCCCTGCTGGCAGCCTGGAAGACACAGCCCCCATGCCCCTGCCTCCCTGCAGAGGGGCCTGAAGTGGACGACTGGCCAGGGAGGGGCCCCAGCCCTAAGGGGTGCCGCCCGAATAACGTGGATATTCATCCCAGACAAGTCCTGGTTCTGTTGGCCTCCAAGGGTGGCGCTGGCTGAGACCCGCAGAACGCCCCTCCCTCCCCAGCCCTCGGGCTGTTTTTCTTTCATCAGCTGGAGAAAAGGAGGGAAGAAAGGAAGACAGCAGAATATTTTGCAGGGACTGAAAAGGCATTGTGACCATGTGTTTCTTTGATGGCCGCGGGGAGCCCGGCCCCAGAGTCCTCTCCCTCTGGCCTTCGAGGTGGAGGTGGAGGGGGCTGCCTTTGAGCCAGTGAGGGTCTGCAGCAGTTGGAGGGGGGCAAGGCCCATTCAGGCAGGAAGCCTGTGTGAGCCAAGCACTGGGGACTGGAAGGGGGCCTGAGACACACACACACACACACACACACACACACACACACACACGGAGGAGAGAGAGAAGATGACTGAGACACACACACACACACACACACACGGAGGAGAGAGAGAAGATGCCGGAGGCAGTGCTGTGTATACAGCTGGTGCTCATGGGTATGTGCAGGAATGACTCAGGTTGCTGACCCTGACTGCTGGTTAGGGCTGTCCCCTCACACTGGTCTGAGCGCGGCAGCCCCTCCCTCTCTTCCTCCATCTTTAATTCCCCTCCCGCCAATTTGTTTTTTTTAAAGCTTGTAATTCTGCCCCAGCCAGGAATAAAAGGGGCATAGCAAAAATGGTGCCTACACCACAGGTTGTCAGGACAGAAGCCAAAATCTGTTGGGAGAGCCGAATTAAGCTCTGAGCTTCCTGGGCACCAAGCTACAAAGGGAGTAAGACGCAGTGAACTTGTCTCTGCCGTTGTCTTGGGGGTGGGGGGTGGTGGCGTGGGTGCGGAGCATGCGCGGTTAACAGTCTTCCTGCAAGCCTGCTGACCAGTCCCCACCTCCCAGCACTGTGCTGAGACGAAAGGAGATGCCAGGTGTCTCACGCCTGGTGCACGGTGTCTGCTCGGTGGCTGTGAATCCCTTCCTCTGTGTTACAGCTGAGGATGCTGAGGCTCAGAAGGTACTGATACCTGGCTTTCGAGATCACGGCACAGCCAGCGAGAGCAGAGGGCTGATGCTGACACTGGCGGCCAGGACTTGTCCTCCTTGCTCCCTTCTTAGGGAGGGGGAAGCCCCAGTCCAGGGGCTGCCTGTGTCTGACTGTGCGCCCAACCGAGGCCTCTGAGCTGCTGTGGGCCTGGAGGGGCAAGTCATCTAGGCCAGTCCCTCCCCAGAGCATAAGGGGCATCTCTGGGGCTGTGGGCACAGGGCCCAGTCACACGTGATCCTGCCCTCCCAGTCCTCTGGGGGCTTTTCCTCTCACGAGGAGGGACCCCTGGAGACCCAGCTTGTTAGAAGCTCTTGAGTGGGGAGAGCGTAGGGTAGGGAAGGACAGGGCAGTGCACATCTTGCTGCAGGAAGGTGATCTTCCTGGGGGCGGTCATGACCTGGGTGACCCTGGCCTGGGGGTGACTCTGACCCGGGATGACCCTGACCTGGAGGTGACCCTGACCTGAGATGCCCCTGACCTGAGCTGACCCTGACTTGGGGTGACCCTGACCTGGGGATGACTCTCACTTGGATTGACCCTGCCCTGGACTGCTGCTCTGGGGGGTGAGGGACCAGAGCCTTGGGGGCTGAGCGATGCAATAGCTGTGGGCTCCAGTCCAGTGAACAGGAGAGGAAGGGGAGACAGTGTGTCTGTCCCATCGCCTGCCCAGCTGGCATGTCCCCATGGTCCCCTCTCTGTCTCCTGGGCAGCAGGAGGGAGCCCAGTGCATGCACTAAGAAGCCAGACACTGCCCTTGACCTCTAGGCTCCGTAGCCTCCCCTGTGTGGGACCACCTTGGCCATAGTCCGTAGGGAAAGATGGTGTGAGTGGCAGCCCGAGGCAGGTCGACCCCAGAGAGAGGGGCCCTGGCCCCACTCACAAGCTGGGGGCCCAGGTCAGTCAGCCCCCTCGTGGGAGAGTGGGATCAAGGCATTATGGTGTCATAATGTCAGAGCGCATGCACCACCAGTTCCTTGCTGCATGACTTCAGGCAACTGACTCAACCTCTCTGAGCCTCATTCACCCACCTGTGAATGGGTCATCCCTACCTCACATGGTCTGCGGGGTTACATCAGACACTGTATGCAAACCAGTGAGCTGGTCCTATTCCTCAGGGGCTGTGAGCTGTTATTCCATACCATTATGTCTACATTGATTAATCTCTCCCATTGCCCTGAGGTTGAATGGACAGGCCCGGGTATAAGATACAGAAAGTGTAGATGTTTTAAAGTGATGTTATGAAAGTATTTCTCTGGGACTCCACTTCCCCACTAGAAAAATGGGTATGACACCACTGGCCCTCCCACCCCTGGGGCTCTGCCTGCGGTGGAGGGGGGTGGTGTCTTGGCTGAGCCGGTTCTTGGAGGCCTGGTGACTCCCTCTGCTGGCCCAAGTGTCCAGCAGATGGTGCTTGTTACAAGATTCTTGCCGAGGTAGGCTCTGGGGGAGGCAAGAATTAGGGCAGTGTGTGTGTGTGTGCATCTGAGTGTGCACACGCAGGTGGGGGACTCTGGTGTGCATGCACACGTGCGGGCAGGTGCACTGGCTTATGCACCCAGGAGCTCTGGGCCAGCTATTTCTGCCTGGGGACATGGTCCCCTGAGGCTCTGCCACTCGCCCTGCCGAGGACGACTCGCCTTGCCGAGGACGACTGCCGGCACCTGCTGGGGTCATAGCAGTTGGGGAGCAAAGGCCGGGCGCCGTCCCAACAGGCTGGCCTTGGGCATTGGTAGGACTGACTGATAGGTGCAACCACCTCCAAGCCTGTCGGCACAGCCTGCTGATCCTTATTTTTTCCCCCTAAAATAACATGTTTAAGCTAAGATTGGAAAGGTTATGCAAAGATTGGAAGAAACAGAAAAGCAACCTGGCAGTCCCAAACGCCATCGACAGGATCGGTCACTGCGACACAGACCCCGAGGTACTCCTGGGGGGCTGTTGCAGAGATGAAAGCGGAGCAGCGGGGGGGCAGGAGTGTGGGGGGATGGTTTGGACATCTCTGCTGGCAGGACACTGCCTCGCAGCCCATTGGAGGCTTGTGCCAGTGTGTGAACAAATGCACTCGATGGGAGCAGTACCAACCCTGCACCACCCCACTGGAGAAGCGAGGTGCCCATGGCGTGCGTGCAGTGAGATCTATCTTGTAAAAAGCAAACAGAAGCCAGCCTGTGCTCATGGAGAGAATTCTGGAAGTCTGCGGTGGGGACTGGAAGGGACGGGGCCTCACCGGCTCACTTTTTAAACATCTGTGTCTGACACGGAGTGGCAATTGCTTTGATGATGAACAGGGTCCAACAGGGACCTTCTGAAGAAGCTCACTCTGCTCCTCTGAGCGCAAGGTGCGGGGCCCCAGCCCTGGCTGCGGGGGATGGGGCTGTGGGGTGCTCTGCAAAGCACCCTCAGGGAGGGGCAGGACTGCCCCTGGAGCCTCGGCTGGTGACCCCGCAGGCACAGAGTTGAGCAACCTTGTGGCCACTCTGCCACTTCACCGTGACCCCCAAACCCCTGCCTTCCTGCCCCAGCCCCACGTGCCACTCTTGGCCTCGTGCAGGGGCAGTTTTCTGGCTGGTCCCTCCTCTGGCCAGGCCAGGCTGTCGCAGGGCCTGGCTGGACACTACGGCTGGCGGTGGCAGAGTTGGCTCCGGAGCCCCATGGAAAGTTGTCCCTGGCTCCTGCCACCTTCCAGCTTTTCACATCTCAGCTGGTTTTAATTAGCTTCCTTCAAAGTCCCCAACAGCAATTCAGCCACGTTAGCGCTCGCCAGCTGCCAAGACGTGTGTGTGTTTGTGTGTGTGTGTGTGTGTGTGAGCGTGTGCCTTTTGGGGAGTGGGTGGGAGGAGAATGCAGGAACCATCTTGATCTGTTGAACTGTAGGCTGTTTTCTGCTTCTGGGGCCAAGAGCTGCAGGCTGGAGGGCACGTTGGGCCTGGGCCCTGGAGAGGACCAACAGGGCTTGACTGGGCAGGAGATAGATGGCCAGGACATGGCGGCCCAATTGGGCGGCTGGGAGGGGCTGGTCTTCACTGCCCGGATACTCTATACTTTGTCTGCATTTCCTGGGCGCCTATTGGGGCCCTCTGAACCCTCTGCTCTGTTCCTGTTCATGCTACCTGGCTGGGGTCCTGGGGCCATACTCTCTCAGCCTCTCCCACCCTTGGTACCTGCTCCAGGTCCCGAGGTGCAGATGCAAATGCCCAAATGGAAGGGGTGAGAACACAGGCAACCTGCCAACTCACAAGAAACACCGCCCTCATCGAGTGCATTTGTTCACACACTGGCACATGCCTCCTGCCTCCAATGGGCTGCGAGGCAGCGTCCTGCCACCAGAGATGTCCAAACCACCCCTCCACACTCCTGGACACCCAAAGCTCCGGGGGTCCAGCCTCCGTCTGAGACGGTGCAGGCATATGGCGACGAAACAACCAACGACTCGTTCTTGTTTAGGTTAAAAAGGCAGACAATCCTTCACGCCGGAAACTCACTGACATACTGACTGAAATGCCCCCACGACTGAGCACCCCCTTGTCTCGCCTCGGAAGGACCAACTGCTCTTCTTGACACCTTCGCAGACGAAATGGGGCTGTATCTGGGATTTGCTTCAGAAACGCAACGAGGATAACTCAGGGGGCAGGCGACCAGGTGTCAGCGGCCCATGGGCTGTGCAGGGTGCCTTTATCGCTGCCTTTGTTGGTGTTTAGAAAGGGCCAACATAAACACGTGAAAACAGCTACCCTATAAAACAACTACTGCCAGAAAAATTCCAACTGTTTTTCTAAGGACCCCAGGATTGCCAGGGATCATGGGCTACCTGACAGCATGTGGATGCTGTCTGCTTTGTCGGCTCCAGGAGGAAAGGTTTCTGGAAAGAGGCTCCCTCAGCGGGGGATGGCAGGGGGGCAGCAGGGGGAGGTCCCTTCCTGGCCTCGATGCAGACCAGAGAATGTACAGTCCAAACTGGGTACTTCTCAGAGTAAAAGGGTACTAAAAGAAAAAGAATCCAAGTGATAAATTTATAATAATAGCAAAATAGAAAGGATCAACTACTGGGGTGCGCCTCACTCTGGGTGAGATCTGCGGCTTGAGGGTCCTGACTCCACCTTCCCCAGGACTGCCCTCCACGGCCAGCTCTGCAGTGTCCTGACTGCATCCGCCCTCCCCTCCCCATGTCTGGACCTTGTAAAAGCTGAGTGTCCTGATCTACACGTATCTCCTACATATCTGAGCTCTGGTATGTGTGGCTGGGTGCTGGCATTTATGGTCTTATCTTCTTAGGGTAAACTGGCCTTTTTATGGTGCCTTTCTGTTCCCCTTGGGCTGGTCAGATGAGAGAATCAGCAGAGCCCTAAAAGCTTAACTGGCTGCATGACTCTGGGCGCCCCACCCCCCACTCTGCCCAGATGTTTCCCCACCAGGAGAAGAGACTGGGTGAGGGTGATGGATGGGAGGTGGGCCGGGTCGGACAAAGGGACTCAGCAGAGTAAGGCCCTGAGGCAGGTGTGGACACCCGTGCACCCCCTGCTCCTGGTAGGGGCGTGAGGACTCAGAGAGAGGTGAACACTGGAAGCCTGGGGCATCGGCGTGGACCCAGGTTGACTGTGGAAGAGTCACGACTGACTGGGGGCCGGGCCCCACTGGGACGTCTGTATCCATGGGACTCTTCAAACCCCACATGTCCACACGGCACTCTCGTCCCACCACACCCTTTTCCAGGGAGTTGATCACTGTGCTGCAGGGCAGTGTCCACTCCCAGTGCCCAGAACCCTCCAGCCACATGTCCACCTGGTCACTCAGCCTTCTGAGCTGGATGGGAAGCTCTGGGAGGGCAGGGACTAGCCTGAAGGGTTCACGCTTGTGTCTGCCACTCGGCACAATGACTGGCAAAAGGAGTCATCCATCTAGCCACCTATCCATGCACCGTCCAACCACCTACCTACTTACCATCCATCCATCCACCGTCCACCCGATATCCATCCACCCACCATCAATCCACCCAATATCTATCCATCCACCATCAGTCCATCCAATATCCATCCCTCCACTGTCCATCCAATATCCATTCATCCACCATCAATCCACCCAATATCTATCCATCCACCATCAGTCCATCCAATATCCATCCCTCCACTGTCCATCCAATATCCATCCATCCACCTTCCATCCAATATCCATCCTTCCACCATCAATCCATCCACTCACCACCCACCCATTTACCGTCTATCCACCTATCATCAATCCATCCATCCACCCACCATCTATCCATCATCCAACCACCTGTCCAACATCCACCCATCCATCCGCCCACCATCTGTCCATCATCCAACCACCCATCCAATATCCATCCATCCATCCACCCACCATCCATCATCATCTAACCACACATCCATCACCACAATTAGAATTCCAGTCTTAGGGCCCTGAGTGCTGTTTTCCACCCCTGGCTCACAGCAGGACTGATGGTGCTGTGATGCTCTGGAGGAAGCAACTGTCCCCCTCCCCCGCCATGTGAACCCCCCTCCCCTGAGAGCGGACCTGCCATGACTGGCACTGCATGGCATGGGTACCCACAGCAGAGACACCACCTTAGTCACTGATGGCTCTGACCCAAGGCTGGCAAGGGGATACACCCTCCTTCTCCCCAGTGACTCCTGGTCAGCTCTGTGATCCCATGGGGGAGTGACCATACAAAACCATTGAAGGTCTGGATCCCTTTTCTGCTTGAGCCTATGGAGGGTCCCAGGGCCTCGGGGGCCAAAGACCTGGCAAGGGGCTGGGGGTGGGGAAGCTGGACTGGATCTAGGACCTGGCCTGTCAGAGGGCCCAGAGGGAGAGACTGCCTTTCTGCCTCCAGGCCCCTTCCTGGCCCCATCTCATTCCTAGCCCTTCTGTGGGCTGGCTCAGCCCCCGGCTGCAGTAACCTGCTGTGCCGGGGTCCTAGAATACCCTCTTGCAGCACCCCGAGAGCAGGGCGACTGCCAATTACCAAGATGCTAGGAGGTTCAGATGGAGCTGGGGCACGATCTCAGCTCACTGTCAGCGTCTGACTGGGGTCCCTGCACTGCAGCCCCCAGTTGACCCAGGGCTGAGCCAGCTCTCCTGTGGCCACTGCTCTGTTTTCACAGCTGAGAGGAGGGACTGATGGGAGAGGCGGGGTTCCGGGCCCCGAGGAGGCCACTGGGCTTGGAGGTTCCGGAAAGCAGGCACCGGTGAAGTGCTTCCGAGAACCACAGAGGCCGTGGGATCTGCTCCTTCCGTGCTGGCCGGGGTGGGGTGCGCCTGGGAGAGCAGAGGTCACCCTCAAGAGTCTGCACCCCTCTGCCAACAGGCAATGCCTCAGTCCCCCCCCAATCTGGAAAGTAGAGCCAATTTTCTAGCTGCCAGACCCAGCTGGAAGCTAGGGTCCTGAAGTTGCTGAGGTTCAGGGGTTGCTGTGGGCAGGGACAGAATCCGGGCTCAGTGTGCCAAGGCTGGAGGTCAAGACTGCCCAGTGGTGCCCCAGTCCTGCCATGAGGGCAGATGTCTCTGGACTCCCCAGTGATGGCCACCACAGCAGGCGCTGCTGGAAGCAGCTCACTGCACCCTCTGCTCACCCCACCTGTCTCGTCTATCCCAGGGGCTGATTCTTACACTAACCTGCGAGCTGCCAGGATGATGTCATCCCCAGCTCCTCACAGAGGACTCAAGGTCCAGGGAAGTGGTGAGAACTGTCTGGGGTCACACTATGCTTGTTACCCCGAGTCCAGCAGGGGTGGGGACTGGAGTGTGGCTCTCACCTCCTGGGTGCTTTGCCCTGGGGGTCCCAGGGTGCCTACTGGCCTGTGGGCCCTGCCCAGCTCTCCCCCTTAGGTGGCCCTGGGCCCGGCCCTGGGGAAGGAATACCCAGGAGAGAGGGGCTGCCCGGCTGGGGTGTTCTCAGCTGGCCTCTGCCCAAACCACCAACCACCAGCTACATGAGAACCGCCAGATGGGACCGACTGACCACCTACCAACCCATCAACCCAATGCTGCCCCCGAGGGGCCTGGGTGGGGCCAGCAGAAACTGCACTGCCCACCCACAGAAGCATAAACACGGATAAATCACAGTCATGTGAGTCCCTTAGGCTGGGGCTGCTTGTTACACAGCAGCGGGTAGCTGTAGCCCTCGGCATCTCTCAGCTTTAGCGTTCTTTTCTAAGTGGGGTGTGGGGTGGGTTAAACAGGAGGGTGCAACTCAAGTTCTCGGCACAATAGGCGCAGCCCAGCGATGGCTGCTGTAACTTAATCACGATGAGTTTTGTCCCAGGACCCGTGAAAATTATTGTTTTCCTGTGGGAAAGTGACTTGGGTCCCAGCTGACCGTCTGGTCACAATCCTTGTCCCAGACGCTCCGGGCCGCTGCCAAGGATGCAGATCCAAGTTCATCTGAGAACTCCTGTCCCCCTGCCTTGGGGCACCGGTCAGCCTATCCTCCTCCCTGACGACTGCATCTTTGCACCCAGATGTGTCCTAAGCGGGGAAGCAGGGGGCCTGAGAGAGAAGTGGGGAGGGCCTTGTACCCCACTCGCTTCCCCCTGCGTCACTGCTGGAGCCCCTGTGACTCCGCAGCAGGAGGCAGGGATCAAAGGCCCGTCCAAGGACGGGAACACTAACTCCCTCCGGCACTCTTTATTTGCTGAGATGAAGTGCTTTCTGAGGCCTTTGTTTTGTTTTCTTTGCCACAGCTCTGTCCAGCGTGCCGACGAGAGGGACGCCATCTGCCATGCGCCACCCAGCTGGCTGGGAAAGGGATGCCTCTGACCTGTGCCCAGGCTCTGGGCGCCCTAACACCCAGGGGCCTGCACCCCAAATGGGAAGGCTGCGGTACGAGGGTCGGGCTCCTCTACTGACCATCACTCCCAGACGCCCGGACGCCAGTGCGTCTGCAACTAGGTCTGAGGTCATCTGAGCCTGGGGGCGTCCAACGTTTGTAGCCACTGAAACCTTGGATTGTGTCTAAGAGAAATCTAGACAGAATCAGTCTATCTCACACACATGTACAGGACGCCTATATAAAGATTCGGATTCGTGTTTACATGTCAGAGCAAAGATTGCTCACTTAGGAGGGTGCACAGCTGTGCCCTCCCCACCTCCCTTGTCCTCACCCTCCTTTCCCCAGCAGCTGGGACAGCGGTGAACCCCACGATGAGGGCTGGAGGATGGGGAAGGGAGAGACTCAGGCTGCTCCCACCGCCGGTCTAGGGGAGGGCGCACGACCCAGACCTGCCCCGGGTCCTGCTCAGACCACAGAGACTGGGGCGTGGTGGTCACACCTCCACTGAGGAGAGGCTGGGATGGCAGGCAGGACAGAGGCCTGTCTGCTCCCTCGGGCGGGTCTCCTTCGAGGCCCACACAGCAAAGACAGAGCCCAGAGGCAGAGAGGCAGACTTCTGAGAATCCTACCATCCCAGGGCCTTCTCGGCCGCACAAGCCAGTTAGGAGTTGTTCTGCAAATTGCACTCAAGGCGACTGGTGCACACAGCATGGTCCAGCTAAGGTGGGATGGCGAGGGGAAGGCGCTCAGAGTGGGGTGCATGATGGGACCGGAAATGAGCGCATGGACAGCGGACAGCCCTGTGGGTGACCCTGCCCGCACAGGGGCCTGGGTGTGGGATGGCCAGCATGCACTGAGGTGGCATAGTCCACTGGGGACAGCCCAGGGCTTTGGCCTTCGGGGACAGGTGCCCAGGGAGGAGGGATAGTCTCAGTGTGGTGATGCTGTTAATGGTGGGGCCCACACAGTGGGATGGACAGACAGCCTCCCGGAGCTGACACCTGGTTCCAACCCCAGCTCCCCTCGATGGGTGCACAACCTCGGACAAGTGACTGCAGTCTTGGAGCCTCAAGTGGGAATTATAGTGTCTTAGTGTGCCCAGAGGGGTACAATGAGAGGAACACCAGTTATCTGGGCAAAATTCTAACATGGTGCCTGGCAGGTGGTACCTGGGAATGGCACACCATCCCAGGAGCCCCAGTGTGAAGTTTATAAACATCAAGTATATACTCAAAGGCATGGTTCTAGGCTTTGCATGATACAATGTCTACAACTCTATGTAAGGCATGGAGCTCCACTGTAACAAAATACCATCCATTAATACAACCACCTCCAGACGCCTCACACTCCCTGAAGCACTTCCTCACTGGCTGGCTGTGGCTGTCAGAGAAACATCCTCCTTGCCACGACTTCCTGAGGCCCTGCCTGCACGGTCTGCCCCAGGTAGGGTCTAGGCTGAGCCAGGCTTGGGGAACTGCCTGGGTGGAGGTGGCATCCAGGGAAGCGGGTGGGGGGGGGCAGGCGGGTGGGAGGGGGTGAGGGGCAGGCTGAGAGGCGTGGGTGCCTGGGGCAGGCACAGCAGCCTGCAGGAGCTGTGAGGATGGAAACCTCGTGGAAACCACGGGCCTGGGAATCCCCAAGCCCGGAGTCCCCTTGGACACAGCGTGTTTCCTTCCCTTACCCGCCATAGCCTGCCTGTCCCCTGACCTCTGGGGCCATGAACCCACCAGCCACAGCCAGGTTCCAGGACATGTGGGGCGTGACATCCCAGGGGAGCTGGGACGGGAGCATGACCCCCAACCCTGCCTCCCAGGCTGCTCTGGGCGCACACGGTGCTGTCCCCTCCCCCACTAAACCCAGAAAAACGAGAAGTGCCTCTGGGGTCGATTTTACAGACGACAGGTAAGACGTGGGTCAGTCACACCGTGGAGGCTGGCGCCGCCTGTCCCTCTCCTTGCACAGCCACCGGGACGTGGAGCGGTCCCCAGGGCTTGCACCGCATTCTGGCCACAGTGCCGTGTTCCCAGGTCCCATCGCTGCTCTACATTCTGGGGCCTGCAGTCCCTGCCGAAGGTGCGTGTCCAAGAGGCCGGGCTGCCGGCGTCCACTCCACTTTTGGGGAGCACAACGCCGGCTGCTGGACACCAGGCCTGGCTGGCCAGAGCCCTTTCAGACCCAGTGCGGGCCATACAAGTGCTGGGTGGCAAAACCATGAGTGGGGACTGTGGGCGGGAGGGCTGAGCATCCAGGAGGTGACGCACAAAGAAGCCCAGGCTGGCTGACCCTCCCCCAGACCCCTCGGCCTGCCCAATGCACCGGAGTCCCCTGAATGGGCTCAGCTCAGAGCCACCAGAGTACAGCCCAGCTTCAGTCTCTTCTCAACAGACCGCACGGAACAGGGGCCTTGGGCCTGTGCGCACAGCACCTACCCAGGGCAGGCAGGTCCCTCTGGGAGCCTCTGAAGCTTTAATTACTCCCCAGGCACCAGCCCGGCATAAACACAGCCTAGATGTCCAAGAAAAGCACACTGCCGGCACGGGGAGCCTCTCTCAGAGCTAAATGCAGCCTGGGCACTGGCCTGCCTGCCAGCGTGCTCAGATAACAATCGGATGCGCTGGGCCCTGAGCTGACCCCGGAGCCGACACGCTCCCGCTCGCCGGGAGCGACCACCCTGGCCAGGCCTTCAGGGCCGCCGGCTGCCTTTCTTCCGCTGGGAAGGGCACTCTTGGGTGGGGAGCAGGAATGCACGTGGGCTGGTCCGAGTTTAGAATGTATTTATAGACGGCTGCCAGCCGAGTGGTACCCTCGAGGTCAACTTCCTGCCAGGCCCTGTGGCCAGATGTTTACTGAGATTGCAGAGACCGACCCACCCACGCATGCCCGGATTCATTCCACGTCCATGCTTGGAGGTCGCTTCACACTGGGGGCCCAGCCGGGCTCTGTGAGCATGGAGGAGAGCTGGGACCAGGTCCCAGCACACCAGGGACTTCAGACGTAGAACCATCATGCACAGGGTGGAATTAAGGAGGAGGAACGGAGGGGAGAGGACTCATGCTTCCCCGGGAGGTAAACCTCAGAGGAAAGGCAGGGCAATGTTGGAGATGGGTTTAGAAGGATGAATAGGAGCTTTCCAAATGTCCCAAAGAGAGAGAAACAGCATGTGCCACGATATGGCAGTGGGCAAGGAAGTGCTGTGTGTGGACAGCCGCTGTCCGGCGTGCCTAAAGCCGACACCCAGGAACAAAGACATAAAGGCCTAGGAGGGTCTCCAACTTCAATGCGGGTAAAGCCTTCAAGTCGCCAGGGGAGCTTATGAACACGCAGGCCCCAGGTCTCTACTGATTTTTGATTCAGCAGGCCTGGATGAGACAGGGTCTGATCCGGGGTCACAAAGCCCAGAGAAGGAAATGCAGTTTGGAGAGGCTTCCTGGCGGAAGCAGGTGAGAAAGTGAGGTAGGCTTGAAGAGGGAGGCCCTGTGCTGGGGGTGGTGTCAGCGGCGCCACAACTGCAGGGCGCCTGGAGGCCAGAAGGGCAGGGTGGCCGCCAGTACACACCAGACCTCAAGAACCTAAACTGCCTCACTGATCTTGTATCCACCCGGTGCTGGAGTGATGCCTTTTTGGACATATTGTATTAAATAAGATCAATTTCGCTCCTTTCACTTTTTGTTTTTAAACGTGGCTCTCAGAACAGTTAAACTTACACTGTAAGTAATTACTTTGGTAACGTTACTCTGGTAATACTGTATGATTCCTGTACATACAGTACCCATGACACAATGTCATGCACGCACGTGACACTCACATATGCGCACACAGGCACACATGTGCATACACGAACACCCGCACACCCCTGCTCTGATGGCTGCACGGGGCCTCATGGGCAGGCCATGGTCTCCAGCTCCCTTGAGCAGAACACAGCACGCGTGGCGGGGGCGCGGGCAGCAGAGCTCCGGCCTCTCGTGGACTCTACAGGCCAGGAGGTGGGCCGGGTGCACAGGCTGCCTAACCTGTCACTGGGTCCTGCTCTTCTCTTTCTAGGATCAGCCCCAGAACACCTTCTTCTCCTGGCCTCCCCAACCCTGCCCAGAAGCCCCCCTTCGAAACTTTGCCCCAGGTACGCTGAGCTCCTGTGGGGGTGAGGCGGGGCGGTGCCTGGGGCCCAACCTGGCCCGGGCGGCCCTGCACAAATGCTTGTTGGACGAAGGCATGGAGCGCAGAGGGAGCCCAGTGCCCAGCAGGTTTGCTGGACCACCAGGGAGGATACCGCCTGCTCCCGCTCCCCGGGTGTCCTGGACTCCACTAGTTGTCGGATTCATCTTTCCTACTGTGTGTTCTGGAACCATGGAAAGAACTGCAGGACAGGTTACGGGGTACACTTTGGGACGGACCTGAGCTAATGCTCTATAGGTTCGCCTGACCTCAGTAAGTGACGTCAGGGTTTCCTGGGATCAGTTCAGAGCTAGTGGTCCCTGAGTGATGTGCTTGGTCTCTCTCCAAGGGCACCACCCTCCCCCATCCTGAGGAAAAGCCCCTTGGGCAAGGCGGCAGGAACAGTGAGCAAGCGCACATTTCTGGCAGAGCAGTGGGGACCCCTGGAGGGGCCCTGGTCTCCCCTTCATTTAGGGGAGCCAGAGGACAGAGCCTCCCGCAGGACAGGATTGTTCCTTAAAGACATGGCCTCAGGGCCGTGGTGGCCACCCTTGGCCTCGATCTCGCCTCCGCACCCAGGCAGAGGTTGAATCTGGGCCCCTCTTCCTGGCATGTGACCCGAGTCAGTGCCTCTGCCTTCCGGTCCTGGCTTCCTCGTCACAGGAAGAGGGTAGGGGTCCCCATGGCCTTACCCACAGGTGGGAACAGGAAACGGCATGGCTGTCATGGGGAACGCTTGGGCAACTCCTCAGAGTGACGGGCTAGAGCGACCACCTGAGCCTACGGATGTCTACCCAAGAGAGACGAGAACACACATTCACACAAACGCCTGTGCATATGTGTTCATATCGGTGTCATCCACACAGTGTGATCATCCACAGTCTGGAATATTATTCAGCCAAGAAAAGGAACAAAGTGCCAATCCCACCTACAATGTGGATGCGCCAGGCAAGCACCCAGTGAATTCTTGTGAAACATCCAGGATGGGCAAAGACAGAAAGCAGCTAAGTGGTTGCCAAGACTCGGGGAGGGGCTGGAGTCACTGCCAGTGGGTCCGGGTTTTGTTTTAGGGTGACGAGAATGTTCTAGAACAAGATGGTGGTGATGGTTGCACAACCTTGTGAATATACTAAAACCCACTGACGTTTACTTTTAAAGGGTGAATTTTATGGTGCACGAATTATGGTTTTGTTTTTGTTTTTTAAAGAAAACAAGGTTCCTGCAGGGCTGATGGACACAGGACACCCACCAGTCCACAGCCTCCACCAATAGGGTTGCCTCCTCCAGTACCAGGGCCTGGTCCTGGCTCCCTTGCCCCATCTGGCCGTGGCCATGGCCATCCCACACTGACTGCTCCCCCAGCACCCCTGGCCGGGAACCCAGAGAGGCCGCATTCTGCAGCGTCCCTGCTGGACACATGCAAGGCCCAGAGAAGCAGGCCCTGCTTACACATGGCCACCTTGGCTCGGTCGTCCCGAAGGAATTCGGAAAATGCAATGGTCACATTCTGTAAGGCTGGGCCTTTGGGAAGACTCGAGGCCGCTCATGAATGTGGAGTCTGTTTGGCCGCTGGCTGAGATGCAAGCCTGCGAGCAGCCCAGAATCGGGATGGAGGCCGTAACAGATGGCCTGCTGCTGTTCCTGCCGGCCAGGAGGGCCTGGGGATGGCAGAGGAGGCTGCCTGGGCGCGGGGCCCGGTTCCGTCCACCTGCAGCATGTTCGCCTCCTGCTGTCACCGGCACGGCCCTTCCCTCCTCCACTGGCTCCAGACCCTGAGGCCAGGTGGAGTGGCTGAGCCCAGGACAAACAGCTGCATTCCACACTCTGAAGACCACTTCCCCTGGCCCTCTCTGGGCTTCCAAGGGGCCACTGCCTCGTTCTGGCTTCAGGGAGGCTGAGTGGGACTTGACTGTAGGTTCTGAGTTCCCTCTAAATCCATTTTTTCACTGGAGGGTCTCCTGCCCCCACCTGGGAGGGGGGAGCTGTGGGTGTGGGCACCCAACAGCTGGGCTGCCAGCTCCTGGGTGGTGGGTGGTGGCCCCCCTTGCTTCAAGTGCTGGGTGATGGGAAGGCTGGGGCCTAGGCTGATGGTGTCAGGATGTTGTAGGTGACCCCCAGGGGTCCCCAGACGAGCCCTGCCTGCTCAACCCCCTCCTCAGGCTCTCCCCATGGTCATAAAGGGAGCTTATATTTGGAACTGTGCTCTGAGAAGTTGGCTTTATTTAGACAAGGATGTAATTCTCAGAGACCACTTCAATCTCGACGAGAGCTGGGATGAGTAATCGCAGGAAGCCTACGTTTTGATGCTGGGGTCACAGCCCTGAGTCCTGCCAGTTCAGTCACTGATCTCACTCTGGTCTCCAGGACTCAGGACTGGCAACCACAGACCGTGGTGCGAGGGGTGGGGCCGCAGGCTCCAAGGACCATCTGGATGCAGGAACTCGCCGTGCTGACTACAGCCAGGCCCCGGCCCCCAGCACATCGGTGGGGGGAGGGTCCCTGAACGGCCCCACCCTGCCTTCTACCCTCTCCCCAAGTTGGTGGGACACAGCCAGGCGAAGGGGGGGCCAGTAATGTGGACACCAAAGGAGGCTGAGGGGTCTAGACACTTGACAGCGTTTGAGGAGGGAGGAGGGAATCCCAAGTCAGAAGGCACAGAGGCCTTGGTCCTGTGGGAGGGCAGCTTCCAGGCTGCGCATATGACTGCACTGCATGTGGCCTCCTTGGAAACAAGGACAGCTCTGCGTGCACTGCTCACACATCTAACGCATGGCCGCCACTCGTGCTTCCAGGACCTCTGGGTGTGTAGAACAGGCACCCCCAGGGTGGACACAGCCTGGGCAAGCGGCAGCCTGGTGAGCAGAGAATAGTATATAACTGGGTGCCCTTGTGCACTGAACAACCTACCCAACCGTACAGGCCCACCTTTCCTTCCAACCAGGGAAATTATGGAACTGAATGAAGTACAAGATTGCAATCAGTCCCCGAGGACAGCGTCTGCCACCCTGGCCATGGTTACTAGGTGAAAGGTGAGGATAAACGAGCCAGGGAGGGACCCCAGGCACCTGCGAGAACCTCTCCCAGTGCTCACGACCCCCCACCCCCCACCCTCCTCCTTCCACCATGCTCAGTTCAGCCCCCAATTCTATCAGAGAGTGAGGCTGGCAATAGAAGCCGGGAGTGCTGAGTGCGCTGTACAACTTGGAGGACAGAGGTCTGAGCACCAGCATCATCTTCCTGTTCACGGGGGACAGTTGAGTGGGAGACAGGCAGGCCCACAGGTGATGGGGGGTGCCAGGAGGAATGGGGGCAGCAGAGCAGAGGAGGGGGCACCCTGACGAGGAAGGTGGGCCGGTGGAGATGAGAGACCGGACGACCAGTATCCGGGCCAGGAGTGGGGAGGGGGAGCTGGTGTCCTGTATGCTGATGGACCTGGAGCGCCTTCCAGGGGAGAGCGGGCTGGACTGTGGCCATCCACAAATGCTGGGCTCCAGCTCTGCTTTGTCTGCATGGGCAGAAGAGCAGGCTGCTCCTGAGCTTACCCTATTCTCTTCCCTACCGCGCAACTAGGATGAACAAAGCCAAGGTGGGCGGGCCAGTGGGGATGGTCTGGGAAGCAGGCCCACCAGGAGGACCCAGGCTGTACAACGGTTCCCTATGACCTCCCTCTGTCCTGGACTGGCAGCTGGCACTTCGTACCCCTAAGTCTTCTGCATCTTCCAGACCCCTCCCACAGACCCCGTGGAGTCTCCGAGAGTCCCAGGACAGTGACTACAGGGCTGGGCATGCCCACCTGTGCCCCCGCGCTCTGCACCTCTGCAGGTCCCGTGAGGCCCTGTAAGGTCCCCCACTGTGCTGGTGATTTGCCCACACAGCCCCTGGACAGCTGTCTCTAGAGCCTGCACTCTTGATCTGCATGGCCTGCCCCTCGCTCTCAGCCGCCCCTGTTGAACAAGAAAGAGGAGGGTAACTGAACTCTTAGAATCAAAGCCAACAGGGATGGGGTGTGCTGGGCTGGGCAGTCTCAGGCTCCAGAAGAAGCCGCTGTGTGAGTGGCATCCAGGGGCACATGCGTTTTTGGCACCATCAGTGGTGGCAGGGTTCCAGAAAAAAGGAGGTGAGGGCAGGTCTCTGCTTCCAGGCCACCCTGGTGCTCACGAATGTGAAGCCGGCGGAGACCTGCCAACCTTCTCCGAGAGAGACAGAGAGAGAGAGGCGGGAGGGTACCTGGCCTGGAAGTCAGTCTGAAAAGGCGCAGGCCCTGAGATTAGACTGAAAGGGGATGTAACCTCTCTGTTAACATTCTCCAGAGGCAGCTGCGTGTGAGTTAGCCCAGATGCCTGGCTCCCGGAGGGCAGGACTGGGGGTCGATAGGAGCCACAGGTGGGAGGTTTCTGCTCTACCTGAGGCAGGGCTGGCTTGGGGCTCTCCAGTGGGTTTCAAGGGTGGGACCTCACTGCTGCAACAGGAGTGAGTTTCCTATCGCTGGGGGTATTCAAGCAGAGTTGGTAACCTGGAGGCTGGATCTAGTGGAGACTGAAGGCTGGATGAGGGGGTCGAAGTTCATGACCTCTAAGTTCCCTCTGACCCTGAAATCCTGGGACTTGCTGCTTCCATAGTGCCTGCCGGGGTGGCCAGCCGGGGATACAGGTGGGGACCATCTTTACCTGTTTCCCACTCTGATACGCTGGAGGGGCCACGGTGCCCCTCCAGATGGCCCAGCCTTCCTATTTGCCTCCAAAAGGACTCCCCCTCTTCCTCCTACAAGGAGGCTCCAGGCAGGCTCTGCCGTGTGGTTCTGGACCTGCCAGACTGGGCACAAGGCACACGAGGGCACACCCTCCCAAGCCACCTTCTCAGAGGCAGCCTGGCTGCCCTTCCTAAGACGTAACTCCGCCCCACTCCCCCGCAGCCAGCTCCCTGTCTGACACTGCCTGTTACCCTGCTCATTATCGGGAAGGCAGGGGTCTTTGCTGGGTCAGGGGGCGCCTGGGACAGTGTGGGGGCACAGCGAGGGCTCAGGACACACGAAGATGTGGAGTCTCTCTGATGAAATGGAGAGGGCTGTCAGCACGGCTGCTCGCCAGCTGTGCTGTGCTGGCCCAGTTACCTAACCTCTCTGACCCTCGGTTCCTTCATCCAGAATACAGATAGAAGGAGCAAGCACAGTAACACGTGGCACAGTCCCGACACTGTAAGGAGCCGCCTGCTCAAACGCCAGCCCAGAAAGGGTTAACGGCCTCAGCGGCTGCCACTGCGGAACCCCCCGCCCCCACCTCCACCGCACCCAGAGGCTTGTCCCTCCGACTCCGTTACCCCTCAAATAGTGGGGGCAGGGGCAGGGGCAGGGGCAGGGTCTGGCGGCCGCGGGAAGTCTCCGCGCGCCTGGCTGGCCTTCCCTTCCGGCTGCCGCCGCGCGGCGCCGCGTCCCCACGGGTCCCTCTGGCCGGGTTCCCCTGGTGCCCTGAGCCAGCCAGGGGCGCGGGCCGAGTGGGGGAGCCGCGTGGCCTCCCCTGCAGCAGCACAGCGGCGCGGAGGCCCCCAAGACCGGAAAGACCCCACCCCGCTCCTCCAGTTGCCTCCGCCGCCTGACCGAGGGCCACAGGGCCAGCACGCCCCGGGGCGACCCAGAGGAGGCAATGGCCCGGTTTGGGAACCAGCTGCTGCGGTCTGCAATGAATGGTCGGTCCACGGCCGCTCTCGTCCCCGCCCGGCCCTTTAGCTCCCTCCGGAATCCCTGGCCATACGTCCCGGCTCCCCGCTCCCAGCAGTCCGGCCGGGCGGCTCCTAGCTCCCCCAACCCACCGCCCAGCCGCCCCGGCGGGCTCGCAGTTCCCGGCACTTGGGTTGCACTTCGCAAAGTGTCCGGCGGAGCTGGCACAAGCTCTTGTCAAGGGCGCTGGACAGGGCTGAGGCCGGGCGGCACGGCCGCGGCCCCCACCGAGCCCTCGGCGCGCCCTGGCGTCTGAGTCGCTGCACGGCCGTCCCGGGCCATGAGCGAGGTCGGGGCAGCCGGGCCGCGGCGCAACGAGGGCTGGGAGGGTCCGTCCGGCCCCGCCGGGAAGCGCCACCGAGGGCGCGGGGATGTGGAGGGGCGGGGGCGGCCAGGTGACCCAGGGACGCAAGCCTCGAGTCCCTCCGGAGCCGCCCGAGCCTGTAGCGCTGACCGGCAGCCTCGGGCGGCGCGCGGCGCGGCGCGTCCACACTCACCTTCCGCTCCGAGAGCCCCGCGCCGCTCGCCGCGCTGGCTGATGCAAACGAGCTCCCAGAACGGCAGCGGCGGCCGCCGGCGCCCGGCCCGCGCACGGCGCTCTGCGGCGCGGAGGCGCAGTCCTCATCCCCGACCGCAGGCCCGCCCGGCCGCGCAGCGCTCTGCCCCTCCGGGGCGGGGTGGGGAGAGGAGGAAAGCAACCTCCACCCGCTTCCCAGGTCGGGCCGCGCGGGCCAAGTCCTCTCCAAACAAGCTCCGGCGGCCGGCCGGGTGCTCCGAGCGCCCTCCGCCCAACCCTGGGCGGCCTGCGGGGTCTGCCCCCGCGAACCGGTGGCTACAGTTACAAAACTTCACTCCCCCCAGCCGCCCCCGCCCCCGCCCCCGCCACTGTAAGCACTGCTCTTCCTAGGTGTTTGTTTCAGGGGACCCACCCTAGACGTGGGGATCCCCATGGGAAAGGTATGTAAGCCCAGATCCCTGCCAGCCCACCCAAGACTGGCGGGGCTTGCTGCTGCTCAGAGGCAAGTACTGGATTTAGCAGGACTTTCCAGGCTGCTGGAGTGTGCCCTGTGGTTTCCAAGGGCTTGCCTATCTCCATCCCCGCCTGCCTCATCTCCTGCCCCCACCAGGTACCCCTGTGCTTGCGGCCAGGAGGATGAGGGCACCCCTGTCGTTTGGCACCTACTTGGGGGACTCCCACCCTCATGCCTCAAAGGTGGGAGTCCAGGATCCCTAGAATCAGAGTGCCTTTGCTCTGACCCCAAGCCCCAGCCTGAAACACAGATGGTGGGGAGATGGAACCATGCAGACCCCTAGAGCGGAAGGGGCCCTTACAAGTCAGCTGCTCACAGGTTCATTCACAGATGAGGACATCAGACCCAGAGAAGGCAAGGGACCTGCCCAAAGCCACACAGCCCAGAGCGTGCGACATGGCCTATCCTGGGACAGGCAGGAGCGAGAGGCCAGTTCCTGGTGTGGACATGTGGGTCCTTTGAGGTCAGGGGCCAGTCCTCCTGGGAGGTGTCCTGCAACAGCTGCAGCCCCTCCTCACTTTAGATGAACCAAGGCATAGGCTTACGGCTTCTAAGACATGAAGTTGGGGGGAATTCTTCACTTCCAGAAAGGGCGTCCTTTCCTAAATAGTCCTTTGAACCATGCTTCCCCTGAGAGTGCTGCAGGGAGCTGGACTACTGAAGTTCAAGTTTCACACCCTCTTAGGAACACCTTTCTTATGTAAAGCAAGGTATAGGTAACGAGGGCCTTTGGAAATGAGTGAATGGGCTGCTGCCCCCGCCATACCTGTGGGTTTCCATCAGTGGCCGAACACTGAGCTCTGCATGGACAATTCACAATCGGCTAAAACACGCTGTGAATCGAATTCAGTTTTCCTCTGGCTGCTCATTACAGTGTCAGAGGAGGTCCCAGAAATCCCTGCCAGCAGTCTTGAAAACCTGAACCCTGGGGGCTAGGGGCTTGGAGGCCCGGCCGCCTGGCCCCGTTGATGCTTGGGGGCTCCGGGCCTCAGCTCACATTTCCGTGGCATCATTCTGGGCCTCAGGGTCCTGGGATCGCCCTCTCCGTGGAACGCGGCATGGCTAGGGACTAAGAGTCTCCTCCAGTTAATCAGTATTTCAATCAGTTGGTTTCCTAAAGTTTCTAGTGCTGGGGGTCCCCTGGCTCAGACAAAGTTCCCGGAAGGTATTTCCTTCCTAACCCTTCCTAATGGGTCTATTCTTGTTTCTAAGAAAGGCCGCAGTTTCAGGGCTCATATGTGTGTGTGTGTGTCCAGCTGTGACACACCCGTGCACCCCATGGTGTGAGAAGTGAGCTATCTCATGAACAGGAGGAAGCGGCAGCAGCCCCCGCTCCATGCTGCCCCACAACCACAGTCCTAAGAGTTGATGGAGAGAGGTGGGCTACCCTCCTCATCTCCCAGAAGGCTTAGAATATGCCCACGGACACGCGATAAGCCTCTCCTGGCCATCCAGTTGAGTCCAGGCTGAGCCCAGCCCTTCAGGTCGGTGCCCCTGGGGGGACTGACCCCGAGGCCCCACTCCAGTCCTCCAGGCACACCTGCCAGGGGGTGAGGCCCAGCACTTCTCCACCAGGATTCTGCTGTGGCGGGTGGAGACCAGGGGAGTTGCCAAACCTCCTGCAGAGTGCAGGTTGGCCTCGGGACAGAGGACTATCTGGTCCCAGATAGGTAGTTGTGCTGAGGGTGGGAATCCTGGGGGCAGCAGCCTCCAGCCTCTGGGTGGTCAGCGATCTAGGCCTCTGGCTCTTGGAGCCTTCTCTTCCTCCCCACTGGATGTGAAGCTGCCTTCTTGGGAGGAGCTGGCCGATAGGACGCCCCATGGGTCTGCCCCGTGGGAGGCCCAGCTCTTCATTTGCTTGGAAGAGTAAAGAGCTGGACGGGCTGGGCTGAGCCCCCCTCTCTGAGAGGACACGACCTGGCAGGGGTCTGACTTGACTTGCCTGAAGTCACAGAGACAGAGTCCGGCTCTCCCGCTGCCCACCAGCCCCCACACTGCCTGTTGCTGGCTGCCCCCCAGGGGCACGGGCTCCCTGGGCCCCTGCGCGTGCTGGGAGAGCCAGTCAGCCCCTGAGTCATCCCCTAACTTCTGCCTGATGTCAAAACGAAACCGCGGACCCGAAGCCAGAGCAGGGGTGGGAGGAGTGAGAAACCTCCAGCAAATTCCAGGGGCATAATGTCACATGGCTGGTCCAGTTCAACACTGACAGTGCCTGGCATGTGCACACCCATCGGTCCAGGTAGCCTTGAGCATCAAAGGTGACGTCCACCCCGCCCCAAGGGTGGATCCTCTCCTGTGGGGCCCCTGGGGATGAGACCTTCTTTCCCAGGAGACCAGACCCCTGGCCACAGACCAGGCCTGTGGTGTGACATCCCGGACCGGGTGTTTCAGCCCTCCTAGAATTTTCTCAGTGAGTGTCACCTGCCATCTCAGGCTCCTTAGCCCCCTTTGTCAGATGGGGAAACTGAGGCTGGAGGAGTCAGGGAGCCTGCATAAGGATGCAGGAGTTTGTGGTAGAGCCCATCTCTGTGCTGCCTGCCTCTGCCTGCGGCAGGCTCCTGGTCGAGTCCAGGCTGAGGACCTGAGCTCTGGGGGTCCCTACTTCTCCCAGGGGTCCTGGTGGGTGGGTGGGGGTATGGATCTAGTGGCTTTTGGGCCCTGTCCATGAAGATTCTCCTTGTTCCTTGGCAAGGACGCAGCAAACATAGACGTGTGTGGAACCCAAGACTTTCCAGGGAGGTGTGCCCTGTGCACCGTCCCTGTGGGCTCCAGAGAAGCCACGTGAGGGACATAATATTGATGGAATTTGCCAAATAGTCCGTGAATTCAGGGAGGCTGGCATAGGCAGGCCTGGCCTCCGTCCCTTGCTTGCACTCTGCCAGCTGTGTGTCCTTGGGCGAATCAGCAGCCTCTCTGAGTTTCTGCCTCCTCATCTGGGAGGTGGCAACATCAATGCCCACCACTCAGGGAGGATTTGAGAGGCTGGGAGGGCAGACCCAGCTCCTCTGGACAGTGGCTGGGGATCTCTGGGGGCCTCCAAGCTATTGGACATAGTAGCAGTGTCCAAGGGAGGAGAAGCATGTGGTCCCAGGACTCTAGGGCCCTTGATGACCGGCTCTGGCTAACATGTCCCTGTCCTTCAGGCACCCAGGCCAGGACCTACCTACAAATTTCCTTTCTGACATCAGGCAAGAAAAAAAGTTCAGGTTCTACAAGACATCAGGAAAGTACAAACTGGAAATGAATAAATCTTTATCTATAAAGTGTGGCGTGAGTTTTACTGCCTAAGTGCAGCTCAGGTCCCCAGCAGGCGTGCATTAAAGCTGCTTCGATGAGCTGTCTGGGGCCTCTGTGGGGTCTGCTGTGATGGAGGTGGGGCCCCCCAGTGAAGGTGGGTCAGGAGGGGAGAAGGCATGGAGAGGAGGCCAGGGGAGGCGGCGAGGCAGGGAGAGGAGGCCTGAGCGGGGGCCGTGCGGGTGGGGCTGGCTCAGAAGCAGCCTCTTTCCAAGGAGACATTCCAGACTGACGGTGGCGTGACTCAGACACCCGCCCGGAGCACGATTGTTTCTGCCTGTCTTCCTGTCTTCCGTGGCCCCGTTTATGAGCAAAAACAGGGAGAGGAGAGGGTGCTTTCCCGAGGAGGGTCTTACGCACAGACACAGTCATCCCCTCCCTCCACATGCCATGCCCACTCCCCACCCCACGCTCTCACACGTGGGGGCTGCGTGCCCTTGGGCCCGTCAGGAGTTCACCTCAGGCCGAGGGACCCGTGACTCTGCAGAGGCTCGGCTCTGCAGGACTTTCCGAGGTGGACTCTTCCCAGGACTGACAGCCCTCCTATCCCCTCCTCCCAGCACCAGCCCCTCCGCCTCCAGGAAGCCTTCCCTACACACTGGCTCAGGACTCCCATCTTGCCCAGGCTCCTCCCAGCAACGCCAGCAGGCAGCCAGTGGCCCTAGTCCAAACCCCCACCCTGCCATCTGCCAACCAGGTGGCCCGAGCCTCAGTTTCCCCAACTACCATGGCAAATCAGACTCTTTCATAAAGGTGCTGGGGCCTGTGGGTGACTCTTCATGGCCTGACATTCTCAGCCTGAGCGCCCTGGTTTCAGCCTCTCGTGGGCCTTCAAGATGGGAATCCTTCTAATGAAAAGAAAACAGACGTGGCGGAGACGGGGCTGGCCATGGTAACCTAAGCCAGCGTTCTGGGGCATGAATGGGCCCTTTCATGGGGCGGCCGCAGAGCAAGGGCTTGGGGTGGAGATCTCCGGCTCGGCCCAAGGAACAGCAGTGCCCGGGGCAGGCCCGGGGCAAGGAGGAGAGGGACAGGGCCCACAGCCCCAGCCTCGGGCCTCAGGGCCTCCAGGCCCAACCTCCTCCCACTTCCCCCACGGCCCCTGACACCAAGCCTGGCTGCAGGAAAGGAACCAGCCGTTCCTGGTCCAAATGCCACTGTCCTTGTTTTTCTCCTATAATTATGTCTCCGAGGGCTAACTACAAATTTACATGTTGCTCAGCTCGGTCGTTTATCCGGAGCCTGTGAGGAAGGCTCCCGCTGTAAAAGGCGCATTCATGTGTGTTTTCCTGTTGCTCAGGGTGACCGGCCACGGCGCGCGGACACAACTGGCCCTTTTAGCCGGGGCGGCTAGGGGGGCAGCGGCGCCCTCACCACCTGGCCTGTGTAAACGCCTCCATACCACTGGCCGTGAATGACTTCAGTGTACGGAGGTTTTCTTTTTCCATACCTGGCCACCAGAACTTCCAACATTCTTCTAGAAAAAAATGTGGCAAGCTTCCCTGGGATCGTGTTCTATCCAAATGGCTTATCCATCCCCGTCCGGCCCGGCACAAGCCAGCTCTTCTTCCATGTAGTGACGTGAGAGAAAAGCCATGCTTCCGTTTCTGCCACCTGCTGTGACGGCCCCAGCCCTTGTTGCTTCTGACTGCCTGGGGGCAAAGGCCAGTGACAGGACATCCCCCCAGGGCCCTGAAGAGAGGTGCCAGGCTGACTGTGGGCTCCGCGTTGCCGTGGTCCAGGCAGATCCAGCCTGCAGGGGTCTCAGGCTGGGCCCAGCCTGGGGAGCCGGGACCCTCTGTGGACGCCAGCGGATGTTCGAGCAGGCTGCGCCTGGACACAGGCCCCCCACCCCGTCCCTCCAGGCACCATGAGGGTGCTGCCTCTCCTCCCGGGGCCGTGCCCATCACAGACGCCTCCTTGGGAGAACCCTGATGCCAGGATAGCTGGGGACATGATGGGTAGGTGGGTGGGTGACCTGACCTCAGGGTGGTGTGTGTACACGGGCGCATGTGACTGTGTGTATGTGTGTACACGCATGTGTTAGGGGATGTGTGTGAGAGTAGGTGTGTGTTTACCTGCATGTGAGGAGCATGTGTGTGATAGCACATGTGTGTACATGAATGTGTATGAATGTGTGTATGAATGTGTGTATGCATGAATCCCTGTGTCAGTGTGTGTGTGCCTGCTCATGTGTTTGTGTGTACATGTTTATGTGAGTGTATGTGTGAGTGTGTGTACATGTGAGGGTGTCTGTGGGCATACACACATGAGTGTGTGCATGTGTGTGCCTGTGTGTGTATGTGTGTGAGTGTGCTCACACCTATTCATCAGGATCAGTGACCCAGAAAACAGGTGTGTGTGCCACATTCACACCCTGGGTGTCTGCAGTGGGACCAGCGATGCTTGGCTCTGCGGAGAAGTGTGTCCAGCCGAGGAGGAGCCTATGGGTGTGTCCTCGGTGGCTCCTCGGTGGCTGACCCGCGAGGACCCCCTGTGGTCGATCACTGATCTCCCTGGGACTGTGCCCACACTGGTGCTGAGCAGCAGTAACATGGGTCCAGTCGCAACCCAACCCCGCTTCCTCCTTCCACTCCGTCCTCAATTTCCCCGTCCCAACCCTGTGGCCGCAAGCACTGGTGGATTGGACGGTACCTTGTGTGTCCTTGGCAGTGACTTTCCTGACTGACATCCCCCCACCCCGCCTCACTGATTCCCATAGTTCGTGATCAGCACAGCCCAACAGTGGACACCCTGCTCCCTGCAGTGTCCTTTCCGAGACTTGCCCTGAGTCACCAACAACTGGGTGCCCCTCCCCTAGCCCTTCTCAACCTCCCAGGGAGCTCTGGACCCACCTGCTCACAGTGGGCTGCAGCTGTCACCCAGCCAAGGCCCTGGAGGATCTTACATGGGCGGTAGAGCCCTGGCTGCCCGTGCGGCCCTAGCGCCCCTGTGCAGGCGAGCTGGGGGGGTGCAGCAGCTCCCATGCTCCTGGGGCTCTCGCTGCCTGTGTGGGCTCAGATAAACATGACGCCCACGTGTCATTCAGGCTCTGGGACACACGGGGCACGGTGTCCAGCTGGACCCTCATGCATAGCCAGTGTTCCCAGGGCTCAAGTGTAGCTGCTCCGACTCAATCGTGCCCCAGGCCCAGCAGGGACCCTGCATGGTGACTGCTCCGAGAGTGCAACTCTGGGGTTGCGAAGGTGGGTTAGTGTCAGTGATGGAACAGCCCACTGCAAAAATGTCCAGGACGCCTAGGCCAGGGTTGGGTGGTAGTTCTTTTGAAAACATGGACTCTGTTGTGACATATCCCTGCTCACAGGCTGCTTGTGGCTCCCCGGTGTCTGCAGGACAGCATGGACTCTCAGTTGTAGACTCAAGGCCTTTCCTGGCCATGCCTAAGTGAATCCGGGTCTCAATGCCTCCCCTCCTCTGACTCTTCACTGCCTCTCCCATGCCAGCTTGGACCACACTGAGCTGCTGTGCATCACCATAAATACCCCTCCATTTCCCACACCTCACTCTGCATTCCTTCACTTCCTGCCACCTTTACCAGCCCAGCAAACTCCTATTCATCCTCCAAAACCCACTCAAGAAGTTGCCTCCTCTGTGAAGCCTTCTTGTCGACATGTAGACTGTGGCACACATACACGACACTGGTGTGCTGCATCTGCCTGTGCATCAGTCTCCCCTCCAGGCCTTATTCACATTCATACCCCTGATACCTCAGCTCCATATGTCCATGATGGTCTAAATCTGTCCTTTCACTCCTCACCACATGGCCATCCCTCAGCCTGGGATGCTCTTTTCTCTGTCACTTGAAGACCCTTCACTCTTTTAAACCTGTTTAAGATGTACTCCTGCCCCTCCCAGGAGCCCTCCATGACCATATGACATGGACAACTGTACAGAACATCTGAGGATAAGCAGCACCAGGAAGACTCTTGGGGATGGTCTGGTCCAGCCTCTTCATCTTACAGATGAAGAAACAGAAGCCCAGAGAGGGAGAGAGAGCTGGGGAGGGACCAGCTCTCCTCAGAGCTCTGTGCTCTGCACTGAGGCCAGGGTCTCAGGGGAGCCCTCTCCATCGCCCCCTGTCCTGCTCTGCTCACTCTCCTGGAGTCTTTACTTCATTTTACTGCCCCTAAACCTCCTGTGATGATGGGCAGGTATAAGGAAGTTTTGTTGTTGTTCAGTTGCTTCAGTTCAGTTCAGTCGCTCAGTCGTGTCCGACTCTTTGCGACCCCATGGACTGCAGCACGCCAGGCTTCCGACAGAACGGTGTCGCAAAGAGTCAGACACGACTGAGCGACTGAACAACAACAACACAACAACAAAACCTCCAACAAAACACCTGCCCATTGTCACAGTGAGACGCCCCTGCCATCTGAGCACCAGGAAAAGTGTGACTGAGGGCAGTGGAGGGAGCAGCTCTGCCACTCACCAGCTGTGTGACTTCAGACATGCGGTACTTGCTGTCAGGTTTCTCCTTTGAAAATGTGGAGAATATATATTGGTTGTCATGCTGATTCAAGGAAATGATGTATAGTTGCTGTTGTTCAGTTGCTCAGTTGTGTTTGATTCTTTGTGACCCCATGGACGGCAGCACACCAGGCCTCCCTGTCCTTCACCGTCTCCCAAAGCTTGCTCAAACTCATGTCCATGGAGTCGGTGATGCCACCCAGCCATCTCATCCTCTGTCATCCCCTTCTCTTTCAATCTTTCCCAGCATCAGGGTCTTTTCTAATGAGTCGGCTCTTCCCATCAGGTGGCCAAAGTATTGAAGCTTCAGCTTCAGTATCAGTCCTTCCGATGAATATTCAGGACTGATTTCCTTTAGGATTGACTGGCTTGACCTCCTTGCAGTCCAAGGGACTCTCAAGAGTCTTCTCCAACACCACGGTTCAAAAGCATCAATTCTTCGACACTCAGCCTTCTTTATGGTCCAACTCTCACATCCATACATAACTAATGGAAAAACCATAGCTTTGACTAGATGGACGTTTGTTGGCAAAGTAATGCCACTGGGTGTGTGTGTGCATGCTTAAGTCGCTCAGTTGTGTCCAACTCTCTGTGATCCATGGACTCGCCCGCCAGACTCCTCTGTTCATGGGATTCTCCAGTCAAGAACACTGGAGTGGGTAGCCATTCCCTTCTCCAAGGGATCTTCCTGACTCAGGGATCGAACCTGGGTCTCCTGCTTCGCAGGTGGATTCTTTACCATCTGAGCCATCAGGGAAGCCGATATATGCTTAGTAAAGTGCTGAAGAGAGCCTGACACAGAGCAAGTAGACTGCCATCATCATTGTGATGTTATGATGGTGATGGTGCTAGGGGGTGAAGGTGATGGTGGTGATGGTGGTGGTGGTGGGAGGATGTTGATGGTGAAGATATGGTAAAGATAATAGTGATGGTGATGATGATGTTTTTACCACCTCCAAATTCCCTCCTTAGAATACTCCTGTTTTCTGCCTTCCATGCCTTGATATAGAACATCATGCTGATCTCTGGATGGGCGGCAGGTACAGGAGCGCGTGTGGGAGGAGCGCTCTCAATGGCAGGAACAGACTTGCATCGTGAGCAATGTCGGCTACATCTCCTTCCCTCCTGGGCTCTGGTTTCTCCATCTGTGAAACAGTGAGGTTGAACTGGGTGATTCCTAAAGGGTCCTTCTGGGTTGAAGGTTTTCTGAAACATTTTTTGTTTTGCAGCAAGTGGTTTTGCAAGGATCCTTCTTCCTCCTTCAGATATTTGTATTTTCTGCTACCGTTTCCACAAAACCTGTCTTGGTGGTGCCTTCACCCTGACATCCAGCAAGGGACTGGCATTTGACACGTGCAGAGCCACATACAAACAGGGTTCCTTGTGTGTGTGTGTGCGCGCGCGTGTATCAGGCAGATCCCTGACATTCCAGAATGGACACCAAAGACTCCAAGGCCACAAATTCAGCACAGCTAATGCACTGACCTCACCGAATACAAACAATCAAGGATCAGTGTGGCTCTGGGCGGGGGTCAGGGGAGCTGGTTTATCCATAGTTACACCTCCTAGGAAGGGTAGGGACAGGAGCGCCACTCCCTTGAACTGTGCCCCTGAACAGTCCAAGACAAGACCTTCTGGCACAGACCTAGAGGGTGGACTGGAGCTCCTAGATGTGTATCTGGAGACCTCAAGCAAGTCACCACCCAGCTTGGAGCTTGGGTCTCCTGTGCCCTGTGGGGACGATCCATCCTGCTCACCTCCCTAGAGATTATCATGAGGATCAACTGCTGGAGGTATGCCAAGCCCCTGTGTGCTGTGAGGTCCCCTGTGACTGTGGGGCTGACTGCATAGGCAGGTGGTTGCAGGTGGCTCACTTAGGACATGTGAGCACCTGTGGTCCTGGGGCCCCTCCCAGGGCTGTGCTGGGGATGCAGGAGTTGGTGATGTAAGCACCTGGCTCACGTCAAGATCCCCACAAACTAACTTCCTCCTCCTTGCAGTCCCTCTTCCTCTCTCCTTTCTTCATCATCATCATCAACTGTCATTCTGCACAGAGCAAAGAACATGCTTTACTTAAAATAACAGCAGTGATGTCTTTAGTTGGACTCCGCCAGCTCTTAGCTCGCTCCCAAGCAGATGCTTCTAAAACAGCCTCCAGGTGGGGGGCTCTGAGGCCCCCACCAATACTGTTATCTGTGTGTTAGGGGTGAGAGGCTGGGTTTCAGCGTGGCTGTCTCCTAGGGAAGCTTGTCTGTCCCAGCCCGTCTTCCTGAGGCCAGGGCCCCCCATGAGCTCCCCGCTGAAGGGGTGTGTGGGTGAGGGCTGAGCGGAGGGTTTGAGGTCTGAATGCACAGAGTGATTCTCCATCCCAGGGCCGCCCAGCACAGGACACAGGGGACATTGCACTGGGTTGGCTCCACCCAGGTAATGGCATTTTTTTCTTTTTTGCAGAGGACTAAACGTTTGAACATATGCAGACACTGTGATCCAGTCCTGGCTCTGAGGTGTCTTCCTGTGCCCCCTTACGAGCCGCCCCATCTCCACGGACAGGAGACTGAGCAGTACAGGAGGGCTTCAGGTGGTGGTAACCCTGCCCCGAGGAACTGACTGCTCTAGCTTGGGTGACCCAGGCACATTCCGAACCCCCTGGACCTAGTTTCCATCTCAGGACGATCATCCAAATCTCTGGAGGAGAGCTGGACATACGGGCTACAGAGGGGGAAGGCAGGGCTCCACAGACACCTGGGGACACCTGCCCTCTGCCCGGGACACAGTCAAGGGGGCAGAGGTCACCCCTGTCCTTGGGGACGACCTCCCCAGTGACCCTACTCTTCTCTCCTGGAGGAGGTAGAGACCCGGGAGGTGGGGTCACCTGGGAGCTGGGGTCTTGGGTCCCCTCCGAGTCCTTCTCAGACTTGACAGAGCCCAGCTCAGAGTGGCTCATGAGAGATCTCTGTGGGGAGACATCCCTTTAATTCACGAAGAGAAAAGTAAAGTGTAGTGGTGACTCGTGTCCCTACAAGGTGTGCTCAGATCCTCACTGCTGTCACCTGAGGACGGCCTTGTTTGGGAAACAGGGTCCCTGCAGATGTCACCAACTTAAGATGAGACCCTGGCTGGCCTGGAGCGGGGGCTGATTCCCATGGCTGAGGACCTCATGGAAAGACAGGATTTGAACACAGACTTAGGGCAAAGGCTGTGTGGTTCAGAGCCCCGAGAGGCTGGAGGAGGAAGGGGTCCCTTCCCCCAAGGCTCTGAAGGAGTACGGCCCCACCCAAGCCTGGATCTGGGCTTCTGGCCCCAGAATGGTGAGAAGACACATGTTGTTGCTCTAACCCACCCAGTCTGGGGTAATATGTCCTGGCTGTCCTGGAAAGCTAAGGCACCTGGGCACTGAGAAGCTGGTGGCCGCCCAGACAGGCGACTCGAGCAGGAACACACCAATTCCAGGAAGAATGCAGGCATCAGAGTGATGTGATGCCGGGTCATTTAAAACACACAGGCTCTGCGAGGCTGCCAGGGCCTGTGACAAGGATAACTCATCGGACTGTTTCCTGGAGCTGTCTTTCCTTCTGCGAGTTCAACCCGAGAGCAATCAGACCAGGCGAAGCAGTGTTCCCCACCCAACTCATGAGGTCAAAGGCGGCCGCTATCTCCCTAAACACTAGCAATAGAGCCTGTACCCAGAAAGCACCGGAATCCCACGTCCGCTGCCCGGGAAACTGCTCCTTTTGTGTCAGTATGAAGCCGATTACAGGAGACGCTGGTGCTGATTTCATGAAAACGCAATGAGACCTGTGCGCTCAGGGACAGGGGCCTGTGGAGTCAGCAGTGGGCTCCCGGGGCTGGAGAATCAAGGGTAATTTTGAAATTGTCCTGTTTGAGTTTTGCTGTAGTTTCCAAACTTTGTATACAGAACAGGTATTATTTTTGAAACAGGAAAACAATGCAATTAAAAGCAGTGGCTTCAGCCCAAGAGCTCAAAGCCACCGCTGTGTGGCTGCCTGCTGCTCAGGTGGGGGTGGGTCCCGGGACGGGCCCTGCCGGGCAGACGGCTGTGGTTCTGATGGCACGACTGTGCTGATGACCTTGAGGCTGGGGCTGAGGGTCAGGAGGCAGCTTCTGTGACTGCACGCCCCTTGTCTCCCCGGTGCCTGAGAGCCTGCGTGTCCTCCGAGAGATGGGGTGGCGGGAACGTCCCCTCACAGAACTGTCAGAGAATGCCCGTGTGCTCAGGGGATATCCCTACCAGAGCAGGGGTGGGACTCAGAGAGGGCAAGTGACTCACCCCAGGTCACACAGTGGTGGGCCATGGCTCGACATTAAACCCTACTGTGTCTGACCTCAGTTCCTGTGTTCTTGCCACATGGAGAAGTGGGAGAGGTGGGAGGCCTCACAGGTCCAGGTTTGGCTGGGTGGTCCCCGGGACCCCCTGCACAGACCTCAGGCAGAATGGGAGCACTAAAAGGACTGCCTCCGTCCTGCGCACACATGGAGGGTGCAGAGGGGCCCAGGGGGGAAGCAAGCAGGCCTGGTCCCAAGGGGTGGATTTGCATGTCACTTGCATGCCAGACTGGACATGGTCCCCTGACGGTGGGTGCAGGGCAGGACCTGGGAGGTGGACTCCTGTGTGACGTGGCCAGGGAGGGACTCCTGAGGTAAGCTGAGGTGTGCCCAGGGCCTGAGTGGGACTCTGTCACTGTGTCAGTGTTTGCTCCAGCTGGACTCTCGAGGAAATGCCACTGAGGCCAGGGGGTGGGTGACTTGTTGAGGGTGCCCTGCAGGAAGGGGCCCTTGCTCCAGGAGAGACCACTGGGCTGGACCTACAGCCTGCCCTCAGGGAGGGTTATCCTCAGGTCAGGGAGGGGAATCCCTGGCCACAGAGCTCCCTGAAGCTGGCTGCTCCCCACCATCCCCGGAGGAGAACAGTGGGGACAGGCTCTCAGGCTGGACAAGGGACACAGACACTGCAGGGGCCCCTGCATGCTCCCAGGCTACTCCCTGCCTATGGCCGAGTTTTGTCTCCAGAGAAGCAGAGCCTGATGGCGTCAGAAAGCCTCCCTGGGGATGACAGAGCCCTGGGCCTCTGAGCTGGGCAGGGAGATCAGCTTCCCGTCTGCTGCTGGGGCGGGGGCTGTAACCACCCCCGGGAGAACCCTCCGCAGATGCACAAGCCTGTGGGGCCCTCGTCCCTCCTTCCTCCCCTCGCCTTGGTCCGTCGAGGCTGTGACTGGCTCTGGAGCCTGACCCAGAGACTCAGCCATCTGTCCAGAAGGTCCAGGCCCTCGATGCCAAACCCCTTCCCAGGGCAGAGGCGGGGGAGCGGGACAGGCCTGCTTGTGTCTGATATAAGCGCCGGATTGTTCTCTCTGCCCTCGTTGGCTATTATGCGGAGGCTGGTCCTAAAATAATATTGCATTTCCTCTCTCTGCGCTGGGGGGGAGGACACGCGTCCAGGATGGAGCTCGATGGCCGCTTTCATGTGCGGGCACCAGGGACATCCGCACTGCCTCCCCCGAGTCCCCAGCATGGGGGCCGCTCCTGTTTTTTTCATAAACACGTCCCTTGGAAAGCTGGTTTCTTCACAGATTGTTCAGCATTTCAGACGGGGCTCTGGACCCCAGGGACTGGAGCCAGTGACTGTCTGGCGATAGTGGGTCTGGCTCCCGGGGGCGCCCTGGGGAGACGGCGGTGCCTGGCAGGGGCTGGGTGGCCAGCGCACATTTGGGAGGAATCAGCACAAAGAGTGCCCATGTAACAGCCTCCTCTTTGCAGTCACGGTTGCTCTGCTTTGCTTCCCAAGAGCCTGCTTTAGTTTATCTCATGTCTGTGACACACCTGCCTCCTGAAGGCCTCAGAGACCTTGTGTTCATGTCGTGGTGAGTGTTCCCATGCCCTGGGCATGAGGGCAGAGGTGGGCGCCCTCTTTGTGGGCTTCCTGGTGGAGGAGAAGCGTGGGCTCCAGCTCTCAGACCATTTCGTCTCTCAGCCCCACCACATGTCCTGGGCCCCTGGGCTTTAGCTCTCCCGTTGGGCTGTTTCAGAGGCAGGCACATGTCCAGAGGCAGGAGCAGGACCCAGGATGGAGACCCAGCTCTTTGCCCCTGTTTGTAGAATCCCAGTGAGGGGCAGCTGACCTCCAGGACGAAGGGGGCTTCGTGTCCAGTGTCCTGCCCACAGGCTGTCCCGAGGGAACACAGACGCCTGGTTGACCTCCGAAAAGCAGAATTAACACCTCCCCAGCCCCAGTCAGCAGCTGGCTCCTGAGAAAGGCGGTGTGTGTTAAGGTCATGAACACTGTGACGGAGGGAAAACAGGAGCTGCCGAGGAGGCCCTCGGGGCACTCCGGAGGCGGGGGTCATGCGACATTTCCTGTGCAGGGTGGCCTGTGGACAGCCAGATGTGGAAGAGCCTGTCCGCAGGGCCAGCAGTGCCCTCCAGGATTTGGGACAACCACAGCTTCCAGGGGATGGTTCCACTGCCTCTGAGAACCCCCAACTTAAGCCTTCTGAGCAGGCCCCCCTGCCAGGCCCTGGCTGGCGCCCGAGACCCCTGTTACAAAGCTTCCTTCAGCTGGTCTGGAAGGAAACAAGAAGCCAGAACTGTGGCAGTGTCTCTGGGGACCCTGGAAGCCTCGGTGAGGGTGCCTGGAGAAGGTCTTCCCAGCCCCGAGGTTGCCCCCCCAGAACATGAAAATCTACTTCCTGAAACTCCCAGAAGAAATGCGGACACGTGAGGGTCAGTTTTGGTGATGTGAGGTCACAGGTAAGACACATTTTCATTTTGGAAGAGTGACAGCAGCTCCTGCAGTTTGGGGGACCCCCAAGAGGTGCCTCCACCCCCGGAACCTCCCTTGAGAGTTGAATATTGTCACCAGGGCCATTCTGCATGTCCTTCTGAATTGTCACAGTGCCCCTGGGGTCTAAGGACTGAGGCAAGGACTCCTGTGTGGTCTACAGGGGCCAAGAGCCCTGAGCGAAGGAGTGTTTGCTTTCACTCTAAGCACAAAGTTCCAGCGATTGTTCCAGTTTCAGCAACACAATCAATAATGATGGTAAAGACCCTGATTCTGGGAAAGACTGAAGACAGGAGGAGAAGGGGAAACAGGATGAGATGGTTGGATGGCATCACTGACTCGATGGACATGAGTTTGAGCTCCGGGAGATCATCAAGGACAGGGGAGCCTGGCGTGCTGCAGTCCACGAGGTTGCAAAGAGCTGGACATAACTTAGTAACTGAACAACCACGACCAAGAGAATAAAACGACGTTCGTGAGCGCTGCTCAGTCCCCGCGTGGGGAGGGCAGACTCTCACTGCGTGGCCTGGGGTTCAGTGCAGGGGTGCTCTCTGCCTCGAGCTCGCCAGAAAGAGCTGTTCCAGCAAGAACCTTCCACGGATGCTGAAATTAGCTCGCCTGAGCTCCAGGAGAGAGAACACTCACATGGTCGCACAAGATGCTTCCTAATTACAAAGAGAAAAGGAGGTGCTTACAGTCCAGCAATGCAGCATAAGCCAAGTGATGGGAGTCAACCCAGAGGCATGGGTGCCCCCAGGTTCACATGCCAGAGGGACATGCCATCACTTCTGTGGATTCCCGCCAAAATGCACAACCAGTGTCTCGTTGTGAAAAATATCAGAAAACACAATTATAGGATATTTTGAGAAGTGCCGGCCAGTGCTGCCTCTCAGAACCGTCAAGGTCATAGGAGACTGAGGTCCCTGATAAGAAAAGACTAAGGTGCTACAACCAGCTGACGCTGTGTGGGACCCAGCTGGACCCCAACCAGAGGAAGGGCCTGAGGGATCAGCCAGCGAGCTCCGCTGAGGCTGGACCCCAACCAGAGGAAGGGCCTGACGGATCAGCCAGCGAGCTCCGCTGAGGCTGGAGGGTCACGGACTGTCCAGTGTCAACATGAACCGTCCCCACTATGCTCTGCACTGGGCACAAACTGGGGGAGAAGAGGGAGGTGTATTCGAACTCTGTGCTGTTTTTGCAATTAAAATGGTTCCATCAGTTCAGTCGCTCAGTCGTGTCCGACTCTTTGTGACCCCATGAATCACAGCACGCCAGGCCTCCCTGTCTATCACCAACTCCCGGAGTTCACTCAAACTCATGTCCATCGAGTCGGTGATGCCATCCATCCATCTCATTCTCTGTCATCCCCGTCTCCTCCCACCCCCAATCCCTCCCAGCATCAGACTCTTTTCCAGGGAGTCAGCTCATCGCATGAGGTGGCCAAAGTATTGGAGTTTCAGCTTTAGCATCAGTCCTTCCAATGATAAATGATTTCAAAATAAATAAGTGAATGAGAAAGGGTCAAACACCTTACAACCTCTGGTTGGAGTCTCCCAGGGGGCTCCTCCCCGCTTTCCTAAGGCAGAGCGGAGGTGACTCTACCATCCTGGGGAAGGGGACGGACTGGGGCCTCAAGGGAGTGCAGACACAGGGGGACTGGGCCTCAAGGGAGTGCAGACACAGGGTACTGGGGCCTCAAGGGAGTGCAGACACAGGGGGACTGGGGCCTCAAGGGAGTGCAGACACAGGGGGACTGGGGCCTCAAGGGAGTGCAGACACAGGGGGACTGGGGCCTCAAGGGAGTGCAGACACAGGGTACTGGGCCTCAAGGGAGTGCAGACACAGGGGACTGGGGCCTCAAGGCAGTGTAGACAGAGGGGAACTGGGGCCTCAAGGCAGTGTAGACAGAGGGGAATTGGGGCCTCTGGGATTGTAGGCACGGGGGCCTGGGGCCTTAAGGGAGTGTAGACTCGGGGGGCCTGGGTCCTCAAGGGAGTGTAGACTCAGGGGGATGGGGGCCAGGAGGTGGAAACCCGACCTCACCATCTCTCTGTGGTTCCATTGCTGGAGCAGCTCTGATAAACTTGTAGATTGGATGAGTCCCCACCCAGCCTTAGCCCCAACCCTTCCCACTTTGGGTCCCTGGGGAAAGGTCCTGTGGAGAACAGAATAATGACCCCCAAAGTTGTCTGTGTCCTAACCCCAGATGCTGTGAATGCTGCCCTGCACAGCAGAGGCCCTGTGCAGAGGTGGACAAGTTAGTATTCCCGAGATGGGAGAGGACCCTGGATTATCCTAGTGGGGCACTCTCACTAGGACAGTCCTGGTGCGAGGGAGGCAGAGTGCTCAGGGTCCCTGAGAGGTCTGAAGATGTCACAGGCTGGCTTTGAAGATGGAACAAGAGGACACGAGCCAAGAAATTCAGGTGTACCAGAAGCTGGAACAGGCAAGGGAATGGATTCACTCCTGGGAGGCGTGTGGTTCTGTCAACCCCTTGACTTCAGCTCAGTGAGACTTCTGACCTCCAGGACAGTAAGAAGACCGATGTGTGTGGCTTGAAGCCTCTAAGTGTGCAGCTGTTTGTTACGGGGACCACGGGGAACGCGTGCACAGGGTAAGTGATGATAAGGGATTAGGTCGTCTTGAGAATAAACCACGTGCCCAACTGTTGTGCTTCACAGATGGCAGCACCTGAATCCCCACAAGAGTTCTTGGAGAGTCAGAATCACACCCCCTCATAAACACGGCAGCTCCGGTGCAGCGGTGGGAGGTCAGTGCCTGTGGTGATCAGATGGAGGCAGGATATGGAGGAAATGGACTTGGGCCTGGGAACCTGACTGCTCTCCTTCAGGCAGATGGCTTGTGAGGTAGTGCCCCTCTGTTAGGATGAATTAAAAGGGGCCCTTGGTCCCATCAGGGCTTCCCTAGTGGCTCAGCTGGTAAAGAATCCACCTGCAATGCAGGAGACCTTGGTTTGATTCCTGGGTTGGGAAGATCCCATGGAGAAGGAAAAGACAACCCACTCCAGTATTCTTCGGCTTCCCTTGTGACTCAGACAGTAAAGAATCCGCCTGCAATGTGGGAGACCTGGGTACAATCCCTGGGTTGGGAAGATCCCCTGGAGAAGGGAATGGCTACCTACTCCAGTATTCTGGCCTGGAGAATTCCATGGAGTCACAAGGAGTTGGACAGGCCTGAGCGACTTTCACCACTTTCACTTTCAGTCCCATCACCTGCCCTCATCACAGCTCGTATTTGCAACGATGGTGGAGGACATTTATGACCAAGCTTGGCCCCAAAGCCACTCCAGTCCCATGGAATTGACGCCTTGTGGCGAGGACATTCTAGTGGCAAGTGACAGAAAACCTGGCCCAAATGGACCAAAGCTGGAAGAGGTGTGTTTGGCTCACGTGACGGTAAAGGCCAGAGGTGGCCCGGCCCCTGCTGGCTGGTTTCTCCCACAGTGTAGCCTCAGGGCCTCCTGGTCCAGCAGCAAGTGGTCAGAGGTGGCCCGGCCCCTGCTGGCTGGTTTCTCCCACAGTGTAGCCTCAGGGCCTCCTGGTCCAGCAGCAAGTGGTCCCTTCTGACAGCCCAGAGTACACGTCACAGCCTCTGGATGGTCACAGAAGCTGTGGGATGTATGCTCTGATCCCTGCAGCTATTGGTGGAGACGATACTGGCCGGATCCCCAGCAGGTAGGGAGAACGACATAAACCAAAGAAGAAGGGAGATGATGTTGAGGGTCAAAACCTCGACAAGCATCCAGTACCTCAGTGTGGCCTCCGCTCTGAAGATGAGAGAACGGGAGTCTGGATCTGCCTGACATCATGCGGTGAACACTCAGCAGGGCTGGGATCTGGTTCAGAGATCCCAACAGTGCTATTTCAGCATCTCCACGAACAACCAGAAAATGAAATTTAGAAAACAACGCTGTTTGAAACATCCCCAAACAGAAACTATCTAGGAATAGACTCATGAAAGATGTGTAAACCTTTCATGCAGAAAACTGCATCACATCACTGAGGGAAGTTCAGTAAGAACTAAATAAATATAGGGGTTTGTACCAGATGCGCGAGTCAGGAAACTCAATGGTTTAAAAACATCAGTCATCCCAAACTGACCTATGGACTCAATACAGTTCCAATCAAAATTCCAGTGGCTTTTTCGAAATCAACAAGTCAGTCCTAAAATTTATGTGGAAATGTAAAGGGACAAATATAATGGAATCCAGAGTTTCTAAAACATGTCACTCACAACAACTGGGGAGCAATCCAAAATTGTCAGACATATAAAGAAACAAGAAAATGACTCTTTATCAAGACAACCAACACAGGCCAACTCCAGTGTGACCCAAATGTTAGATTCAGTAGACAAGGATTTTAAAGTGTCTGTTTCATTAGACTCAAGGATATAAAGGAAATTGTGTTTGTAATAAGTGAAAATATAGGAAACCTCAAGAGAAGAACAGAAACTATAAAAAGGAAGCAAATGGAAGTTCTACAGCTAAAAAATACAATGTGTGAAATAAAAATATCACTAGATTGGCTATACAGCAGAATGCAAATGACAGAGAAAAATATCAATGAACTTGAACACAGATCAATGGAAATTATTTACTTTGAAAGCATAAAGACTGAAATTAAAATTCACAGAAACTCAGGGACCTTTAGAATAATATCAAAAATTCCAACATACATATAATTGGAGTTGCAGAGGGAGGAGGATAGAAATGGGGTAAAAAGTTATTTGGACAACAGCTGAAAATTTCCCCAGTTTGGTGGAAGACATAGCTTTATAGATTAAGAAACTCACTAGATCCCAAGCAAAAGAAGTACAATGAAAGTTACATTTGCTGCTGCTGCTGCTGCTAAGTCACTTCAGTCGTGTCCGACTGTGTGTGACCCCATAGATGGAAGCCCACCAGGCTCCCCCATCCCTGGGATTCTCCAGGCAAGAACACTAGAGTGGGTTGCCATTTCCTTCTCCAATGTGTGAAAGTGAAAAGTGAAAGTGAAGTCGCTCAGGCGTGTCCGACTCTTAGCGACCCCATGGACTGCAGCCTACCAGGCTCCTCCATCCATGGGATTTTCTAGGCAAGAGTACTGGAGTGGCTTGCCATTGCCTTGAAAGTTACATTTAGGTATGTCAAAATCAAACTTCTAAAAACCAAGGGTAAAAAAAGTCCTGACAGCAACCAAAGATAAGAAATAGATTTAAGGGACTAGATCTGATAGACAGAGTGCCTGATGAACTATGGATGGAGGTTCGTGACATTGTACAGGAAACAGGGATTAAGACCATCCCCAAGAAAAAGAAATGCAAAAAAGCAAAATGGCTGTCTGAGAAGGCCTTATAAATAGCTGTGAAATGAAGAGAAGCAAAAAGCAAAGGAGAAAAGGAGAGCTATACCCATTTGAATGCAGAGTTCCAAAGAATAGCAAGGAGAGATGAGAAAGCCTTCCTCAGTGATCAGTGCAAAGAAATAGAGGAAACCAATAGAATGGGAAAGACTAGAGATCTCTTCAAGAAAATTAGAGATACCAAGGGAACATTTCATGCAAAGATGGGCTCAATAAAGGACAGAAATGGTAGGGACCTAACAGAAGCAGAAGATATTAAGAAGAGGTGGCAAGAATACACAGAAGAACTGTACAAAAAAGATCTTCATGACCCAGATAATCACGATGGTGTGATCACTCACCTAGAGCCAGACATCCTGGAATGTGAAGTCAAGTGGGCCTTAGGAAGCATCACTACAAACAAAGCTAGTGGAGGTGATGGAATTCCAGTTGAGCTCTTTCAAATCCTAAAAGATGATGCTGTGAAAGTGCTGCAGTCAATATGTCAACAAATTTGGAAAACTCAGCAGTGGCCACAGGACTGGAAAAGTTCAGTTTTCATTCCAATCCCGAAGAGAGGCAATGCCAAAGAATGCTCAAACTACCGCACAATTGCACTCATCTCACATACTAGTAAAGTAATGCTCAAAATTCTCCAAGCCAGGCTTCAACAACCATTAATTTCCAGATGTTCAAGCTAGTTTTAGAAAAGGCAGAGGAACCAGAGATTAAATTGCCAACATCTGTTGGATCATAGAAAAAGCAAGAGAGTTCCAGAAAAACATCTATTTCTGCTTTATTGACTATGCCAAAGCTTTGACTGTGTGGATCACAATAAAATGTGGAAAATTCTGAAAGAGATGGGAATACCAGACCACCTGACCTGCCTCTTGAGAAGTCTATGTGCAGGTCAGGAAGCAACAGTTAGAACTGGACATGGAACAACAGACTGATTCTAAATAGGAAAAGGAGTACATCAAGTCTGTATATTGTCACCCTGCTTATTTAACGTATATGCAGAGTACATCATGAAAAATGCTGGGCTGGATGAAGCACAACCTGGAATCAAGATTGCCGGGAGAAATATCAATAACCTCAGATATGCAGATGACACCACCCTTATGGCTGAAAGCGAAGAAGAACTAAAGAACTTCTTGATGAAAGTGAAAGAGAAGAGTGAAAAAGTTGGCTTAAAGCTCAACATTCAGAAAACTAAGATCATGACATCCAGTCCCATCACTTCATGGCAAATAGATGGGGAAACAGTGGAAACAGTGGCAGATTTTATTTTTTTCGGCTCCAAAATCACTGCAGATGGTGATTGTAGCCATGAAATTAAAAGATACTTACTTCTTGGAAGAAAAGCTATGACCAAACTAGACAGCATATTAAAAAGCAGAGACATTACTTTGCCAACAAAGGTCCATCTAGTCAAGGCTATGGTTTTTCCAGTGGTTAAGTATGGATGTGAGAGTTGAACTATAAAGAAAGCTGATTGCCAAAGAATTGATGCTTTTGAACTGCGGAGTTGGAGAAGACTCTTGCGAGTCCCTTGGACTGCAAGGAGATTCAACCAGTCCATCCTAAAGGAGATCAGTCCTGAATATTCATTGGAAGGACCGTTGTTGAAGCTGAAACTCCAATACTTTGACCACCTGATGTGAAGAGCTGACTCATTTGAAAAGACCCTGATGCTGTAAAAGATTGAAGGTGGGAGGAGAAGGGGGTGACAGAGGATGAGATGGTTGGATGGCATCACCAATTCAATGGACATGAGTTTGAGCAAACTCCAGTAGTTGGTGATGGACAGGAAGGCCTGGCATGCTGCAGTCCATGGGGTTGCAAAGAGTCGGACACGACTGAGTGACTGAACTGAACTGAAAAGTTCAGGGGAATAATGACCCAAATTACCATGTAATTCTCACAAAATCAAAAGGAACCAGAAGCCAGTAGAACATGTTTGAAGTGCTAAAATTAAACTTAAAAACTGACAACCTGAGATTTTATCTCCAGCAAAAATATCCTTCAAGAATGAAGGTGAAATGAAGATATTTTCACTAGGAGAATTCGTCAGCAGTCAGTCTGCGTTATGAGAAAAACTAACCAAAGTTCTTAAGGCTGAAGGGAAACGATACCAGAGAGAAATTCAGGTCTTCTGGAAGGAAAGAAGAGCACCTGAAGTGGAAAATAGGTGGGTGAACTGTTGTGAGGCTGGCAGCAAAGCTCTTTCTAGAATTCTACATCCTGTCCAGAAGCCAGAGGTCTTGAGCTGATCTTTACACAATTCCAAGGAAAATCTTATCAGGACTTTTGTGAGAAACTGACAAGCTGATTCTTAAGGACCAACACTGAAAAACAAGAGCACAGTTGAAGAACTAATACTACATGAATTCAAGACTTCATTCTAAAGCTATAAGAATTAGCCAGTAGGGTTCTGACATAACAGTCAATAAACAGATCAACAGAATAGAACCAGTAGTTCAGAGATAGACTCACACTGAGTCATTTGCTTTTCAACAGAAGTGCCAAAGTGATTCAACAGTCTTCTCAACAAATGGTTCAGGACAGCTGGGTGTCTGCACACCCAGATTCTTCAAGATAGACCACAACAGACCTGAGTGTAGGGGCTAAAAGTATAATGCTTTTAAATAAAATTTCTATGAATATCTTCACAACCTAGGGATTGGCAAAAGTTTCTCAGGACATAGAAAGCAATACCATATACAAAAATTATTTATAAATTAGATTTCAAAAAATTGAAAAACTAATGCTCATCAAAAACCATCATGAAGTAAAGGAATAGACAAACCACAGATTTGGAGGAAACATTTGCAAAGCACACATCTGACAAAGAATTTGTATCCAGCATACAGAAAGAACTAGAACAAAATTTTTATTTAATTTTCTGGCTGTGCAGAGTCTTAGTTTTCAGATGTTCTCACTTTTCAGATTTTCCCACCAGAGCTCAGTTTTGCTTGTTCTAGATCTTTATATAAATGGAATTTAGTGAGTTCTCCCTCTGGGAGTCCTGGCAAGGGGCTTGAGGCACTGTCTGGGGTTCAGTGTCTTGACAGATTTGGGCTTGTATTTGTTGAGACTTCTGAATGGCATCCTTAAGATCTGTGCATTTCATGGCACATAAATTTTCATGAAAAAAAAAAATCCAGAACCATAAACAAATACTGGTACTCAGTGAGTGCTACACTTGTTCAAGTATTTTGGGCAATGCGTACTAATGTCTGCAACTTATTTTGAAAAGCATCAAAAAAACAAGATGCATTGATGAGTCAATAGATACACAGAGATATGCTGAAGCCAGTATATTTGGTATTAATCGTGGGATCTGGGTGGTGGGCGTGTGGGTGGTCACTGTAGCATTCTTTCAAGCTTTATATTTATAGACATTTTCATAATTAAATGTTGGAGCAAAAAGAAGAAAAGGCAAAACAGAGTTTGAGAATATATTTGCAGCACTTTTTTCCCAACAAAGAGCTGGTATCTTGAAAATATTTTTAAATATTTCTAAAATCAATAAGAAAAAGGCAACAGCATCTTAGATAAGTGGGCAAAGATTAGGGCAAACACTTTACAAAAGAGGGTATCTCAATGGCCAATACTTTTTGGAAAAGTTCTCAAGGTCCTTAGTCAACAGGGAAATGAAACACAAGGTATTTGCTTGCACACACAAACCATAATGATTAAAATGGAAAACACAGACATACACACACACACCAAGAAAACAAACCAGAAGAACAGATAATACCAAATGTTGGCTGGCAGACAGAGCCACCGGAACGCTCAGGTGTGGCTGGCCGAGGGAAGCTTGCCACAAATACTTGGAACGTGAGTTTGGTGGTCGAGTGTATGCCCATCCAATGACCCCATGGTTCTCCTTCTGGGGACAGTCCAACAGAAACGGGTGCACCCATGAGCACACAGGCACATTTAAGAATGTTCATTGTGATGCAGGTTGTAATCTCCCTGTGCTGAAAACAAGCCCAAACTCCACTAATAGCAGAACGGACACCAAGATGTGGTACCTTCACACCATGGGACGTGACACATCCCAACACGTGGGAGAATCTCAGACACATAATGTTGACTTAAAAAGAGACCACACACAAGAGTACATTCTGAATGATGTCACATACATAGAATTCACCATCATGGGCCTGTCCTCTGCTAAGGGAGGGCAGGTGGTGGGCACTAGTGGGTGGCTTTGGGGTCCTGGCTAAGGGGCATTTAGGGTGCTGGAATGTTTGGATCTCAGTGGTCATTTAGGGGGCGGGTGGGTTCCCTTTGCATATGTTCAGTTGTATGGCTCTCTGTATATAAGATGATTCTACAACATCCTACAGGAAATGTGCGCCCAGCCAGTGCTCACTCTGTGCAGCTTTGCTGGAGGCGGGTCCCTGGAGACCAGGTGGGAAAGCCAGCTCTGCCTGGTGCATGGGCCTTCCAGCTGGTGGGGGGCAGGGGTCTGAGGCTCTGGGCACTAGGGAGACCAGGCCTGGTCTGTTTACTTAGCTGGGCTTCCTCCCAACGCCCCCTTCCATTCTTCCTGGGCTGACGTCAACCACTGCAGTGGGGCAGGACTCAGGGCACATGGAGGAGGTGACCCCTCAGGCAGCCCAACCCAGGCGATGGTCCCACCCTGCCAAGAGGCTGGATGGTGGGGCCTCCATCTGCCTGGCCCCCACGCCTACATGTGATGCCTTCCCGCCAACCCTCCGGTTTCCTCCTGGGCTAAAAATGAACACTTGGGGCAGAGTCTGTGCCTGGAGCAGCCCAAGGGGGTGAGGGGTCAGTAGCAGCTTCTTGGTTCCTCCCCTCTGCTCCGACCCACAACCCACACTGGGTCCTCACTGCTGCCCCCGCCTGCCTCCTTTGTCTACATCTCCCAGCCCGAGTCACTCACTTAGTAACTAACACAGTTTGGGAAACGTTTAAAGCATGCTGCAGGTTTTTTTCATCTCACGAGCAGCAGAAGGATGGACTGACTCATGATCTCCCGTGAACGTGGATGGGAAGTAAAGTAATTCTCATGGCCTCAAAACAGACTTTGATTTAAGCCGAGTCATGGCTAACTCAAAACAAACCAGCTGTTTTTCCCCCGCTCAGCTGCCATATGGGGTTAGCCCTGGGTCCCTGCTCAGGAAGGGGCTCCTCTGGGGGCCTGGGGAACTCCTCAGAGTCCCTGAAGTGTCGTCGCTGTGCCCTCCTGCCCAGTGAGGACACTGAGGAGGCAGGGCCACCGGGGGGCAGTAGGCGGGCATTAGGATGCAGGCCCAGGCCTCTGAGTCTTATGCTCTCTGTCACTCCGGGCTCATTTCTGGTCCCCAAGGGGCACAGGGATAGGGTTAGGGTCAGGTGCCCCTCACACTGACCTGGGGATTACCACAGCCTCCCAACCCCACTCCCCAGAAGAAGGCACCCAGGAGCTCCACGCAGCCAGAAGCAGCCCAGCCCAGCTGCTTGGGGCTCTGTGGGGAGCTGGCAAGGTGCCCACTGTGCACCTGGGGTACATCACTGACAACAGCCCCGACTGCACGCACATTTCCCGGTGGAGGAAACCGAACCCTCCGAAGGTTCTCTGCTGCTTGCCCCAGGTTGCCCTGCTGGCAAAACGGCAGGGACCCAGCACAAATCCACTGAGCCCTGGCTGGGTCTCCTGGCCCATCTCCACCCAGCGGGATGCAGCTCCTGCAAACGGGGGTCTGCCTGGCTGTCAGCAGGACCAGTCTGCTGCCCGCTGCGGGGCCACCAGGAGGGTGGTAGCTCCCTTCCACCATTTTGCCTTCTTCATTCACCTCCACTCCCTGACTTGGCCCTCGAGAAAGTTCTGATCCAGATCCCCCAGCACCTTATAGAAAATGATGGGGACACCAAAAATAATTGTGTGTGTACACACACACATTCACATAGGTAGACACACAGGCAGGTACACACAGGTACACATGCAGACACATAGGTACAAGTGCAGGTACACACCCAGGTACACACACACAGATACACACATACAGGTACACACAAAGGTATATGCACAGGTATACACACACAAGTACACACACACACATAGTACACACACGGGTATACATGCAGGTACACACAGGTACAAACTAAGATCATGGCATCTGGTCCCATCACAGATGTGGAAACAATGGAAACGGTGACAGACTTTATTTTCTTGGGCTACAAAATCACTGCAGATGATGACTGCAGCCATGAAATTAAAAGATGCTTGCTCCTTGAAAGGAAAGCTATGACCAACCTGCTGCTGCTGCTCAGTTGCTTCACTCGTGTCTGACTCTGTGCAACCCCATAGACGGCAGCCCACCAGCCTCCCCCATCCCTGGGATTCTCCAGTCAAGAACACTGGAGTGGGTTGCCATTTCCTTCTCCAATGACAAACCTAGACAGTATATTAAAAAGCAGAGACAGTACTTTGCGACAAAGGTCTGTCTAGTCAAAACTATGATTTTTCCAGTGGTCACGTATGAATGTGAGAGTTGGAGCATAAAGAAGGCTGAGCGCCAAAGAACTGATGCTTTTGAACTGTGCTGCAGAAGACTCTTGAGAGTCCCTTGGACTGCAAGGAGATCAAACCAGTCAATCCTAAAGGAAATCAATTCTGAATATTCATTAGAAGGACTGATGCTGAAGCTCCAATACTTTGGCCACCTGTCAACTTTTGCGAAGAGTCAACTCATCAGAAAATACCCTGATGTTGGGGAAGATTGAAGGCAGGAGGAGAAGGGGATGACAAAGGACAAGATGGTTGGATGCCATCACTGACTCGATGGACACGAGTTTGAGCAAGCTCTGGAAGATGGTGAAGGACAGGAAACGTCATTCACAGGGTTGCAAACAGTTGGACACGAGTGAGTGACTTAACAACAACACACACAGGTAAATGTGCAAGTGCACGTGCACACATAGGTACATGTGCAGGTACACACACAGGTATACACACAGGAACACATGCAGGTACGTGCACACACACAGTCAGGAGCAGCTCTTCTCTTGGGTAGAGACCCGATTCATAGGATCCTGATGCCTCTACAAGGGGTTTGTGCTTCCCTCTCCTCCAGGTCCCCTGAAGCTCAGAGAGTGTAAGCACAGAAGATCCCTGGTTGGGGAACCAGCCATGAGCTAGGTGTGCGGGACCCATGCCTGGGGATCTGATTTTGGGAAAACAGAGATATAAAAATGGAGCAGTGAGGGGCTTGGAAGTTCTTCATGCTGAGGTTTGACGGAGATGACAAAGGCCAGTGGTCCCAGCTGTAGCACAATGACCACCCAGAGAGCCCACCAGAGACCCCGCAAGGCCAGGGCTGTGCCTGAGCCCCGACTCTGCCAGCTCTGCAGGACCCATGTGGCACCAATGACCAGCCTGCCCCAAGTCTGCAGCTGACACCTTGAGGTCTCTCTGTGGGGAACACCCACGTGACCTTGGGTCCAGCCCCACAACTCGTCTACGTCCCCTTCTGCAAGTCCCCGTGCCCCGTCTAAGCCCAGCTGCAGGGGTGCTGGCCCCCTGTTCCACCCGCTCCACACCCTTGAGGCCAGGCTGGGTATGCCCTCTTTGGCTTCCAGTGGGCTCTGGATTAACTGTCCACTCACTCACAGTGGGCTGGCCTGGGGACACCTCTTGTTGGGGTCTGGCCTCAGGCCCCTGCTGGTGCCATGGGTGGCAGACCCTCCTGGTGGGCTGGGTGGAGGTGGTGAGTGGTGTGCGTGGGGCCGGGGGCAGACACCACTGAGGGTGCAGGAGCTTGAGCCCCTTGACTTTTCTCATGCTCCTCAGCTTGGTTCCCGGCTGTACACAGACCATCAGGGAAACAAAGGATGAGCGCTGGCGTCTGTGGGAATGGCTGGACTCAGGGAGGTCACGGTAAGGAGCCCATGTTTCAGTTTCAGGTTGTGGGGTGGGGAAACGGAGGCCCAGGAAGGTGAAGGGTTACTCAGGGTCATGGCGAAAGCAGATGGCCAACTCTTGAGGGCCACGGGCCATAGCGTCCAGTGGTTCACATCATGAGTCCCGTGAAGGAAGGGTGGGTCCCATTTTAGAGCCAAGACACTAGGCTCACTCGGGTTGAGTGGTCAGTTGGTCACCGGACGGGCCCAGGTGGATCCCTGTGTCCAGTGTCCCATGCCCCGGCTGCCCTGGTGCACCTGAGATGTGTGGGAACAGGGCTATGCGTTCACATTCCCTGCAGATCAGCGGGGAGATGTGAGCCCAGAGCAGATAGGCGGGGCTGGAACCAACGACCAGAGTCTCTCCAACCCAGATGCCCTCCACTCGGGACCCCCAGCCTTGACTCATCTCCAGCCCTCTCCTGGCAGCACCCCCTCATCTCCACAGCCCATCGATCCGGGAATATTAGAACTGAGAGGCCCCTTTGAAGCCGACAGGGGTGGTTCTGGGACACAGAAAAGGAAGCACTGTTTACTCGACTGCCAGCAGGCTTGGGAACCTGGTCTCCTTGGGAGGCCATTTAGGCCGAAAATAGAAATTAAATTCGAGGAGGGTTCAGATAAATTTGCCCACGATAGTAACAGCTGCTGTTTCATTTGTGTCGGCAAGCCAGGCCCAGAGCAAAGCCCTTTCACAGACACCCTCTTAACCCTCAGAACATCGCTCTCCAGGAGGCTTCATCTGCCTGACTCGACAAGGGAAGCCAAGGTGTGGACGGCCTGTGTGGCTTGCCTGAGGTTACATGGCTGGTGAGTGTGCAAAACAGGGACTTGATCCTGATTCCATCTTGTTCTAGACGTGGGCTTGTGGGTGACCTCTGTGCAGACTACCAGCGCCCCCGTCTGTGTTCACACCAGCCTCACCACTTTAGACCCTGCATCCTGAGCTCAGGGACCTCAAAGCTGAAGGAGGCTGGGCCATCAGCCAGTGCTCCTCATTTCTTCCTCTTCTCCAGGGAGAGCTGTGGCCATAGGTCCGGCCCAGTGTAACAGGTTTCCACCCTCCCCTCCCAAAGGGATGACTTTCTTCTCGTGGGGATGAGGGAGGGGGCACCACAGGGAGCTGTCCTGGCTTTTGATTTATTCATTCAATCCATTCATTCAACAACTGAATCCACTCATATTTACCGAGTGCCTACCATGTGCTGGGCGCTGTTGCAGAAGTGCTCAGAAGGAAGGAAATAATGAGGGTCAGAGCAGACATGAAGGAAGTACAGACTAGAAAGACAACGAAAAGATCCATACAACAAGAGTTGGCTTTTTGAAGAGGTGAACAAAATTGCCAAATCTTTAACTGGACTGAGAGGAAAAGAGAAGACACAAATAAATAAAATCAGAAATGAAATAGGAGACACTGCAATGGATACCACAGAACTACAAAGGCTCCTAAGAGACCACTTTGAATAACTATACACTGACAAACTGGATAACCTAGAAGAACCAGATAAATTCATAGAAACAGACAAACTACCGAGGCTGAATCACGAAGAAAGAAAATCTGAATAGCCAATAACGAGCAAGGAGATAAAAGAGTAATCAAAAACCTCCCAACGCAGGCAAGCCAAATGGCTTCACTGGTGAACTCTACCAAACATTTAAAGAAGAATTTAACACCAGTTATTCTAAACTCATCCAAAACACTAAAGAGGAGAGAACATGTCCATATTAATTTTACAAAGCTAGCATCACCCTCATACCAAAGCCAGACAAGGATACAAGAAGAGAAAACTACAGACCAATATCTCTGATGAACACAGATGCAAGATTCTCAGCCAAACACAGCTGACCTTTGAACAGCAGGGACTTTGGAATGTGTAAAGCTGTTTGTATGTGGATCTTTCAACAAATAAATAGGTGGCTCTCTGTGTTCATGGGTTTTGCATCCTTGAATTCCACCAACTGCAGATCAAAATTTCCATCCTTGCTTAGTTGAATCCACTAATGCAAAACTCATGTATATGAAGAGCCATCTGTACTAGCAAACCACATTCAATAGCACATTAAAAAGATTATACACCATGTTCAAGTGGAACTCAATCCTGGGATGCAAGGATGGTTCAATACACTCAAATAAATAAATGCCATATACCACATTCATAGAATGAGAGATAAAAATAATATGATTGGGCTTCCCTGGTGGCTCAGTGGTAAAGAATTTGCCTACTAATGCAGAAGACATAGGTTCAATCCCTGGTCTGGGAAGATCCCACATGTCTGTGGAGCAATTAAGCCCAGGTGCCACAATTATTGAGCCTGTGCTCTAGAGCCTGGGAACCACAACTACTGAGCCACATGCCCTAGGGCCTGTGCTCTGCAACAAGAGAAGCCACTGCTATCAGAAACCTGTGGGCTGCAACTACAGAGTAGCCCCTGCTCAACACGACTAGAGAAAAACCCACACAGCAATGAAAACCCAGCATAGTCAATAAATAGATAAATAAAATTATTAAAAAATCATATGCTCATCTCAGTAAGTACAGAAAAAGCATTTGAAAAAATTCAATACCCTTTTATGATAAAAATACTCAATTAGGTATAGAAGGATTGTGCCTCTATATAATAAAGCCCGTGTATGATAAGCCCACATCTGGCAGGCTACAGTCCATGGGGACGCAAAGAGTTGGACATGGCTGAGCACTGAGCACATCATAAAATGAACATGATAAGCCCTCAGCTAAAATCATACTCAATGATGAAAAGCTGAAAGCTTTCTCTCCAACATCAAGAACAAGACAAGAGTGTCCATTCTCACCACTTCTATTCAACACAGCATTGGAAGCCTTAGAATACTTCAGAAAGAAAAAGAAATAAAAATCACTAAAAATTGGAAAGGCAGAGGTAAACTTGTCTCTGTATACATATGACAAGATCTTATACATAGAAAATCCTAAAGACTCAACCAAAACATGGTTGAAGGAATGATGAATTCTGTAAAGTTGCAGGATACAAAGTCAACATACAAATATAAGTGTATCTATACACTAATAGCAAACTATCTGAAAAAGAAGTTATGAAAGCTATCTCATTTACAATAGCATCAAAGAGAATGGGATGCATAGGAATAAATTAAACCATGGCTGTGAAAGGTCTATACACTGATGAGAGAAATTGAAGACATCACATTTAATTGGAAAGATATCCTGTGTACAGGACTGGAAGAATCAATACGGTTCAAATGTCTATACTACCCAAGGCAACCTATCGAGTCAGTGTAATCCCTAACAAAATTCCCATGGCACAGTTTACAGAGGTAGAAAAACAATCCTAAAATTCTTATGTGAGCACAGAAGAACCAAAATCCAAAGAGGCCTTGAGAAAGAAGAACAAATTTGGAGGTATACACTTCCTGATTCAAACTAGATCACAAAGCTTTAGTAATCAAACAGTATAGTGCAGGCAAACAGACACATATATCTGTTTAGGACAAAATAGAAAGCCCAGAAACAAACCCAGGCATATATAGTCAACCAGCCTGGTCCAGGAAGATCCCCTGGAGAAGGGAATGGCGACCCACTCCAGTATTCTTGCCTGGAGAATTCCATGGACAGTGGAGCCTGGCGGGCTACAGTCCATGGGGTTGCAGAGAGTCGGACATGACTTAGGGACTGAACAAACAAAAAAAAAACCAACAATCTTCAACAAAGTTGCCAAGAATGCACAGTGAAGAAAGGACAGCTTCTTTGATAAAAGGTGCTGGGAAAACTGGACAGCCACATGCAAAAGAATGAAATTGGATCCTTATCTCACTAAAATCAGCTCAAAATGGATGAAAGACTTGGATGTAAGACATGATACCGTAAAAGTCCTAGAAGAAAACATAGAGGAAAAGCTCCTTGCTATTGGTCTTGGCAATGACTTTTTGGATGTGACATCAAAAGCACAGGCAACAAAAGCAAAAATAAACAAGCAGGGCTGCATCTAACGAAAAAGCATATGCACAGCAAAGGAAATGATTAATATAGTGGAGAGACAACCACAGAAGGGGGAAAAGTATTTACAAATCCCGCATCTGATAAGGGGTCAATATTCAAACTATACAAGGAACTTACATAACTCAATAGTGAAAAAACAAATAGCCTGATTTTAAAATGGGCTTAGGACCTGAAAAAACATTTTACAAAGACGTACAGATGGCCAACAGGCACATGAAAAGAAAATGCTCACTAATTGTCAGGAAAGTATACATCAGAACCACGGTGAGATATCACCTCATACCTGTTAGGATGGCTATCATCCAAAACACAAGAAGTAAGTGTTGGTGAGGGTGGAGGGAAAAGGGAACCCTTGTGCCCTGTTGGTGGGAATGTGAATTCGTGCAAGAGAAAAGAGTGTGGAAAACAGTATGGCTCAAAAACTTAAAAACAGAACCACCATATGAACCAGTAATTCCACGTCTACATATATATGCATTTATATGCAATGGAAATGAAAGCAGGATTTTGAAGAAATATCTTCACCTCCCGCCCAAGTTCACTGAAGTACTACTCACAAGAGGCAAGACATGGAGAACACCTAAGTGTCCATCGATGGACAAATAGATCTTCTCTATCCATTTTATATGTGTGTGTGTGATGTATCTTATATATATGTATTTATATATAAAATATATAAATATATGAATGGAATATTACTCAACCATAAAAAGAACATTTTGCCATCTGCTGTCATCATACCTGGATGAACCCGGAGGACATTATGTTAAGTGAAATGAACCAGACACTGAAGGACCGATTGCTGTACAATCTCACTTAAATGTGGAATCTAAAATGTCAAATTCGCAGAAACAGTAGAAAGGGGTTTCCAGGGGCTGGGAGGTGGGGGGAATGGAGAGACGCTGGTCAAAGGGTACAAACTTTCCAGCTACGAGGTATGTTCTGGTCTAAGGCACAGCACGTGGTCACAGTTAACAACTCTGTACTATGCACTTGAAAGTTGCTGAGAGAGCAGATCCGAAATGCTCTCACTGCACAAACAAGGTAAGTACGTGAGGTGACAGACATTAACTGGCTTGATCGGGGCATCACTGCACAACACATATGTGTATCAAAACACCACTATATGCCTTAACCATAATATATATATGGTGATTATTCATCAGTCAAACCCTAATTAAGATGAAAAACACGCTGAGAAATACAGCGACAGCCCAATGGACACTGTCCCTGATCTTTCATCCTTATACTCTGGGGGTGGTGGGGTGGGTCATGAATAAGCAGACACCACACAGCTTGGGGTGCATCATCAAAGGGATGACCGGAACAAGTTACCACAAACCACACTGCTTACAGCAGAGAGACGGATTTTCTTATAATTCCCAAAGTCCCAAGTCCAGAGTCCGGGTGTGGGAAGGGCTCTGGGCCCCTGCATCTGGAGGCTCCAGGAAAGGGTCCCTCCTGCCTCCTCCTGGGCTCACAGCTGCCTCCCTCCATGCCATCTCCTCTGGGTGTCTCTATGTGTCTCCTCTTCTTATAAGGTCATTGGATTTGGGGTGTCTGATCAGAGGAGAACTTGGCTGATGGTTGTCAGAGAAGCTCGTGAACTTGGGGAGCAGGGACTGTGGAAAGCTCGTCCTGCTGTGAGAATGGGGCTCCAGGGGTCACTGTCTGCCTGACCGTTAGGGCACCTGGCATTTCCTGCCCTCCCCCCAAGCTCCTGGACTCCCAAACCATCCAGAGACTCAGCCCTGCTCTGCCCAAGGTTGCCAGGTTCGAAGTCTGGTTTCTCCCTCAGTAGCCCCGAAGAATGAGCCTGGACTCACCCTCAGGCATCTGGGCCTTCCTGGACCACATTTCGTATCCCTTATCCCTCGGATGACCCGGGTCTGAAACCCAGTTGTGGATGTCAAATAGTAAATAGCACTTTAGAGTGAGAATCACTTCACCCACACAGTAAGAGAGTGACCTGGACCCAGTGGGTGCTGGGCTGGGACCCCTGGGCTGGGCAGCTCCCCAGTGGAAGCCCCTGGCTAGCCCCCAAGGCTGTCTCCAGAACAAAGAGCGCCTGCTGGGCCTTGTGAACCATGAGCCGGGGATCTTGCTGGGGGCGAAGGGGCGGGGAAGCCAGAACACCACAGTCACCATCTGCTTCAGGCCATCCTGAGGCCTCGTCCTCTGAGTTTTCCTGACAACAAACCCAAAGCCTCGGGAGGAAGCCAGGTGTGCTGAGGGCCAGAGAGAGGTCTGGCAGAACTACTGCCTCTGCCCCCATTTTATGGACGGGATGACTGAGGCCCAGGTGGCAGGTGATGAAATAATGGGTGTCCAGGGCCAGCAGCAGGCAGGATGGTGGTTGTGTCGTGCTCCCATTTTCTCTGTGCTGTGTCACTGGGGGACCCTCAGGATGGCCAGTGCGTGGGGTCTGGGAGGGGCTCTGTGGACAGGCATGTGTCCCCTTCTCCACTGTGTGCCCAGAGTGATGGTCTCTCAAGCCCCCCACCCCACCCATGAGGGACAGACCGCTGCCCCCCGACCGATGACAAGGAAGCCAGGCCCAGCAAGGTCCCACCCCATGTCTGAGGTCACATAGCCATGTGAAAGGCAGGGTGTGTGAGGGTCCTATGAGCTATGACAAATCACCATGTCTGGGGTTAAAACAGCATGTGCTTATTCTCTGATGGTTCTGGAGTCAGAGCCCAAATCAGGGTCACTGTTGGACAACTGCTGGTCAGGCCAGCTCGGGCTGGTTCCATCTGGAGGTGCGCGGAGGGTGGGGGTCGGCTCCTTGGCCTTCTCCAGGGTCTGGAGGAGCCACGGTCCTCGGCTGGTGGTCTCACCTCAGCCCGACCTCTGCTCCCGTCGTCAGCTCTCTCCCCTGACCTCCCCCTCCACGGGACCCTGCAATGACACCAGGGCCCCAGGTCACCGTCTTCCCAGGTCCCTGGCCATGTGGTCACGCTCCAGGGCTAGGGCCTGGATGTCCTTGGGGCGGTCATTCCACTGACCGGGTTGCCTGGGCTTGGACCTGGCTGCTTGCCTCCCAGGTGACTGTCTCATGGGGGAGACTGAGGCTCTGGGAGGCCAGGCCAGCCGTCTAGTCGCAACTGGAGCAGAGGTGGGCTGCCCTACTTGCCCAGAGTGCTCTTGGCCAAGGTGGGGTACGGGACCGGGGGCTGAGCAAGCCCGCCTGGTCCTTCCAGAGGCTCACGTGCCAAGGAAAGGGGAGGGGTGCGGTGGGGAGAAGGGAGCTGGCAGGAGGCCTTCTCGGCCTCAGCATCACGGGATCAGGTTTAGAGGGGCCGCTGCTGGCCGTCTCCGCTGAAATGTGGAAAGTGTTTTCCCTCCAGTAACTGAAAGCAGCTCTGTGTTTACAGCATCGGACCCGGGGGGGCGGCGTGGGCAGCGGGAGGACAGTCTGAACATGGGGTTGCCACAGAAAGGCTGGCTGCTCGCTTTCGTGCGGGGTCCCCTGGAGTGTGGGGTGGAGTGGGTGTGTGTGTGCACGTGCATGTGTGTAGCGTGTGCGTGCCCCGCTGTGTCGCACAGCACCCGTGCAGCTCTTTTGCGGTGAACCCAGTCCTATCTCTGGCCTCAGTTTCTTTATCTGTCCAATGGGGATGTGGTCTCTGCCAGCTGTCTGTCTGCCATCGGCCTGCTGGCACAAATGAGGAAAGGGGTTGCCAGCTTCTTTTTCCAGCTTGTGAGGCGCTCGCTCTGCCTCTGGCTGGAGCCGGGCTGGCCTGCACCACCGCAGCCCCTGCAGATCTTTCTGAGTGAAGGGATGGAAACTGGGGTCAGAAAGGCCCACAGCCGGGGGAGGGGTGGCCAGGCACATGCTGGGCACATGCACCCGGGCCTGCAAGGGATGACCAGGGGCCTGTGCTGCCCCCAGGGACCACGCACCCCCACAGCCCCTGGGGGCTGCTGAGATGGAGCGGAGTTGCCGGGTAAGCTGGGGTCCCAGGGCAGGTAGAGCGGCTTACACAGGCTGCCCCACATCTACCCAGATCCTGGACTCTAGATGGCACCATCAGGAGGCCCCCTGGGTCCTGCCCATCTGGGGCCCCAGAGCAGGTCCCTGGGGGTCCCCAGGGTCAGGGTCTTGCCAGGACACGTTTGGGGGTCAGAGGGGCTCCACCTGCTTCCCCTTTGCTCCCTCCTTCCCTGCAGGGCTCCCTCTCACTTGCCTCCCTACCTGCACCCCCACCCATTCCCGGCAGGACTAGTCCTGTCTCTGCTGGGGACCTGAACTGATCCTCTGGTCCTGGGAGGCCCCGGGGTGGTGGGGGAAGTTGGAGAGGGCCCTGGTGGCGGAGAGGGATCTGAGAAGAACAGGAGGGGATGGAGCAGCCTGGGTGGAGCCCCAGAGGTGAGAGTTGGGTGGGGCGAGATGGCCATCATCTCTTCCTAAAAGTAGGGACTCTGGCTGCCTGGAGGGCTTGTCCTGTGACTTTGAGGTGATCCCGTGAGGGGCCCTGGTCAGGGTCAGGCTGATGAGAGTTTCTCAGAGGGCCCTGCCAGGGCCAAAAGCCGACCCCCTCCCCACTCCCACCTCCCACAGCTCCCGCCCCACCGGAGGCCAGCTCCTCCTGTCTGTGTCCAGAGGTGGCTGGACCAGGGTGGAGAGAGGCATCTGGAGAAATACGCCTGGGACGGAGCCGAGAATTCCCATCTCTGGAGATATCAGCCGGCACCAACGAAGAGAGTAGAAATGGAATACAAATTCTCTTTCAGGGCTCTCGGCTGCTAAGTTCAGCCCTTTAGCCAGAAGTCCAAGCGGGGCGCTCACACCGTAGCCCACTCCAGAGCTCGGTCGCATCCAAGAATTGCAGGAAGAGGGGCGTCTGCGCCTCGTCCCTCCAGGGGCCTGTGCTGCCAGGTCGGCACTGAGATGCCAGATCGGGGAGCAGAGCACGACCATCTGCGACGAAGAAGGAACAGGCCGGGTGCACAAAGGCACAGTCAGGACCAGCCCCCAGGCTGCCCCCGGGCTGGCAGGGGCCGCCGCGTGTGAAATTGACAGCGGCCCGGGTGGGCGTGCTGGCCCAGCATCCCTGCGAGAAAGCTCTCTCACAGAATCTGCCTTCTTTCTAGGCCTCGGGGCTTCACCAGTGATCAGAGAGCCCGCGCCAATGTTCCAGTGCAGCCTCTCAGACAAGCACTGTCAGCCACACCACAGCCCAGAGGTCCCTGTGAAGGTGGAGAAGGCTCTGGGCGGGGGGTCCCCACTTGGTCGGTGGATCCAGCCTGCCCAGGACCAATCCTGAATTCTGAAACGATGGTCTGGAGGGGTCCTGGGGGCTCTGTCCCAAGTGATCCCTTTACTTTACGAGGGGGAGCCTGAGGCTGGGCAGGGGATTGGGTGCCCAGGTCGTGTGCTGAGTGACCACCGAGGGACCTCACCCAGCTCTCCACATGCCTGCTAACCCTGAGGAAATGGCACCCATGACATTTAGCCACAGGAGCCAGGCCAGGAGAGGAGCTTTTGCAGGAAAGATTCACTCTTTCCTCCCCAGGTTCGCGGCACCGTTAGACTTCTCTGTCCTGCGACTGCTGGCCTTGCCCAGTAAATGTTGGTGGAAAAAATGATGCCTGAGTTCTGAGCTCAGGACTCACCCTCAGGAGGCCTGCTGACCTCAGGCCAAGAGAAGAAAGCCCTGGGTGTCCCACTGGACCCAGGAGAACATGGGACAGACCTCAGCGGCCCCATGGCCTGGAGCAGGGGCAGCGGAGCTCAGACCAGATCACACGGGTCCAGTCGTGCTCACTGCTCAGAGGGGCTGTGGTTATTGTTACAGCCATAACTGACAGATACATCTTGAAATCTGGTAAACACCAAGGGACGACAGAATAGGGTAGAGAATACCTGCAGAGTGCTTTCTGGGTACCAGGCTCTTACAAGCCTGCTACCTTGTTTCAGCTTCTTCATAATGCTACAGCTGGGACAGCAATCTGTCCCATTTTGAGACAGGCTCAGATTGGTAGGGTGACCAGCTGGAGGCCACACAGCCAAAAGTGGTGGCACTGGGTCTGAACTCACGTCTGTGTCTCCAAAACGCAGGTGTTCTGCCTTTACATCTGCACTGTCCGACAGTAACCACCAGCTGCCTGTGGGTACTGAAACTTAATGACTTCAATTAGATAAAGACAAATTCAGGTCGCAGTCACAGTTGCCACCTTCCGGGTGCTCCAAGGCTACATGCAGCTGGTGGCTGTCGTCAGGGACAGTGTGGACACAGCACGTCCACAGTGTCCAGGGGTCTCTGCTGGGCAGGGCCCCAAGGACTGACTCAGGCCTGGGAGATGGCTCGCCGCCACCTCTGCCTTTGCCACTAGTTTGCTTTGTGAGTGGATGAGGGACCTCCGATGGCTGCTGGGCGGACGGTGCATCCACACCGCCCACGGAGCAGGCTGACTGCACGGATGAGACCTCACGGGCGCCTTCCCTCGGCTGAGGAAACGGCATGGAGCTGGGGGCAGCCGCCCCAGGCTGTCTGATCATCTCAGGTCCTTTGTCACCAGGGGGCAGGCAGCTCAGCTTATCCACTGGTGACTGAGCCTCTTGCCACCAGGCCCCGGGTCAGTGGCGCCCAGGTAGTCTCCTTGCTGGGGGCTGGGAGCGAGGGTGGGGGTCGTGCTGCCTGGGGGTTAGACCCAGCCCAAGGCGGTGAGGCCCCAGGTGGGGAGGCCGCAGCTCTGCGGGTCACTCAGCACTGAGCAAAGACGGGGCCCCCAGTTGCCGCCAGCATGGGGCTGCCCCAGAGAGGGATAGCTGCCAGTGTCGGCAGGGTTCACTGCTCCTGACAGAGGCTGGCAGGGCGGGCCTGCCCATGGGCATGCTGACCCTGAGAGGAGGAAGGTAGGTGAGGGGTGTGCCCTGCACAGGCACCAGCAGGCAGTAAGCACCCCATAAACAGGGGTGAAGACAGCTACAGAAAATAGCCCCCAGCCTGCTGCGTACAGCCTGTGAGTGAGGAGCAGCTTTTATACTTTTAAAGTTTCATAAAACAGAAGTGACAGAGACCATATGTGGCCTGCTGAGCCTGAGAGATTTACTGTCAGCCCTTCCCAGGGAGAGTCTGAGGCCTTGGGCCGGAGGGTGGGACCGGGCTCCAGCCCCACAGGAGGGGCTCTGGGTGGTCAGGGGCCTGCACAGGTGCTCCCGGACTGGACAGCGGTCCCCACCAGCCCAGGCCCCTGGCCTCCCTGGAGGGTCCGTGCCCCCACCCCCACTCAGGCCCCTGGCCTCCCTGGAAGGTCCACCCTCCCCCACCATCCAGCCCCTGACACACCTACAGCGGCACAGAGGCCATGCCTGTTTCAGTTCTGACTTGCCTTCTCCTCTGGCCCTGTGGGTCTCACATGGTCACAGCTGTAGGACAGATGATGGCCAGCAACTCTGAAGGGGAGAAAATTGTCCCGGGACATGGGACCCCAATGTACCCTGAGATAGCCTTTCTCTACCAAGTGGCTGCCTTGTCACTAGAGACACCAGCATCGTTGGCACCAGCACTGCCAGGCCTCACTTCCTGCCAGGACAAACATTGCCAGTAAATCACAGAGTACCTTCCCCATAGCAGCAGCCACACCACCAGGGAGGCCTCCTTCCTGGAGCTGGGGATGCCCCAGGTGGTCACGGGGACGGCAAGGGCTACTCAGAGCTGGGGGTGGCAGCCAGGCCTTTGCCTGCGGTGGTGGGACATCTTGGCGCACATGGAGAGCTCACAGCAGCAACCACTGGTTACGTCATTTTTCTGAGATGTGTCACCCAAAATGCAGGCAACCAAAGAAAAGCTGATAAGTCGGATCCACCAAAGTTGTAAATATTTGTGCTTCAAAGGACGCCATCAACAAAGTTCAAAGACCACCCACAGAATGGGAGAAAACATTTACGAGCTGCATACCTGATAAGAGTCGAGTATCTACAGAAAATCCATAGAACTGTTAAAGTCCAACAGCAAAAGGGCCCGACCTGAACAGACGTTTCTCCAGAGAAGATGCCTGAATGACCGAGAAGCACAGGAAAAAACTGCTCCGTATCAGCAGAGCAGAACCACACTGAGAGGCCACCTCATGCCCACGGGGGTGGCTAGGTCAGAAGCGTGGATGATGACAACTGTTGGTGAGAACGTGGAGGAACTGGAGCTTCCCACTTGGCTGATGGCAATGCAAAGTGGTGCATTTCCGCCTAGGAAAACAGTTGGGCAGATCCTTGAAATGGTGAATGAATACAGTGACCCCAGTTCAGTTCAGTTCAGTTCAGTCGCTCAGTCGTGTCCGACTCTTTGCGGCCCCATGAATCACAGCACGCCAGGCCTCCCTGTCCATCACCAACTCCCGCAGTTCACGCAAACTCATGTCCATCGAGTCGGTGATGCCATCCAGCCATCTCATTCTCTGTCGTCCCCTTCTCCTCCCGCCCCCAATCCTTCCCAGCATCAGAGTCTTTTCCAGTGAGTCAACTCTTCACATGAGGTGGCCAAAGTATTGGAGTTTCAGCTTCAGCATCAGACCTTCCAATGAACACCCAGGATTGGACTGGTTGGATCTCCTTACAGTCCAAGGGACTCTCAAGAGTCTTCTCCAGCACCACAATCACTTCATGGGAAATAGATGGGGAAACAGTGGAAACAGTTTCAGACTTTATTTTTTTGGGCTCCAAAATCACTGTGGATGCTGATTGCAGCCCTGAAATTAAAAGACGCTTACTCCTTGGAAGGAAAGTTATGACCAACCTAGATAGTATACTAAAAAGCAGAGACATTACTTTGCCAACAAAGGTCCGCCTAGTCAAGGCTATGGTTTTTCCAGTGGTCATGTATGGATGTGAGAGTTGGACTGTGAAGAAAGCTGATCGTCGAAGAATTGATGCTTTTGAACTGTGGTGCTGGAGAGTGACCCCAGGACTTGGCAATTCTAAGTCTAGGGATACACCCGAGAGAAATGAGAATGTACATCCACACAGAAACTTGTGCCCGAATGTTCGTAGCAACCCAAAAGCTCCTAAGGGCTCAATGGGTAGATAAAATATGCTCTGTCCACACAATGGGATGTTACTCAACAATAAACAGGGATGAAGGACTGACTCGGGCTGCACTGTGTACAAACCTTGGCAACGTCACGCTAAGTGAAAGAAGCCAGATACAAAGGGACAACGGTATAGGACTCCACTGATGGCAAAAATCCAGAGAGGCAAGCCCATAGAGAGAGAAAGCAGCCTTGGGACTCCCCTGGTGGTCCAGTGGCTAAGACTCCACACTCCCAGGGCATGGGGCCTGGGTTCCATCCCTGGTCAGGGAACTAGATCCCACGAGCTGCAACTGCGAGTTTGCATGTCACAACTAAAGATCCCATGAGCCGCAACTAAGATCTGGTGTGGCCAAATAAATATTGAAAAATAAAAAAGAAAGTAGCTTCTTGGTTTCCAGGGGCTGGGGGAGTGGAACAGGAGCAACTCTGGGTTCTGAGTTTGGGGATGATGACAATGTTGTGGAATTAGATGGTGGCAGTGGTTGCATAACTTTGTGACTACATTAAAAGCCATGGGACTGTACACTTTAAAAGGAAGAATTTTACGGTGTGTGAATACATCTCAGCTCTACAAGTTTCATTCATCCATCCATCCGTCCTCCCATTCTTCTATCTGTCTGTTGCTGCCTGCTCTGGGAAGCTGTGAGGTTGGTTCTGCATGAGGTGGAGATGAAAAGGTTGAATCTGACCCCCATGGAGCTTCTGGGGATTTAGGGTCGGGTTCCCGGTCACATTGCCTAGCAGCCCATCGCTAACTCTGATGAACTGAGGGGTCCTGTCCAGTGAGCTGTCCTCTACCAGGTGAGAGCAGAAGCACTTGCTCCGGGCCCGCCTGTGGGTGACTCAGACCCCCAGACGACTCACCCATGGCCAGAGACAGATTCACCCTGCTCCTCCTCCTGCTCCCTCCTCTCCTCTGTGTCCACATGCTTGACCGATGGGATGCGGTGGAAGGGACGTGTGTGAAACGTGTGAGATATTCACTCCACAAGACAAAGAGAACCAGGGAAGGGCTGGGGGCTCCGCAACCCCCTGGAGGGAGCGGCAGGGTCGCCCCTTCTCCTTGAGGAGGGAAACGCCATCCGGAGGAACCTGGAGCTGGTTGAAGTTGGGATCTGAGGCCGTGCAGGTGGCACAGGAGCGAGCCAGGACCTGGCCCCCTTCCCCAACTTGTGGCTGAAGCCCCTCACCACACTGACCCTCCTGTGAAGGCTCTAGGTCTGACACCCACCAGCTATCGGCTGCCCCATCCTGGCTCCAAGACCCAGACTCCTCATCTCTGTGATGGGAACAGACACACGCCGGCAGGCAGAAGGAGATACACCATGTCCGAGCAAACAGGACCCGGAAACCCACTACACCCTCCGGAGCGGCCTGAGGAGGGGATGGGGCATCCCGACACAGGGGACAACAGGGCACAGGGGCCCTGATTAAAGGGAGAGAGGGAAAGTTCAAATAGACAGAAAGGCAGAGGCTGCAGACTTGGCGACGAGTCCATCAGTGTTGGAGAAACAGCTGAAAGGACGCCGCTTCTCAAAACCCGGTGATGCGTCTCAGGTCAGAGACGTCAGGCTGCGATTGAGGGTTTTAAGAGGTTCCTCTCCACGTGCTATGGGCTCTGGGCTTGATGTCTCCCTTCTCCTGGGACTTATTTCAGGCGAGTGAACTGAGAATCCTGGGAATGGGACCCGGCCATTTCCCCTGCTGAGTGAGCTGATGCTCCTGGGTGTGGCCTGAGGCGGCTGCAGGAAAGTAACACAAACTAGCAGCTTGAGACAACAGAAATCTCTCCTCTCATTGTTCTGGAGACAAGAAGTCCAAAATCCAGGGGTCGCAGGGCCGGGTTCCCTCCGCAGGCTCTGGGGGAGGGTCCTTGTCTCTTCCAGTTCCTGAGGGCTCCAGGCATCCCTTGGCTTGTGGCCACGGCATTCCAAGCTCAGTCCCCGTCCTCACAGGGCCTCTCTGTGTCTGTGTCTTGGACCTTCTTACACTTTTCTTTTCTCAGGGCACTTGTTGTTGGATTTGGGCTAGAACCCAGGACTATCCTATCTCATCTCCTTACCCCAGTTACATCTGTGAAGACCCTTACTCCACATGAGGTCACAATCTGGGGTTCCAGGTGGACCATGGAGCAGGGGCCACACCTCAACCCACACCCCTCCCAGCTTCTTGAACCCTTGAGTCTCTGGGAGCCCTAAGCACCCTAGATTCTTGAGCTGCACTGCTGGTGCTTCCTGAGAAGGTGTCACTGCCTTTGGCTGTTTTATTTACCCTGATGTCCCTAGGGTGGCTGTTAGACCTGGTACCGAGAGGTCTAAGGTGGGATGTGAAGAACTGAGCCATCTCTTCATCCCTTCTCCAGGGAATCAGGCTTTATACGAGTCATGCTGTCCAATCCACCAACTCCATCTGGCTGCTTCCTTACAGCCTGAGTCCTGCCTCCCCCGGGCTGCGAGGTTCTGGCCTTTGATCTTCCTTTCCACAGCGTCTCCAAAGATGCTGGCGGTGGTCCAGTGCTGGACTGAAGGGGCACCCGGGGCCAGCAGTCTTCCATCGGCAGAAAGGGGAAGGCTCTGTGTGTGTAGATTCGTCCTCTGCAAACGGTGAAGTGACGGTTCTGGGTAGTGGGTATAGAGCGGCTCCCACCATGCTCCCCAGCATCCTTCCCTCCGATCGGCCCTTCTCAGCTCACACATTATGGGTTCAGCCTTGCCTCATTCACTCAAGCGGTGCCTTCCCACTGCCCATGTGCTGCACAGAAAGGATTTCTTCTGCTAAATGGCCCTCAGTCCACTACTTGGATTCAGGACCAGGTCAACACCAGCGCTGCCCGTGGGGACCCCGGGCGCTGAGGTGGTGTCCCAGGGTGGAGGTGTTTATGCCACCGTGAGGGCCGGTGGAGCTAGGTGCAGGATGTGTTGATGCTGTGTCGAGGGTTCTCCCGGGTGTTTCCAGGCGGCGGGTGCTCCCGCCAGCTCCCCACACTGACAGCAGCATCCCCTGAGCAAGCCGCAGCATTCTTGGCCATAGCACCGAAACCTGACCCCCTTAATACCTAATGGGACAGTGCACTTGGAATGCGCTTCCTGTGAGTCATTTTCCATCCTCCATCTGTCAAAAAATGCAAGTTTGTTTATTTCTGAGAGATGCTCTCAGTGGTTTTACTGATGACAACTAAACACAGAGGAAGCGTGGCAAGAATGCCTGTCCCACTGTGCCTGTTCTCACTGCTGTGAGGATAACCGTCTGCTGAAGGAGACTCTGGAGATCCAAAGGCCCACCCGGAGAGAGAGGGTCTGAGATCGAGCAGCCAGGGCCAGACCCAGCCTACATCCTAGGGTTTCAGACACAAGGGTGCATCCACAGAGAGGAACGTGAGTGCTGCTGCGGCTGATGGTGGGGATGGTGTGATGGTGCCAAGGCTTCTGGAAAGATGATCATGGAGGTTTTGGTGCTGATGGTGATGGTGATAAGAGTGGTGATGCTGGTGACGATGCAGCGGCCCAATGCTTCGGGAGCACCCATTGCGTGCCGGGTGTTTCCTCACACGGGCTCTCTTGCTCAGTCTGTGTGCTCTCTTTCTGTGGGTGAGGCTCAGATGAGTGAAAAGATGAGCCCAGTCCATAGGGCAGCAAACAGGTGGTGTGAGGCTGTCTCTCAGCAGCAGCTTTTGTGCAGGCAGCTTCAGGAGTGGAGGTCAGAGAGGGCCAGAGGAGGAACTGGCTCCTGTCCTGGGGGGGACACGTTCCACTTCCCCCACCTCTGCAGGCAGTGAGCCAGGTGGGGGGTCTTTCTCAGCCCTGTGCCCCACCAAATGGAGGCACAGGGGAGCTGAAGAAAGGCACAGTGAAACTAGAAGATGTCACAGTGGTTTTTGGTTCTTGCTCTGACATGGGATCGTGGGTAGCAAGAAGTGCTGACGCAGGGGTGGCAGAGCAGCCCCCTTGGCTCTGTGGCGGTCGCCGACTCAGCCCAGCTTCCCAGAAGGCTTGGCAGTAGGCTTGACTATCTAGGGGCTGACTCTACAGAAGCATTGGCGAGAGTGTCCCCCTTACAGGAACAGCGGGTGCAGGCACAAGCAATAGCAAGAAGTGGCAACGACCTGAAAGGCCATCACCAGGCTGGCCCAAAGCATCCTGCCCTGGGAAGGTGTCCCTAGTGTCATTATCCAAGGACGTGTTTCAGATCCTGTTAGTGAAGACATTACATACCTATGAAGGTATGGAAAGTTCCAGAAGGTTAGTGCAGCGTTAGCAGCACTTCCTGCAGAGGGCAGAAGCTGAGTCTTAGCTGCGTCTGTGTGCCCCTGGCCCCTAGCATCATGTCAGGTGGGGGCGGGTGGGTGAGGACTGTGGGGTGACTGGGTGCTGGGAGAAATGAGCTGGGTTTAGCAGGGCCGAGTGAACAGCTGGGCAGACATGAGCCAGCCCAGGACTGATGGCCTGAGGTCCTGGTCGTACAGCTTGTCCCAGCCTCAGTTTACCTCTCTGAGAAAAAGGGCGTGACGCGCGCCCTGTCCTAGGAGAGCTGTGAGGGTTGCCTGAGAGGGCATGAGAGGTGAGTGCCAGGGCCTATAAATGGCACCCCCATTCACCGGTTTCTCCCTGGCTTTGCCAAGTCCTCTTGATTAGGGGTGAGGGGAGAAACTGTGGTTGAAAGGATGAAGAATGGCCATGAATAAAGGTAGGCCTTGTCCTGAAGCCCCTCCCCAAAGCCCACGGTGATATTCCTAAGTGGGAATACCAGTCCCCACCCCCCGAGTCACTCAGCAGAGGAAGAAGGTTCAGGAAAGGGGTTAGGAAAGAATCAGAGGTAGGGCTGCCAGGAGGCTGGGGTTCCGCACCCTGCACACACGACCATGGGACCTTCACAATGGTCTTAAAGGACGTGATGGGGGAGGCTGGCGGGCATGGTGGGGAGCAGGAAGTCTTGCTGGTGGGGGCCAGCTTCAGGCAGTTTGTGGTGGTGACTGGAAATCAGGGTGTGGGGGGCATCTGCTCCGTGTGCCTGTGATGAGAGCATTTCTGGGAAGTGGGATTCTCAGTGTTTAATGCGGGGATGCTGGGCGCGCTGGCTGTGGTCCAGGTTTGGTTACTTTGGGGCATCAGACCCCCATCACTTGCCCCCCAGGCTCTGTCGGGTAAAGGGACAGGATTAGAGCATGAGGGCTCATCCCAGCCTTGCGGTTGGCCTGGTCACCTAGGGTCCTGGGCGAGGAGGGCACTGGGGGAGGTGGAGCCCATGGTCTGCCCTCTAGGAGGTGACTGTGGGGTCAGTTGCGGGGATAGGGTGGTGGCCCTGATAGACCCTCTCTGGTCTCTGAGAGACAGACACAGAACCCCAAACCAGTCAGGTTAGTGTGAACCAGGAACCGCTGGGCAGGTGGGCGAGAGGAAGGTGTCAATCCCAGGGTGGGCGCAGACCACCATGGTGACCCTGAGCTACCGCCTGGCCCCACTCCCTTGCTCTGCCCTATGGAACCCCGGGGCGGACCTGTGGGCTGGGTCGTATAGTTTTGCTGGAGGTACACAGAGGCCTCACTGGACACCCTGTTGCCACCGGGGTCTTGGAAGGTCAGAGAGCTCTGCTCTTGAGTGTCCTCCACCGGCTGCCAGCCCAGGATCAGGGCAACTGCCAGCACCCCTCCCAGGCCGGGCCCCCCCACCCCCCTGCCCCCTGAAGCTGCGACTGTGCCTGGGCGGGGGACATTCCAACCATCTCGTTGGTACTGAGAACCCCACCGATACCTCGGGCCTGGCCTCACACTGACATTGCACATGTGTTTCCAGGCCCGTGTCCTGGGTCATGGAATTTTCTTGTCAGTTTATAACTAAAGCATGGTCCCATTAAAAAGAAAATGGCCTCCTTACTCCTCAATAAGCCCCTCCTGGGATTCAGTCATGAGCCAGGAGTCTTCTCTGCCTGGTCATCATTTTGTGGAGATGGATCTGGGTTTTCCTACTGCTCACAAGCACCTGGGGTTGGGGGAGGCTGTTCTGAGCTGCGGATGCAGCCTTTCCAGAGGGGTGGCATCCTGGGCGTGGTGAGGGCAGCTAGGTAGGCACAGGAAGGTATGCCCACCCCCACCTGGCCACCTGCTCTGGGTAAGCCCCTGCTGGGGTGGAGCATGTAGCAGAAGAGGCCTGGGATCCAGCTGGGGCGTGGGCACAGTGCTGGGCCTGGCACCGTGGCTGAGCACTCACTGTTGGAAGGGGAGAGAGAGCAGAGACGGGAAAAGAGAGCCCACGGGCAGCCCATGAGGAACGTGGCAAACTGCCCTACAGTCTCCAGGCCAGTGCCCTTCGCGGCCATGGGGAACCTTCCTGGCAGTGCTCAGTGGGGGTCTTGTTCCCTTGCCCCTGATTGGGGATGCCAGGCCCTGGTTTCAGGAGCAATGTCCAAACGGCCCTCTGTGTGGCCTCTGACCTTTCAGAGACTGGCTGGCCCCTCAGAGCAGGGAGGGGGCAGAGAGACAGACCAGCCTCACTGACCCCCAGACACGCCCCACACCTCTGAGGGCAGCCGTCCGTCCACCCAGGAAAGAGAAAGCCTGACCTGGATTGGAAATGCCTAAATTCTTCAAATTCCCTCCTTCCAGCAAGATTCTTAGTTCTCCTGCCAAAACAGAGTTGAAGGGAGGGCACGACCTCCATTGTCACTGTGGCCGGTAGCTCAGCACCTACTGCCCCAACTCCCCTTGGTGTGTTGTGCACGTGTGTGCGAGTGTGTGTGCATGCATGTTTGTGCACACGTGTGTCCGTGTGTGCACTTTGCAGCACCTGTCAGATCCCACCTGGACAGAAACCAGAGTTGGGGCAGAGCCCTCTGCTTGGGCTTCTACCCTTCCTTCTGTAATTTAAAGACCATCAGTTAGTGTGAGCAAGTCAAACAGACAGAAAAGGATATTTCTTTCCTACCAAATGGGATCACTGCCAACAGTTTAGGGCTTATTATTATTATTATTACTTTAATTTGTATAATTTTCAAAACCGCGAATGCATGCTAATTATAGATGCAGCGGATCCATGTCTAGGAGGACAATTCTGGAAGGAAAGTGCTGGCCTGGGTCTTCCCGGCCAAGAGAGGGGCTGTGCCAGTCCACTCCCCAACCCCACCCCGGGCCCTCTGCCTGCCGGAGCCCTGGAAACGGCTTGCTGGGAAAACGGCCCCAGAGCTTCGAGTTCTGAGCAGTCACGTGGTTTTTAACTTTGAAATGCTGGGGTCTGTTTGTTTTTAGTTCAGATATAATTCACACACCATCAAGTTTTTCCTCTCAAAGTGCACGATGTGGTGGCTTTCAGGGCATGCACGATGTTGTGCAGCCATCACCACTACCGAATTCCAGAACTTTTTCATCATCCAAAAGGAACGCTGTTCCCATTAGCAGTCACGCCGCCCCCCCGCTCCAGCCCCTGGCAACCAGCAGCCTGCTTTTTGTCTCTGATTTGCCTGTTCTGGGCATTTCAGATCAATGGAGTCATGCGGTACGTGGTCTGTGTCTACTTGTGTCACTGAGCCTCGTGTTTCTGAGATCTCCCTATGCCAGGGTGCGCCCACTCCTCTTTCTGGCTGAGCAATGCTCCATCAGGCCGATGGGTTGTGTTCAGTCGCCATCTGTGGACGGGCATTGGAGCTCTTCCGTGTTTTGTCCAGTGATGTTGCTGAGAGTGCAACCTGGGTGAGCTTCCCCATTTCTCAGCCCCAGCCACGCTCCCGTTTTGGACCCCACAACATTTTAAGCCCAAATGTCATCTAAGAATTTTGTTCTGGACCCTCCCTGCCCTGGGACAGTCCAGAAACCAATATTTTCAATGAAAGCCAATTCCAGCCAGAGTGTCCAACCTTTCTGGCTTGTCTAGGACCAAGGGGTTCCCAGGGTTCAAGGGTATCCGCATCCCTGGAACGCATGACCTGCACTTGCTGAGATCCGCTGAGGAACACGGGGACAGCCCCTTCCATCCCTTCCCTCAGAGCACCCCGCTCGCTCCACTGGGCTGGCCCAGCCCCCACAACACGGCCGCCTCACCTGGCAGCTCCCCTCCTGGTCTGTCAGCCGAGGCTCCTCAAGGAAGTGTTCCCTTGGGTCATGATGAGTGATAGGAGGGAGGAATTACATCATGTTTGTCCTCCCTTCTTATCTGCCAGCTGTTTCCACATCTGCACGGATGCTGACCCCAGCCTCCCCCTCTGGGGGTGTGCTGTGAGTTCTCACACGCTGAGGGCGCAGAGGCAGGGAAGGTCAAGTCCTCTGCAGCCCCTTCACCCACCCCCAGCTCATGGATCTTCAATGGCTCCCTGTTCCTGACAGAACAGTTAACAGGCGACCCCTGGACCCCAGCACCAAGGTTGGATCAGGGCTCAAGGGTGAGGCCCAGGCACGTGCATTTAAATAAAAACTACAGGAATCTGGAGTGGGGTGTTCTCTGAGCTACAGGCACAAGTCAGAAGGCTGTGGTGCAGCGGTAAAGGCCTGGAGGTCGCCCTGCCCTCCTGCTCGCTCCCTGGGACTCTGCCCCCTCTCTGCCCCTTGGCCAATCTGCATTTTGTCTGCCTGCCACCCGTGCCCACACTGTTCTCTCTTTCTGGAACCTGACTCCCCGGCAAGTGTCTACATTCCTTCCGGCTGAAATACACAAGTTCTGTCTCCCGGGACTGGTCACCACTGGCACTCACAGGCTTCTCCTCTCCGCACCAGGGTCCCCCCACCCCAGCTCCCACAGTGTCCATCTGACTTGATTCATGTCCCTCATGCTATGCGCGTCCTGGATGGGTGTGGTGTGACCCCTGACCGTGCTCTTGCTGAACTGCCTCCCTATTTTCCTAGCAACCCAACATGGCGTGTGTGACACCAGGGGGAGCTTCCATCCCGACTTTTGGGGCGTGGAGAAGAGCTGTGACGGCAGGAACTGACAGACTTATCTGTGGCCAGGAGGTCCACATCAGGTGTCAAAGAAAGCACCAGGGAGAAGGACCAGGGTCCCAGACCCTGCAGATGCTGTTATCAGTTCTAGAATCCCTCTGCTCATAGTCCTCAGCAGAACGAGTCACCTGTGGCTGGTGGGGCTGTGGCCATGCTTATTTCAGCAGCAGAACCTTTACATTAGCTGATGTGGCTGGGGCCTGGGCTGGGGGCTCCAAGGACATTTTCTTAGGGGATGTGAAGAGGCACTATTAATAATCCCATTTCACAAGTAAGGAAATGGAGGTTTGGAGCAGTTATGTGCCTTAGTCAAAGTCAAATAGTCGATGGGAGGGTGAGAATGTTGCTCCCTTCCTCTTCTCAGCTTTGGGACCCAAAATCACAGGTGGCACTAAACATGAAGAATCTGCCTGCCAATGTAGGAGATGTAAGAGTGTGGGTTTGATCCCTGGGTCGGGAAGATCCCCTGGAGGAGGGCATGGCAACCCACTCCAGTTCTTGCCTGGGAAATCCCATGGATAGAGGAGCCTGGAGGGCTACAGTTCACAGTTCGCAAAGAGTTGGACACTAGAGAGACTTAGCACACACGCACATGCGGGCCCCACCACGTGCGGGAGGTCACTGACAGTGCGTGCTCGCACGGGCTATTGCCAGCGCCCCGCAGTCCCCATAGCGGCCTTGCCTTCTGCTGCACGTGGGCAGGTGGGCTTGGGGCCACGCTGAATTATCATGGGCGTCTGATGCTGAGTGTGGTGGGTACCGTCTGCTTTCCAACACGGCTTTCCCACCACCGGCTGGGGAGCTCTGACTGTTTCTGGGAGGAGAACTGTGAAGCCGGGTCTGACCGTGCAATCGGGCTTCAGGGTGTGTGCAGGGAAGCAGGAGGGGGTGCATAGAACAGAGAGGAGGCAGGAAGGGCCCAGCCTGCTGAGTCACTGAGGACGCCCCTCCTTCTGCCAGGATGGCCACGGAGCCAAATGTCAGGACAGCCCCCTCCCACGCGGCTGTCCTGTTTGGATGACAGCACAGCGTGAGGCCCCAGCTGACTCTGGGAATGTCCGTGTGGACACTCAGCCCCCACAAAGGCCCAACCCTGACTCACGTCCCGCAGACTCCACTCAAGCAACAGAGTCCCAGGGCCATCCTCACCTTTACACCACAGATGGCGAGACAGCCGAGGGGCACGGAGGTGCCTGCCCCGGGGGAGGCAGACCACCCATGGAGGGAGGAGGGGCCCGGCGCGACTGATAACAGGCTGCTGGTCTCCGGCTCTGCCCCGTGTGCTCCCTGCCTCTCGCTCTCTTCTCGTAGACAGATCTGCCCACTCAGCTTGGGCTCGCTACCCCCAAGGGGCCATCCCCGTGCTAGCGTTGCCTCTGTTCCCGGGATGGGGTGGCCACAGTGAGGACCTGGGGTCCCCACCCCAGTGAGAAGGATGGATCCCACTCTCGGGGTGCAGAGTGTCATTTCCCCGGGACCCCACAGCGTCAGAGAAAGGAAGGATGTCCTAGACAGCAGCCTCACGCCAAACACTGCTCTTCTTGTGGGGTCTGGACACGAGCTGATAGGATTAAACCAGAGATGGAGAGTCGGAAAGAAAGAGAGACAGTGGGGCACCCACCGGTGGCTGCCCTGGGTGTCGTGGGGGTGACGAGGGGCTGAGTCAGCAAGTGCTGGGGCATCAGGGCCTCCTTGGCCCGGCTGGAGTCCCTGTGGTGGTGAGGTGGACACAGATCCCCCCAGGACTCCTGCTGTCCACTGCCGCTGCAGTCCCACCCACTGCCACCCCCCAGCCAGGCTCCTAACTGCTCGGGACCCCGCAGGCAGTCAGGAGAGCAGGCAGCAGGGAATACCAGGGCTCCAGAGGCCCAGCCATCTCTGTGGACACGATGTCAGGGGGCTGCCTGACCCCCTACTCCCGACGATGCTGCGGGGGGGTCAGCACACTTCAGGCGCTCCAACCGCTTGTGCCCAGCCCTCCTCTCTGGGCATTTCCAATATTCCGTGACCCCAGGGCCACTTGGGGCCCAGATGTGAAGTGACCTGACCTAGCCTTGGTTGGGGGCTGGGACAGCTGGGTTTTGGCAGGAGATGCAGGGGTGAGGACGAAGGACTCGGGGTCCCTCCTTCCTCCGTGAGGGTCCTCCCGCCTTCCCGCTGCATCCCCAGCAAACCAGAGCTTGGGGCCTTCAGCAGGTCCTCAGCCCTTCTGAAGGGGGACACAGGGGATGGAGGCTCATGGCTCAGAGGACAGTGGAACAGCAGCTCTGGGCAACTCCTGACCCCTCCCTCTCCTCCCTTAGAAGCCCATCAGCTCCATCTGACCAGTTTTGGCCGGCTTCTGAGTGGCGAGTGATCAGGAATGTGGGGACACCATTGTGGCACCCTGTGTGAATATCTGGGACCCCACCTTTCACATATTCACAGTAACCCCCACCACCCTGACACATACAGTCACGGCTGCTGGGGGGCTTGAGACCACGGCCTGGGGTGGCCTCCCTGCCGAGGGGACCAGAGTTTCTGCTCGCAGAGGGAGGAAGCAGAGGCTGGCAGCCACAGCTCCGTCCTCTGGCACTAACTGGCCCTGGGGAGAGCCACGGGGGAGCGGGTGTCCCGTAAGAGGCGTGCCCACACCCACGCCAGACCTCTGGCTGAGGAACTGCCCCGCCACCCTGTCGCGCTGCAGACACTGGTCACGCGTCTGAATGCCTGTGAGCCACAGTGCACTGCGGGCCTGACACCTGGGGCTCAGGGGCAGGGAGGGGGACGTGATGGCAGGACCAACGGCCACTGAGACCTGGGCTCGTGCTGTTTGTCCTGTTGTCATGACCACTCCTGCTGTGGACCTTCTGCCACTGGGGAGCTGGGGGCGAGGTGTGGACCTCGAGTCCAGGGGGCAGAGAGCTCGTTCCCCTTCAGAGTCCTGCTGGAGTGCGGGGCTGTCTGTCCATCGCTTAGTGGGAAAGGCCGTCCTGGCTCAGCCACCAGTCTGGGGAAGGCCCCTGGAGGCACTGGTGGTGACGGCAGCTGCACAGGTACCAGCAGCCCTGGGAGGCCCTTCCAGCTCCATCGCCCAGGCCCTGGGTCCCTCCAGGCCCAGGCGTTGGGGCACCACCCCCGTAGTGCCCCCTGGTGGCCAGCGGCGGGGCCGCGCCTTCTCCTGGTCCCCTGGAGAAAGTGTATCCTGGGGACCTTTGGGGCCAAAAGTGAGAATTGAGGTAATTTCCTAGAAAGCAATCATCTCCCTCTGCACCCCACAGCCACCGGCTCCATGAGGCACAGACCCTTGGCCTGGCAGGAACGTCCTGCGTCTGAGCCCCAGAGCTCCGGACACTGAGAGAGGTCGGGCACCTGGAGCCTCACGGGCCTGTCTCCCAATCTTGGCGTGGCAGGCCTGAGGTCTTGGATGTGACCCATCAGCAGGAGTAGGGTGGACATGGCCGGGAGCTGCAGTTCCTCCTGCGCTCACTGAAGGTTCTGGGTCTGCTCTGCCCAAGGCTGCCACCAGCCAGCCAGGGGGTACGATTCTGGCTCCTTTACAGAGGAGGGGATGAGAGAGGACTTGGTGGCGGTGGTGGCCCCTCTGCTTGCCCTCTTACGGAGAAGGGGACCCAAGGGTAGTGGTGCTGCCACGGCTGGATTTGAGCTCCCGCCAATAGCGGGACATGGCGGAAGCTGCCGAGCCCCCCGGGCCTCACGGGCGGTGTCTCCTTGGAGAGCTCCGGGAGGTCAGTGGACAGCTGACGTGGCCCCATGTTACTCCTCCTCTTTCTCGCCTTTCCATCTGTACCAGAAGGAGACTGCAACAAACGATGCTGAGGCCCAGAGACACTAGTAGCTTGTGCCCCTCCCCACAGGGTCCAGCCCCACGCTGCAAGGAGGCACACGCCCACCTGCCACGTGGGCCCTCCGCACCCCCTGCCCAGCTGCCCCACTGATGCCCAGGGCCCAGGCCAGAGCTGGTCCCCCAAGTCCTGCCCAGAGGGTAGACCTGTGAGCAGAAGGACTTGAGTTCCAGGGGGTTTGTCCTGAGCCAAGTGAACCAGAGGGGGCGACAGCGTGGACACCTCCCAACACTGAGATCACAGGGCCAATCCTGGCCCCACCCAGCTGGCTGTGTGAGCCAGGACAGCTCGCTTGCCCTCTATGAGCCTCACTGTCCTCATCTCCAGAGTGGGCATACCCTTTGCAAGATGGAGGCAGGGGTACTGAGTCGGGGCAGGTGGGCAGGTGTCTGGCCCTGAGTCTGTGCACATGGCCAGCAGGGCTGCCTAGGAACGCTCCCACTCGCCCCTGCCTCCCTCTGTGGGTTCCCCTACAGCTCCACACCATTTGCGCGGTGGTGGGACCCCCACGTCCCCAAGAGGGTGGCCACGGTTGGATCGCCCACCGGTCCTGGGTGCTCCTGGCTCAGTTACCTGTCTTTCAGGGCTGGGTGAGATGACCAAGCCTTTGTGCCCACTCAGTCTCCCCTGGGCGGCCTGCTGCATGGTGCCACTGCAGGACACCAGGGGAGCTCCAAACACAGAGGCAACGGGAGCAGGTGAGGATGGACGTGGTCATTGCATTTCAAGTTCCCTGGGTAAGCAATAACCGTTTAAGGCAGCAGAACATAGCTCTGTTGTGACAGAGCCCTGCTGACCCACAGAGAGGCCTGGTGGGGGTCAGGGGCTGGAGAACAGGACCAACCAGGTGGATGGGGAGTGGGAGTGGGGGACAGCAAGGCCTCGGCAACAGAGGAGGGGACGACCTCGGCCCCTCAGTGGCTTGAAACTGTACAGCTGGCAAGGAACTTGGAGGGCTTGGCACTTGGTAGCTTACAAGGAACTTAGGGGATATGGTGCTTGACAGTTTATAAGGACTCGGGGGCTTCACACTTTACAGTTTACAAGGACTTAGAGTGCTGGCACTTCACAGTTTACAAGGACAGAGAGCCCAGGGCGGGCTTCGTGGAGTAAGATTGGCACCCTGTGGCCGGGTGCCTGCTGGCACAGGTGGGAGCCTGGCAAGGCAGCTCCCCATGTACAGGTGGGGACAGACGGGGCTCCTGCTTGGCCGCGGCCGGGGGCCCTGCTACGTGCCCTCTGCTCACCCTATTCTTGAGTCCTCAGGGCACACCTGGGCCAAATCACTCCTCTTTCCCCAGGGGGACCCAGCTCCGAGGGCTGCACACACACACACACACACACACACACACACACACACACAAGGTTGCTTGGCTCTGGGGCAGGTGTGAGCCTGGCCTCCCATCCTGGGCCAGGATGTACCCACAGGTGCATGTCACACACACTGTCCCGAGAAGAGGCAGCGGCTGCTCGTCTGAGCTTCATGCCACAGAGTTGGGGTGATGGGAGATCAGACAGAGAGGGTGTAACGGGGTCCTCACAGACTCCAGGCCCCCCCGGAGGTGATGGCTCCACTGCCCGGCATGGCTCTCCTGCCATCTGGGGCTGGAGCTGTGAAGGATCACTGTTGACACTGAGAAAATTGTAATTAGCATTCCCCATTAATGAGGGCAGCTGCAAGCAGCTCCTGCCAAGAAGCTGTCAGGATGAATGTGCTTCAGAATAATCACATGTGGGAGGGGAGAACAGGAGCTGGTAAATGCCACGGAAACCAGCAGACAATCAGTCAGTGGCTCCCCTGGCCAGTCTTCACCTGCCCCCTTGTGTGACATGTGGGCGTGTGTTTGTGCTCAGTCGTGTCAGACTCTTTGAGACCCCATGGACTGCAACCCACCAGGCTCTCTGTCCATAGATTTCTCCAGGCAAGAATACAGGAAGTGGGTTGTCATTCCCTCCTCCAGGGAATATTCCCGACCTAGGATCAAACTCGTGTCTTTTACATCTCCCGCGCTGTCAGGCGGGTTCTTTACCACTAGTGTATGAGCCTGCCCGAGACTGGCTGTGGGCCTGGGCAAGTCTTGATTCCTGGGGCCTTGGTTCTCTTGAGTGGTGTGTTTGACTCTGCAGCTCTGAGGCCCCGCGTGTGCAGGGAGATGCCACGGGAAGCTGGGAAGACGCGGCTTGGGGAGAGGCAGGGTCTGAGGGTCTATGGCTTCTCTAGACATCACCTGCGGTCAGAACCTGCAGGTCTGTCGCCTCCATCCTGGCTCAGAGGGTGTTATGGTCAGGCTTACGTGTTGGCTCGACCAGGCTGTGGTCCCAGGGAGCTCTTGGCTTGTCTGGGAGTTGCCATGGAGGTATTTGGAAGACCGGGTTCGCTTTACGACTGGTTACTCCAAGCAAAAGGGATGTCCTCCGTATGTGGTGGGCCTCATCCAACCAGGTGAAGGCCTTACAACAGAATCAGGGGTTTCCCTGAGATGAAGGAATTCTGCCTCAAGACTGTGGCATCAGCTTCTGCTGCAGTTCCAGCCTGCTCTACGGATTTTGAGAGCTGCAGGGACACAGGCGTGGTCCCAGTGACATCCCCGGGGCTGGCTTTGCCCTCAGGGCTACAGGGACCAGTACACCTCTTTACCTGTCCATGGCCTGTCTGGGTCACCCTGGTTGTACTGAGTTAGACTGAAGGTGCTACTGGACGTGGAGGTGGCTCCTGTCATTCACACTATAAATAATATTGCCTGGGACATCTTCTGCTTTTTTTTTTTTCCCTACTATTAGCACTTACTAGCAATAAAGCTGAGCAATGATGATACCATGTGTCTTTACAGAATTTTTGGCATTTCCTACCAAGCAAAAGCCTTGTGGGACGGTTTCTAAGGGTGTTCCATCTCTGACTCTTGATCTGTCACACAGACAACCTCTGGACCCGGGAGCCTCAGTGTTTCCATCTGTAGAGTGGGAACTGCTCCTCAGCCACATCGTGGTCACAGGAAGGCGTGGTGTCCTGGGTGGATGCTATTCTGACAGCACTCAGATAGACCCAGGGGCTGAGGTTCGTAAGACCCCAAAGGGGTCATGTTCATAAGGAGGGTCTGAAATATTAGAGGGGAAGGCGGTGGGACGGTTGTGTGGGTGAGGTGCATGGGAAAGAGGAGAGAGACCCAGAATGCCACCTTTGGGTGGGTGTCTGTACCACTTCTCTTCCGAGCTGGAGACTTTCCAGATTGGACAGGGATAACGCCAGTCCCCAGGTGGTAGGCGTGGACCAGGACTGGCCGGGTGAGAAGCCACGCTGGCCGCCCTCCTCCCTGATGTGGTCCAGTAGGGCCCCTCCTACGTGGCTCTGCTGAGAGGACACCCAGTCAGGCAGAGAAGCTGCCTTCAGCTCCACAGGGGCCCATGGGTTCTGTTTAGAGATCACGGGGCTGAGGCCCAGGTCTATGAGGTGCTCCCTCTCTGAGGGGAGACCCCCTTCAGCCCCTGTGGGGGTCACTGGGTGGAGGCCACCCTGGATCTACCCCGCGAGCCTGCTTCATGAGGGTGACAGACGGCAAGCCCCTCATTCCTGGGCACCTGCCCCAGGCTCCACTCCCCCAAGGTTCAGGACCCCTGGTCCCAGACGTGAAGGAAGTGGTCCACGTGCTTGCCCTGTCTGGACACCCTAGATCTTCGAACCCAGCACCTCCAAGCAGCCTGAACCCTATCCGGGCAGAGGCCCAGCTTTCAGCAGACCCAGCATGGTGGGGACTGGCGTCCTACTGAATGACCGTGCTCTGGGCAGCCATGGGCTCCGGTTGGCAGTTGGGGACACTCTGTGTCTCTGCTCATGTCATCCTCACAGACATCAGTCCCCTTAGGAGTGGTACCCAGGGTTCCGGGATGAGGGGAGATGGGGCAGAGGATGGAGGAGGATGAGGCCAAGCCACTGTCCAACCCTCGGTGGGTGCGGCTCCTCCCCAGGGTCTCTGGCTGGAGCCAAAGGCCGGCAGAGGACAGGCAGTGCTGGCATCACCCTCGCCCAGGGCTTAGAGACCCTCCCAGCTTCCTGGGCCCACTCTGGTGGCTCTGATTCAGGGTAGCAGAGAGTTAAAAAATAAACACTAAACTGCCCTGGAGACTCAGGAGAGAGGGATGGAGCCATGGGAGCTGCCATCTGTGTTTCAGTTTGGGGACTGGTCTCTGCCCCCTCTGCCCATTGGAGGAGGGAGAGCGGCCAGCCTGGCTGCAGTGGCCGGCAGCAGGGACCGCCCGAGGGACAGCAGAGGTGCTCTGCGGGCTGAGGGGCGGAGGTGAAGGTGTACAGGGAGAATGCTCCGCTGTGGCGGGCAGCTCCATCCGGCTCCTTGTGGGCTTGGCGGTTTCCTCTGGAGCATCAGGGTTGGGTGGGTAGTCTGGGGTGGAACAGTGGGCAGATGCAGAGGCACCTGGCTCCCAGAGGCGCTGGTCTGGCCTCTTGGTGGCTCAGGAGGGGGCACAGGGTCAGAAGGAGGGTTGGCCAGCAGCCACTCCATGTCCCCCCTCCTACAAGGACCCTGGGGGGCCTGGCCTCTTCCCTCTGCCTGCATCTGACTCTCGGGGGCAGAGGCAGGAAAGGCATCCTTCAGAACCCAGGGGTCTTTGGGGTTGAGCCACAAGGTGAGGGTCTTCCTGTCCCTTCTCCTCCTGAGGAGTCACTGCTGCATGGGCCCACCTCCTGGTGTCCTAACGCTGATCACATCCCCGCACCGGGGCAGGCTGTGGGAAAGCCTCAGAGCCTCCTAGCTTCCTCACCTATGAAGTCCCTCAGCCAGCCTCCTGGTCACAGGGGGGCAGAGCGAGATGGCAGGGGTGAGCGGGTCTGCAAAGAATGAAGGAGTCGCCAGCTCCCCAGGTCAGAAGGGGCAGGCACCACCTTATAGGCCCAGCCAGGGGCCAGGCCCCTGTGTGGCCGAGGTGGTGGGAATGGCAGTGGCCACCGACTGCTGGGTGCATGGCCATGGGCACCTCACTGTCTACAGTGGTCCCCCTTCACCTGTACCAGGGTACCCTGGGCACCTGACTTGCCCCCTGGGGCCTCTGTTTTCTCTGCTGAGATGTGACAGCAGCGCCTACTCCACAAGGTTGTAAGGATTAACCGAAGGGTGTGTTTTGGGACGTGGAAAAACTAATCTTTTAATTTGAACTCATAAATGGAGAAAGGTTCTCTGGTCTCCCCCAACCTACTCAAAGAATCATATGGTTTTAAAAGCCCTTTTCTGATTCAAGGTAATTCCTTTCACAATCCCAGCTGTCTTTCTTGCCAAAATTGCCAAGTTGATCCTAAAATTCACATGGAAATTCAAGGGACCCAGAACAGCCAAAAAAAAAAAAAAGATCTTGGAAAAGAAGAACACAGTTGGAAAAATGACACATTCCAGTTTCAAAACCAGCTTCAAAGCTGCAGTAATTAAGACAGTGTGGTGTTGAATAAGAACAAATACACAGATTAACAGAATGGACTAGAACTGAGAGTCTAGAAATGAACCCTCACGTTCGCAGTCAACTGATCTTGGACAAGCTTCTCAAGACAACTTAATGGGGATACAAAAGGTGCTGGGATAACTGGACATTCCCATTTGAAAGAATGAAGATGGGTCCCTACCTCACACCAGACACAAAACTTAACTTGGAAATAGTTGACAACCTAAATATAAGAACAAAACTCTTAGGACAAAGCAGGAACAAACCTCTCTGATCTTGAGTTAGACAACGACTTCTTGCTATGACACCAAAGGCACAAACGAAAAAGAAAAAAAAATTAGATAAACAAGAATTCGTCAAATTTAAAACTTTTGTGCTGTGAACGACATCATCAAGAAAATGAGAAGGCAACTCCCAAAGTGGGAGAAAGTTTTTGCAAATCATACGTCTGATAAGAGAGTTGGATCTAGAATATGGAAAGAATGCTTGCAATCCAATAATAAGAAGGCAGAAAATACAACTGAAAAATGGGCAGAGGATCTGAATAGACCTTTCTTCAAAGAAGATAAACACACGGCCAGTAAGTACAGGAAAAGATGCTCAACATCGTCAGTCAGCAGGGAAAAGCAAATCAAAACCACAGTGAGACCCCACGTCACATGCATTAGCATGGCTGGATTCACAACGTCAGAAGACAAGTTCTGGGAGAATGTGGGCCAGCTGGAGTGTGAAGTGGTGCAGTCCCCTTGGAAAACAGCCGCACAGTTCCTCCAAGTGCTAAACATACAGTTATAACATGGCCCGAGGTACCTGCCTAAGAGAAATGAAGACTTATGTCCACTCAAAAACTTGTATGTGAATTTCCACAGTGGCACTATTCACAACAGTAAAGAAAAAAAAAAGTGGAAAAAACCCAGACATCTCTCCGCAGATGGACATTTATCCGTCCATCTGAGAACGGCTCCACCACCGCTACAGCCGAGTGGTGACCAGTCACTCAGCCTAAGTGCAGCGCCGACTCAGGCCACGGCTGGGAGACTTGAAAGCGTGGTGCTGACTGAACGAAACCGGTCAAGGGCGCGTCTGTTTTATGTGAAATGTCGAAAGCCTTGGAAACAGGAAGTGAACTCGAGGGTGCTGGGATGGGGCTGGGGCTGTGGGGGACAGGGGCTAAAAGGTCTGAGAGGTCTTTGGGGGTAAAGAAATGTCCTGGAATTTGATGGTGGTGCTGGTGGTGATGGCTGCGCAACTCTTGAGTACAGTGAACCCCACTGAGCCGTGTACTTGAATAGGGTGAGTTTCACGGTATGTGAGCTGTACCTAAATAAAGCTGTTTGGGAAAAACACTCACTGCTGCCCCCTCCCTGCACTGACAGAGACCAGGGAACAAGGAAACTCGCTTTCTGGACCTTCAGGCCTGAGGCTAAGCACAAGCACAAGGATTCGAGGCCGGCCTTCCATGCCGGTCCGGGACAGGAGCGTGCGACTCCAGACCGTTTCTGCACCGCTTGTGTTTTCTGCAGCTCTGGGGTTACTGCTAAGCCTGCCCTTTGAGGCAGCCTGGTTGCAGCTGGGGACAGAGGGTCCTGTTGTGGAGCCCCCCGACCCCCACCCCTGGGCCCTGCAGCGAGAGCTTGGAGGGAGGCACACTGGAAAGTGGGCGGACTGGGCGCCAGAGGAGCGTCAGGTATTAGTCTGAGTCAGGAAGAGAAGCCGTGGGCCCACCTCCTGGTGTCCTAACGCTGATCACTCCCCCAGCGAGCATCTATGGGCCATCTCCTATAAGCACGGTGCTGGCTCAGGAGGACGGGTGGTGCACCATCCATAGCCCCAGACCCGTGCAAACAGACTTGGGGGGTGGGAGGACTGGGAACAGGGCGAGGTGGGCTGAAGGAAGCGACCACTGAGACAGGTTTTCAAGAAGCACCACACTTTAACATATTTGCTCTTAAAAAAGGAATGAACTTTATCTTTATCCGTCAGCCAGACTCAGAGATGAAATATTTTTACCATTAATACCATCTGGACTCCTCTGTAATTGTTTCATAAGAGCTTGGGGCCCCGCCAACGGCAAGGGCAGAGGATCGGACCATAGGTGACCAGGCCTCGTCCCGGTCTTTTCCACCTCCTCCCTGTGTCCGTACTTCCTGGAAACAATGGCCACCCCCCAGGAAAACTTGGCCCCTCTTGACCGGGGTCTGCAGAGGCACTGCTCTCGACGGGTGCGGCCCTGCTTGAGGTGGAGCTTGGGGCTTTCTCTGAGCCTCAGTTTCCTTGTCTCTAAAGTGGGCACAATCATGCCCACGTCACAGGTGCTGCTGTGAAGATCGCTGGGGAACAAGGAAGCAGCACAACTATCGGATGTCACCCTGACGGTGACCCCGCCGCTCAGGACCTGACATCACCCTGATAGTGACCCCTGCCCCCATGTCCTGGGATGCCCAGCCTTGCAAAGGACCAGGGGGGCGGAGGCAGAGGGCAAGACTTGTTTCCCGATAACCCACCAAAACCACGTGCAGAGACAGAGACAGACGAGGGGGTGGTTGGGCCCGCCTCACCCTGGGGACACCTGCAGGGTCCCCCACTGACAGCCCACACCCCAAAGGCTCCTTCTGGTGGGACAACTCTCCACAGGCCCCAAGCAGGCCCCGTTTACAAATGATCATCTGCCCGTACCTGTGGACCATGTCTGTGTCCTGACCCCCACCCCACGCCCAAAAGGTCCTGAGAGGAGCTGTCCCAGGAGCACCCTTCTCTCGTCGCAGTGTTCTGCGGCACACTCGGGGAGGCTCCTGTCTAAAAGACGACCATCAGAAAAGCGAGGCCACCCCTCCAAGCGTCACCCAGTCTCAGACATGCGAGGCAAGTGCCCGGCTTTGTTCTGAGTCAGTCACCTTAGGGGTCATCACGGAGGACCCCAAGGGTCTGCAACTGTCACCTGAAACTATTCCACAGGACTCAAGTCCTCCCTGCCAGTATTTGATCCAATAGTGGCTAAGCGCCAACGCTCCCGGTGTGCACGGATCTCAGCCCTGGAACAGTAACGCCACGAGGGGATGGGAAACGGTGCAGCAGGGCCCGGGACACCACCAGTGCAGAGTCAAGTGCTGCCCGAGTCTACCTCTGCAGCGCGGCCTCCGGCTCGATGAAATGGACACAGGCGCACTGTCCCCAAGGGCCGGGGCTGAAGAGGGCGAGGGGGAGCTGGCCAAGGTGGCTAGCCTGGCTCTGAACCTGGGTCTTCCAAGCTCTAAGCCCAGCATCCATCCACGGACACCTTTTTTGCCCACCCTGAAGGCAGGACACGTCTGCCCGGCCTGGGAAGCGCTTCCAGTGGACCCATCAATCAGCTCATGAAGCAGAATCAGCCTTGTTGAAATGCAAGCGACCTCGGGCCACGGGGGAGTCGACCCGACCTCTGAGAGTGGAGAAGTTCAGATTTCTTTTCCCAGGTCAAACAACCAAGGTCAGACGGTGTAAGCAGACCTCCTGGAGACGGGCCTCCCAGCAGGGCTCCAGCACATCCGGGAACCACGCTGCTCTTTCACATCAGCTCCGGCTTCAGGCGCACGAGAGAAATCTGGCAGCAGGGCGATGTGAACGGCTCCACGTAAACACCCCAAACACTCAGCTCCACCCTGGGCAGTGCCGCCGAACAAACCAGGAGAGGGAAGCTCCAGGCAGGGCACTCGGGCCCTGGCGGACAAGCCCTGCATAGCGCACAGCCACACACCTTGCTGGCACGAGTCCCTGGCTGAGGGGAAAATGCAGAGAATGCAGGGCCCCAGCCTCCAGCCCATCCCTCCCTCTCATCCAGGAGCTGGTGGGACCCCAGGGGGGCTTAGGCACAACCCATCCAGAGCCCCAGAGACCAACCCAGCACATCCAGAGAGAAGGGCGCCCGCCGGCAGGCTCTTGCCTCAGGCTCTTGCTCTGCTCGGTGGGGTCACCCACTGTCTCAGCCACTCGGTAGATTCCTGCTGGGTCTGGCCTGTGGCCCCAGGAGGTTGCAGCCTCGAGACCAGCCTTCCTCAGTTCATCACAGACATGACACGCGTCTCTCACGGCGTCCAGAGCTCCAGGGTCGGGGCCCCGTGGTCTTTGCCCCTTCTCCAGAGAAATGTTTGCCAGACGTGCTGGTCAAGCACATCACCTGCTGTAATGTGTGCCTCAGATCCAACTGGAGCCGCGGCCCCCTCAAGACAGCCTCATCGACCAGCCACACCAGCACTGTCCTGCCCGCGGGCCTCCCACGTGTGCCCCATCCCACCCCGGGTGTCTCCAGCTCGCCCACGGCTCCCTGGGCCCTCTAATGGAGGACGTCTGCTCAACTCTGTGTCCTTGGGGCTCCTGCCCCACATCGGGGGCTGCGAGGGCGACTCTGGGTGGGTGGAGGGAATTGCTGCTGGAGGAAGAGCCTGCACCAGGCTGTGGTGGCTCACTCCCTTCCCTTCAATATCCTCCGCAGAGCGCATGGGGAGACTTAGCAAACCCCTCCCTGAGCAGAGAGGGTGCTGGGGCTGCCCGCACATGCTGTCTCCTTGTTTCTGGGACTGACTGGGCAGTGGTCGCAGGGCGATGTGATCTGTGCACCACAGATCAGTGCTGTGAGATGGCAGCTCTGATCAAAGCCCAGAGGTGCCTGAGCCATCACCGCACGACTCATGAGCAGCAGGGACAGCAAAACCCAACAGCACCCTCCTCGGACCCTCACCCTGCCCATCTCGGGGTCGGGCAGCTGTCACGGGTCATGGTGATGACCCCACGAGCACAGGCTGTACTTGATGGAAAATCACTCTTCAGCTTCTACAAAGACTTAGTGTTTATCCTTCAGAAATAATTTCCAGTCTTCTCTGTGATGCTTCTATGTGAGACCTGCATAAACAACCGTCTTTGGTGCAAATTTACTCCTTTATCCAAATCCCCTTGCTTGTCCATTGAACAAACAGATATTTACTCACACTGGTCTACAAAGACGTGAAACCCTAGGCTTAGGTATTACAGTCCATTGAGGAACTGGGGGTATTGGTTTTTAGTGTCTGGGAAAGGGGTCAGTTTTAGTGGGAAAGGTTTTGTGGATGGGTGGCCTCGTCCTTCACAGAGCGGGCCACCCAGAGATTCAGGCAAAGGCATCCAATGGGCGTTGAATGGGAGGGTTTGCAACACGACATGGAAGACATCGCTTATGCACTTAAATCACAGAGGGAGCAGGGAGACAGCACAAGGCGAGTATTTGAGGAAGGAAAGAGGTCAGGAAGGGAGGAGGGAAGAAGGAAGGAAGGAGCAGAGGAGGGAGGGCGGGGAGGAGCACTCAGGTCCTTGTTTCTTGGTTCACATTAAGGCCTCGTGGTTGCCCTGCATGCGGCCCCCTCCACCTGCATCCCCTGCCCTTCATTTAGCGTGAATCTGGCTTTAGGGCCCAGAGGAGGCTCCCAACCACGCTGATCACAGGCTCGTGGTAGCCTTCATCTTGTCCTTCAGGCCTGCGTCTTGACCCACAGGGTCGTTTGTTTAATGCTGGTCTCTCTGCGGGATCGGGGGAGAACCCAGAAGAGGCAACCATTTAGGATGAGAGGAAGACAGCACACCCTTACGAAGATCTGGGGAAAGCAATGGCCAGCTCAGACCTCCTCAGGTGAGAGATGCCTGAAAGAGGCCAGAAGCTTGGTGGGGGGTGAATAATCATTTCCTTATCTGTTTTCAGTGAATAAGTCCATCCATCACATCCACCCACCCACGCATCCATTTATCCACCCGTCTAGCCGTTCACACGCCCACTGGCTCACCATCAATCCATCAGTGAATTTACCAGTCGACGGATCAATCCTTCAGTCCGTCTGTCCATCCATCCACAGGCCTCAGTTAGTGCAGGAGTCCAAAGGGACCTGGGTTTGTGTTTCTGGCTGCTGGCCGGCCCTGTTGTTGACCCCCATCATTCTGTGTGAAGGATGAGGAAGAATCCAGGGACTGCCCTCAAGGACGTTTGGGCTGGAACTGTCATGACCCCTTTCAGAAAGACTGTCTAGTGGGCCAGTTTCAAACAGAGGATCCAGGACCAGGGAACTGAAGTTCAGTGGGGGTTGGATCAAATTCAGCTAAAGAGAAATTTATTTTATAACAGGCTGGAAGCAGCCAATTTACAGGCAAAATGGCTGAGGCGGAGACTGGACACACTGGACGTTCCCCAAGCAGCAGACACGCTCACCGGTACACAGCGGGAGGGAGTGTGGCAGGGTCTCGTCTCCCTGTCCCCCTATATTCAGCTCAGTTTGGTGCCTGCTCTGTCTTCTTCTAAGCCTTCCTGTGATGGCTTCCGGCTGTGGTCTTCATCATGCCTCACCCCACCCAGGGCTCTCCAGCCAAGCACATCACACGCACGAGTCCACTGGTCTCCTGCCACAGCCTGGAGTTGGGGAGGACAGCCCTTTCATGCACAGGTAAGCTGAGGCTGGGGGAGCATTGGTTACCAGTTCCAGGGTCACACTTGAGCCCCAGGGTTCCTCCGCCTCCTGTGCCCTGGACCACCCGTCCCTGGTTGGAAATGAGCAGTTGGTACCATGTCCTGAAAGCTCACCCAGGGGCCTGCTAGCAGCTCCCCCCTTCTCCTTCTGGGACTTCTGCCAGCTCATTCCCTAATCCCAGCCCCAATCCCACTCTGCTCACTCACACTCACTGCATCTCCCCACCCTCGCCTGTGACCCCACACCCAGACCCCATTCACGGTCTCCAAACTCCTTCCAGAACCTGAGGCCAGAGCCTTGGCTCCCCGACCTCACTGACCTGGGATGTGGCCCTCATGACCCCAACACCCATGAGTGGGGGACGGATAATGGAGGGCAGATGATGGGGGTCAGAGGATGAGAAGGATGGATGATGGGGGAAGGATGATGGGGGAAGGATGACGGGGGATGGATGATGGGGGAAGGATGATGGGGGATGGATGATGGGGGGATGGATGATGGGGGGATGGATGATGGGGGAAGGATGATGGAGGATGGATGATGGGGGGATGGATGATGGGGGCCGGATGATGGGGGATGGATGATGGGGGATGGATGATGGGGGAAGGATGATGGGGGGATGGATGATGGGGGAATGATGACGGGGAAAGGATTATGGGGAGAAGGATGACGGGGGATGGATGACAGGGGATGGATGATGGGGGGAAGGATGATGGGGGATGGATGATGGGGGGAAGGATGATGGGGGAAGGATGATGGGGGATGGATGATGGGGGGAAGGATGATGGGGGATGGGGGATGGATGATGGGGTGATAGATGACAGGGGATGGATGATGGGGGAAGGATGACGGGGAATGGATGATGGGGAGAAGGATGATGGGGGAAGGATGATGGGGGATGGATGATGGGGGGATGGATGATGGGGGATGGATGACGGGGGAAGGATGACGGGGGAAGGATGACGGGGAATGGATGATGGGGAGAAGGATGATGGGGGAAGGATGATGGGGGATGGATGATGGGGGATGGGGGATGGATGATGGGGTGATAGATGACGGGGGATGGATGACGGGGGAAGGATGACGGGGAATGGATGATGGGGAGAAGGATGATGGGGGAAGGATGATGGGGGATGGATGATGGGGGGATGGATGATGGGGGATGGATGATGGGGGAAGGATGACGGGGGAAGGATGACGGGGAATGGATGATGGGGAGAAGGATGATGGGGGAAGGATGATGGGGGATGGATGATGGGGGATGGATCATGGGGGAAGGATGACAGGGGAAGGATGACGGGGAATGGATGATGGGGAGAAGGATGATGGGGGAAGGATGATGGGGGATGGATGATGGGGGATGGATCATGGGGGAAGGATGACAGGGGAAGGATGACGGGGAATGGATGATGGGGAGAAGGATGATGGGGGAAGGATGATGGGGGATGGATGATGGGGGAAGGATGATGGGGGATGGGGGATGGATGATGGGGTGATAGATGACGGGGGATGGATGATGGGGGAAGGATGATGGGGAATGGATGATGGGGAGAAGGATGATGGGGGAAGGATGATGGGGGATGGATGATGGGGGATGGATGATGGGGGAAGGATGACAGGGGAAGGATGACGGGGAATGGATGATGGGGAGAAGGATGATGGGGGAAGGATGATGGGGGAAGGATGATGGGGGATGGGGGATGGATGATGGGGTGATAGATGACGGGGGATGGATGATGGAGGAAGGATGATGGGGGAAAGATGATGGGGGGATGGATAATGGGGGAAGGATGATGGGGGATGGGGGATGGACGATGGGGGATGGATCATTGGTGATGGATGACGGGGGAAGGATAATGGGGGATGGGTGACGGGGGATGGATGATGGGGGAAGGATGATGGGGGATGGATGATGGGGGAAGGATGATGGGGGAAGGATGACGGGGAATGGATGACGGGGAGAAGGATGACGGGGGGAAGGATGACGGGGGAAGGATGACGGGGAAAGGATTATGGGGAGAAGGATGACGGGGGATGGATGACAGGGGATGGATGATGGGGGGAAGGATGATGGGGGATGGGTGATGGGGGATGGGTGATGGGGGATGGGTTATGGGGGGCATATGTTGGGGGTGGGTGGGGACGGAGCTTGGGGGGATGGATGATGGGGTGACAGATGATGGTGGTGGCCAGGTGGCCAGAGGGGCTGCAAAGTGAGGGGTGACATGCCACGCATCCACACCTACACCAGGAACAGCAGCATGGACAGGCCAGGAAAGCACTGAGTCGGGAAAACGGGGCTGACCCGGCGTCCACTAGGCCACGTCCGGTCAGGGTCACGAGCAGCTGGGTGCCTGGCAGACATGACTTGGCTCACTCTTTCACTCATCCATCTGTCTAGCAGACGTGTGCTGGGAACCCCCAGGTGCGGAGCCCCGAGACGGTGCCAAGTGGGGGCGCTTCCGTGATTCCAGAGTTGGGTGGGGCCGGGGTGCTGCGTGGCCCGATGTCAAAAGTCCCCCTCTGAGGCAGGACCTCAGCGCCAGGCTGTTTACATTCCCACAGTTATTTATGGACGTGTGTGTGAGAGGACAGAGCCTGGAGTTCCTGGGGCCTCCCAGGAAGAGGGTGACGCACAGGCCCAGGGGGACGCTGGCCTTCACGGGGATCCTGCCCATGCAGGCTGCCCGCCGAACCAGGTCTGTGAAGGAGGCTCTTTCCTACCCGCTGGGGCAGGCAGCTGCCCACCCTGTCCTCCAGAACTGCACCTCTGTCCCCTCCACGGCCCAGCTGAAGAGGAAGAGGGACGCATCCAGGAGACAACCTCGAGATCAAGGGCACAGGAAATTTCTGCTTTCATCTGAAAATCCGTCAGCTGCAGAGGAAGTCCAGAGCCAGGCGGATGCCTGGGCTGTGGCTCACACACACATGGGCTCCTGCTGGTGTGAATGAGCCCAAGGCGAGGCTCCCGTCTGCGGTCTCGCCTCGTCCTCTGTGAGGAGCCGCCCCTCACAGCCCGGCCCCCACGTCCACTGCTGAGCCCCAGCTCTGCGGGGGGCAGCAGAGGGAGAGGCTGGGACTGGGAACCAGTCGGTTTCCCAAGCGATTCCCTGAGCTGACACAGCCCCAGGCTTTGGACAGGCGGGATGGTCCCTCGCCCAGACAATAGAGGGGGTTTCCTCATGCCGGGGGAGGTGTTCCTGCTGAGGCAGAGCTGCATGAAGCCCCTGCTACATGAAACCCGCGGCATGCACGTGCCTTGGAAGGCCCCATGTTCGGTCCATGTGTCCGAAGGGAACATTGGCTGGTCGGGCATGTCTGGAATCTGCCGGCAGGACTAAGGGCCGGCACACGCTCGCCTGCAGGTGCCTGCATTTGGGGTCAAACTACTGGAGCAAGACACAGTTCCACTGGTCACGAGATGCTCATATCTGCCTCAGGTTCCTCATTTGAAAAACAAGTGTGGTAACACTTGCCCCCAGGGCACAGGGGTGAGGTGTTTACACGTATCTGCCCTCTCTGTAGACAGCTGTCATCACAGAATAGGGGCCTGGAGGTCAGGGGACCAGGCTGGGTCCTTGCGGGATAAGAAGTCCTGTAACCCTGGGGTCTCAGGCTCCTGGCTCCCTGACAGGGGGTTTCATGGGTGGTTCCAGGGGTTATTCCAGCTTTGCCCCCAGTGGAGCGCTTGTTTTAGCCTCATCGTGATGTCCTCCAACACCTGTTGTAGTGCTCAAGGAACAGCCGTTGAATTAATGAGTAGACACGATGAGTGTAAATGCTGACGGTGTGATGCAGAGAATAAGCATCACAGAGTTACAGGAAAGGACTGACCATCACTCAGGACTGAGAAGTGGGGAAGGCTCCCTGGAGGTGGTGGCTGTTGAGTCCAGCCGTAAAGAGCGAATTTTTTTTGGCGGGGGAAGTATAATTGTTTCACCAAGTTGTGTTAGTTTCTGCTGTACAATCATGTGAATCAGCTATATGCATACACGCATCCCCTCCCTCCATCCCAGCCCTCCAGGTCGCTTCAGAGCGCTGGGCCGGGCTCCCTGTGCTGCACGGCGGCCTCCCGCCAGCTGTCTGTTTCACGCGCCACTGAGCATATATGTCACTGCCACTCTCCCAACCCTTCCCGCCTGCCCCTCCCAGCCGTGTCCGCACGCGCATCTTCCACGTCTGCGTCTCTATTCCTCCCTGGAACTAGGTCCATCTGTAGCAGTTTTCTAGGCTTCACATACATGTGTGAATATATGATATCTTTTTTTCCTTTGTGACTTATTTCACTTGACAGATTTGGTCCATTCACATCTTTACAAATGACCCAATTTAGTTCCTTTTTATGGCTGAGTAACATTCCATTTCAGCTTTAGCATCAGTCCTTCCAATGAACACCCAGGACTGATCTCCCTTAGAATGGACTGGTTGGATCTCCTCACAGTCCAAGGGACTCTCAAGAGTCTTCTCCAGCACCACAGTTCAAAAGCATCAATTCTTCGGCGATCAGCTTTCTTCACAGTCCAACTCTCACAGCCATACATGACCACAGGAAAAACCATAGCCTTGACTAGATGGACCTTTCTTGGCAAAGTAATGGCTCTTCTGCTTTTTAATATGCTATCTAGGTTGGTCATAACTTTCCTTCCAAGGAGTAAGCGTCTTTTAATTTCATGGCTGCAATCAGCATCTGAACATTCCATTGTATACATGTGCTGCTGCTGCTAAGTCACTTCAGTCGTGTCCGACTCTGTGTGACCCCATAGACGGAAGCCCACCAGGCTCCCCCATCCCTGGGATTTTCCAGGCAAGAACACTGGAGTGGGTTGCCATTTCCTTCTCCAATGTGTGAAAGTGAAAAGTGAAAGGGAAGTCGCTCAGTCGTGTCTGACCCTTAGCAACCCCACGGACTGCAGGCTACCAGGCTGCTCCATCCATGGGATTTTCTAGGCAAGAGTACTGGAGTGGCTTGCCATTGCTATATCTTATTAAAGAGCTATTTGAACGGGTGGAAGGGAGGAGCTGATGTTCCAGGCAAGAGACACACAGCGAACAAAGATGCTCACGATGAATCAAAAGCAAGTCCTGCCACTAAGGAGCCTGAGCGACAGAGCAAAATGGACACGTACCTCCCCAGCATCTTCTCTCAGGAAGATGCTGGAGGGTGAACTCTAGGAAGACAAGGGAGTAAACCAAGAAACTGAAAGTAAACCAAGAAACGGTTTCGGAAACAAGGGATCCAACACTGGAGGAAGGTGGAGACACACCCCTGGGAGGAAGGGGATCCCTGGAACCTTCCTCAGGCACCTGGCATGGAGAACATGCAGTCCCGACTGAAGCAGCAGAAGACTCAGAGATGATGGGAAGATGACTGTGTGTGTGTGTGTGTGCAGTACTGCTAGGAGACTCACACGGCGGGGAAAGAACGTGGAGTTACACTGGGGATCGGTCTGTGGAACAGCAAGCCAGCCAACAAACCCCCCAAGACACTGCAACAAAAATGCGCAGGAAGGAAGGCTATTATGATATACAACAAACTCAACTATGAATTGCGGCCCGTGATCCCCGTGAAGTCAGTGCTGACTGTGGGCAGGGCTCACCGTGGGGTAGGAGACCTAGTGTGGATGGGGCACCCCGTGCCTAAAACGGGACATCCAGAGCAGCAGTGCCCAGGTGTCCTGAGAGACGTGGGGGCCCTGAGTCAGATTCAAGGACTGAGCCTGAACACACAGGACAGCAGGGCTGCGGGGAGGGGCCCTGGGAGGGATGTGGTTTTCCTGCACAAGACTCAGACCTGTTTCACAGTCTAGGGATGTGCATTTATAATAGTGATAACAGGATGAACTGAAGGAAAAGTGAGAGACAGTCCTGTCACCACTTGGTTGATGAGAATCAGCCAGTGCGGGGGCGCCGGGGGCAGGCTTCCCTCTGGAGGCGTGGATGCTGGTGCCGCCCGCGGGAGCACACAGCTTGGCTGGCATGGTCGTGCACGTCCGATCTCCATCCACGAGCGGCACCCACGTGTGTGCTGCATAGAGAAACCTTTGAGCTCCAGGGGCTCGGGGCTTTCGTGGTGGCTTTGCTGGTGGTGAAAGCCTGGAAGCTCCCCTGCGTCTGTGGACAGGAGAACAGGGTGGAAAGTGGACCCAGCACACAAGGGAGGGTCAGTGGCAGTGGCAACAGGAGGTCCTAGCTCAGACAGCACCCAAGACGCAGCTCGGAAGCAGACACTCAGGGTAACACGGCAAGCCACGGGACAAGATACAGCCCAGCTAGCACCACGCGAGGTGTTCAAAAACAAGTGAGGTGAACTGTTGGACTCAGGCACACCATATATACACTAAAACCGTAAAGAAAAGCAAGAGACCCCCAGCTAACACCATGTTAATAAAATTCAAAAACAAGCGAGGCGAACTGTAGGACTCAGGCACACTATATCTATACTAAAGCCTCAAAGAAAAGCAAGAGACCCCCAGCTAACACCAGGTTAATAAAATTCAAAAACAAGCGAGGCGAACCATAGGACTCAGGCAAACCATATATACACTAAAACCGCAAAGAAAAGCAAGAGACTGAGAAAAGTTTGAGGACGTGCCTACTTCTGGGGCAAAGTCCAGGGTGGGGTGTTCCCAAGGGGTGAGAAGGGGTGAGGACGCCTGGGGCCTGGCTGGGCTGTGGGTACTTCTACACATTGCTGCCCAGAGTTTGCATATGTCCACTCGACGGCATCAGATACACCCTCATAGGAACGGGGGTGGTGTGCAGGAGCCCAGTCCACGCGGCCTTATGAGGCCTGAGCTGCGGCCTGTGAGCCGTGGTCAGTGTGAAGGGATGCTTCACTCCCTCCCAGCTCAGCAGCTCACCTGTGTCCTGGGTGCCTTCGTTCCAGCCCAGCTGAGCGACGGCCTCTCGCAGGCACTGCGTCCACCTGCCCCCCACCCCAAAGCTGCTGAAGACAGAGCCCTGGCAGGGGCCCACGCCAGGTGAGTGTGGGAGGGGCAGCTGTCATCCACAGCCAGATCGGCCCCTGTGTGCCCAGCATCCAGAGGATGACATGTGGGCACCTGCTCTGTGGACAGACAGGTGTGATGGGCAGGGGATAGGGAAGGGGGATGTGCCGAGTGAGCTCATGGCAAGCAGGCAGGTGTAGAAAGCCCCGATCACCACCTGTGGACCGAGCTCTTGACTATGTCAGCACCCGGGACCTTGAGGAGCAGGTTGGTTCTGTCAGGTATGTGTGTGTCGGGGGGCGCTGGATCCTGAGTCCCTGTGAAGGGCTCCGTGGGGAAGGATGGGTGCTTAGGGAATAGCTGGAGGGGCCTGTGACGTGGACAAGTCCCTCCTCCCCAGGATCCTAGCCTCGTAGGAAAAGAATTCCATCCAGCTGACAGACCTGGACCACCAGGCATTAGGTGTAGACAGTCAGAAATAAAAAACAGAAATAGACAATGAAATGCTGGCGTTCCAGACCATGGGTTCCCCTAGGGTGATGCCAGGACATGGGGCCTCCCTGCTAGGCAGCAGGAAACTCTATGTCTGCCAGATTAGGAGTCTGGGCTGTGGACACCTGCAGCCATGGCCCTTTCTGTGGCTGCAGCCCTGCCAGACACTCAGTCCCTCTGGTTGGTAAAGCAGACCCTGCCCAGATGCAGGAGTGGGCACTTGGCCTGAACTCAGGCAGGCAATCCTTCCACCCTGACCACCCGATTGGTGCAACCAGGTGCCTGGCCCTCCCCTGGCCCTTGTGGTGATGTGTGGCCCAAGCAAAGTGCTATGGCAGGCGAAGAAGAGCCTAACCCCAAAGGTGTTACTTGGCCTCAGAGTCCAACAGTAACTGCATCTGGGTAGGTCAGTCATCTGGGTCAATAAGCTCCCTTGCTGCCCGAGCCACCTCAGGTGGGCTGTCACTTGTCACCAAAGTTGACCTGGCTGAGCTCCTTGACCTTGATGCCAGGAGGTTTGGATCTGGCCCAGTTCTGCCTCACACAGCCTCTGAGTGTAACCAGCCGTGAGTGTAACCAGCCGTGGATGTAACCAGCTGCCCTCCTAATGCTTAGAGTCTGTGAATGAGAGTGTTCTTTGGGTTTGCTCAAAACAACCTCTCTGAATGTGGAAAAGGAAAACAAAATAAAATTTAAAAGTTCAGGAAAAGAACTATTTCTGTAAGTGTGGTCTCTGGCCCCCAGTGGCAGCCACGGTGACTCCAGGGGCACAGAATTCAGTTCCCTGGGCCCCAGGGCCAGGAGAGGGTGACTTCTCCAGCCAGAGGTGGCTGTAACACTGCCCATTAGACTGGGTCCCCACATCAAGCCCAGTCCTGCTGCGAGATCTTAGTCAGTGCAGGTAACCCTCGATATTCCCTTGGTGCTGCCGGGGATGCTGACAGTCCTGTGGTTGCAGCCCTTAGAGGGACGATGAGGACCCCGTTGGTCAGTAAGAAATGCAAACTCCTTCACAAGCGGACAGGGTCGGGGGTGGTGGGCCTGCCCAGAGCACCATCCCGAGGTGAATGGACGGTGCCTCTCGGGGCTATGAGTTCACATGCCTGGACCACAGGCCGGGGTCAGGGCCCCCACCCAAGGCCCCTGGAGCCCCCGCCCATCAGCGTACCTGAGACTGGCTCTGGACAGGCAGCAGGAAAGGCACCTGGGGAAACCACACAGACCCCACGCACCCCAGTGGGTCACACAAGAGTCCAAGTACAGAAAGACCTAGAAAACGATACACCAGGCCCCCACAGCCCCGCCCAGAGTCTTTCTCCTGCTTCCCCAGGCACGGACAAGCTGAAAGCATGGCAGGGAGCACCCATGGATTTGCCACCTGAGGTCGCAGCCGCGCACCGTGCTGTTTGCCTCCTTGCTGGTGTGTCAGGTCCCACCCCTCCAGGGGCCCTCGGATCCGTCTTATTTCTTGATGCACTTCAGAGGAAAATGGCAGACATCCTGATGTACCATCCCTGAACACTTCAGCCGGCATTGCCCTAACTAGACTTCAACGTTTGCTTGTGTTTTTCTAGGAAAAATTTACTCGCTGTGCAAAACACACACTGTAACGGTACCCGTTGAGGAGCTTGACAAAGGCGCCCCCCGAGTGACCCCAGCCTGTCAAGACAGAGGCTGTGTCCCTCACCCGAGGGTCCCTCGTGCCCCTCCCTTCCCCCCGGCCGCTCACCCAGCGCGCCTCAGTGAACATCAGAGCTGAAATGACCCGTGCGTGCTGCCGGGACCTGAATCACCAGGAACGGGAAAGCGGGCTGGCGGATTTTGTGACATAACCAGTTGGCTGCATTCCTGAAGGACTTGCACAGGCCCTCCCCTTCCCTCTGAGTTATGTGCCACGATGCTGCGGTCCTGGCAGTTCAGGGAGCAGCTCTGTTTGAGGCTTGCAGGGAGGACACCCCCGGCCCCACAGATCTGATCAGAAACAAGCCGGGAAGCCACTTTTCAAGGCCAGGTTTATAGCCAGTGAGCAGCGGCATCCATCCCACTGGGAGTGCGAGGTGGGCTTGCCCGGCACAGGTGATCACTGTGGGCAGAGCGACCTTACACATCTAGCAACAGGTCCTTGCTCACTCTCTGCACGGCCCACAGGTGGTCACGGAGGTTCCCCTGCCAGGCCCAGGGATGGCCCCGGGGCTTCTCAGCACAGCCCCTGGTGAGCGCCAGTGCCCAGCCTGGCTCCGGGCATCACCACGGCTTTTCCTTCTGGAGCTCAGGGTAAAGGGCAGAACCGGGCAATGCTCACCCAGGGCTCACCAGCGCTGCTGCCCCTCCCTCCCCGTGGACAGAGCCAGCATTGCCCTCTGAGCCCCTCCCAGCAAACACCTCAGACGAGACAAGCGTCCTATCCCCGGTCCACTGTGAGAGCCACCAAAATGCCTGGATCACATCTCTTCATCCACAACCATCCCAAAAGGAGCCCCGACTTCAGCTCAGCACTAACTGAGAACCATGATCGGTGCCACGCTGACTGGAGCTCAGACACTGGCTCAGCTCTAACCACCTGCCGATGAGGACACAGACCTGACCCGAGTACAGACACTGGCTTAACACCAAGCACCTGCCACGTGAACACAGAACTGACTTACCCATGGACACCGGCTCAGCGTTAACCACGCACAACATAACCAGCAACGATAAAGAGTAAGTGAAACAAGACAGGAAGTGACGGCAAATCAAACTCCAGAGAGCAGAGGAAGCTGTCCCCTACCTTGTGATCCCTGGTCACAGGCCGGTATCTCCGCTCGAGGGCCGTGCGGTCCACCTGCCTTTCCAGCTCCACACGGCTCTTCTCTCTGGGCCACCAGCTGACCCTGTGAACAACACATGAGGGTTTAGACGGGACACTCAGGAAGTGGCCCCAGGACTTGCCGGTGGCTCAGTGGTAAAGAATCCACCTGCCAATGCAGGAGACATGGGTTCGATTCCTGGTCCAGGAAGATGCCACCTGCCTCGGGGCAACCAAGTCCGTGTGCCACAACTACTGGACCTGTGCTCTAGAGCCCGTTGCAACTGGAGAGTGGCTCCCCCGACTGCAACTGGAGAAAAAGCCTGCTTCCCGCAACAAAGACTGAGCACGACCAAAAAAATAAAAATTAAAAGCAGCAGCAGCCCTGGGACAGCGCCGGGCTCAGGAGCCTCCACACTGACCCCTGGGCATGAGGGTGGGGTGGGCGAGGGGCCCCGCCGGACGGCCCTCCCACGCCATCCTCAGGGGTCCCCCTCAGGTGCCTGTCCCGGGCCCCACCAGGCCCCCACCTCGCCTGTGTGTGTTGTGCACACTTCCCCATAGTCACACCCCCACGAGTGTGGGCATAGATGGTCATCGGCAGGCTCAAGGTTTCTACGGCAAGGTTTCCATCACACCATCCTTATTTCTCTACCCTGCACCCTCTGGAGATGGCTAAGTCAGCAGCAGATTCTAGCATGTTCCTGTGGGTCACTGCAGTGTCCCTGGGAAGGGGTGTCACTCAGGGGACAGTGACATCACTGCCCCTCCCCGACGGGCACCCCCTCACTACTCTGTGGGGGGCCAGCTGAGGCCCCACAATGCTCTGTGATGGCAGTGGGGAGGGCTCCCGGGACTGGACCCTCCTCTGCAGCCTCTGCTGCCACTTCCTCCAGCCCCTCTGGTCCTTGGCGTCTCCCTGTGACCTTCCAGCCAGCAGCTCATGGTCTGGGACCCCTCTGCCTCATTGTCTCCCCACACCAGGCCTCTCGATTGCTCCTCTGACTCCTCTAATGCACTAGTCCTTGGTTCCCATCCATAGTCCCTGCAGGTTAGGAGGAAGGAAGGAATCATGGCTTGTAACAAACACCTCTTTAAAAACTGCACTGGATTCACAGGCAAGAGACGGGTTCCATCCCTGCCCCTGCACTGACTTCTGAGGACGCCAGGTCCTGAGCCCTGTCTTTTGGTGCCTCTCTCAGGACATGAAGGTGAAGACTCGTGTCTCCCTTGGGACTGTCATGGAGACGGAGAGAAGTCGTGAGGATGTGAGAGGCTCTGGAGGTGACAGCCCCTGCCCAGCAGCTGCCAGCCTCGCCGGGAGCCCATGCGACTCACACGCCTGTGGGTGTCCCGGGGCCCGGTCCAATTCTCCACGCCTCCACCTGCACCCAGTGTCCAAACGAGCGCTCATGAATCTGGAGCGACCCCCGAAAACCTGCCTTCCTGCGCTCCGGTGAGATTTCACATTTGAGAAGCACACGAGGGCCCTCCTAGCACAGCCGTGCTCGCAGAGCCACGGGTTCATCCTCTCCAGGTGCGTGCCGGCTCCCACCACTCTCCTCTGATTTATCTAGGATCGTTTGGACTGTCAGCGAAACATAAAAAATAACTGCCTGCAGAGGCCAAATACACTGCAGGCTCCTATCTCACTTGCGGTCTAATTAATAGTTTCCAGGTCGCCATGGCCCGTGGGAACATCTGGGCCTCGTCTCTCCAGCCCACAGATGTCGAGGCCGGGCAGAGGCTGGGCTTCAGAAGAGACCCCTTCTCACGCTCATTCTTCAAGGCTGTTTGTTCCTTTTTAATCTTTAAATTGGAGAACAGTGGTGTGCGTGTGCGTGGACATGTTTGCAAAATAGCCCGGCTCTTTGCTGGGGGCTGGTGGCGCCCCTTAAGATCTGTGGACCATGCGGGGCCACGAGGGCCTTCTCGAGACCCTGGGAGACAACGGACGACTAAAGACAGTATTCTGAGGCTTCCAGGAACCGCAGTCCTTTATTCTAAGGCAGCCCTTCTTTCTAGTAAATCTTTCCCAAGCGTAGCAGACACAAAGAGGCGTCCAGCTCCCCGCACTGCCACACCCTGGACATACCCGTGGACCAGACCCCAACAAGAAGCACAGCGTGGCCCCGCTGCCCTGGGGACCAGTCCAGCCATGGGCATGGTAGGCTGCCAGTAGGGTTGCTCTGCTGGTGGAGTCAGTGTGTCCCTCCACCCATTCAGCACTATGAGATGCATCATCCTTTTATCTGTAATTGTGGTAAAATACACATGGGGTAAGACTGACCATCCTGGTCACTGGTCAGTAGCACCAAGTACATGCACAGGGCTGTGCCTCCATCACCCTCATCTGTCCCCAGAGCCCTTTTCATCTTGAAAATCCCAAACTGTCCCCACTAGATATGCCCCCATCTCCCCACCCCCAGCCCCTGGCCCCACCTCTACTTTCTGTCTCCATGGATCTGACTGCTCCAGGGACCTCATATCGGTGGAACCATACAGAATTTATCCTTTGGTGTCTGGTTTATTTCACTTAGCACAATATCCTCAAGGTTCATCCATGTGGAAACACGCGTTAGAATTTCCTTCTTTTTGGAGGCTGACGCTCCATTGCATGTATGGACCACAACTTGTTTATCCATCATCTGTCAGTGGATATTTGTGTCGCTATGCCTCTTGGCTGTTGTGGACAATGCTGTTGTGACCACGGCTGTACAAATATCTCTGAGACCCTGCTTTCAATTCTTTTGGGGTATGCATGCCATAAAAAGAATTGCTAGATCATATGGTATTTAATTATACTTTTAATTTTTTGAGGAATTGCCATGTTTTTTCCCACAGTGGCTGCACCACTTTTTATTCCCACCAGCAGAGCACCAGGCTTCCAGTTTCTCCACATCCTCACCAACATTAATTTCTGTTTTGTTTTGTTTTTTAATAGGAGCCCCTGGTAGCTCAGCTGGTAAAGAATCTGCCTGCAATGCAGGAGAACCCCCCTGGTTCAATTCCTGGGTTGGGAAGATCTGCTGGAGAAGGGATAGGTTACCCACTTCAGTATTCTGGCCTGGAGAATTTCATGGATTGTATAGTGTATGGGGTCCCAAACAGTTGGACATGACTGAGCAACTTTCACTTTCATCCTGATGGGTATGAGGTGGTATCTTGTGATTCTGATTTGCATTTTCCTAATGATTAGTGACGCGAAGAGCTGACTCACTGGAAAAACCCCTGATGCTGGGGAAGATTGAAGGCAGGAGGAGAGGGGGGTGACAGAAGATGAGATGATTGGATGGCATCACTGACTCAATGGATGTGAGTTTGAGCAAACTCTGGAAGATGGGGAAGACAGGGAAGACTGGTGTGCTGCAGTCTATGAGGTCGCAAAGAATCGGACACAACTGAATAGCAACAGTGAGCAGTGATGTTGAGCATCTTTTCATGTGAAAGATCTTTCCACATTTTTTGTGTAAATTCTGTCTGCATGGATGTGGCTTCCAGCACAGGTTATAATGAACAGGACTCTGAGAACGTAACTGGGGAACAGCCTTTGTGAGCACATGTGAGCATCATCTACCTTCAACTCCCGGGAGGGGAGTGGGTGGAGAGAGAGGGACTTTTCAAAACTCTTGCCCATTTTTCTGCTGGGTTGTCTTTTCCTTGTTAGTTGGCAGGAGTTTTGTGGATATACATTCTGCATAAAAGAATGTGTCCTAACAAATGCTCTAAAAAAAAAGCTATAACTCTTCCTCCAAAGGTCATTCCTTCTGCTGCATGCATCATGCCAATCTATCCATCCTTCTGTCTGTCCATTCATCCCTCCATCCACAATCAAGATCCCTGCCTTGTTTAGATCCTGACACCACCCCCCTCATTCCTCCTGAGACCCAGCAGACTGCCGCCCCAGGGGCCCTCCTTCTACGGGCTGCATACCCCCCTCCCAGGGCACCGAGGCATCTTCGGGCTGGTCCAGGTGGCTGTCCACCCCTGCTGTGACTGCATTCCTTCCCAGGCGCTGGGAGCGCCCAGGCCCTGCACCTCTGCCTGTGCTGGTCCTGCTGGATCTGCTTCCCTGTGAACTCACCGTCCACAACCTGTGTAGCCATCAGAGCCCCTTGCCCATCCCACCCTGGTGACGAGGAGCCAGGCCCGTCCCCAGGTTCTCATGTGCACTATCTGTTGCAGAGTCTGTTATTAATGAAGACAGAGATGACAGCGGCCGAGCTTGGCTGGAAGCCAGCCCTGGACTAGAGCCGACCACGACTCCTCCCAGCAACCCTGTGAAACAGGTTCCAGTGTCACCCCACCCTACAGGTGAGGACCCTGAGGCCCAGTCGGGTAGAGTAACTCTCCCCAAACCACACACTGAGCAGACTCCACTATTCCAGAGCAGCTGGCGGCCTGGCACGGGGAGCAGGGGCACACCTGAGTGGTCTCCACGTTACTGAGCTGAAAACCAGGATAAATGAATGAACTAAGGAATGAAGCCTGCAGCAAACAGCACAACCTCAGAGCCAGAGGACAAAGTGTTAGCACTAAACGGAGGCCTTCCCATCAGCAGGGCCACCTGGGACCAGACTGTTCTTCCTGTAAAGGAACAACAAGAAGGAAAAAGCCAAGAGGAAGATAATAAGCAAAGAAAAAGAGCCTGGGAATTTTCCCCTAAAGCAAGCGTGACTGCTTTGGATACTGGGATCTGGGCGCAGTTGGAGAGACATCGGGTCGTGCTAAGTGCTTTATTTCACTTGCTGCCGGCACAGGGGATAAAGGCTGTCTGGAGCCTGGAGCGTGAGGCCGTGGAGAAGCTGAGGTGATAAACAGGCTGGGTGAAAGCTGCCACATGCCTGGCCCGTGCCCCAGGCTGTTCCCATGTCTGCTGATGCTCACGGTCGGGCTCTGGCAGAAGCTGTCCTGGCAGCTGTCACCGAGCCATTGGCGCACGTTTCCGGGGGCCCTGCCTGCTCAGTGCTGCGAGTGGATCCTGAGTGTTGAGCACGAGCTGACTCCCTGGCTGTCTGTCCAGATGAAGGATGCATCCGTCCTCAGGAAGGTGGCGGGGTTGGGAGGTTGGGGGCTGAGGTGCAAGCCCCCTTCGGCCAGGAGGCCAGTATTGTGGGCCCTGCAGAGGCTGTTGCGTGTAAGCGGCGGTCAGGGGTGGGGTGGGGAGGGGACACCCCTGAGCACCCTCTCCTGCTGCTGGTCAGATCCCCACCAGCACCCAGTCACATGGGATCTAGGATTTGAGAGAAACGCCCCCACTGGGCTCGGAGTCCGCTCCCTCGAGAGCTCTGGAGGATAGTCAGGGGGATCCTCCCATGGGCTCCCCTCCAGCCAGCAGGAGCAAGAGCGGTAGGCGCTGAGCAGGTGCCTGCCCCCCTTCCCCTTTGGACGGTCAGAGGGGACCTGCCCACTGACCTGCCACACCCACACCCACTGGGTCACCACCTGGGGCTGGAGTCCCAGCTGGAGACTCACCAGCTGCACCGCGGCAGCTCCACGGCTTTCCCCGGCTCCCCCTCCCCACCCTGATTCACATAGGTGCCTGGAAACGCCTGTCAGCTCAGTTCAGCTCAGCATTCTGAAGCACATGCCCGAGGCAGCCAGAGGCCACTGACCCAGAGCCCAAGGTCCCTGGTGGCCGAGGTGGGAGTGGCCAGGGAAAGACGCGGGTGTGTGGCCGGTGGAGGGGGGCAAGGGGAGCCCGGCTGGTAGCCCTGTCCCAGTGATACCTGGGACGAGCCAGTACCCGCTGTGGGTTCACCGTGACACGCACCTCCTCAGGTGTAGACTGGGCAGAGAAACACATTGGGTGAAGGAGGGAGGATCAAGGAGAAGCAGGATTTGAAGAACGGAGGGGCCAGCTTGGCAGATGTGGCCCTGGGGAAGCCTGGTCCCGAGGGCTCTGCCCGTCGAGGGTCTGATCTCCAGGGAAGCAAGGACCCACACTTCACCTTGGGAACCAGAACACCAGATGCACCTCTGCAGCCCCAACATGGTCTCAGGGAGGGAAGCAGCGGCTAATGAGCACTTGCTGTCTACCCAGCACGGGGTGTCAGCTCGGTAACCTCTATGGCACCCCCACAAACAGTATTGCTCTTGCCCCCGGGGCTTGGAGTAAATGACTTGCTGAGGTCACCACAGCAGCCTGGATGCCAGGGACCACCTAGAATGTTCCATCTCGGCCTCTGGACCTATCAGTAGGGAGGCTCAGGCAATGCCACAGGGAGGCACCACAAGCCTCACCCAAAATGATGGAGGGCAGCCCTGCAGACCCTTAGGGGGAGCTGGACACATGCCCGAAGAACAGGACTAGTCTGATGGGTCAGATAGCAAAGCTTGGCTGTGGATGCAGGGGCTACATGGGTGGCTGCAGTCCTTCCCGGAAGCAGATAAACAAATGGTGGGGGACAGTGCGATGCCAGAGGATGAACATAGAGGAGATGACAAGAGTTCACCCGAAGCAGGAGGGACAGAGCAGAGAGGAGGAAACACGCATGTGATAAGGCACACGCAGCCGGGGGGCGGGGGACACACGTGTGATAAGGTGCATGCAGCCAGGGCGGGGCGCAGGAAATCGAGATGGGTGGGGGGTGTCTAGTGAACGGTTTTCTCGTGGCCCATGTATCTGCAAAACTTCATAGTAAGATGTGGAGAAAAGACAAAAATAGCGAGAGGGCTGGGAAGAAAAAGAAATAAAAGAAAGTACCGAAGTTTGAACCCAGGGGAGGGAGCGGACTGGCTCCTTTGTCCCCACAGCTCAGTACCCAGCACAGACGCCCCACGTTCTTGAGTGGATGCGGCAGATGGCTCAGACTCAGGTGGGGTACCAGGAGGGCTTAGAGCCTGGGATTAATAGAACTCTGAAACACTCGTGCCTGGGGACACTTGCCAAATCTCACCAGGCCGGGAGGACACCCCGGGGCCTGGGAGAGTCACCGTGACCTCTTCCCTGGGGGAGCACAGCAAACACGCCACGGCTGCAAAGACCAGTCAACAAAGAGTCAAGAAGAAAACAGACGAGAAAGCGCCATCAAGGCCCAGCCAGAAGGACACCCGCAGGGCCAAGTGGGGGGCCTTTCCCTGGAGTCCAGGCAGAGCCCCTGCGGTCGGGGCCCCACACAAGACACAGGAGATCAGATGAGGCTGAACCCATCCCCAGAGCAACGTTACGCTTCCCTCCAAAGGGCCCCAAAGACCCCACTCCCTAGGAACCCCCATGACCCCATGTGAGGCCTCCCCCACTGTGGGTCCCAGTCCCTGCCACGTCCCTCCCCCAAAAGGCGGAGCTGCCGTTGCCTCCCTTCCTGGCTGGGGTGAACCTGCCCCACCCCGGGACTGCCAGGCACTCACCCTCACTTCCTTTCCTCCTCGCACCCCTTAGCCGAGTGGCCGGAAGCCCAGTGGTCAATCTGGCTAAAAAAAATTAGCAAGACAATTAGTTGACACCACCATTTGCTCCCTTTCTCTACTAGCCCAGAGGGTCTGAGGGCCCCTGAAACTGGTGTGGCTGCCAGCAGAATGATGCAGCCCAGGGGCTAGTCCCTACTGACTAACTGGGGCTCGGTCAAGGAGGGACATGTGACTCTGTGGGCCCCGGAGCAGAGGGCGGGAGAGCACGCCCTCCACGGGGTCAACCGTGGCCTGGCATCCTTTCCGAGCCTGGGCCCCTTGAGCATCCAACCACTGCCAGTCCTCCTGGTGCAGATGCCCAGCATGGAGTGCCTGGATGGGACCTTGGCTGTGGGAGCCAGGCCCTCCTGCCACACAGCTCTGGGGGTGCCATATGGTGGTCCATGTGCCAGACAGTCCTCCGAGTGGCCGCACTAACCTCCAACACCACCCAGCAGTCATGATGGTCAGTTCCGCACAGGCTGGGGGTTGGGAGCCTTGGCCACTATCTTACAGGCCTCTAAGGGGCCGAGGCCTTGGTGCAGGAAAGACCGCCTGGACAGAGCTCAAGTCGAGAGGCCTGGCCACACAAGGACAGCAGGAGAGCGGTCTGCGGGAGGGACACTGCCCGGGCAGTTGGGCCCCACAGCAAATCCCCCGTGTCGGCAGAGTACGTGGGACTCTGTCCGAAGCCCAGAACACACCCCTGCCCCTGGGAGCCTGTGTGCAGGGTGGCATGAGGAGGAGCCTGCGGTCAGCGCCCACCAGCCCTGAGATGGCGCACAGCCCTGCAGCCATAGCCCGTGAACCAGCCCCACTCCTTTGGTGGGCTCCTAGGGGTGGGCATGCCTGTCTATCTGCTGCTTCTGCTGGGCGGGGGACTGGTGGGGGGACCTAAGATGGATTCCAGACCCACTCCTGCAGGGTGATCTCTAAGCTGCCCACTTCTCTCCCCGAGTTGGCCTTAGTGACTCTCAGCAGAGACATCCTGACACCCAAGCTCCTTAGAGGACTGGCTTCCCGCGCTTCCTGCCCCCCCACCCTGCTCCCGTCCAGCTCCTCCCCACAGCCTGCCACCTCCCTCCACTCAGGCAGCTCCTGGCAAGTAGGACTCAGGCTAAGGGCCACCCTCGGGGAAGACACTTGATGGTCATTGCTGAAACTCCAGTACTTTGGCCACCTCATGCGAAGAGTTGACTCATTGGAAAAGACCCTGATGCTGGGAGGGGTTGGGGGCAGGAGGAGGAGGGGACGACAGAGGATGAGATGGCTGGATGGCATCACCAACTCGATGCACATGAGTTTGGGTGAACTCCGGGAGTTGGTGATGGACAGGGAGGCCTGGCATGATGTGATTCATGGGGTCTCAAGAAGTTGGACATGACTGAGTGACTGAACTGAACTGACCCTACACAGACTGTGGTCATCACCACAACTGTCCAGCTGAGTCTCACAAGAGAAGGTGTATGGTTAGTGAGTCCCGGCCCGGCCTCTCCTCGTGGGCCCCTCCTGGGAGAGTCCTGCTCCACGCAGAGGCCCCCGACTCTCTGCCAACCTGGGGAACACGGGGCAGGCAGCCCCCGACTCCGGGGTCTAACATGTTCTGGAAGAGAGGCTCGACCCAAATGGTCCTGATTCTTTTCTCCACTTGGAAGACTGGATTTTCACAGGGTTATTCGCTCCACTGTCTCTGACAGCGTGGATCTGTGACCAGGGGCCCCAGCCCATCTGGGGCTCAGAGTCCCTCATTTGCCAGAAGCTCTGTTTTATTGCCCTTTGAATAATTTCCCAAGATAAACCCTTGAGAGTTTCCTTGTAAGCACTTAGGCCTTTGTTTATGAGGATCTTAGATCCCCTAAGAGTGTTTAGAACTCACTGAAGTGTCCTCTTCCTGCCCACCACCACCTCTCAGGGTGGACTGGAAGCTGTCTTCGGTCTCTGGGATCCAGGGTCCCAGGAGAGAAGACCCCAGGCCAGAGCCTTTGCCTGGGTGGGGGTGGGGTGGCTCGGGTGGAAGTGGGATGGGGATGGGGATAGGAGGGTGGGAGACCCCCCTCTGCTCCACAGGCTCAGGCTGCTTTCCCAGAACAGAGGTCCCTGGGGAGGGCCCACTTCTCCTCCTGTAAGAGCAAGCTTGCAACCACGCCTGGGATTCCTGCCCCCATGAAAGCCAGCCGCCTACCAGCCACCTGCCAGCCACCCTCCCCAGCCTCCTGAAAGGAAGGGCTGGGCTGGCTCATGGGGCCCCGCCCTCTACCTCTTCTGGGCTGCCAGCCCCCTCTCGTGATGTGTTGAACGCTCCTGCCAGAAGCCTCTGGAGCCTGCCCAGCTCTTTTGTTATTTCAGGTTGCTGTGTTTCCAGCACAGATTCCCATAGATTACCACCGGCATGGAGTGGCCTCTTCCGTCTGAGCCCCGTGAGCCCGATTCGGACCTCTAAGTACCCGACCCCTAAGCACAGAGCAGTGCGGTTGGGGGGCGGAACCCAGCGGGAGGGTGGGTGGCAGCACATGGCCATGGGGGTGTGTGTCCTCGGCCACCAGCCTGGCGGCTCTGGGAGCCAGTTCCTGGAGATTCTGAGAGCAGGCAGCCCTGAGTCCTTGTGCACCAGCGGCCTCAGGGGCACCCACAGAAGCCTCCTTCTGGTGGCTGGGGAGCCCCAGGATCCCGTGGGCTCTGGCCCCTTATCCTCCAGGCCTCCCCCCTCGGCCCATGGGAATGGCAGCAACCTGCCGGCAGCCCCTCAAACAGGCTGCTCTTGTAGGCACACAGCACATGGGGTGGGGTCCTCAGCAGGTGGGATGCATGAGGGCTGGGGGCGCCACCATGGACAGAGATGTGCTGGCCCATTTATCCTCCGTGTTTCCAAGCCGGTTTTGGGGCCAGTATTGTGTGCAGCACAGGGCCTCCATCCTGGATGGGGGCTCATAGTTTCAAAAGGTCAAGGTGGGCTTTTCCCCAAAGGAAATGAGACTGGCTGACCCTTCTGGACCCCCTAGAGCATGGTCCCTGCACGTCACTCCCTTACTGTGTGCCCCAAGAGGCCAGGAGACGCACAAGAACTCCAGTCCCCACGGCAGAGTCACAGCACCCTCCAACCTCTCCAGACCCCTCCCAGGTTACACTGGGGAAGCCCCTGCAGGAGGGAGGCCCTCCATATGCTGGCCCAAGACCCCCACTTTCAGCTGAACCCCAACACAGCTCATCTTCTCCAGCTTCTAGAGGCTGCAGGCACTCTTTGGCTGGTGGCCTCATTGCTCTGCTTTGTCTCAGGCTTCTGTCTCCTTCTTATAAGGGCCCTCCCCTCTCCCTGGACGATTCAGACTAATCTTCAATCTCAAATCCTTAACTCAGTCACATCTGCAAAGTCCCTTTCACCAGGTCACATTGCCATGTCCAGGGAGGAGGCTCTATTATCCTTCGGGGTCATTATAGGTGGGTTTGGATTTGATAACAGAGGAAGGAAATGGTGGCATTTAGATCAATGTCATAGTAAATAGGGGGCCACTGCACATTACAGAGAAGAAAAATACCCAGAATTGAGTGGGAAGGTCTGAATATCTCTGAGGCCCAGCTTCTCGAATGTACAGAAGGTGTGACAGTGACTCCTGCATCCTGGGACGAACATGAGGAGGTTGCTCCCGACGTGTTTCCTCTGCTAAGAGGTAGCCCCATGGGCTGGGGTGGGTCCTCTCCATTCATTGCTAAAGCCCCCAGAGTGTCAGCTTTGTCACCATCACAACCACCGCCACTGTTATTATTATTAATCCAAATGCCTCAAGACCCTATAGCTTCTAAAAGAAACAGAGGGTTCAGGCCAAGTGCTACAACGCTTAGCATCCCTCCGGCAGCTCGACCCCGAGAACGTCTTCCCTCCCACGTCTCTGCCGGAAATTTCAAGCCCAGAACCTTGAATGAACTTGCACTCCTTCTGGGCTGGACCTCCTCCAGTCCACGGCGCCAGGGCCCCCTGCCGCTGCGGGGAAAGCTGATCAGTGGCAGGGGACAGAGCTCCTGGGCTTCAAGGTGAGGCGTTCTGAGCTACTGACCTGTGCAGAGCCATCACTTTCCTTCCAGGAACTCTTCCTTGAACAAATCCAAACATCATCCAAGCGGTCTTGGGCCCCTTCCTCTGGGACCCAGTAATCCAGAGGTCCTGATGATGCTCCCTCAAAAGTGAGGGTGGCACAGGGTGACTCATCCACACACTCGAATTGCCTGGGTCTGTATTGGTCTCCTGCAACTTTTCATCTGTCAGAGCCTTTTCCCATTGTTCTGTGCTAGATTCTACTGAAATAACCTCGGCTTGGGACACAATCACACATTGACTTATTTTATGGATGTTTCCTTACATTACACAGAAGGCACGAGAGCCTGTGCAGTAGCAGAAAATGCAGAAGGAAAAGAAACTTCTGGACCATCATTTTGGTTTATCTCATTCTGAAACTGAGGGAAGGGAAGTGTTCAACAAGGAAAGTGATCCTAGAGTCTTCCTTGCTATCTCACACACACTCACTTCCCACAGAGCTTAGCCCCATGGTAGGAACAGGGTTTGGGGGACTTGGTCCAAAGTTTTAACCTCCCGAAACCACGTCTGCACAATGGGCATAAAACAAGCAGCTGCTTTACGGTTGTGGAGATGAAATCAGGGAGCACAGGGCTGCCTGTAGAAACTGCTGGCACATAAAGAGCATCAGTGCTGTGGAATGATCATTATTGAGTTTCCTCCCCTGGTTTAGCACCCAATCTAGCACCACATTCTCACTGTTTGGACACTTGATAAACATTTGAGGAATGAAGCAGACCACACGTACAGCCTGCATCTGCACACCAGCCAAGAGGGACTGGTGACTTGGTTGTGAATGACAGCTTGTCTTAAATTGGTTAGGGCCAATCTCCAGGTTTGGGGCTTGTTTCCAGTACTAGACATTAACAAACTGAGAACAGGATGCATGTTTTATACGTCTATGTCTTGAGGAGCTGCTGAAGATTCTACATTGAAACTACAAAACATTACTGGAAGAAACTAAAGAAGACCCAGATAAATGGAGAGATATACCATGCTCATGGATTCAAACACTCAATGCCCTCATGATATCAGTCTTCCCTCAAATTTATCTATAGATTCAAAGCAATGAAAGTCACAGAAGACTTCCTTTTTTAGGTAGAAATTAATAAGTTGTCCCTAAAAGTTATATGAAAATGGAAAGGATCTAGAATAGCCAAATAGTCTTTTAAAAGAATCACAAAGAGGAGTTACACTATCTGACACTAAGTTTTATTATATAGCCATCAACAGAGTATTTGTATTGGAGTGTGGAAAGGCAAAGAGTTTAATAAAACCAGAAAAAAGAATTCAGTCTAATATACACACATAGAGGGAAATCAGATGATATGGGTACACCCCTGGCAAGATTGTGGGGGCAGCGAAAGGAAATTCACTCAAGACTCATAACACAGAAAAGCACCACCTTTTCTAGGAACCCGTGGTTCCAGCTCAGTTCTGACAGCTCAGCTTTCTCTCTAGGCACCTGAACTTCATTGTTAACATGCAGGAACTGAGAGAAATGATTGCAAAGACAGCTCCACAGTTCTGTTACACTGAGTTCATCAATGTGTTATAGAAACACAATTAGCCTACCACCTCCCCCTCTCTAGCACTATTCTAGCATACACTCAGCTTCATAAATTCTACATAAGGTAAAATTAACTGGAGGAATTTTTAAAGAATACTGCAACTCCTGGAGGGAGAAACTGGAGCCATAGTGGGGATATTGCAAAATCCACAGCATCCTTGTTTTTGTAATGAAAAGTATCCAGAGTAAGTGCCCCGGTACTCCTGCCAACCCCAGGCCCATGCTGCCTCTCCACTGAGCCCCAGACCCACTCATCACCTACAACACGCCAACTCTGCAGGGTGCAGATGACAAGTAACAACATTCTGAAGTTGGGGGTTCAGAAAGCAGGGAGCACAGGGAGGGTGGGGTTGATGAACCGGGACTGGAGTCAGGAGGAAGGAGGCCGGGGGAGGCAGCATGTTTGTGGGGTCGCCCACACAGCTGTCCTCTCTGGGGGTAACAGATGTGTTCACTCATTCTTTACTCATCCCAGGGAGCTGCCTGGCCTTAGCCCTGGCGTTAGGTGACACAGTCATTTATTCAATAAGTTGTGTCATACTCTTTCCAGCCCCATGGACTGTGGCCTGCCAGGTTCCTGTCCATGGGATTTTCCAGGCAAGAATACTAGAGTGGGTTGCCATTTCCTTCTCCAGGGGATCTTCCCAACATGGGTATTGAACTCACATCTCCTGCTTGGCAGGCAGAATCTTTACCACTGAGCCACCAGGGAAGTCCCAGGGGACCCAGTTGACGCTGACCTTCCAAATGCAGGATTAATGTGGTGGTCATCCTCAGGCTCCACTGGGTACAAGAGAGACGGATCCACACTGACCCAACTCTGTCGGGGCAGAAGCAACTCCAAGCACACACTCTCTCACTCATTCACCCTGTCACCTCCATCCTTCGTATGCGCCATTCCCTCTTCCTAGAACAGTGGTCCTCAAGGTGAGGTCCCCAGACCCCTGTATCAGCATCACGGGAAACTTGTTAGAAATCTAAGTCATGGGCTTCATTCCGACCAGTGGATCAGAAGCTCGGGCGTGGCGCCCGGCCATCTGGGTTTTAACAGGTGCTCTGCAGACTCAGATGCACTCTCGAGTGGGGACCACTGTGCCAGAACATCTCTTCGCACCCCCCTCTGCCCAGCTGACACCTACTCACCTTCAGCACTCCCCTCCTCCAGGCAGTCAGTACCTGCCCTAACCCCTGCCGCTTCCCTCACGACTACCTCTGATACTGCTCCTTCTACTTCTCTCCTGGGGGATGGGGGGGGGATGTAGAATGAAGGCGTAAAAGAATACAGACTTTAATGAGTCTTTTCTGGGGTGGAGCTGGGTCTGTGCACATGAGTGAGCTGGAGTTCTCAGTCCATCTTGGGAGGCAGAGGAGAACAGGATGGGCTCTGGGGGCCACCCTAACCGCTTCAGTGAGGGGCACCAGAGCCCCAGCCTGGCTGTGGCCCCAGCTGGAGAATGTCCAATTGTCACAAGCTGTTCAGCCCGGCCCCCAAGGTCTGACCAGGCAGCCACTGTTCACTTCCTCTCTGTTCGTCTTGGGGCTGGTGGTTGGGTGGAGAGTCTTAGAGCAGCCCCGATCCAGGGTAAACAAGCTTTGACAGTCCAGAGAAATGGCCTAAAAATAGGCTGGAGGCTTGATTCATGGGGTGAGGGACGCTTGGGGATGAGAACCCCCTCTTCGGGGCTGACTTATTCAGGCCTGTCAGGGATGAGGAAGGTGGCTGTCATGCGGTGACTCATCTGGGAACTCAGCAGTGACCACTGCCTGCCAGCCTTTGATTTTTCCCAGGCAGCTGACCTCCCGGCCTTGGACACAGCTCCAGGACCCACAGAGGAGGGGTGTGGGAGGACTGGGTCCAAGGTGGGAAAGGCCTGGGGCTGACGCATCCCTCCCCCAACCCCTGCTGATGAGGACCTGCAGAGACCAGTCCATCTGCCTCACCACTTCATCCCCCAGGTCCTGACTAGTGTCTGCCCTGAGCTCCTTGTGCTGCAGGGCCTGGCCCATGACAGTACCTCTGAGGATCCCGAGGGGATGTCCTCATGGGAAAGGTGGCGGTCTCTTCAGAACACGCCCCCGCCCTCATGGCAGTGAGCCTCCAACAGCAAAACAAAAAGGCCAAGCGCCTGGACCTGGGCCAGGGGGCATGTGTAGTCTTCTGGGAAGTCCTGGGGTTGGTTCACTGTTGTCCTTTCAGCACTGGTGTGCAGGGAGAGGGTCTCCTCTTGTCTTTGGCAGTAGTTTCAAGTCTCCTGGGGGCAGGTTGGCTTCTGTGCTTTCCCAGATCATGGGCTTTCTGAGCCACACCCCTGAACCCAAACATGGCCTGGTTGTCACAGTGAGGTGCTGCTTTATGCTCATCCATCCATCCACACACCCATCTGCCCATCCATCCTTCCATCCATCCATTCACCCATCCACGCAACCATCCAGCCAATCATACATCCATCCTCGCATCCATGCAATCATCCATCCAATTATCCATCCATCCTCCCATCCACGCAACCATCCATCCATTTATCCATCCTCCCATCCACACAACCATCCATCCATTCACCCACCTCCCATCCGTCTGTCCACCTATCCATCCGTTTACTGTCCATCCATCCACTCATCCATTCACCCACCCATCCACCCACCTACCCATCTACCCATCCATCCAAGAAATGCAGATGAATCGGCTATTCTGAGCTGCTCTCTACACCTGCCCTGGGAGCACCAAGCTGATTGAGATGCTCTTCCCCTGGAACCCCGGTTGGAAGGAACATGTCTCTGCTCGAGAAGTGTAGTCCATGCGTCCGTCAGCGCACAGCTTCAGAGCAGAGAATGAGCACCGAGTGCAACCGCAATGGAGAGGCTCCCATGCTGCTGGGGGCACTGAGGGAAACTTCCAGAAGGAGCTGTATCTGTCTTGCGTCCCAACTGAGGTTCAAAGCCACTTGCAGACGGGGCCTAGATGCTGTCCACATGGACGCGGGACCGCTCAAACATTCACAGGCTGTGTCCATGGTACCAACAAGGCCCGCCTCAGGTGGGTGTCCAGGGATGGAGCTTCCGTATGGAGCCAATGAGTCAGCTGCCAGCTGAGGACATGGGACTGTTTTTCCAGCCTCCAAGAGCCACCTCCTGCATCTTGTGCCATTATAAGCAGTGACTTAAGCATCTGGGGAGCGGATATAGGGGACTGCAGACGGCCTGGCCGGGGCAGGGACGAGGATGGGGGTGCAGAGGGTAAACATTCCCAGCCCCAGTGAGCGTCTCCCCACGGGGGTTCGGTGAGCAAGTCAAACGGCTTTTGTTCCTTTTGTTTTTGCTCATTCCATAAAGGATTTTACTTGACTCATGATTTCCCAGCTGGCTCCTTCTGCAGCTTAAGAAAGCAAGAGTGAATAATTGCTCTGGCTTTTTGCTTCTTGGGTTTTTTCCTTCCTTACAGGAATGTGTAAACACCCTGAGGTTTTACAGACGGGTTGCCAAACCCCGTGTGTTAGAGACTCCACATGCTTTCGGGCAATGGCTGGCATCCTCGCCAGGGGAACTGGGCTGACCCTTTTGGCAGGTTACTCTCACCCACCCATCAAGGACCGTGGCCTGGGGTGGGCTGGATCATACCCCATCCCCACTCCCCCCAATGCATATATTGAAGTTCTAGCCTCCCAGATCTCAGAATGTCACTGTGATTGGAGGTAAGGCTTTAAAGAGGGAGTTTGGGTAAAATGAAGTCATTGGGGTGCAGCTGTAATCCAGCACCACAGAGGTCCTCGTGAGAAGCGGGGATAAGGACCCTGCAGAGAGAGGCCTCAGAGGGAACAAACCTGTCAGTACCCTGATCTTGGACTTCCATTCTCCAGAACCGTCTGAGGATAAGCTCCTGGTGTCTAAGCTGCCCGTCAGTGGTGTTTCCTCAGGGACACAAGCCTCCGCCCTCTCGCCACCCCCACGAATGGGCAGTAACCCCCAGGCTGGGTGTGGCAGACAGGCCCCATCCCTTCCTACACCCCTCCGGCTCTGGGGCATATCCACCCCCTTGCGGCTCTGGGGCGGGGACATGAGGGAGAAGGGGGCCCAGCGGGTGGGGAAGCCCAGGGAATCCCACATGGAGACAGTGGGTGAGGAGGACACTGTGCCAGCCTGAGCTCTCCCTGTTGTCCCCTGTGTCCCTGCCCACCTTCCTCTCCACCAGGAAACCACCCAGGGCCTCACCGGCCGTGAAGGACACACAGACTGCAGAACTGTCCTCCCCTGTACTTCCCACACAAGTCACAGCTTATTGAAGCAGGGGGCACCCGTGGCAGGTCTGAGTGGTGGTGGAGACCAGTAGAGCCAGCCGACCGGGTCGGGGGCCCCCAGAAGGGCAGATGCCCCAGCAGGGCATCTGTGTGGGCTGGGCAGCCGCTGTGGGTGGCAGGGGGGACAGGCTTCTCCACGGGGTGCAGGGCTGCTCAACATCAGCACTACTGACATCTGGGGCCTGAAATGAATCATGACCCCCAAAACGTGCTGAGCCCCAGATCCTCCCAGGATAGGTGGCAGGGACTCTCCCTCAGGGCCCCTGCCCACACAGCGACCTCCACTCTGGCCTCCAGACCGAGAGGATCAATTCTATTATTTTAAGCCCCTGAGTGTGGTCCTTTGGTGTGGCAGCTGCGGGAAACTCATAAAGGGTACAGTTCTCTATGGGGCCGTCCCCCAACTGGGTCCTTCCCCCACAGAGGGTGCCAAGAACATCCCTGGCCTCCACCCAGCACCGCCCCCTTCTCAGGTTCTGACAAAAGAAATGCATCCAGATGTTGCCAAGTGTCCAAAGGGGCAGAACTGTCCCTGGCTGACGCCCTCAGCAGAGAAGGAAGCTGCCCAACATTATGGGGCCACACTCACGCCTGGGCCAGCCTGACTCCTCTAGGGCCCACCCGGCTGGATCTGGGGACCCCAGCCTTCATTCCAACCTGTCTGCCTCTGCCCTGTGTTCTCTGTCCCAGAATGATGGCACAGTGGGCCTGGGGACACTTGTGCCCAGACTGTGCCCCCTGAGGACGCATGTCCTGCTTTCGGCCAAGCCTCAGGCACACCTGCCATTGGTGGGGGGTGTTCAGCCTCCTCATCCAGGTGAGTCATTCCTGCTGGGCAATGCCCCACCTTTCATGAGGCCCACGGTGGGTTGTTCATAGACCTAAGGGCACTGGGCACCTACCCCCACTGCCTTCCAGCCTCATCTCTGCTCCTCTCCCATCTTACCCCTTGCAGCCAGGCCGGTCTGTCTCACAGATGCTTTGGGGACCACCTGTGTCATCACTGATTGGGTGACTCCTGGGCCCCACCCCAGGAGCCAGTTTGCTTTCGACCCAGCAAACTCCTACTCAACTTTCAAAACCCATGCAAACTGGCACCTCCTCAGAATCCTCAGAGGCTCTGCCAGGCATATGGACCTCATTCTCACTCCATACTCACCTAATACCTCGTCAACAACTCTACTAAATCTCTGAAACACTGGTGTGTGGACTCTGTGTGTGGTTTCAGTATACCCCTCTGACTGTGTGTATGAGTGTGTCTGTGAGTGTCCTTTCAGTAGAGCAAGAGCTCTGAGATGGCTCTGTGCACACCTGCGTAACATGACTCAGAGCCTGGTGTGTCACTCAGGAATTGTTACAGGAATGTCCATCTTTGGGGCTGTGTTCCTGGCCCTCCTCTGGGCTCTCATGAGAAGACCCTAGTTCACGCCCATTAGCGACACAGTCAGCCACAGGCTGAGGACACACAACGTCTGGGGCCCACTCTTTTGAGCCTCCCAGGCCGCAATAAATAAACTTCTCATGAAGCCACGGAAGCACTTTTAACCCCCACCGCTGCCTTGCAGATGTACGTCCACCAGCTGAGCATGTGAGTTGACATGTGGTGTGCAGACGTGGACGTGAGCGGCTGAGTGTGTGAGAGGCATGTTGAGCACACGTGCCTGTGAGTGTATACATGGCATGTGCACAGGACGTGCTGGTGGGAGACGTGTGCAGACGTGCAGGTGCACAGCTGTCCCAGGGCCACGAGGGTGCTGGCAGTCCGGGTCTGCAGGGGAGAGGCCCTGCTGTCATCTGGGGAAGGCTGAGGGGCCTGGTGCAAGCTGGGGAGAGGCCACAGGCCAGGGAGCTCAGGGGCTTTTCACACCAGTGTCCTCTTTCCAACAGCCCTCGAGCCACTAGAGGGAGCATCATGGCTGCCAAGAGCCAGATGGCGCACCTGTCTCCCAAACAAGGAAGGGTTCACACCTCCCCTGTGGGCACTGGCATCGGCAGAGACCCTCCTGTGCCATCCCACGTTGCCTGTGCTGCTCCATCCCAGCTCTGAAGACACTTCATTATGCTTTTGGTCAATGCCTCTGTATCCCATAGACCCCGAGTTTCAAGCAGCATTTATTACCATATTCCCCTTGTTCTTGGCCCATAGAGGGTGTATAGCGGGTGTTGAGGCTGAGTGGTCAGGACACCCTTGACAGCTGACCGGCACACGGGAGACCCAGCACTGCTCTGGCCGCCGGCTCTGCCTCCTCATCACGCAAGTATCAGAGGAGCAGCATGACACTGTCCCAGTGTTCCTCAAGAGGTCCTGTCTAACTGTCAGGGCAGGACTGACTGGGAACAAAGTACTCGTGACACCATCTCAGCTGACCGGGACAGGCTGGGCAAGCCAGGCCTGCCACTCACAGCTCTGTGGACAGCCTGTGCCCAGGGTGGGCAGTGGGCACAGGCTTTCAGCTCTACTCTGCATGGGGATCAGACGGCATGGGGGGAGGGAGCAGAGACCAGGGGCTCCAGAACAGAGGGCCCGCCCTGTCTATATCAGGGCATCCTAAGACTGACCACTGGGCCGTGTTGAGCCTGAAATGACGATGGGCATGCAGAAACTTACGTGTAGGCATCACACCGGCACATTCTAAGCTTCACCCAAAGGCAAAACAGTGGACAAAAGAATCCAGTGGTTCCCCACACCTATGTCACACGTCAGTGTTAAAAACTAAAGAATCTTCTTCTTAACCACATAAGAGGAAAAAATGAAATCAACTTAACCACTTCTCAATTTTTTCCTGGCTCTCTCAACCAACTCGCCATTCTCGACTGTAAAATAAACAAAACCCACGAGGACTCGTAGAAAAGCCCTGAGCACATGGGGGGCCAAAAGACAGAGCCTTGAACCTCATTGCTGCACCAGGGCAGACCTACCTAATCCACCACCAAGTGTGGGCACGGCACTCTGGCAGCCATTACCAATCGATCTCAGCCGACTTGTGAGATGAAACCTGTCACTCATCCATCACTTGACCTGGAATCAACCAAGGTCAGGAAGGGGAGGTGACTCACCAGAAGGGGCTGGACCTGTCTCCTGAAGCCCAGCTGAGGGCGAGGGCCACGGAAGGGAGCGACACCCTGGTCTGGGAAGACTAACCATAGGAACCCTCTGCTGCGTGGTTTTCACTCAGCGATTCTGCTACAAAACAGAGCAGCTGGCTTTTCTCAATGAAGGACAACAAGCTTTTGGAGGCTCTGGTGGGGCAGAAACAGCAGAGGCTGCCCCTGTGCCGTCCAGGCCTGGCCCCTGGCCTTAGATCCCTGGAGAAGACAGGGATCTAAGTGGCCTTAAGTGGACTGAGAGGAAAATGTCAGCTTCACTTTGCCGCCCTTGGATCCTGATTGCCCCGATATGTGCATTTTAAAGAGTCTGAATTAAGTGGAGATTTGCTAGTCCCAGGCTCCAACCCCAGGAGATCAGAAGGCGGCTTTGAGCTTCCAGGGGCCTCAGCTGCTGCCAGAGCCAGGCCTGGGTGTCTGTCCACCCTCCTGCCATCCCTGACATCACTCATGTGGCTCTCACCCCCACGCAGGGACTCGAGGCTGACTGCTCTCTCTCCTCACACCAGATTCCACTCCTCTTCACTTCCCCCCCACCCAGTTCCACAGTTATTGGCGGGGGGGGGGGGGCAGCGCACAGATGTAAGTGGGCAGAGACCCCTCCCCTGGGAACTCAGTCTGGTATGGACCCCAGGGAGGGGCACAGATGGAATCTGGGGGGATGGTTTCATTGCCCCAAACTAGAAGCAACCAAGACACCCTCCCAGGTGGACAGGTGGGTAAGCCGTGTGCACAAGACAGCAGGTCACTACTCAGCACTGGAGAGAAATGAGCTGTCCAGCTGTGGAAAGACACAGGGGAAGAGTCGGTACACCAAGCGACAGACTGTCCAAAGGCTGCGTACCCTTTGATCCCACCTGAGACGTTCTGGGCAAGGCAGAACCATGAGACAGTGAAAGGGTCAGTGGGGGTCGGGGGGTTGGCGGGGAGGGGTGAACAGGTAGGATTTTTAGGGCAGTGAAACCGCTCTGGTTGAGACTGTAATGTAGATACAGGTCTTTATCCACTTGTCCAAACCCACAGGATGAACAACTCCGAGAGGGACCCTAATGTATACTGTGGACGGTAGTTAATAATAATCTATCAATATTAGCTCATAATTATTAATATAACAAACACCACACTGACATAAGATGATAATAATAGGAGAAACAGAGCGCATTTACACGGTAACTTTCTGTCCTTTCTGTTCAATTTCCCAGAAGTCTAAAACTGCTCTAAACAAGAAACCTCTCTGTTAATTAGGAAAAGTAGGAGCGTTGGTGGTTTTCACCACAGTCCACTCATTCTCTAAGTCCTAACAGTAAACTTTCTCTCCTCAGATACCGAGTTGTCTAGTATGTTGACCTCCAGGATGCTAATGCAGGGGTAGGAATTAAAGACAGGGATGGGTGTCCTTTGGGGGTCCTTTGTCTCACTACTGGAAACCCCATGATACAATTGAAGGGAAAATAGTATTGGACATGACGGCTGGTTTCAAAGTCAGCTTTGCTGTCTGGTTGGGATAAGCAGATCTGACCCTTGGAAGAACCAGGAGATGCAAAGACTCTGCTTCAAGGACTGACTGGCTGGGGAGGTGTCTGGGGTGGTGGAAGCGGTGAGGGGCCAGCCTGTGATGAGGGGGTGGGTTGTGGCACCTCACACGGGAGTGGCTGTGGAAAAGGAGGGAACAGGGTTACAAGGCTTGCTCTGAAGCCAACTATTACAATGAAGGCTTCATCCAGCCTCACGTCCTGACTGGCCCTCGGGCACCTCTGGTGGATGCCCCGAGCTGTATCCCTCCCCCAGCTTGGCTCCTCTGTGCTCTTTTAAACAGGAGCCTGTCCCCAAGTTGCAATGCTCCTGGCTCTTGGGAAGGCCGGTCCCATGGGAGGTGAATCCCAGCCCGTGTGTGACATTTACAGTGGAGGGTTATCTTCTTCAGCTCACTCAGGGGTCAGGGCCATGAGGACCCACCAGCAGCTTAGAAATCCATAGGAGGCAGAGATCAGAGGCCCCTCAGTCACTGACCACCCAAAGGCACCCAGACACCCAGCAGCCCCTGGCTATACAGCGTATCCACATGTCTTCCTCTGGGTTCAGAGGCACATGGCTCCCAGATGAACCAGCCCCCTCCCCAAAGCCAGTGATCTCATTCAGATAGGAAAAAGATAATTTCATATTTCAGAAAAGCACTTAAACAGCAAAGTTCCTGCAGAAACCACACATGGAAACCCACTGACAAGCAGGCCAAATCCCCAAACCGAAGTTCAAAATTGCAGAGGGTGTGCGTGGTGCTGGGGGGGGTGGGGAGTGGGAGCAGAGAAGGATGTGAAGGCAGAGAGTCCACCAAATGCAGCCAACAGCAGTGGGGCCCACCCTGTGCCTGGCCCTCATCGGCCCCTGCTTCCCACCTCCTCACTGGGAGGTATGGGGTGGCCCCCAGCACTGCCGCTGCAGAGCACTTCCCCTCAAAGCTGTTTGTCTCCTGAGTGTCCCAGCACATCCAGGCCACAGCCTAGCCAGGCCTGCATCCCTCAGGGAGGAGGAGGGTCCACGGAAGGCTCCTATCTCATGCCTGGCCAGGTGGAATTTTCTTCAAACTTTATCAAACTCTCTCATCAAAATCAAACTTTTGAGTCACTTGTTGCTGGAGAGACTAACCACCGGGCGTCTGGACACCTATAAGCATGGCCCTTCCCTCCCATGGGAACATCCCCCACCATGAAGCCCTTCAAAGTGCTTGTTATTAATTTTCTAAAAGGCATCCTAAGGTGATTCCAAGAGCCAAGTGGGGAAGAGAGCTCAAAGTTAGGCTCCCCATGGACCCAAACATGTCCAGCCTCATTCCTGGGGGCTCAGGGACGGAGGGACAAGGGTTAACAGACACTTGACCTCAGTGGGGTTGTCCCAGCGAGAAGGTCCGGGGTCTTCTCCCAAGCCACACAGTGACAACAGCAGCAGACCCGGGTTCCAAGTAGGGAGGACAGGAAGGAGCTGCTGTGTAGACCACGCAAGCAGAGGGAGATGCTCGCCCAGGCTGCGACCCGAGCACCTCCACGACGGTCACCGGCCAGAGTGGGTGGCCTATCCAGTCTCCCCGGCAGGGCCAGACCCTCCCCTTGGATGGCTGGAAGGGGCGGGGCTTCTGGAAGCTGAGCTGGCTCCCCAGCCAGCAGAGGAGGGCAGGACAGGGGTGGTGCCAGGCTCCAGGCAGCCTGCACTGGACTGGGAGGCGGCCACATGGGGCTGCTCTGCTGCCAGACCAGAGCCTCATGTGCTCCGGCTCCTGGCTGTCCCTGATCTAAGAAGGGCTGGGACACAAGTAAGTGAGGTGCTCGGAGCCTGGAGGAGCGGCTCTAAACCCCACACAGTCAAAGGCTCCACAGAAAAAAACAGGTAGACCTGGCTCAAGGTCACGCTCTCTGTATAACCAAGCCAACATGCCCCATCGGCTGCCAAGGAGCACGTTCCTAGGGGTCAACCCCAACCACCACGGTCTGTCCACTCTCCAGCGGCCCTCTTGTTGCCCGGAGGGGCTTGAAAGGCAACAGGCCAGGCCCCTCCCCACTGGGGAGAGCACAGGACAGCCTCCTAGGTGGATGTGTTCATACCCGGGTCACCTCTTGTCACAGCAAGCAGAGTGCGGACCCGGATGGGACTTATTCTCAGCAAATGCAAGATCCACTTGACACTGAGGGCAGCACTCCTTCCAAAAACGGTGGCCACAGAGGCTTGGACATCTTGATGTCCTGGGAACCAGAAATTGGTAAAGGACCAACAACGTTTTGGGGATTCAAAACATCCCACTGCTTTAAATATCCCAGTAACACCTGACATAGCCAAAACAGGCATGTTTGCAAAAGCTCTAATTGTACCCTCACATTACAATAGTACTGGGGAAGAATGGAGGCCACCCAGACACGGGCCACCACCTGGCGTGCTCTCTGTCCACAGGACAGGCCATCACGCTGTGAGGAAGTGCTGGGGGTGCAGTCCCGGTCATCACATGAGTTGAGGGCAAACACTGCACACTCTCCCGGGATCCCCAGCTGCCCACCACTGTGTCCTGCTCGTCTCCATGGCAGGTGGCTCCTCTTCCTCTCACAGCCACCTTCCCAGATAAAACTCACCCCAATCTTTGTCCAGGGCCCCCTGGGGAGCCACCTCCTGAGCTCTCTTCCCTGCAAATTGCACCTTTCTGACCTTTGCCAGGTTTCAGAGCAAAGTGTGAAGACGGGTCTGCTGTCCTCTCCCCCCTGCCCCTGAGATCTTGGAGAAAAATAGTCAGCAGGACTAAAACCAGAATCACCATCCTGGTGTCAGCAAGGTACCTGGAACTGGAGGGCGGAGCAGGACAGGCATGGAAAGGGCCCCCAGAAAGGACAAGTGTGGGCTTGGATCCCGGAGCTCTCCAGAGGGGAGTGTGCCCACAGGGGCAGGGCCAACCACCCCACCATTCCTAGGAGGGGTTTGTGCAACTGGCTGGTTGTGGACCTCTCGGGCTGCACGGAGTAATGGGAAGAACTAGATGGAGATGCCATTGTTGCAGGAAGCAGCGTGTTGATGAGAATGGATGCTGGAGACAGAAGTCCTGCATCACAACGCCCACCACATGTGCACACCTCACCCCCACACACAGATGCACACGCACACACACGCTCACCCTCTCTTGGGCACAGACTCTGCGTCACATGGTGCCCTGCTGTCCACTTGGAGAGCCCCCGCCAGCCGGGCCTGGCTCCATCCCCATCCCACTGCAACAGTTGCTCTGCCCGAAGAGCTCCTTTCATGCAAAGACAACTAAGAACTCAGAGCCAGCATCGGGAGCTGCACCAAACAGCCACAGGCACGTGCCGATGGGACTTGTGCCACCGACCCCTCTGTCCATCTGCAAGCTGTGTTGGCATTGTCTCCGTCCATGGCCAACCCTGATGGACGCACGGCTTCCCCTCCCCGACCGTGGCAGGGATGGAAAGCAAACCACCTCCTGCTTCCTTTTCCTCCAAATCAGTGCCCATCACGTCTCCCGCTGTGAGTCTGCAGAAGCTGGCCGTTCCCACCCAAGGGCCCGCTTGCTTCAGAAGTGATTTGTCCACAGGTCAGTGGCCTCGGGAGAGGCTAGGGACTCGGGCAAACACACTATTCAGTCAAGGCCCTCAGCAGAGCCTCTCAGGTCTTTCCTGTTGAGGAAAATATGGGGAAACTGGTGAAAATATTTATACAGATCTTTTCTCTTCATCCTGGCTCTGACTTTTTATTTTCCTTCTGGTTGATTCATTTTAGTGAGATGCAAAATAAGCCTGTTTGTGTTTGAAGACTCAGAAGAGACTGCAATCCCTTGGAGGCACGATGGGTTCGGTACCTCCTGTTGAATGTGGACCACAGGCGGTTCGGCTCCTACCTGACAGATGGCCCACGGCCCTCCCCGCCCAGCGCATGTGCTAACCATCCTCACATGCAGATTTGAATCCCTGTCCCACAGTGCACCAGGACCCCTGCCAAACTCTTACGTCCTGCCCTGAAAATAAGGCCCATTTACAACATCTGACCTGGACAAGCCTCTCGTGGGCTCTATAAAAATTCTTCTCTGGGTCAATCTCAACTATTAAAACAATTTGTAGGAAAACAAAAAGTGTTGAAAATAAATACACCAAAACACGAATAATTGTTGTTTTGGGGTGCCTTTTTTGCTCATTTATCTACTTTTTAGTGTCCTCCGAATTTCTTAATGAAAAGGTGTTACCAAAAATACAGAAGTTGCAGGTACAGAAAGTTCAGGGTCAGTTTCCAAAATGTGCTACAAAAATCTTTTCCTAGAGAGACGTCTCTGCTTGAACCAATGACAGGAGAGTAAGAATCCAGTGGTCCTGAGCACCCGCTGCCCTCCCGGGAATCATGTGACAACCATGCTGGTGCGGGATTCCCATCTTCAGACAAGGCAGATGCAGCCCAAAGACACACAGAGAGGGTCCCAGACGGCTCCCAAGCATGCCTTGCGCCAGGCTGCAGAGCCCAGGAGCACAGGGCCACACAGTTGGCAAGTCAGGGAGGGTCCTCCTTTGGAGACCCTGAGGGAACAGTCCCCCGCCAGCACCTTGATGTTGGATTTCTGCCTCCAGAACAGGAGGAGAGAACATGTTTCTGTTGCTTGAAGCCCCTCAGTTTACGGTTCTTTGTTTTGGTGGCCCCATCTCCATGGGCACCTAGTGATAGAAGGACTGAGGCCCCTTAGAGACACCACGATGGAATCAGGGCAGAACCCACGTGGGATACAGGGCCCTGTGTCAACCCCCTGGGCCTGATACGGGAAGGCAGCGTGGACTGAGCCAGCCTCAGGCCAGGACAGTGCTGAGCACACGGCCCTGTTCCCCTCCTCACCCTCCACCTTCCAGGGGTGTGTACACAACTCCAGCTGTGGGTCAGGCATCGTCCCAGGCCCTCGGGGTGACACACCGAAGCCTGGCCCCTGCCTTTGGCTCAAGGTTTGATATACACCCACAAGACCTGCCCCATCACCCGAGCAGCCGCTGAGAAGCGACGGCTCCGGAGACGAGGGAGAAGCCGCAGAGAGAAGCCTTTCCAGGTTCCCAGGGCCCGAGGTGGAATTGTTCCCCAAGTGCCCTTTGGTTTCAAAAGCACACTTGTGACCTCCAAGGAGCAGTGAGTAGGGACCGGAAGCAGAAATGTGAAATAACCAAAGGGCAAAAGAAAGGGAAGCAAACAAGAAGAGAGCTCTCGGTGGCAGCAGGCAGAACCCTACATGCCGGCTGCACGTGTCCACCTGGACCCCGAGTACATGATGAACATTGCTGCCAACCCAGCTCCTGATTTTCTGAAAGGACCATCCTGAGGCAGTTGTCACAAGTGATCATAGACCAGGGGTTTCAACAACAGACGTGCACTCTCTCCCTGCTCTGGAGGCCAGAAGTCCAAACCCAGGGTTGGCAGGGTTGGGCCCACCTGGAGGCTCTGAGAGAGACCTTGCGTCTCCAGCTCCATCCGCTGGTAGCTCCGGGGACCCTTGGTGCTCCCCAGTGATCCCGGAGATCCTGGGCTGGTAGACCCAGCACCCCAACCTCTGCCACATCATCACATGGCCTCACTCTGTGTGAATCTTCTTTCCTTAAAGGACCCAGCCTAGTGACCTCATCTGAAAGTGAACATCTGCAAGACATTGCTTCCAAGCAGGGTCACAAGCACAAGTGGGGGTGTTAGGGCTGCACGTGTGCTCTGGGCACACAGCTCAGCCCACAGCCACTGTCCAGAGAGAGTCCAGACTTTGACAGGGTGGAAGATGCTTAGAACCCTGCATGTACACACACGTGCACACCTCGGAGAAACTATGGGCATGGTTTCAGGGGCTGTGAGCCCTAGAAGCAGGATTCCCCAGCAGGCATGTTGCAGCCCTGGGCGCCCCATCACCAGGTGCTGGCGAGCACCCTGCTCTGTGTGCTCCCCAGGGGGAGCACGGCTGCTCATCCTCACCCCGACACCCGCTGCACTCACCCCCTCAAAGGCCGGAGTAGATGCCAGCTCACCCTGGGGAATCTCACTGCTCCAGCTTGTCCTTCCCTGCCCTGCCAGTGATTCTCTTTCCATTAGAAAGGGGCCCCTTTATCTGAACCTCCTTGAAGTGCCTGCATGGTACAAGATTCCAGGATAAGAGCAAAGAATGTGTCTCCAGTTCAGGCCTCGGGGAAATCTGCATCCAGGCACTGCTGCACTCGGCAGAGTCCAGCTGCTGGGAAATCAGGAGCAGAGCCTCACCATCGAAGGTGAGTTCTAAAATATTTGAAGAAACTCAAGAATTGGACAAGGGGAAAATAGCAGGGAGCAGGGACGGAGGCTGGGGAGTGCAGATGACATAGCCAGGAGTCGGGGCCCCTGTGCCAGCACCCCAGACCACAAGGTGGGGGTGAGAGGGGAGCGCAGACGGGGCAGGGGGACAGACCACGGGGCCTGGGCCTCAGTCTTGCCTCCCCTGCCAGAGCCACGTGGTCCTGGGCCATTGTCTGGAAGAGACTCGTGTCAGAGGGTGAGCAGTAGGATGCACCTGAGGACCACATACATACCTACACATGTGCAGACACATGCACACACAGACACACAAGCACACACGTGCAGACATGCATACACACAGACACACAAGCACACAGGTGCCGACACCTGCACAGACATGTATACACAAACACACAGACACAAGCACACACTCATACACACACATGCACACCCATGCACAAAATAACACATACAGTCACACACACACCTTTTCACTCACTCACACACACACCCTTCTCTAGCACGCCCCCACCCTGGCCATCCCATCACTACAACTCTCCTGAGAGTGCTGCGCATTTTTCTGAAGCGCCCTTTCTCCATTCCATGGCGCAGCTGCAGACCAAGTAACCAGATGCCTTCGGGGCAGCAGAGTGTTCTGGTCCCCTGGTGGGCTCCTCGCCCCACACCTGCCCCAGCCCTGTGCTCGCTCTGTGCAGGCGCAGGTGTTGTGCGTTAAGGACAGGGTGCGCCATGTTCTCCCTGTGAAGATAGCGTGGGAATCTCAGAGTCCCCAGCACATCCTCTGGTTTCTGGCGAGGCTCGGCCGGGACACAGGCCATCACTCTGTCCCCCCTGGGTGAATGGCTGAGCCAGTGCTTTCTGGATGCTACTGGCGGGCTGAGTGGGGCAGTGGCAGTCCCTCTACCTCCTTTATCCCCTTCCCACTCTGCCCCACCCTCCCCCACCTTCTCCCGCCCCTCAGGCCTGTGGCCCAGGCGTTCTTTTTCTGTCTCACGTGCTCTTTTGCTCTGCAGCCCATGCGAAGCCTGGCCCCGCTCTGGTCTGTAAAGACCTCCCACTCCACCCTCCACGTCTCTGAGCCCCGTGGTGCCTGGACCCCAAAGTCAGCTTATAAGTCACTGCCGTCTGAGCGAGTGAACGAGTGAGTGAATAAATGTGCACGTCACAAGGGGATGCACATCCCCTGTGTCTGACTGGGGAGGCACTCACGGGTGGTGGGCAGTGCGCCCTCTCTGGCCACGCCATGACAGACTTGGCATGGCTGCCTGCTCCCGTGTGGTGGCATCCACCCCTCACCCTCCCTGAGCCGTTCCCCTCATCCCTTAAACAGAGCTGCATTTTCTCCCAGGCCTTGAACTCAAGCAGGGCCTTGTCCACATGACCAGGTCCCCGGGCCAGGGCTCGGGTGTGTGTGGCATGAGCCGGAAAGAAAGCCACCTCCGTAGTGTCATCCTGACTGTGAGGCCCGAGTCCCACAGCATCTGGGCTGCAGTGACATCCAAGCAGAAGGGGCAACGGGGTCACCAGGTCCTGTGTCTGGCCTCATCCACAGGACTGGTTGGCACCAGGCCAGACGCCACCCCTTTGGGGTCAGGAAGGACGACTGCTGGGTGTCAAGGTGTCCACATGTGTCCAGGGAGTACGGTCCTCCCGCCTCCCTCCTCCCATGGCCTCCACTTTGCTAGGATGAAGTCTGAGGGGCTGCGGTGGATGCTTCAACTTTATTATGTTTAGTTTCAAACATGGAAAAATATGCCTCATTCTTTCCATTTGAAAGAAAATTATCCACATTATAAATGACCAGGCAAGTAGGGAAAACAATAAAGACGCCCAAACCCTCATGCATCCACTACTCACTCGTCCACAAACACTCCCCGTGGCCCTGTCTGGGCTTGTGCAGGGCTCCTGGTGGTGACACTTCAGGACGTGGCACATGAGGACTGACCAGACTTGCACCCTCAGGTCATCCATGTTGCGGGGGGAGTGAGAGGGGCAGGGAGTGAACGGCAGAGGCGGAGCAGTTCACAGGGAACTCGAGGCTGGAGTGCTGGACGGGTGAGTGGGTGAGGCTTGGCGTCCCCTCCGTCTCCCCCTGAACTGTCCCCTCAGCCATCGGCAACAGGGTGCCGAGGCTGTGGCCTGGGCCCGAGCAGACGTCCTCCCCTAAGTTCATTCAGCATTGTGCAAACTCTTCTCCACATTACTAACCCACTTCTCACCATGGCCTTCAGGGCAGAACTCATGGTTCACTCAGCCTCTGGTCCATCTCTGTTATAAACACCACTGCCTGGCACCTCAGTGAGGTTCGTGTAACTGGTTTACCCCCTTCTCCAACTGACACGAGTTTCCGAGCTTCCCAGGGGCTCAGCGGTAAAGAACCCGCCTCCCAGTGCAGGAAACACAGGAGACACGGGTTCCACCCTGGGTCAGAAAGATCCCCTGGAGGAGGAAATGGAAACCCACTGAGTATTTTTGCCTGGGAAATCCCATGGACAGAACCCAGTGGGCTACAGTCCATGGATGGGGTCACAAAGAGTTGGACATGACTGAGCGACTGCACACATGCCAGCTGACAAGATGGTCCATGTGGAGCCAAGATGCTGCTGCCATAGGGAGAAACTTGGGCTCAGGCCACAGGCCATCTGTATGTCAGGAATCACTCAGCGAGTCAACAACCAGATGGAAGGAAAAGGAGCAGAAGCAGGATAGAAATCATTACGTCACATGAAACAGTCTTGTGAGAAGCTGTGTATCAGCTGTGTGTAGAGTGCATGTTTAGGATCAAGTTGAAGAAAATGTAGGCCTGCCTGTGAACTCAGTCAAAGAAGTCTGAAAGCATGATGTGGTGGGTTGAGTGGTGACCCCCCTCCCTTCAAAGAAATGCTCAAATCCCAGAAGCTGTAAATGTGACCTTATTGGAAAAAAGGGTCTTTGTATGTGTGGTTAACTCAAGGCTACTGAGATGAGCCCAACCCAGGTGAGGGGGCCCTGACTCAACGTTCTTAGAAGAACAGAGATAGGAGGGACACAGAGAGGCCAGGACCCTGGGAGGAGACAGAGGGATGCCTCCGTGTGCTGCGCATCGTCTACAGCCGTCAGGAGCTGGGAAGGCAGGACGGACCCACCCTTGGGTCCCTGACGGAGCTGACCCTGCCCCCCTGGATCTCAGACTCGCTCCCAAAGCCAGAAGAGGAGAGGCTTCTGCTGTTTTAAGCCTCCTCCCCAGGTTGTGGTCACCACAGGAAATAATGACCTGGGCTCTGGGTGACCTAGAGGGCACATGCTGGCATGTGGAGGGCTGGACAGTGGCTGTCATCTGGGTAGGGGCCAGGCGTGGTCTTTATCCTGGGCCACAGTCTGGAGGGAGCATGCAGAAGGCAGCCATTCCCTCTAAGACCGCCACATCTGGCTCTTTCTTGAAGCCCTGGACCCTGGTCCTACAAGCCCATCAGGGGAAGTTATTCATGTAGCCAGGGGCCTTTGCTGAGCTACAGGGGAGGCCCAGCAGCCAAAGCAGATAACAGCCAGGGACAGTGTTTTACAAGCAACCAAGCATTTCCTCTCGCGTCGTCTCGCTGGGGCCTCCACAAGCATGGGAAGCTGCTTTTATAGATTCAGGGACGAGGAAACCAAGACCAGCAAGAGACAAATTCCTGAGCTCGACCTGCCCTCCCTCAAGCCCCCAGTTCTCTCCTGTGAGTCCTGCCTTATCCAGAACATATGAGGGGGCTCCAGGCCTGTGTACCATGTCTGAGTGTCTCAGAGCCACACCCCAGCACACAGCCGGCACTCAGCATGTCTGGACTCCCGGAACAATGCCCTCACCTGGCTGTGCAGCATCTAAAGCCAGTCAGGCTGGGAGCAGGGCTGCTTGGTGGCTGAATGGGTGGGTGGAGCACTTGGAAGCCAGCGTTTCCGGCTCCAGGGAGCATTCGGGAGCTGGATCCAAGAAGAGCTTCAGAGACAGGGATGAGGCAAAAGCTGACCTGGGAGGGGAGGCAGGCAAGAAAGACCCTGAGGGCACAGGTCCCAGGGAGCTCTCAGCCATGTCCACACAGGGAGCTGTGCCCCACAGGGTGCAGAACTCAGGCACACCCAGATCCAATTCCAGCCGTGACCCGTAAAGCAGCCCTGCAGCCTTCCCGCCTCATCGTTCTCATCTGTGAAATGAAGCTGAAACAGTAGTGCCTTCACAGCTGTTACAGAAATCAAGTGAGATGAACACACAAACCAACTAGGTCTCAGGGCTCTGTGAGCGCAAACTGAGGACTCCTGACTCCCCTGGAGCCTGCCGTGAAACACACTGTTAAACTTTTGCACCTGGTTTTGGTTTGCCTCCAATGCACTTCAGTGGGACAGGAAGCAACCGTGTTCCTCTTAGAGTGAGACATCAGGGACTTGTGGCACTCGTTCCCCATTATGGAATCCCTAAAGCATGTCAGCAGAGCCAAGACCCCAGAGGCTCTCTCTTTATGAGCAATGCTCCAGGTTGTGTAGCACAGGTGGGGAAGGTGTGACACCTGGCCCATGTGGTAGGTACCTTCCTGGTCGTGTTGAAGGATGCATGCATCTGATGAAGCCCACAGAACCACCTGCATCAGAATCCCGAGAGGTTCCAGGTGGGAACAGCAGCCAGCACGAAGCATCACTGTTGCTGAGAACAACTAGAAAACTCTATGACACCAAGCCATCTTCGGGAAGGAGTAGGAGCTGTGGGGAGCAGTAAGAGGACTTTGGCGAGGGCAGGACCAGGAAAGTGAACTTCCTCCAGCAGCTCCTTTTTCTCTGGGGATCTGATGATTTTGAAGTTGTTGTGATGGCTAGGATGGTAAAGAGTCTGCCTGCAGTGCGGGAGACCTGGGTTTGATCCCTGGGTGGGGAAGATACCCTGGAGAAGGAAATGGCAACCCACTCTAGTATTCTGGCCTAGAAAGCCCCATGGACAGAGGAGCCTGGTGGGCTATAGTCCATGGGGTCACCAAAGGTTGGACACGACTGAGCAACTTCATTCTCTCTCTCTGCGGATTTCAGGAACTCAAAGGAGGCTGAGAGTCTCATGGCTTTGTACCCAGGGGGCCACTGGAGTGGACAGAGGGTCAGCAGATCTCTTAGTGGAGACTTGAGGGTCTGAGGGCCTGGCCAGTTTCCCCTTGGGGTCACATGGTGAATTCTGGGGTTATGTGGAGATGGGATCCATAGAAGGCCCTGGAGAAGCAGAGTCATGGCAAAGTTTACACTTTAGGACTCACCAGATGGAGGGGAAAAGAACACATTAGGCTCTCAACTGAAATCCTAAAGGACCAGGGGGCAACTAGAGGGAGACTGAACTTCTGGCAGAGGGAAGGGGAGACCCTCTTAGAGGAAATCACATCAACAGGGACCTCTACAATGTGCCTTGTTCAATGTCTATCATTCAGTTAAAATTAATTATCATGACAAAAGAGAGGACCATACAACCAAAAACCAAGAGAAAACACAGATCTCAGAAACAGACCCCAGAAGTGATCCAGGTATCTGGTTTATCTAGCAAAGCTCTTGAAAAGAGCCAGGTTGAATAAGCTCAAGAAAATAGAGGGAGAGATGGAGAAATTCACCAGAGGGCATTCTAGAACTGCAGGGGAAAATACTAAGTCTGAAAAGGAAGAACAGAGACTAGACAAAGCAGAAGACAGAACTGGTAAACTGGAAGTCAGTTTAATACAGAACCAACTTGAAGCACAAAAAAATAAATAACTGTTGGAGACAAGTGGGATATGGTTGAAAGGTTAAGACACAGTAATTGGAGTCTCAAGGAAAGAGATAATGGATGACAAAAAAAATATTTATTTTCATTATTTGAAAAGAAAATGAAAGGAATTAACCCTTGAAATCCCACAAAATCAGAACCGTGATAAGTACAAAGAAAGCCACATCTGGGCACATCATCTTAAAACCAAAGGCAAAATCTTGGCAGAAGCCAGAGAAGACACATCCCCATTAGAGAAGCAACAGTGAGACTGACAGCCAACTTCTCAGGAGAAATGATGGAAGTCCTCAGGCAATGAAGGGACATCTCTGAAAGACAGCACCTAGCAACCTAGACCTCTGTGCCTACTTAAAATATCCTCTACGCATGAAGTAAAATAAAGGCATATTCAGGCAGAGTTCTTTACACTAAAGGAAAATGACAACAGAGAAAAACATGGAATTGCTGGAAAAAACAGAAAGCAACAGAAAGAGTAAATTTATGGATACACATAAACGAATATCTCCTGAATATTAGATGCACAAAGCAACGATTGGAGTGAATTGCAGGGTTTAACTTAGATGCAGAAATAAAATGCATGACCACAAAAACATAAAAAGCAGCAAGGTTTAATGAGTTAGATTGTTCTAAGTTTCTAGCATTATTAAAGAATGGGAAAGGTAATAATTCGCATGAAACTGCAATAATAAATGCACCTGTTTTAATCTCTAGGATAACCACTGAAAGACTAACAAAAGTTCGTAGAGGCAAGTAGCAAAACAATAGTTTTTAAAGTTGATACCCAAAAAAGGGAAACCATGAGAGAAGGGAGAAAAAAAAGAGGTGAGTCAAAGGGCTTCCCTGGTGGCTCAGGGGTAAAGAATCTGCCTGCCAATGCAGGAGACACGGATTCAATCCCTGATCTGGGAAGATCCCACACACCTCAGAGCTACAACTACTGAGCCTTGTTCAAGAGCCCTGGAGCTGCAACTACAAAGCCCAGGTGCCCTAGAGCCCATACTCTGCAACAAGAGAAACCACCACCAAAAATGAGACTCCTGAGAGCTGCAGCTAAAGAGTAGCCCCTACTCACTGCAGCTAGGGAACAGCCTGTGTAGCAACAAGACCTAGCACGGCCAAAAATAAACACTAAATGAATAAAAACTTAAAAAATAAAAGAGACGAGCCAACAGAAAAAACCACAGTAGATATAAATCCACACTGTTTCAGTAATGCATTAAATGCAAGCAGATTATTCCAATTTAAGATTATTAGAGACTAGGTGAAAATATAAACAACCAAGTCCATCTATATACCATTTACAATAGACAGACCTTGGTCATAAGGCAGGAAGTTTGACAAATCAAAATACGGAACAAAAAAACATTCAAACAGTAACCAACATAGAGCTGGTATAGCTGTACTAATATTACCTGAAATGAATCCTTAAAGAAGGAAGGAGAGACACAGAGGGACATTTCCTCATGATAAAATGGTTAACATCCCAGAAAAATATTGACTCCTAAGTTTGTGTTTATTCATTAAAAAGTCAATAGAACTAAAAGGAGAGGTACAAAAATCTACAGTCATAGTTAGGGACATTAACACATCTCTTTCAGGATCCCAAGAGTGGTATTGCTTCCTCTCATAGAGAATTGCATATCAAAATGTCTAGAAAGGCTGAGCGAAATGAAACCCCAGGCTTCAGGGAGTGTGTCCTTTTGGCCTGAAGTCCCTGCTGGGACCAAGTGCACATGGAGACAGCCCGGCATGCTTTCGTCAAGAGGTGATCAGTGAGTCCTTTCTGAGGAACACAGCCTCTTTATGCAGTAGGCTAGCTATGAGTGGACACACACCCCTTGTGTTTCATTCCTGTGCTCAAATTCTTGGCTCTTTTCATTCAAAACTAACCTCAGTACTTCTTCAAGGTTACTCATGTAGAGGTGTGAACAGTATCCTATTAAAAAGACATGGGGCAGGCACTGGGACTTCCTGGCAATCAAGATAATAATAGCCACCTGAATCTTTCCAAATATCCTCTAAAAACTATGCCAATCAAGGGCAAAACCCATGTCTTCAGCACATCAACATGACAAAGAATACAAAACAATTAGATAACCTGAAGATAGAAAAAATTTCCAACAGAGTTATTTTGTGAGCTCCTACTGCACAGCGCTCTGAGTGGGAGCAGAAAGGGTCTGGAAAAGTTACATGGAAAATACAAGTTCAGACTGAGCTAAAAGCACTCTCAGAGAGAGAAAGTCCATCGTAAATGTGAAAACAGAAAAAGAGTCCTAATAAACCAGAACCTTATGACGGGAAAGGCTCTCTTAGAAGTGCATGTAGGGTTTGAGGAGGCAGCCCTTGCAGGGCAGTTCTTCTGGGGGAGAAAATGTAGGGGCTCTCTGGAGGGGTCACATGACAGGGAAAACCAGGAAATACATCTGGGATCTCACAGAACATGGTGCATGGGAGGGAACAGCCCCTTCCCCACGCTCACCGCATGGGTTCCTGCGAGCCGGACAAGAGACAGTATTCTTGGACTCAGAGTTGTGTAAATCACTCCAACTTTCCAACCCGCCCATAAAATGCAGATATGTAAGAAGTCTTCATCTATAAAACGAAGAATTTGACCCCTTCAAAGGGGTCAAAACAACAACGAAAAAGAAATACTCTAGAAGCCTGGACCTCTAGATTTTCCATTCTCATCCTGGCTCAACTACTTTCCAAGCCATCATATGGAAATACAGATCTCTCGCTTCATGTGTGTGTGTGTGTGTGTGTGTGTGTGTCTGTGCATTCTGTGAGACAAAGGGGCTGAGATTTTGGGGCACTGCTATCAAAAGGGAAAAAACCTATTATAAAATGCAAACAGAATATGAGCCTCAAAACATTTCAGGCAACTTAAAAGTATCCCCCTCCACCCCCATTCAAAATGAAGCAGAACAGTAATGTAACCCTCCACACTAAATTAAACATCCTCAAACAAGCATCTGAGTAAATGATAACCTTGAGATGTAGATTCAAAAACTAAGAACAGAAATGGACACACATACAAACACACACACACACAACTCCAAGAAATGAAGCAAACACTGTTTGAACTCAGAAAGAAACAGAAGAAAAAGACAGAACCACATAAAAAATGAAGACTAAATTAAAAGCCACCCAAAAGGGAAGTGATTTGAATGAAAGAGTAGAAAATCAACCAAGGGAATGAAAACGAGATAAAGTAAAAAAAAAAAAAGCAGAAAGTCACAGAGAAAAAGAGATTGAAATAGAAAACAGGCAAAAAGAGCTATGTGTAATTGGAGTCACTGAAAAGAAAAACTAAGATGCAGTAAAAACCTTTCAGTAACAGAAGACCTGAATCTACGCACCTGGATGCACCTAGTACCTGAGAAATTTCACATAAAATAATAAATCCTGAAGACAAAGCTCAGTGACACTCTTAAACATTAAAGATAAATTCCTCAGGTCCTTTGGGAAAAAATATCAGATAACTTGAAAGGGCTAAATAAATAAATCAGACTAGAAACAACCAATTTTGTTTAAACAAAGCAAAGCAACTGAAAGTCAATAACATAAGCCCTAGACAAAATATGAAGAAACAATACCTGAAGGAACTGGGGAGCATCTAAAAGCAGGCAGAAAATGGTAGAGTCTACCAGTAGAAAAAGGGAATGACACTGGGTATGTATAGATTTTTATGGTGTTTTGTTTTGGGGCAAGACCAAATACATGGCTAACATTTTAATAGAAGACATACAATCTTACTGAGTTTTACAAAAAAGCAAAGGACAGTATTTGTAGAGATCAGAGAAAGAAAGAAGGGATGCCAGGAAAAAATGAATAGAGAGAAAGAAACCCAAATTCTACATATAAATTCTACCCAAATGCTATCTGACATGTGAGCTATGCATGCGTCTATTTGCTAAGTGAACTGCCTGGTAAAACAGACACACACACAAAATTAACACACATCAAAGGAAAACTGCAGAATCTGAAAATAATACAGCAAAACAGTCACATTTAAATATTGAAAAATTTTAAAATACAGACCACATTAGAATTACACAATCAACAGCAGAAAGATAACTTGAAAATCCCAAAATACATGAAGATTAAACAACATATTTTAAAGAACACATGGGTCAGAAAAGAAATCTCAAGAGAAATTTTAAAATATTTTGAACTAAATAAAAATGAAAACACAACCTAGCAGAATTGATAGAATGCAGTAAAAGCAGTGCTTGGAGGGAAGTTTATAGCATTGTATGCTTATATTAGTAAAGAAAGCAATGCCTAAAAATTAATATTCTAGGTTTCCACCTCAGAAAACTAGAAAAAGAAGAGCAAATTAAATCCAAAGTAAGCAGAAGAAAAGGATTACAGCAATCAATTAAAGGGAAAACAGGAAATCAATAGAGAAAATCAACACATCAGAAGATGGCCTTAGAGGTCCAGTGGCTAAGACCCCATGCTTAGACTTCCTTGATGCTGGTCAGGGAAGTAGATTCCACGTGCCACAACTAGAAGTTTGCATGCTGTGGATAAAAAGATCCAGAACGCAGTAAATAAAGATTCTGCGTGCCTCAACAAGACTCAGCGCAGCCAAGTAAACTAATTAGTTAGTATTCAAAAGCTTGCAGAATACAAAGTTCATATGCCAGAGTCAATCATTTTCCTATACACCACAACGCACAAGTGGAACTTGAAATTAAAAACACAGCACCATTTACATTAGCATCCCTAAAATGAAACATTTAGGTAAAAAAAAATCTACCAAATATGTATAAGATCTGTGTGAGAAAAACCTCAAAACTCTGATGAACAAAATCAAAGAATTAAATAAATGGAAGGATACTCCACAATCATGGATAGGAAGACTCAATTAACAAGATGTCAGTTTTTCCCGGGTTGATCTATAGATTCAATGCCATTCCAACTAATCCAAGAAAGTTATTTTTCAGACATGGAAAACCTGATTGTAAAGTTGAGATGGAGAGGCAGAAGACTCAGAGTAGCCAGCCCAAAACTGACTCTACCCAAATTCATGACTGGCCATAAAGTCACAGGTATCAAGACAGTGTGGTCCTGGGGGGAAAAAAAAACAAACAGACAAATAGATCGATGAACAAAACAAAAAGTCCCATATTAGACCCCATAAATATAAGTAACTGGTCTTTGGTCAAGGAACAAAGGCAACACAATGAAACAAGGACGTATCTTCAACAAATGGTTCTGGAACAGCTGGACAACCACACATGAAAGAATGAACCTGAACACACACGTTACACCCTTCAAAAAACTAACTTCAAATGGATCACAGACCTAAATGCAAGGTACAAAAATAAAACCTTCTAGAAGCTGATGTAGGAGAAAACCTAGATAACCTTGATATAATACTGAAGGCATCATCTAAGAAAGAAATAATAATAAGCAGGATTTCATTAAAATTAAGAACTTCTCCCTTGTGAAAGACCCTGTCAAGAGAAGCTCAAACTGGGAGACCATGTTCGCAAAAGATGCATCTGATAAAGGCCTGCTATCCACAACCGACAAAGAACTCTTAAGACTCAACAATAAGAAAACAACCTTACTCAGCCATTAAAAAAGGAATGAAATAATGCCATTAGCAGCAACATGGATGGACCTAGAGATTGTCATACTAAAAGAAGCCACAGAAAGACGAATATCATATGATATCACTTACATGTGGAATTTAAAAACAGTGATACAAATGAATTTATTAGCAAAACAGAAAGAGACTCACAGACTTTGAAAACAAACTTGTGGTTCCCGAAAACGACAGTGAGGCTAGGGGGGGAAGAGATAAATGAGGAATTTGGAATGAACATACACACTCTCCTATATATAAAATAGGTAACCAACAAGGACCAGTAAACTGGATCACACAGTGAACTATACTCAGAAACTTGTAATAACCTATAATGAAAAAGAATACATATACATGTATAACTGAATCAGTTTGTTGTACACCTGAAACAACTGTAAGTCAACTATACTTCACTACAAAAGTAGAAATCAAAAACAATGCAATTAAAGAATGGGCCAAAGGAATTCCCTGGCAGTTCAGTGGTTAGGACCCTGTGCTCTCATTGCCAAGGGCCTGGGTTCAATATCTGATCAGGGAAATAAGATTCCACAAGCCTTGTGGTATTGCCAAAAGAAAACAAAATGGACCAAAGACCTGAACAGACCCCTCACCAAAGAAGACAGGTGGCAAATAAGCATCTGCAAAGAGGCTCCACATCATATGCCATCAGGGAAATGCAAATTAAAACAACCATGACACACCTACTAGAATGACCCAGATCCAGAAACTGACAAAACCAAACGCTGGCGGGCACGAAGAAACAAGAACTCTTATTCATTGCCAATCAGAGTGTGAAATGGAAATGCTGCAGCCGCTTTGGAAGTTGGCTTGGTAGTTTCTTAAAAAAGCCAACCACCCTCTTCTCATATGAACTACCAATTGAGTCCCTGGTATTTACTCAAAGGAGTTGAAAACTTAGGTCCACATACAAACCTGCACATGGTTTACAGCAGTTTTATTCATAATTGCTAAAAACGGAGTGCAACCAAGATGTCCTTCAGTAGGTGAGGGTATGAATAAGCTGTGGAAATCCAGACAGTGGAATACTATATAGTGTTAAAAAGAAATACTCTGTCAAACCTTGAAAAGAAATGTAGGAATCTTCAACACATGTTACTAAGGGAAAGAAACCAGTCTGGAAAGAGCGCAGACTGGATGTTTTCAAGTCTGCCACATTCCGCACAAGGCAAAGCTATGGAGACAATGAAAAGATCAGTGGCTGCCAGAGCTTGTGAGGAGGGGGAGGGGCAGGTGGGGAGCAGGGGATTTCTAGGGCAGTGAAAGTACTCTGCGTGAGACACAAAGGTGGATGCACGTCATTACACGTTTGTCCAGATCCACAGATTGTACAGCGCCAAGAGTGAGTCCTGATGTAACTCCAGACTCCGGGTGGTGATAGCGTGTCCATGCAGGGCCATCCTTGGTAAATTCTCAGAATACACTTCCATGCAGAGTTTTGTGGGACCCATGTTAGTATTTTTCAAACTCAGAAAAGAGATGGGGTGGTGACTGTCAGATAGAAACAAAAGGACTGAATCATGTTTCACATGAACAGCGTTCAGGGAGGGCAAGCTCACCCATGTAATTTTGGAGCAGCATTCTGATTAAAGACAAAAAGAAATGTAAGCAATATTAAACTCTGGTTAATAGGTTTGTTTTTCACAGTGGTGTGGGTTAGCAATTCTGAAACTATGTTCTGTTTATTCTAGGACTGAGCAAATAAGTCAATATGTGGAGGATAATGGAAGCCAGGTTCCTTGCTGTCAGAGGAGGAGTTGTGAGCGTGGAAAATAGGGAGACGAGTTAACTCAGTGATCGGGCAGAAACGTAATGGGTGTGCAAACGCTGCAGAGAGGTTCAGGTACAAGTGTGTCTCGTCTTGTACTTCTCTCCTCCTCCCTCCCTCCTTCTCCCCTTTCTGCAATCTAAACACTGAGAAGTCCTGGAAGTAGAGGCGTCCCAGTGGCAACAACCACACCCAAGAGTATCCTGCTTTCCAGATACTCCATTCACCACTAAGGGGAGGCTTCTTGAGGGAAAACGTCAGCTTGAAGCGCTGCAAAAGAGGAGACACCCCAGATGAGCCAGGAATGTCTTTTATGCCAGAAAATAAAGGCATGCTTGAAGAATGATGGGACGTGTCAAAAGGACAGATCTGGGACAAATCTGGGACAACTTGGGCATCCAACTACATCAGTAATGGATTGTAACCCACAAATATAATAAAAATCCACGAATCCATGCTGAAATGAACAGATAAGTGAAAACACAAGTAAACGGAAGGAAAGATCTTCTCCTACGATTGAATGCCCACTAAGACATGCGCAAGAAATGACAGAATTGCAAGGTCACGGTTTAGGAACTGAACTCCGGTGACATTCAGGACATTCATATATTCCCAAAGCATCTCACTGTGTGGTTACCCATGACTATGGGCAGGTAGTCTACAGACTGGCCCTAATGCCCTCAGCTGGAGCGGCACCCTACAGAGCGTGGATCCTTGCAGCAGTGACTGAGACTGATCACGAGGTAAAGAGAGCTCCTGGGTGCTGACTGCAGCCCCTGTGTCCTTTCAAGGAGGTAGAGGCCGCCTTTAACAGAAGAAGACGTGGCCGTGTTGACTTGGGGCAGAGCCTGGGCAGATGCAGCCACAAGCCCGGCGCACCTGGACCCCCGGGAGCTGGAGGCAGCAGGAGGGACCGTCCTCTGGATTTCTCACTCTGGCCTTAAGGACTGGAAGGGAAGTAGATTTCTGTGGTTTTGAGACCCTCTGTCTGGGGTACTGTGTTATGGCAGCTGCAGGAACCTCATACAACTACTGCTTCTCAGTGGAGGAACCTGGGGGCCCCCTTCACCAGGTGGTCGGTTACCATCACAGTCAGGGGCCCCTTGGCACCCAGAGCCTCCGGTCAAGTGTCAGGACGCATCGTGGGGTGCCGCCTGCCTCACTTGCTGCCGCTCCTGCCGCAGATGCCCAGGGACTCTCAGCTCCAGAGGCACCAGGCAGGCCAGCGAGGGTGTCCTGCCTGTCAGCCCCACAGAGTCCCCGTGTGGAGGACAAAGAGCCGGACGATATGTGACACTAGCTCTGGCGCAGTTCCAGACCAGCAATAAAGGACCTTACTGGGACAACAGTCAGGATCTGAACAACATCTGCAGATGAGACATCAATTTTCTGATCTCAAAAGCTGAGCTGTGGTCATGGAAGGGGCTGTCCTTGTACTGAGGAAACACGCTTGAAGTATTTGGGGGTGAAAATAAGTAAATAAAGGAAAAGGTCAGGCGGCACCCAGACACAGGCTCTGTCTTGCTTCCCCAGGTGACACAGCTCCCCAGGACATGTGCCCAAGCCCCCTCGTCGGCAGCAGGATCCTTACAGATCTCGACACCCAGGGCCAGGCGGTGCCCCCATCTGCCTCCCACATGTGGGCTGTGGGGACTGGTGCCCATCGGCCACCCTGGTGCCTCCCAACAGCCCGGGACCCTCCTCCTCGGAACGTTCCCCAGACTTGGCTCTGCGGCAGACTTTCCTTGGTTTTCAGGCCTCCTTTCCAGATCTGTGTTTAATCCATCATTTTCCTGGCCTGTGTGCCCTGACACACATCACTCTCCCCCTCCTCACAGATCAGAAGACTTAGCTTCCTCTTCACTGTGGGGGAGGACCAGGGCACTCCGACGTTCTTCTGTGGCCTGGCCGGTCACCACTGCCCGCCTAGTGGCTCTGCCCGTGTTACATGGTGGGAGGGGAGCTCTCTGCCTGTGCAGACCTTCTTGGAAAATTCCAGTGTAACTCCAAGGCCCTTTAGTCTACTTTCAGGGTCGGCACACTAGCGCTCAGCCCATTAAATTGATATAGGAGAAGATTGCAAGGTGGACGGTAGAGTGTTAACAGTGTCCAACCAGGGATTAGAAGCCTGAAAATGGTTCTTGAGAAACAGCCCAAATGGGTAACTCTGCATCCGATTCCCGGGCATGGAGTTGCCCAGGACAACTTCTCCGGTGGGGGCAGGGGGTGGGCCGCCCCATTCTCCTCGAGGATGCAGGGAAGTCATCAGGGCCCAGAGGTGCTGACTTCGTGTCGGGAAACCTCCCCACTGCGGTTGAGGTTATGAATTTGGATATGATTTTCCTCGCTCACCATTTATTTTCTTAAAGTAATGAGCTCCCTCAGATTCTCGTGGCCAAGAGCTTCGAGGATGTCAGGGGTGAAATTGGGGTGCCGGGGAGGTTGCAGGCTTTGGGTGAGGCTGCCTCCGGCAGGACAGGGCAGAGCTCTGCACCCTCGGCGAGCCCTCTGAGTGTGCTCCCCACTTTCCAAATTAAACGTCAAGAGCTGGCCCCACTCCGGTTTCTGCTGGATGCCTATAGCCTGCCACCCGCCAGCTTCCTGGACGTTAGGAGGCAGATGCCAGCACCCAAGGTGGAACTCCTTTGCTCCGCAGTGACCCTCCATTCTGCATGTTGGGCTGGACCAGGTCCGCAGGGTGGCGGTGAGAAGCTGCAGGCTCCTCAAGGAAAAGCCATGGCATGCCCCACTCCTCATCTGCCAGCTTCTGACAACCAAGTCCAGTCGAGGGGGGACAGCAGCAGAGATGCCAGACCACCCAAAATGGCCCGACTGCTGCTCTTTGGCACCTGGCACCTGAATCCTTCTGACAAAGGTCATCCTGGCCTCTTGTCTGGGGGGCAGAAAATCCTTCAGAAGCTTGCAGCGGAACCTCTCTGTCCTCTTCTCTACCCGCCTCCCTCTGGACAGTTTTCTGTGGCGTGAGCAGATGAAGAGAAGCAGGGGGCCGGTGCAGACCCACAGAACTCTGCTTTGCTCTGGTTCCCACTCTGAGGGGCTCTGATGTGCTTCTTAAAAAATGCACCTTACTTCAAAATCCATGTTAGTCACGGGTTGGATGATGTCCCCCAACACACACTGAAGCCCTGCCCCCACCCTGTGACCGTGACCTTGCTTGGAAACAGGGTCTTACAGATGTGAAGCAGTCAAGACGAGGTTGTGGGGTGGACTGTGACCCGAGGACTGGTGTCTTCATTACAAGAGGGGCCTCAGAGACAGAGAGACACAGAGGACGGACCACAAGAGGACAGGGCAGAGCCTGGGAAGAGGTGGCCACAGGCCAAGGGATGCCTGGAGACCCCAGAAGCTGGAAGAGGCAGGAAGGACCCTCCTCTGAGCCTCCTGAGGAAACTCAGCCCTGCTGACACCCTGGCTTTGGACTTCTGGCTCCAGGATAGTGAGAGGATACACTTCTGTTGTTTTACCCCTGGTTCATGGTCATTTGCTACGGTGGCACAAAGACCTGCTTGGTTGAGCTGCCATGAGGACGGGTGATGCCGTGTGGGTGAGGCCCGGGCACACTGGTGCCCCTGAGCAGCAGAGGTGGAGGCTCCAGGGCACGGAGGGAGGTGGGTAACCCACAGATCTTTTCAGGCATCCAGGCCAGGCATCCTCTGCCTCCTTCTTGGCTCTGACTCCCAGCATGAGCTCCAACCAACCCCCTGGTGGCTGATCAAAACCCTCCTTTAGTCTCCGAAGTGTCACTCATGCTGCCCTCACCACAGGTCTCTCTACCCCACTGTGCAAGGCCCGTACAATGCAGGGCACACACTGTGTGCCAAGGACCACACAGGCACAGACCCCGCCAGGGCCATCATCGCACCTGGGCTCCTGGAGCTGAGCCCTTCTGAGTCCCCCACCCCTGCCCTGTCACCAGCCCCGCCCATGCCCCAGCGCCGGCCCAGGGAGATGCCCTCAGGCACGCCACGGGGTCACAGGACGTCTGAGAGGGCAGGAGAGTGAAGAAGGACGCATACCTGTCCGGGCCGTCCTAGAAGTACAGGCTTGGCCGTATTCCCCCAACTTCCTCCCTGGAGCCGCAAAGCCTGTTCTGTGCCCCAAGCCTCAGGTCCAAGAAAAGATGAACCTGAACCTTCAGAGCAGACGGGTCCTGCTGGGTGCCTCCGCTGGGGATGAAGTCTCCAGATGGATGGTGAGACATCACCTGGCCAGCTGCAGGTGACCCAGCCCCCCTCACCCTGTAGGCTGACCTGACTGTAGAAACCTCGGGGACTCTGGGCAGGGCTCACTAGGGCTTCCATGCTTGTACGTGGCTGGTCAGCTGACCCAGGGACCCCCAGATCCTGGATCCCTTCCAAGTGGCCTCACTGTGAGGGCATATGAGACATGATGCCCCCTTCACCTCACACTGAATAGGTCCAACAGCCAATGCACATGTGGGTCACTGGGTCCCAGACACCTGAACCCCACTAGAAGCTCCCTGAGGCTGCCCTTCCCTGGCCTAGGCATTGTCCTCTGGGGGCACTGAGATGCAAATCGCCCTGGAGGGGTACTGCAGGGGCTGCTAGTTTGAGAAGTGGTCTCCTCCTGGCAGAGAAATGAGGGGGAGGGGAGGTACCAGAGGAGGAGGGAGGGCAGAGCCCTCTGGGTGGGCAGGCTGGGCGAGGCCACAGGTTTCGTCAGCCAGGAGCACAGATGTCAGGTCGGGAAGCAGGCTGGGGCTCCCACGGCTCCCCCCTCCCCAGCAGCTGTAGCACTTTGAGGGAAATTTTTAACCTTTCCAAGCCTTAGTTTCCTATTTGGTAAAATGTGGAGCCAATGGCAGCGACCCCGAGAACCATGCCCACCGTGCCCCCTGGGGGTCATGTGGTGCTCAAGGTCTCCGGGTTCCCCCTGAGATGGGTGCTGTTTTCACCCCACTGCCCAGTCCAAGGGTTGCAAACTTCAGCCCACAGCCAAGTCTGACAAGTGACCTGAGACTAGTCTTTGGCCCTGCATCTTTAAAGGATTATACATATGTAAAGAAGAAGCAGCTGTGGAGCAAGACTAAGCGACAGTAACATATTTACCACGTGGCCCTTTATAGAAAAGAACGGCTGCCCTGGTCTAGATGTGTGAGCTAGGGCTGAGCGGGCTGGTGGCTGGCTTGGTGTCCACGGACACAGCAGGGACCTGCCCTTCTCTTGCAGGACAGAACTGCCCAGCCCCTGCCCAAGGACAGTCTTCTTAACTGGCCCAGTCACCTCAATGAACATACCAGACTCACCGTCCCCAAGGCCAGAGCCACTGGCCGCCCTCCTCCATCTGGAGAAGCCAAGGCTGGCAGCAGGGGTGTGGCCTGAGGGTGGATGGACGGTGTCTGAGGAGAGTAGGTGGGAGTGGGCTGAGGGCTATTCACACCCAGCAACTAGGAGACCAGGCTCTCAGAAGACTGGAAATGTGTTTGTTAGGATTTTCCTCCAGAGTCACATCTGGTGCGGCAGCTTTAACAGTGAGACCAGGCAGAGGAAGCTGGCTGCCGGTCACTTGTCCAGACTGCCCTCCCCTGGCTGTGCTATGACATCTAGCCCATGACCACACAGATGACAGGTGCAGGCACAGAGCAGAGGTACTGCCAGCCACTCAGAAATTCTTCCTTGGGTCACAGATCATGGGTCCAGTGACGGGAGAGGGTCAGTCTCCCGCACAGCTCAGCTTGGGGAGGGGCTGTGGGCAAGTGGGTGCTGTCTTCCCGCTGCCGCCTTTCAGTTCTGGTGTCAGGGGGCAGGTAGCCACCCTCTGCATGGGGGAGTGACAGCAAAGGTTTCTTAGTTCTCCCAGGCTCCAGGGAAGGCGTCTGGTCCAAGCCCACAGGCAATGCCTGACACAAAGTTGTCCCTCTTCCCGGGACTGCCTTGGAGAACCAGGCACGTACCTGCTGAGTCTGCATCCCAGATACCAGCTTCTCCAGGAAACCTGCCAGGACTTGATGGTGCCACTACTGTGTGATCACCCCATTACTGCTTCTCACTGTGTGCAAATGTCCCTTTCAGCCACCTGTCACCCTCCCCACAGTCGGAGACACCTCCCTTTGATGGCTGACTGTCCCCACTGCTGGTGGATGGGCCCCGGGGGACCTGGGGGAAGAGAGTGGCAAGAAGGACAGAGCCGGGCAGAGGCAAGCTTCGTGCGTGCTCTGTCTTGGACTCAGAGGTGAGCCTCGTGTGTGCGCCGTCTTGAACTCAGCCCTGGGGAGAAGACTCTCGGGGCTGTGGGGACAGGAAACCTCCCCGGAGAGTCAGCTTGGCCCCCACACCTCCTCTCTGCTCACCTTTCTGTTGACTTTTCCACCAGAGAAACATGATGACTCTGAGGGTTGCTCTGGGCAACCAAGAACAAGCCTGGACCCCCGTGCAGGCAGGCTCCCCACCCATGCAGACCCCAGGGCCACACAGCTCCTCGCCCGTTCCCTACAGAGGCAGTTTTCCAGGTTCCGTGAAGTAATTCAGGAAAGACGGGATGACTGAAGAGTTTCTGGGGCCCTGTGGCCACGCTCTGACCGCCTTCCCGGGTCTTGCTGGGGGCCACCCTCCCCTTCCCAGACACCCCAACCCCAGTGCCATTCATGGGACATGGGAGCCCTGACAGCAGATCCTGCTTTGCTGCGACAATTCAGGTGGTCCAGCCGGGCTGGCTCTTGAGAAAATGAGGGCCATGCACTGAAGAGTGTCCGAGTGTCCTTTCCTCCTCGGCAGCTGGCACCGGAGGCTGGAGATGGCCATGCCCATCCGCACCCTCTCAGCGTCCTGGGAGCCTGAGTGGGGCAGGACCCTTCCCTGACAGCCCACTCCCCCCACAGAAGATGATGGCTGCTGAGTGCTGATCTGCTCTCATCTGTCAGATGCTTGCCCAGTGTTAGCTGGCATTTTCCTCTGAAAACACCTCTTTTATAATGAAAGGCCTCATCTTTGTCTGGGTGCTCCACTGTCCACTGTCATCTGCGCCTGTTGGCCTGGGCTGTCAGGTGTGGGGACCTGGGGGAGGCTTCTGCAGACAAGCTCACAGATGCGGAGCTGCCCGGGCAGCGGCATTCCCGATAAGTGGAAGGCGCGCTGAGCAGGGGAGGGTCTCTCTTCCCAGCCGTGTGTGCACACCACGCCAAGCTGCTGTTTACGGATCTGAGCCACGGGCTTGTCATCATTGCACTTGTGCTCCACAGCACTGTGAGAAGCCGGCACAGCCACGACCCTACTTTTAGGAGACCAAGAATCGGCTAGGCTGGGGGACTGGGCCCGGCCCACAGAACCACTACTTAACAAAGCCAGAGGTCACAGTCCAGAGACCTGGGCAACTAGCAAGCCACTCTGTTCATCACCTGTCCATCAAGACACCTGTTTGTCGGTCCCACCCTCAAATACACATGGATTCCAGCCATTTCTTCCCTCGTCTTGTGTTGCTACCTGTGCCCAAGCCACGTGGACCTGCACTGTATACTATGGCCACCTCGAACCACAAGTGCTATTCAAGCTGAATTTATTTATTTTTTCCATTGTGGTTTTCATTTGCATTTTCTTTTTTTAAATTTTTATTGGACGCTAATTATTTTACAATATTATATTGGTTGGATTCATGTCAATGTATAACAAAACAAATCAAGCTGAATTTAAAATCCAGTTCCTTGATTGCACAAAAAGTATCTCAAGTGATCGAGAGCCAAGTCTGAGTGGTGGCCACTGTATTAGTGCAGGAAGTTCTGCACAAAGTGCTACTGGACGATGCCAGTCTGGACTGCCGCTGTCACCCCAACTGGTCCCACTTCTTCTGCACTTGAACCCCAGCCCAGCCTGCCCTCCACCAGCAGTCAGAGGAGCCTCCAAGCACAGAGGACCAGCACCTTCTTTGGTCTCTGCTCTAGTGTCACCCGCCGGAAGCCGCCCAGCCTTCTCCACCTGAAGCATCGTCCCATGCCATCGCTACCCTTTAAGCACACAATGGAATACATCTTACCCACGGCCACTTCCATCTGTTCTGTCCCCAGAACTCAGGACAGAGAAGGCGCTCACTAAGCACTTTTTGGATGAATGGAGGAACTTGCTCTATCTAGCTCTGATCCCCATGGTGGTTTTACTATAAGAAATGCTGCAAAATGCATGGACACTTCTCCATTGAAAAGGTGGAGCATCATTCCCTTCCCTTCAGCGTGGGCTGGGTTTAGAGACTCACCTCTAATGAACAGAGGTTGTAGACATGACAGTCTGTGACTTCTGAGGTCAACAGGCACCATCTTGCTTCCCAATTCATGGCTCTGGGGAGCATCAGCTGCCAGGTTATGAGGAAGCTTAAGTAGCCCACTGGGGATGTCCACATGACAGGTGATCAAGGTCCCTGAGTGAGTTCTCCAGGTGTGAGCCTGGAGGTGGACCCTCCAGGCCTGGCAGGCCTTTGGGTGACCTCAGCCCAAGGCGACATCTTGACTGAGAGACTATGAAGCCAGCACTGCCCTGCCAAGGTGCTCTCAGATTCCAGGACAGAAACTGTGAGATGGTGCTTAGTTGCTGCAGCTCTGGGTCATTTGTTACATAGCAGTGATGACTAACACGGTGGGAATGGGCTTTCTCTGAAATGTCAGCCCAGGACTTTGGCCCACAAGCCCTTGGGAAAGACACCTGCTCTGTTTGTGCCTTGAGTCCCGTGTGACATGCACTGATAGAGCACCAACTGTGCACCCAGCACTGAGACCTGAAGGATGAGCATCTAGAGCGGGGGCTGGGTGAGGCATTCCTGCTGCTCCTGCTCCACAGCCCCTCTGTAAAGAAGACAGGATTCCCAAGGCCAGGGCTGGTCCAGGTCACTGTCCTCCACTCCCCCAGCACAGTTCACCCAAAGGCCTCGAGACAGGAAGCAGCCAGCTTCCCCAGCGGGACCCCTGGAAGTGCCGGCCGAGGCCAGTAAATCACGATGAATCAGGCAGCAGCCACAAGGCTCAAAGACTGCCAGAGACAAAAACCCACAGACAAATGATGAACAAGACATTTCTACTCTGGAAACCCATGTGGACCATGACCCAGACGAGAAGGAACTGGTTGTTCAGAGTGAGATGTCCCACTGGAAGTATAGGCGGGGCTGACGGTCATGGGGGCCTCATGGCCCCTGGACCTGGTGGGGCAGGGCCTCCCCTTCCTGCTGCATGGCCTGGGGCATCTGGTTACCCTCTCTGAGCCTCGCTTTCAAGTTTAGGACGAGTGGTGGCCCAGGGTGTGAGGGCTATGGGAGGACCCAGAAAGAGAGGGAGCATGAGACAGGCCTCGGGTCCATGGCCCATGTGCCCCCGGGCATCTGTGCAGCTGACTCTCAGTAGACGCTGCCCCACCGACACCACCGCCTCCCGTTCAAGCCCTGTGGCAGAACCAGGTTCCCCCATCACCTGGGCGGGCCGGCCCTTCCCTCTGAGACTCACTGACCCTGCCCTACTCGGAGCCAGCCCCTCCCCTGGTCCAGGCAGGCAGCAGACCTGACCCTTGGCTTGCTCCTCAGAGCTGGTAGCCATCCAGATGAACTCAGGATGGGATGTAGGTGTCAGCCACTAAAGCACAGCCTCACCCTGTCAGTGCCCTTGGGGCAGGCCACTGCCTTCTCTGGATCAGCTTCCCCAGACTGAAAGGGTACAGCTGGACTCGGACGCACTGACATCCCAGGTGAATAACAGACTGTTGCTGATTTGGCTCAAGGTCTTGGGAGATGCTGCCGATGGTGCTGTGGCCTCCCCTGGGCAGGAGACAGTTCTAGTTTCCCAAATCAATCGCCGCGCAGCCAGCTATCTGCCCGTCAAATCATCTCTCTGGAGCTCCATTCCACCTTACCAAACCCATGGAGGATGCACTCGACTGGTTTACTCAGAATATAAATCACTCAGGAAGAGATTTCTGCTTTGATAGCTCAGGGCACAAAAACCAATAAGACGGTCATCAGGCCCTTTCTTCCTGCCTGCGGCTCTGCTCTCCTTTATGCCTCTGTGATGCCCCAAAGGCCCTGAGCAATCGTCTGTCCCTACCCTTTCTCTAAATGAAATTCCACATGCCATCATTTCTTGGATTCACCCACTTGGTGAGGACTGTCTCCAGTTGAGCACCAGGCTCTGACAATGTGCCAGGGACGCCGCCTAAAGAAGGCCTGGCTTCCAGAATCAATCTGCAGCCTCATTTCTGGACCAGGGTGGGCAGCCACCACAGCCTCCAAATCCACTCCTGACCAGCTCTTGACCCCCAGAAAACCCTCACACCTGCAGTCTCCTATCAAACCATCAGTGGGAATTAAGTCATGGGTATTCAAAAACCACTCACTGTGGTCCCAAACCAGCATGGGTTGTAGTCCAGCTCCAGGCCCCACACTGCTCACTGCATGAGGACAGGGAGGCAGGCCCTGCTGCCCGCCTGGCTTCCTCTAGCTTCCTCAGGGCCGGGGGATTTGTTTGTATACACTGCAGAAGTTCACACTCATCTGAAAGCATGTCCATACACACGTTATTTATTGCCGAGATCTGTGTGTGATCACAATGCAGCCCAGCTGTGTTCTGAGAATAGACAGTTTATAGCCAGATCACCACGCCTCAAAGCCCAGGCGCAACGTTCAAACTGTCCGCCCATTGGGGCTCAGAGGGATGTACGTCCAGTGGGAAGCAGTGGGATCTCTGAGGAGGCCTTCCATGAGTGTCCACCATTACCTGGCTCCCCCTGACTCCTGAAACCCAATGTGGCCTCATCCCTGTCCTGCCTTTCCAAGGACTATACAACAGGATATTACCACTCAGCCTTACTGTCCTGGCACTAGAAAACTGGATTTATGCAAGTCTACTGAAATGTTGACAAACCGCTGTGCTGGAGAATAAAGAGGGCATCAATCTGCCTCAGAACAAATCACAGCAGGTGAGGGAAGGAGGAATGGAGATGGCCTGAATGCACAGGCCTGCCTTAAGTCCCTCAGAAGCCACGTGGTGAGGCTTCCCTCCCCAGCAGGACATAGATGCTTTCAGACGCCGGCCGAACACCTGGTGCCCAAGGCCACCAGGCCTGAAGCCGCAAGGGCCCTGTGGGGAGATGACACAAATTAACACAGACCGGCTCTTCCTCGTCCTGCTGCCCAGCACATGCAGAGAAACTGACCTCTTCCCAGTCTTGGGACAAACCTGACTGGTGTCCCAGGTCAGCTCCCTCCCTTCTCAGAGCTGGAACAGCTGAAGTGGCTGAGTGAGCTCCTGGTTCTGGCCACTTTGGTGCCATCTGCTGGTCATGTGACCTGGGCAAGTGCCTTCATCTCTGAGTCCCTGGTTTTTCATTTGGAAGAGGAAGATAATCAATAACCCCAACCTTGTGGATTTGTGAGGGGAAATAACCAGGTATTCAAGGTCAGGAGCTTGAAAGAGTGACTGGACCAAAGTCCATGCTCTATAGGTGTTGAACATCATGGTCCTCATCACCACCACCACCATCATCACCACTATCATCACCATCACCAACCCCATCATCACCATCACCACCAACCACCATTAACACCACCATCACCACCACCACCATCATCACCACTATCGTCACCATCACCAACCCCATCATCAGTATCATCATCACCATCACCACCAACCACTATTAACACCATCATCACCACCACTATCGTCACCATCACCAACCCCATCATCACTATCATCGTCACCATCACCATCACCACCAACCACCATTAACACCATCATCATCACCACCACCATCATCATCAACCCCATCACCACCATCACCAACCCCTCATCACCATCACCACCAACCACCATTAACACCAACATCACCATCATCACCACTATCGTCACCATCACCAACCCCATCATCACTATCACCATCACGATCACCACCAACCACCATTAACACCATCATCACCATCACCAACCCCATCATCACTATCATCGTCACCATCACCATCACCACCAACCACCATAAACACCATCATCGTCACCATCATCACCACTATCGTCACCATCACCAACCCCATCATCACTATCATCATCACCATCACCAACCCCCCATCACCATCACCACCAACCACCATTAACACCATCATCATCACCATTACCACCATCACCAACCCCATCGTCACCATCATCATCATCACCACCAGCCACCATTAACACCATCACCAACACCAACACCATCACCACCACCACCATCACCATCACCATTAGCACCATGACCACGAACACCATCCTTATCATCATCAACATCGTCATCATGGTCACCATCAACATGACCACATCTAACTACCTTCCAAGGGCCCACCTTCAAATATCATCCCACTGGGGGTCAGAGCCTCAACACATGAATTTGGGAGGATGGAAACATTCAGTTCATAACAGACAGGCTTGAGAGAGGCAGCTGAGCTCTCCACCTGGCCAGAAGACCCCCACAATACTGACCAGCAACTCACCACCAAACACAAACACAATCATTACTTCCTATCTGCCAATATTCCTAGAGAGCAGAAATTGTTATTCCTTTCAAAATTCTCAACAGAATTACCACGTCTTGGGGTTTGGACACTGAACAAAGACAGATGAATGAAGGAAGGAAGGAGCGCGGTCTGTCAATTTTCTTCCAGGGGAGGTGTGGTGGAATTCTGACTTTGGCCCCGATATACGCGTCTTCTTTCTCTTCTCCTGCAGCCTCTTTCTCCTCCCTACTCTTGTTTACTCATCTCCCTTGGCACTTCCTTTCTCTCTTCTCTGACCGAATGAAGAAAAATAAATATATTGAAAAAGCATTCAAAGTATCTTCAGATGTGTCTCGTCAATTAATCATCCCGAAGCATTTGGGGTGGTGATGTCATTACCCTGTTTGCCAGGAGTCAGACAAGGTCACAAAGTCAAGGCAGCTTGTGATCTCAAATCCAGGTTTTCAGACCCCAAATCCAGTGTCTGTCCATCTGCAGGATGCAGTCTGGTCTGCTCATGGCCTGGGAGCCCCCAGTCCCACCTAGGACCTGGGCCACTTTGTGCTCTCCAGAAAGAAGCTGGCCTGGTGCCTGCAGATGTGGATGACACTAAGGGAACAGCTAAGGACACAAGGGGTGGGTCGGGGCCTTGGGGCCTCTGGGGAGGTGCTGGCCAACCCTGGGTTTGCCCACTTCCATGCCTCTCACCTGAGATGACAGGTGTCCTGAGGGTCGAGCAGCATCCGTTGGGCCTTGGGCCTTGGAGGACCCCTCAGGCCCCTTCATCATGGTTTGCCTGCCTAGAACCCCTCTTATTTAGCCTGTTGTTCTCCACACCAAATTCCACCCTAGGCCAAGTGTTGAAGTCCTGGGGGAGCACCCCTCAAGGCCTCAGCATCTGCAGCTCTCAGGGCTGGTTGAGGTTTGTGGACATCAATCCTGCTGGGGACTTGGTACCTTTGAACAGATACTCTTTCAAAACAGCAAGTTCCTCTGGAAGGTAGTTCTGACACAGACTCCGTCTGTACAGCTGGCATTCTTTCTTCCATTCTTTGTAACCTTCAAGCTCTTTCTCAGGTAGCCTCCCAAACACTGCTCTACTGGCCTAAGGGCATCAAGAGCCTCGGAGGGATCAGGAGAGGAGCCCTCAGGGGAATCAGGACAGGAGCCCCCAGGGGTTCACAGTCAGGTGGAGAAAAGAACTCTAAGCAAAAGTCAATGACCTCTCAGGAAGCTGGAGCCAGGGCCAGGCTCACTGCCTTGGGTCCACAGTGATGGTCTTCCCAGCAACAGCACACGTGATCATCTTAGGACCCCATGTCCACACTTAGGTCCAGGCCCCAGCCATGGCGGATGGAATGCTCCCCTGGCAGCAGCAGCCAGCCCCACACATCTCCCTGCCCTTGAAAGTCTCTGGACCCATGCCAATTGGCCATCCTCAGCCCTCCCACTCAGCAGGACAGCACCAGTGACACGCTGTGCTGTACTTGGCGTGAACCCTGACATGTTGAAGGATGAGTTGGATACCAGCAGCCACACTGATGCCAAATGAACTGATTTCACAACACAAGGGCGACCTGCCAGGGCACCCCCACCCCAAGTGAGGAGGGTGCTGGCCCCTCGTCCTCATGGTAGGGTGGGGCAGAGAGGAGGGACAGCACGATGGTGGGTCTGTGCTCAGTGATAACACACTGGCCTCTGGCAACAACCCGAGGGTGATCCGTGCCCACCTGGAAGGCCTGCTACAGCAGCCAGAAGGGCATGGAGACCCTGCAGGGGAAGCTGGGATCCAGAGAGCATCCTGGTTAGAACACACATTGTGCATGGCTCGCAGGACCATGCAGACCCCTGACAAGGAGCAGAGGCAGTCGTGGGCCTGGCTGAGTGGCTGGACTTCCAGCCTGAGTTTTGGGGTCTCTAGGGTCCCACCTGAACAGGGGCGGCCGTCTATGGGGTCGCACAGAGTCGGACACAACTGAAGCGACTTAGCAGCAGCAGCAGCAGGGTCCCACCTGAACAGCAGGATAATGAGCCAGGCCTGTGAGGGTAGGGGTGCCATGTGAGCAGAAAGGCAGCCTCGAACCTTGTTCCCACCACTCTCTGGAGCCTGCAGAGCTGCCAGGCGCTCTAGCCCTGGTGTTCAGGGCGCTCATTACATGAGAGAAGATGACTAGCGGAACAGAAATGCAGACCTTAAACCAACACACTTATCTTGTGGGTAAGCAACATAAGGCGACCTCAAGACATTCAGAGACCTGGGTTTGAATGTGAGCCCTGGCCTTCCAGCTGTGGGACCTGAGTCTGGGGTCACTGTGTGGGAAACAGAGACCCTGGCAACTGCCATGCAGGACTGCAGGCCCTATTGCTCCCCTTCCTACTCTATGCCCGTGGTCACAGCATGGGACCCAAGGTGGGCAGGGACTGAGGGGGCGTGGGGAGAATGCAGGCCCTCCTGTCTTCACGGTGGCTGAGAGGGGCACGGCTGCACTGCAGGGGCGAGATGGTCTTCCCTGGAGACCCTGGGCAACAGTCCAAGGCACCCAGACCCCACTCACTAAGGATAACTTGAACCCAGTGCCTGTGGTGAGCCCCCAGAGCATCTGAGGGAACCCCACAGGTTCTGCAATCCTACCCTTGGTCCCCTTTGCTGGAAAGGGCTGGCATTTGAGAGCTCACCTGGAACCTGAGAACCTTCTAACTCAGCAGCACATGAAGACACAGAAAAGAAATTGTCAGTTAAGAAGAGATGTCCGAAAGGCATAGCATGCGTTCTTTGAGTTCACACCCTACCCTGCCGCCTGCTGCTGGGCGTCCTGGGACAGGTTGCCAAACCTCTCTGAGCCTCTATGTCCTCAGGAGGGGGAGGACCACACTGCTTCTCGGTGTCACTGAGGACTGGAGAGCAGAGCCTGATGCTCAGTAAATGGTCCCTCCCCATGTGTATCCGCAGGCCCGAACACCCACGCATGGCACAGTGCTGAGTGTGTAGACAGCGGGGGTTTTCCCCGTGAAGTTCAGGATGTCCCTGGTGTCAGGGAGAAAGCTGGGCTGACTGCAGACCTGTGGCGCATCTTTCATTTTTTTCCCCAGTGCACATGTGATGTGGTCACTGGAATCTTAAATGTTTATAGCTGTTTGCAAATGAGCTTCTGTCCCACACTCAGGAGAGGATGGCTACATGGAAGCTGAGCATGTGTCCCCCAGCTTCGCATGCACACGGACTCTGCACAGGCGGAAGGTCATCCTCTGTGTGGTCAGGTCTGCCCCTCAGGGTCTTAGGACCACAATGCCCCAGGGGCAGAGAGGCTCCTGAGGCACAGCCTTCTCGTCTGGTCGGCTTGCTCCCAGGATGGCCTTGGCTCCAATGGATCCACACCCTGACTTCTGGGGACCGCACTTTAGTTGTCCCCACCCCAGCCCTGTTCCCAGCTCTCCTCAGGTCACCTGATCTGAGCTGACCAGCTCCCAGAATGGCCACATGATCCAGCCCATCAGAGCATCTGTCACATGGGCTCGGGGACTGGTCCAGAGGGCAGTGGCCCAGATCAGGCCCTCGAGATGAGGTCCTGGGACCTGGCTGGAAGCCCTGCAGAAAGGAGCTCATGCACACGGAGGTGTGACCAGAACCTTCCAGAGGCCACCATGAGGGTAAACTTCTTGCTTCCTCAGCAAGGGGGGTGTCTGGCTTCCCCAAAAAGCCTCCCCTGGGGGCCTGGCCAGAGCTGTGCTGCCTCCCAGCCTTTCCCTCTGCCACACACAGGGCTCATAACCGTAAGTGCCACTGGCCGGGCAGCCTGGGGCAAATTGCTCACCCTCTCAGAGCCTGTCCGTCCCCTGTCCAGGCAGGAGTGCAACTGCATGACCCCCTCGTGGGTACCTGGGAGGGTCGGAAGGTCATGAACTCCCCAGACAAGGCCAGAGCCCATGGAAGCCCCTTCCAGCCAGAGGAGACCAGCAAATGGTGGTAAGCCCCTGGATGGGACTGGGCCCAGGGATGTCAGGCCCTAACCCCTCAACCTGAGGGTGCCACTCTACAAGGCAAAGATGCTGCAGAAGTGAGTCAAGATGAGATGCTCCTGGATGGCCAGGTGGGCCCTGAGTTCAGTCCCAAATATCCTTAAAAGAGGGAGGTAGAGGGACAGGTGACACGCATGGAGGTGGCTGAGATGGAGGGACACAGTCTGGGGCCCCCAGGAGCCAGCAGAGGCAGAAAGGAACCTCCCCTGGGCCTCCGGAGGGAACAGGGCCCTGTGACACCTTGATGAGGGGCTTCTGGACTCCAGGTCCACGAGAGGACAAATTTCTATCGTCTAAGGCCCCAAGTTTGTGTTCCTTTGTAAAAGAGGCAAAAGAAAACTAATATTCCACGTAAGGCAAAGTATGACCACAGCAATGTGCCCCGTTTACACATTTATACACACTGGCTCCGGCCCAGGCAACCCCATCCCTCTCCTGGGCTCTGTTCCAACCTCACCCCGGCCTCCACCCCAGCCCTGCCAATTCAACTGAGATGCCTATAAAGCATAGTTCTGCTTGTGTTGCTCCCAACCTTGAGCCTTCAATGGCTCCCTACTACCCTCAGGACAATGACAAATCTCAAACAGCATCCTAGGGCTGTGTGTGATCTCACTCTGGTCTGCTTCTCCAGCTCCGCCACACCTACCCTCTCTCTCCCACCCTCCCTCCTCCAGCTAATATATAAGCTTCTGTTCATCTCACGAATGTCATCTCTTCAGTGTGAGGTGTGTAAACCACCCAGGGTGGAGCCTGGGGAGTGGGGGCTGTGGAGGGAAAGAGTGTCTGCACTGGGCCAGCCGCTCCCCAGCAGACGCCCAAGGGTCCCCTTTTTCTCCTCTAAACTATGTCAGCATCGGACCTAAAATCAGCCTTCAAAGGTCTTCTCTGCTCTGTGAGTTCATACTAAGCAAAACGTTTCAGACCAAGGGAAAGAGAGAGATGCCTAGAAAAGAGGATGGTTTGGGCCTGATGTATCCAGACTAGCTATGTGTGTGTGTTCAGGGCCCCACCGTCCAACGCCCAGAGCCCTGTGTGTGAGTACCCACCGAGCAGCACAGAACATCAAGATAAACAAGACAGGAAACTGAGGCAGGACAGGCTGGGCTGGGAGTCAGGATGGTGCGTGAGGCTCCCGAAGGTTCCCTGGAACCTGCTTCCCTCCTGGTTGGTTAGTATTCCTGTGGCTTTTTCTGCAGTAACACCAGTACTGGCAACAATTCTGCCCAGCATCCCGCGCTGCTGCTGCTGCTAAGTCGCTTCAGTCGTGTCCGACTCTGTGCGACCTCATAGACGGCAGCCCACCAGGCTCCCGTCCCTGGGATTCTCCAGGCAAGAACACTGCAGTGGGTTGCCATTTCCCTCTCCAGTGCATGAAAGTGAACAGTGAAAGTGAAGTCGCTCAGTTGTGACCGACTCTTCGTGACCCCATGGACTGCAGCTCACCAGGCTCCTCCGTCCATAGGACTTCCCAGGCAAGAGTACTAGAGTGGGTTGTCACTGCCTTCTCCGTGCAGCGCCCTGCATACAGCAGGAGTACAATAAATCTGTGTTGAGCAGATAAGCACACCCAGAGAGGAGCCTTGGCCGGTGCAAGCACACTAGTCCACGTGGCCCAAAGTCCCTCCCTAAGTCCAGCTCCTCCCTGCCTGCACGAGACCTCTGCACCCTGCCCACCACCTGGGAATGGCATCCAAGCACTACCATGCTCGTCCTTCTAGTGCTGCTTTGAGAAATACGTTCAAATGCCACTGCTGTCAGAGATGATGGGACAGGTATGTAGCTGAGAAAGTCCAACAAACAACTCAAGTCGTGCCCCCACCCACCTTGCAACTGATCTTATCCACGTGTGCTTGCTGAACCTCCAGAGACTCTAATATGGGCTGCTGTGTACGCAGTGCCCTTCAGAGTTTTTAACAGCACACATTCCCCTCATCAGTGAGAAGGCTTGGGAAAGAAGGTTCTTCCTTTTCAGAGGGGAAGTGTGCGGTCACACCCACAAGAATATGCAGAGGCTGCTGGTGACGCAGGACATGAAGTCCCTGCACCAAGGAGCTGAGGGGCTAGGCCAGCACTTCTCAAACTCTGGTAGACACAGGAGCCACCTGGGGGTCCTTCTAAAATGTGGACTCTCATGCAGCAGGTCTGGGCAGGGTGAGCACCTGCATCTCTAACAGGGCCCCCGGGGAGGTGGAGGCCAACCTGGGACAAGCATCAGTGACCCCGCCTCCTGGACCAGAAGCTCTGGGACTGGGATCTGTGCTTAACAAGCCTCCAGGGGTTCTGATGCTCTGGCAGTTTAGAGCACAGAGGGTCAAGACCATGTTTGGCAGGAGTCTGCCCAGAGCTGTCACCTCCTCCTTCCTGCACACAACAGCATCATTAAAGAAGAACACAATGTTCTGCCCAGTCACACAGCCTCAGAGTCCTTCTCAGCACAGCAGCGCGGGCAACCCCTGGGAGTCAGCGCTCTGGAGGACGGTCTCGCATGATGTCACAGACGCTTCAGGATGACGTCGTGGTGCTTGGAGTGGGGGAGGTGTCACCGAACTGGGGAACGGACACGGGGAGGGCGGGGGAGAGGGGGCTCTCAGTGCAGTGAGGCGGGCACTCTGGGTGGGGTGGCGGCCTGGGCAAAAGCGGGGGTGGTGGCAGGGGGCAATGAATGCTCATGGTTTGCACGGAAACAGTGGGTGTGAATCAGCTTCGGGCCAGACCAGAGTTGCTGCCTGGAAACGGGGTCACAGAAGGAGGATTGGAGGGAGAGGCTGAGCCCAGCGGGCTGGGAGCCGCGGTCCCAGCAGGAAGGTCTGGGAAGCAGACCCCAGCAGCCGCCCTCGTCCCTGCCTCCCTGCCTAGGCCCCTTCCGGAGACCCTCTGCAGAGAAGAGGGACCAGGGACCTCACGGGACGAGGAGAAAGAGGATGGATGAGGTTCGAGCCACTCCAAGATAAACACCCGGAGAAACCAAAAAAGTCAGGACCAATTACATTAGCCATGGGAAAAAAATTAGCATTAGGCACTGCATTTTAATAAAGCATCTGTCTGGTTTTGATTTCACAGATGTGAAAAAAAAAAAACCACCAGGCAATCTGGAATTAAGTTGGACTACTTCAAACTTTCTATAAACCACATTTGGGATTTGCTCAGCATTTCTGAGGTTCAATTTACAGAGACTTCTTCAAGTCAAAATAACCCTAAATAAACTGTGGGGGGATGTTGTCAGGGTCATGATTCATAATCTGCTTCCACAAAAAGCACCCTCGGATGGAGTGAGGCAGACTTTCCTTTATCACTTTACCTGGTATCATCCAGGCTTAGAACATGTTCTAATTACAGAGAGGCTATGGACTGCTGCATTCAGGGACCTGGAAGAGATTTTCCTTCCTGCAGTCAATACCATCTGCGAGTTTATCAAGGAGAACTTGGTTATTAATAGAACGTGTGGGTTCTTGGGTTGAACACGAGTCTGCAGTGTGGTGCCGGGCTCTGTGTCCCTGGGGCGTGGGCACAGAGGATGCTGGGACTCTGTGGACCCCAGCAAGATGGGAGAGGCTGTCAGCTTTGAGGGTCTTCATGGGCAATACTAGGCAAGGCCAGACCCTCTGGCGTCCATACCCCTCCACTAGCAAAGGCTTTCCCGCCAGCAGCTCTGGCCCCCGAGCTGTCTTGCTTGCGGAGGGGGGTGGGACCTCAGCAGGCACTGACCTTGAACCAGACTCCCAACTGCCCCTCCTGGCGACAGAGGACACCCCGAAACCTTGCTGCCCCCAGGACACCCTCCCTCCCCCGGGCAGTCATGTGGACCATCCAGAGTCCAGTGTCCCTGAGGGTTCGTCTGATCAGCTGCTGCTCTGGAACCCACCCCATCACGGTCACAGGCTGCTTCCTCCAGTCCTCTGGCCGGCACCACGATGGTCCGGCTCTCCCAGAGAGGGCAGCTCACTTCCCTCCATCCTCGTCTCAGCAGACGAGCCAGGCAGGTGCAGCTCCTGCACCCTGGCTGGCACGTTCGAGCAACCGACCCCCTCTGGCCTGAGCTGCCATCTGCAGGGAGAAGACGGACCCCCTGCCGCATTTCGGGGGACTGCAGCTCGCTCTTATTGTTTAGAGCTCTTGTCTAACTCTTCAGCCCTCTGGTGCTTTCCGGCAGAAGAGGCTGGTGCCAAAAACAACTCTGCAGCCCGTGACCCAAGGCTGGCTCCCCCCACTGCAAACATGTCGCCTAGGAGAGCCAGGGGTGGGGCAGCCCAGACCCTCCACGCTTGCTACCAGGGCCAGCCGGGGAAGAGCAGCTATTGTTTTCAGAGGCTTCTGGCGAAGCATATGGCCTCCTGTTGTGGGCTGATTTTTAAGGAGAGGGGAAAACAGGCCAAGTTTGGATACCCGTCAGCATGACCCAGTCTGACAAAGCCAGTGTCCCAGCAGGAAAGAGATGCCCCTGGATGTGGGGCCTGGGGTGGGAGCCGGTCCCCCAAGAAGGAAGGTCACTGGGCCATCCGGGACTCCTCTTCCTGGGCCCCTGTAATCTAAGATGCTGTCAGCATCACCGTCATCAAAAGGACAAAGCAGCCACATCTGCCGCAGGGGCGTTGGGGGCGACTCACAGCGTCGTAGTCGGGACACTCTGGCTGTCTCACTCCCCCAGCGCAACCCCAGGGAGTGTGTGTGTGAGTGTGTGGGCGAGCGTGTGTCTACATGTCTGCATGTGTGCCTTGTGCATGCATGAGTGTGTGCATTTCTGTGTAAGTGAGCGGATGCTTCCTGTGTGTGCATGAGTCCCAGTGCAAGCCCAGCCAAGGCAGGCAGGAACTGAGGGCCAGCAAGGAGGTGTCCCGGAACACAGCCGTCGGAGCACTTGCTTAACGAGAAGACGATGGGAACAGCATCACCAGGACTAAAGCCTGTGGCACTTTCCACACACCCGTGAACACTGTCTTTGTGGTCCTGGGGTTTTTTCTTTCATCACTGGTCGTTTTGCTTGTATAAACAGTGGCGCCTTATTGCAGACTTGAGAGGTGCCCGCAACCTGAGACGGGGAAATGACAGGGTATCAGCCCCGCCCGTGGCCCAGCAGAGGAAACTAAGACCACGTGGCCAAGAAAAATTGCCTTTTCCTTTCCAGTCCCCTGCTAAGATAGCTTTCCAGTTGGCTGCAGCTTTGGGGAGCAGGCCTCTTGGAGACAGAGCTCTGTTAAGGAAGTGGAATCAGTCACAGGGACACATAGCTCTCCTGTGGAGGAGGAAGCACCACCACCTGGCCTGGGGTCTTCCCCAAGTTCTTGCCCCCTCTCTGGCCCAGCTCTTGGACCTTGGGCATACATGGTGCCACATGGGAAACAGGACTTCTTGGACTGCAAGGGGATCAAACGAGTCAATCCTAAAGGAAATCAAGAATATTCATTGGGAAGACAGAAGCTGAAGCTCCAATATTTTGGCCACCTGATTCAAAGAGCTGACTCATTGGAAAAGACCCTGATTCTGGGAAAGGAGAAGCGGGTGGCAGAGAATGAGATGGTTAGATAGCATCACCGATTCAATGGGCATGAATTTAAGCAAACTACAGGAGATAGTGGGGGACAGAGGAGCCTGGCAGGCTATAGTTCATGAGGTCACAAAGAGTCGGACACGACTTAGTGACTAAAAAACAACAACAACATTCGAGGCTAAAGTTCTTTTCTACTCCTAATTACCACAGTTTTTCATTAAAAAAAATAAGTAAATAATGGATGCAAAATGCTTTTTCCATATATTTGAGGTGATCATGTGGTTTTTCTCTTTTAGACCACTGACACGGTGAATTACATTAATTTGTTTTAAAATGCTGAATCCATCTTGTATCCCTAGGGTAAACAGAATTGGTGGTGATGTGTCACTCTTTTTATATACTGTTGGATTTGATCTGCTAGGGATATTGATCTGTAGTCTTCTTTACTTGCAATATCTTTGTCTGGTTTTGGTATCAGCATTATTCTGGCATCATAAATTGAGTTGGGAAGTGTTCCCTCATTTCCTATTTTCTTGAAGAGTTTGTGTAGAAGTGGAATTGCTTATATCTTAAATGTTTGGTAGAATTCACCAGCTACTAGCTACCTAGTCCTAGAGTTTATTTTTGTAGGAAAATGTTTAAGTAGGAATTAAAACTTTGTACAGAGCTGTCTGTGTTATCTAATTCTCTTTTAGTGAACTTCAATAGTGTGATTCAAGAAATTTGTTCATTGATTTCATAAATTCACTGTCATAAAGGTTAATACTGTCTTATTGTCCTTATTATTACAGTTTATGTCTGTAGGATCCGTAGCAATGTCCCTCTTTCATTTTGGATATTGGTAATTGTGACTGCTCTCTTTTTTGCCTTGATCAGTCTGGCTAAGGCTTTTCAACTGCTGTTTTGCTCAAAGAACCAGCTTTTGATCTCGTTGATTTTCCTCTATTATTTTTCTGTTTCCAAGTTCATTGGTTTCTGTTCCTTATAGTTTCCTTTCTCCTGCTTACTTTGAATTTATTGTGTTCTTATTTTTTCTAGACTCTTAATGGGTAGCTTATTGCTTAGATTATTGCTTCAAAGCCTTTCTTCTTTACCAATGTGTATGCCTAATGCTATAAATTTCCCTCTAAGCACTGCCTTACCTGTATCCTATAAACTGTCATACGTTGTACTTTCTTTTCTGTTCAATTAAATTATTTTCTAATTTCTCTTTTGATTTTTTTGGCCCACATGTTACTTGAAAGTTTATTGTTTAATTTCCACTGTTTGGAGTTACATATTAGTGATTTTTAGTTTAATTCTGGCCAGACAATATACTTCACATAACTTTTACTTCTTTTAAATTTGTTAAGATTTGTTTCATGGCCCAGCATACTCTGTGAATGTTCCATGTGTACTTGTAAAAAACGTGTACTCTGCTGATTTGGGAAGATTGTCCAATAAATGTCAAGATCAACTTGGATGATACTGTGATTAAGATTTCTATTAATATATCCTTTACTGATTTTCAGGCTACTTGTTTCATAACTTACAGAGAGACATATTGAAGTTGCCAACTATGTTTGTGGATTTTTCTATTTCTACTTTCCTTTTTGTTTCATGTGTGGGTGTGGGCACCTTTATAGTGTTACGTTTTCTTGTAGAGTAACACTTTTATTACTATAAAATGTCCCTGTTCATCTCTGGCAATTTTCCTTGTTCTGATGTTTACTTTATATGATGTTGACATCTTTGCCCCAGCTTTCTTTTGATTTGCATTTTCATGGTATAGCTTTCTCTGTTTACTTTCAATCCACCCATGTTTTGTGTTAAATAATTTTTCTTGAGAGAGCACATCAGTTCAGTTCAGTTCAGTTGTTCAGTCATGTCCACATAGTTGGGAAATATTTTCTTATACAATCTAATCATTTCTATCTTTTCACTGGGAAGTTGAATTTAAATCTATCACCTTACTAATAATTTTTCAATTTGTATTATCTGTTCTTTTTAAAATGTTGTCACTATTTTCTTCCCTCTATTGGACTGAGTATTTTTTTATGATTCCATCTTACCTCTGCTGTAGTCTTACTGATTATATCTCTCCTTTTAGTTTTTAGTGGTTGCTTAAAACAGGGCTTAGAATATCTAACTTTAATGTATATCTGTCTTCAGATAGTACTAAAGCACTTCACATATGGTGAAATAACTTTACAACAGTTTATACGCTCTCATTTCCTCTTTCCCTCCTTGTGCTTTGTTGTCATACATTTACGCTGACATGCTATAAACCCCACAAAACAGTGTTATAATCTTTGCTTCACATGATCTATTTGTAATCTTTATTGAGATATAATTCACCTGCATAAGATTCACCTATTTAAAGTGCACACAGAGTTCCAAAGGCCAGAGGTTCTCAAACCATGTCAGAATCACACGGAGGGCTCATTAAAAGCAGATGGGCGGGCCCCTCTCTCACCCTAGAGTTTCTGATCCAGCAAATCTGGGGTGGGGCCGAGACTCTGCATTTCTAACGAGTTCCCAGGGATGCTGATGCTCTTGGCCTGGGGCCACCCACCCATCCTGTGAGAATCACTGCTATAAACAAAATTACAAACACAGGTTATCAACCTAACTTGAATGATGATATATCATCCATATTGGGAAGATGGGGAGAGACGGGTTGGAGTTTAAAGGGAAAATCCTGATGGCCAGTAAGTGGTCCGATCCAGTGGGTCTGTGGGAACCCGACACTTGACTATGACAGAGAAATGGCATGCTCCGGTGACAGCGGTCAGCACCATCTGTTTGGCCAAGGCAAGCCTGCAATTCTAACCCAACAATTATTTTTAATGAATGAATGCATCTTCCTCCTCCTTTTCCCCTGATGTGGTCCATTTCCTCGTCAAGCAAACCTGACGTGGGGAAAGCTAAGTCTACCCAAAATATTAGTTAGCCAATGAATATCTGTTTTTCCAAACTTTTTAATTTTTTTAGCCCTGCCAACATAGCAAGTCTAAACACTTCCTTTAAAAACAGACTCCAGGGTATACTGAAGACAGGCGGCATGATGACAGAAGTTCATCTCACACACTACCATTTGGTGGCAAACTGAGGAGTCCCCTTGAGGGTTAAGAAGCAGGCATCAGCACCTTGGGAAGGGCCTGGCCCATCATCTGAGCAGGTGCCTCTCAGATGGCACAGCTCCTCTCACCCCTGCCTTCAGAGCCCAGTTCATAACCTGCTGCACCCTCTCCCTTCCCCAATTCTCATAGCTCACCCCGAGCCCTTTTTTCCAGAGGCCCCCAAACCTTCCCTCTCCCTTCTCGCAGCTGTCATTCCCCAACATCTGGGGATAGTCTTTCCCTCCCAGCTCCAAGTCTGCATCTTGGGGCAGAGGGAGGGGGCAACGGGACAGTCTCGGTGGTTCAGTCAATGGAACAGGATTGAAAAGTCACAAAACTCCTAGGAGAGACAAAAAATGTCACATTCCCTTGTGGCCTACATTACAGACCGAGGAGCTTCCAGAAGCTGTGGATCACAAGAGTCAACCCACCCTCCGTAAGAAGTGAGCCAGGCAGCGGTTCAACTGTGGAAAGAATTCAGTGAGCAAGTTTCACTTCGCTGCAATAAAGAAGCCTGACTGCGTCCTGATGGTGACTGGCCTTGGCAGGAGGAGTGGAAGCGGGGTATTAAAGCATATGCCCGGGCTGCCTGGGGCCCCCAGTGCCAGGATGAAGAATTGACCTCTCCGCTCCCAGGGTAACTGTAGAACATGGCGCTTCCTGTCAAGCTAATATTCTGATTTCCATGGACTCACGTGGCAAGAAAAACAAGTTCATTTGCCAATGGGGAATGAGGCTGGGGAAAAGGGAGAGGAAAATTGGGGAAGAGGAAATTCCACAAGTTACAAAAAGTTGGACCCCTCCATCCCTCAATAAATAGTGTTTTAATTTGTTGTGATTAATGCAACGTTTCGTTTAGTTATGAAAGTTGGGCACACGGTATGTGTGGTTTGGCAAATACATTTAACTTAGCCCCCCCTTAATCCACTCCCACTTTCTCCTTCTCTCCCCGGCACCCTCTCTCCTTTTAACCCAGATGAGTGAAGGAATAAATTAGTCCGGAAATGTTTCTGCTCCAATAAAACATTATCACCTGTCAATCACCAGATCAGTACAGGGACGGCCTCTCCTTTGCTTTGCCATTCCTATGGCCTCAGAAAAGCTCACCCAGTTCCAAAATTAGACCTTCTTTGCCACATGCCACAGGGGAACGAGCCACTCCCCATTCTGCCAGAGCTTTTAGGGCCATGCATGAGAACCCATCATTTCATCATCCACGGTTCACATAACATATCTCATGTAACATCTGTTTGGATCTGACTCTTTTTTTCCAAAACCACTTTCTACCCAAACTTACTACAAAAGCAGATGAGTAAGCAAGACGATGTGCTGGTCATTTGCAAGTTTTGATAGATGCTCAGATGGCCTTTGGGCTGGCAGGTCATGGAGTGACTTCCAGCAGGCAGCTCAGAAGCCCACCAGGGGTCAGAGACGCAGTGATGCAGTACAACATGTCCCCACCTTCATGTTTCCCTCAGCTATTGTCTTAAGTTCCAAGTTCAAGACATTTTGGAGCAGGACCTGCTCTCTGAGTGTGTGGGTGAGAGAGTGATATGTGGACCCCCCGCACTGACTCAGGGCACACCACCACCACTGCCCCAGGTTCTGTTGGAGAGAGTTTGGGGAGTGTTAGGAGGGTACTGCCTATGCCTGGGCCTGCCCCTTGGCGTGCCAGAACAAACCTTCTCCAGTGCTTCTGCACCTTGACTGACAGGACACCAGCTCCCCAGCCTGCTCCCTCGATGGCCCAGGTCCATCCATCATGTTCTCTCTACTGCATCTCTGGGTCCTCAGAGAGAAATGCCAGCTGTGTCAGTCCCCCCAAAGATAAGCACACCAAGGGTAGAGCACAGGTGACCCTTCGTGCTGACACAAGCACTAGTACAGCCTGGTCCTCAAAACAAAGGATCACCAGCAGCTGTGAGCAGCTGACAAGATGCCCCTAATGCCGGGTGCCAGATATTCCCAGCCCACCAAGCACAGACCCGCTCACCCCAGGCCTCAGGGAGGCAGCCTGAATAGCAGGAAGGGGTGCATCTCTCAAAGGAAGATGCTCTGTTCCACTCCCAACTCCACCACTTCCCAGCTGCCTGGTCCCTTCGTGATCAGAAAACATACTTTGTACGGTTTTAATCTTCTTAAATTTATTGAGGTCTATTTTATGGTTCAGAATCTAGTCCATCTGGATGAATTTTCCTACTGTTGTTGGGTGGACTATTCTGTAAATGCCAATCAGGTAAAGTTAATGATGATGTTTTCCAAGTGCTCTGTGTTGTCACTGATTTTCTACTTGTTGGGGGAGGAGGCTGTGATGCTTCCGGACATGTCTGCTGTGCTGGGGTACAGTCTCCAGTCATCCAGTCAAACAGTTGTTGGGGGAGGGAGCTGTGATGCATCCAGCTATGTCTGCCTTGCTGGGGTACAGTCTCCAGTCTCCCAGTCAGACGCTCATCTGGGCTGGGTACTGCTCAGAACAGATTTTGCAGATGTGATTACAGACCCTAATCAGTTGAACTTTAAGTAGAGGAGATGATTCTGGGTGGGCTTCACTTAATTGGTGAGAGGACCTTAATAGCTGGGCTGAGGCTTCCCCAGGGAAAGAAGAAATTCCTCCTGTGAACAACAGCATTGGCTGTGTCTGCACACACATCAAGTCACACTTGCTTTGCAGCCGCCACAACAGCATGACTGACTTCTCTTCTGTTTGATACAAACACACCTTCTGCGGGTTCTGCTCCTCTGGCTGAATCCTGACTGAGCCCAGGGTACTGAAATTGCTGGTGATAATTGTGATTTCTCTGTTTCTCCTTGCAGCTCTATCAGTTTTCACGTCATGTGTCTTGAAGCTGTTAATATACACATTCAACATTTGTGTCTTGATGAACTGATGCTTTTACCTTGGTGATGGACTTCTAGGTACCTGGAAATACTCTTTGATATGAAATCTACCTTGTCTGGTGCTAGTATGGCCACTGCAGCTTTCTACTGGTTAGTGTTAGCAAGGTACATCTTTTCCCATCCTCTTACTTTTAACCTATTTGTGGCTTCCTTTGCTGCACTTCTCTGCAGGCAGCATTTATTTGGGTCCTGCTTCTGTATCCCACCTTGCAGTCTCTGTCTTCATTTTAAATGCTAGACAATTTATGTTTAATGTAATTATGATACAGTTCAGTTCAGTCTCTCAGTCGTGACCGACTCTTTGCAACCCCATGAATCACAGCACGCCAGGCCTCCCTGTCCATCACCAACTCCCGGAGTTCACTCAAACTCAAGTCCATCGAGTCAGTGATGCCATCCAGCCATCTCATTCTCTGTCATCCCCTTCTCCTCCCGCCCCCAATCCTTCCCAGCATCAGAGTCTTTTCCAGTGAGTCAACTCTTCGCATGAGGTGGCCAAAGTATTGGAGCTTCAGCTTTAGCATCAGTCCTTCCAGTGAACACCCAGGACTGATCTCCTTTAGAATGGACTAGTTGGATCTCCTTGCAGTCCAAGGGACTTTCAAGAGTCAGTTGGGTTTAAATCTATCTTTTTGTTTTGGGTTTCTACTTGTCCCATCTCTTTCTTATTGCCATGCCTTCTTTGAGATTGATTGAGGGTTTTATTTTAATGATTCTCCTTTATCCCCACTATCGGCTTATTAGTTATACAGTAATTTTTTAATTTTTACTGGATGTTCTAGAGTTTATAATATACCTCTTTAACTTATCACAACCTCCCTTCACATACTATTATTCCATATCACATATGGTGTAAGAATCACTGAACAATATACTTCTATGTCTCCCTCCCATTCTTTGTGAGATTTTACTTCCTTGAAAACTATAAACCCCAAAATACACTGCTATTATTCTTTATTTAAATGGTGAAATACCACTTCAAGAAATATAAAAATAAGAAAAATATATTTAACATTTATCTATTTAATTACTGGGCTTCCCAGGTGGCTCAGTGGTAAGAATCCACCTGCCAATGCAGGAGACGTAGGTTCAATCCCTGGGTTGGGAAGATCCCCTGGAGAAGAATATGGCAACCCACTCCAGTTTTCTTGTCTGGGAAATCCCATGGACAGAGAAGCCTGGCAGGCTATAGTCCACGGGGTTGCAAAAGAAACACGACCGAGCAACTAAACAATGACAATTAAATTATTAAATTACTATTACTGGTCCACTTCACTGTTTATTGTGTAGATATAAATTTCCATTTGGAATTTTTCATTTTTCTGCTAAAAGAACCTCCTTTAACACTTGCTGTAAATCAGATTTGCTGACAGTGAATTCTATTGGTTTTTGTTTGTCTGAAATAGTCTTCACTTTATTTCCAATTTTGAACCATATTTTCATTGGCTAATAAAATCACTGTTGATGGCCCCCACCTCCACCAGCCCTTAGTACTTAAAAGATGCTTCTCCATTGTTTTCTGGCTTGCATGGTTTCTGGCAAGGGGTCTGCAGTCCCTCATATGGTTCTGCTCCTCTGTCCACAATGTGTCATTTTTATCTGGCTGCTTCTAAGATTTCTTTTTATTACTGGTTTTCAACAATTTGTTTATAATGTGTCTTGATGTGGCTTTCTCAGTGTGTACTCCACACAGGGTTTGTTTGGCTCCTTGGATCTGTGAGTTTCTAGTTTCCATTGAGTTCAGAAAGCTTTTGGTTGTTATTTCTTCAAAACAGGTTTTGTCCCTGCCTCTCTCTTGTTTCTAGAGCTCCAATTATAAACATGCTAGATGACTGGATATTAGCCCGCGGGTCACCACGGTTCTGTTATTTTGTTTTTAAAGTCTTTTTTCTCTCTGCTCAAATTTGAATCATTCTATGGCCTCAAACTTGCTGATCTTTAATTCTGCAGTGTTGATTCTGCTGTGAATTCTATCCAGCATATTTTTCATTTCAGATATTGAATTTTCAAATGAAAGTTTCACTGTGACTTTTCTGTATCTTTCATTTTGCTTCTTATTATTTATTGTTCTTCCCTCTTGAATGTATGGAACATATTTTTAGTAGCTGTTTCAACATCCTTGTCTGTGAATTCCATCATCTACGTCACATCTGGGTATCTTTTTACTGATTGACTTTCCCCCAAGATTCTGGGTGAATTTTCTGCTTTTTCTGCATGCATGGTTAATTTTGATCAAACGCCAGACATTGTCACTGTTGCTTTCTGGCTTCTGCGGTGCTCCTTAAAAATGTCTTGGATTTTATTCTGGTGTGCAGTTCTGAGTTATTTGGAATTAGTTAGACTCTTATGAGGCCTCTTTTAAAATGTTGTTAGGGTGGGTCCAGAACAGACTTAAGCTAAAACTAATTTACCACCATTATTCAGAAAATGCTCACGAGGATTCCACTAATGCCCAGTGTATCCTAAGATCTTCCCACACTGGCTGGTATAAACACAAGCTACCCTCAGCCCTGTGTGAGCTCCAAGGACTGTTCTGCCTGCCTCTCTGTGCAGCAATGTCCCCAGCCTCCTTTCCTTCCCTCACATACGTACACGCATTAGCCGTGCCCTGGCGGAGCCTCTCTGGAGCTCCCTCCGCCCAGCTCTCTGCCCTCCAAGTCTTGCTAGTCTGCCCTCTCTCTCCTCCATGCAATGAGACCACCCCTCTCTCACACTTTCCCTCCCCGAAGTGAGCTGGTGCAGCCATAAGCCCTGTTTCTCCCTTTCACTGCCTGTCATCAATGTGTGACAGCTGGGCTTGGTGTATTCCATCCAGCTTTCTGGTCGTTTATGGAGGAGGGTAATTCCCATGCCTGTTACTTCACAATGGCCAGAATCAGATGTCGAAAACCAAAAGTCAGTAACACTTTCAGAAGATGTTTCTGGTCTAATGTTTTTTATTTCCACATTTTAAGTAGAACCCCTAAAATCCATTCGCCTCCATGGTCATTACCAGTTCATCAAACAATAAAAAGGACGCAGTGTCAGAATAAAGGGCATTTCTCCCCAAAGCAGGACAGCTGTGGGTCTTACACCAGTTTCTAAACTTTCTTCAGTTTCCTTATTTAACCACAGACTTGAGCGTTTTCCTAGGTTAACACGGAGGACAGTATTGATTAGAGATGATGGCGATATCGTGCTGGGAATAGGAGCTGGGAACGTGGTTATTATTATTAGTGTGTGTATCTGAAGCAGAAATTGTAGCCTGACCTTCCTCTGCATCGTCCCGGCAGAATCAAGGGCAGATGTCCTGCTCGGGGAGCTGGGGTGACAGAGGGACAGGTTCTCATCACTGAGCTCCCGGGGCAGCGATCTCCACAGCTCCCTCCACACCCCTCTAGGTGTCCCCAGGTCAGCACTTCACATCAACATCATAGTGAATTCTCAGAGGGATCCTGGAGCAGGCAGCAGGTGGGCCCACGGCCGGGAGAGATTGAGCCAGGGTGAACCAGGCCTGCCGGGCACCTGGGCAGGATAATTCCTGAACACCAGCTGTTGGCCTACTTTCCTCAAACACTGGCCACATCTCCACAGTACCCACCTGTCACTCACTTCACCTGTGTCTTTAAAATCACTTCATTTCTAAAAATATCTAAAGCTATTTTAAAAGAAATTTATGTCACTGCCATCAGTGGGAAATCAGTATCATTTCTTTTTTTAAAAAAAACCCTCAGGGCCCCATGAAAATAATACACTCTCATTAAATTCTAGCCAGATGGTCCTGCTTTCTGGAGGCTTTCTTTATTTATTAAGAAGAGTGACCAGCAACTTCTGGAGAGGTACTGGGTCATAATAATACCTAACTTGGAGGGCTTCCCTCGGGGTCCAGTGGTTAAGAATCCACCTGCCAATGCAGAGGACATGGGTTCAATCCCTGGTCTGGGAACTAAGATCCCACATGCCACGGAGCAACTAAGCCCAAGCATCCCAACTACTGAGCCTGTGCTCTAGAACCTGAGAGCTGCAACTACTGAAGCCTAAGCACCCTAGAGCCTGTGCTCTGCAACAAGAGAGGCCAACCTTGTTGAGAAGGTGAGAAGCCCGTGAACAGCGATTAGAGAGTAGTCCATGCTCACCCCAGCTAGAGAAAGCCTGTGCACAGCAACGAAGACTCAGTATAATCAAAAAAATATTTTTTAAAATTACCTAAGACTTTCTCTTAGATATAACTGGAAACTTTGAAAAAGATTCTGCAGCACCCAGTTAAATGTGGCTGTCATCAGGTGGAAGATGAAACTCAAGTAGAGAGAAGGCGGAGGACCGAGTGACAGACAGCAGAGCTGAGGGGCCTGAGCTAGAGGGAGGGCCTGTTCAAATCAAGGACTTCCACTGGCTCAGGAAGCAAGACCCTGGAGTCCCCAGAGTGGCAGTGTGGGCTGAGGTGGGAGTGCTTCGTGGTGCAGCCACTGTGGGACATGTTCTGGCATCCTACTCACTGTACAACCAGTTCAGTTCAGTCGCTCAGTCGTGTCCAACTCTCTGCAACCCCATGAATCACAGCACGCCAGGCCTCCCTGTCCATCACCAACTCCCGGAGTTCACTCAAACTCATGTCCACAGAGTCGGTGATGCCATCCAGCCATCTCATTCTCTGCCGTCCCCATCTCCTCCCACCCCCAATCCCTCCTAGCATCAGAGTCTTTTCCAGTGAGTCAACTCGTCGCATGAGGTGGCCAAAGTATTGGAGTTTCACCTTTAGCATCAGTCCTTCCAATGAACACCCAGGACTGATCTCCTTTAGAATGGACTGGTTGGTCTCCTTGCAGTACACGGGACTCTCAAGAGTCTTCTCCAGCACCACAGTTCAAAAGCATCAATTCTTCGGTGATCAGCCTTCTTCACAGTCCAACTCTCACATCCATACATGACCACGGGAAAAACCATAGCCTTGACTAGACGGACCTTGGTTGGCAAAGTAAGGTCTCTGCTTTTTAATATACTATCTAGGCTGGTCATAACTTTCCTTCCAAGGAGTAAGCGTCTTTTAATTTCATGGCTGAAATCACCAACTGCAGTGATTTTGGAGCCCCCAAAAATAAAGTCTGACACTGTTTCCACTGTTTCTCCATCTATTTCCCATGAAATGATGGGACCAGATGCCATGATCTTTGTTTTCTGAATGTTGAGCTTCAAGCCAACCTTTTCACTCTCCTCTTTCACTTTCATCAAGAGGCTTTTGAGTTCCTCTTCACTTTCTGCCATAAGGGTGGTGTCATCTGCATATCTGAGGTTATTGATATTTCTCCTGGCAATCTTGATTCCAGCTTGTGCTTCTTCCAGCCCAGCGTTCCTCATGATGTACTCTGCATATAAGTTAAATAAGCAGGGTAACCATATATAGCCTTGACGTACTCCTTTTCCTATTTGGAACCAGTCTGTTGTTCCATGTACAGTTCTGACTGTTGCTTCCTGACCTGCATACAGGTTTCTCAAGAGGCAGGTCAGGTGGTCCGGTATTCCCATCTCTTTCAGAATTTTCCACAGTTTATTGTGATCCACACAGTCAAAGCCTTTGGCACAGTCAATGAAGCAGAAATAGATGTTTTTCTGGAACCATAAATCCCCACAAATCTGTCCAGAGCAGCTGGGCGTGGGGCTGAGATAGACAGACACGCCAGCCCGAGTGCAAGGGCTCCTGGCAGTACTAAGTGGAGCCTGAGAACCAGAATCACTCAGAGGCCTGCTTCAGGTAGACAAGCACGTCCATACACAGAAAATCACCCGACTGTCAGGAGGACACAGAACTAATGCCCGCGGCGAGACGATGTGGCTGTGGATGCACTGTGAGCCGTGAAAGAAGACAGACCTAAAGGGGACATGGAATCATTCCACCTCAGTGACACTGCAGAAAAGGCAAAACTGATCTCCAGGGACAGAAATCAGATGGGGGCTGCTGGGGGCTGGTGACGGCAAGGGTCGACTATAACAGGAATTCTTGGGGGTGATGGGACCTTCTGTGTGTTGACTGTGGCAGTTACACAATTGGACGTGTTTGTTACTCAGGACAGCACAGTGAAAAGGGTGGATTTTACTGATGTAGTTTATATCCCAATAAGGCTGGCTTAAACAGCAACATACATCAGATAAAAGCCATCTCCTGTTGCAGATGTGTTAGCATCTCTACATTACTCTTGGGATAAAAGGCAGCTCCCCTCCTCGGACTCTGAGCCCTGGGGGTCTGGCCTCCTCTTCCCTCTCCTCCTGGTCCTAAGGGCTCCTGCACACTCTGTTCCTTGTCTCAAATGCTCTCCCTACACCCTTCCCACATCCTTCCTTCCCAAGCTTCAGACCCTCATCCCCACCACCCACCAGAAGAGGCTCCGGTCTTGTATTCATGGGTCTTTCCCTCCATCACAAGTCGCAATCACACCCCTGCTCAGCTGCGTGCCTGATGGGTAACTATCTCCCCATGAAGGACACAACATCTCTGTCTCATCACTGATGCCGGCCCTTGCTACAGAGCTTGTCACACAGCGCGTGTTCAGTAAGTTCCCAAATAAGAGGATGAATGAATGAACAACTAAGTTCTGGAGAAAGGAAACACACAAAGTAACTTCTCTGCACTCCATTCTTTAGCGAAAGAATATTCTATTGAAAAGGACGCTGGGCAAGGTAACAGAGCCCCCCTCCTGGGCTGTTGCAGACCAGGGGAAGGGCAGGTGACACAGAGTCCTACCTGTCACGGCACAGGTCCCGGGTCCCCAGTTCAGAGCTTGTTGTCGGCCTGAAAAGTAGGAGGGGAAAAAAAAAATGTTAACCGCTTTGCTGGAATCCAGTCTTTCCCAACTGCCTGACTCTGCTCAGCCTAAAACCAGCAGAAAGCGTTTGCCCAAGCCTGGTGCCTGCTTCAACACCAGGTGTCTGAGTTTAAGACCAAACATCAGTCTTTTGAAGCTGAGGTTCTGTTAAGGCCTGGCTTAAACAACAGGGTCAGTGAGAGGCTTATGAAAAGGATTTGAGAGGCTCCCTGTGCGCCAATTAGCTCTTACAAAACTGTGTTTTGATGAGCACCGTGCTGATGAATCAGCTCCACGTGGCTCCCTTCCCCTGGAAACACCCTTGGGCCTGAGAATGAAGGCGGGTGGTGGGGAGAGGTGGGGGCCCCACTGCAGCACAGGTTTTGCCAGATTCCTGATGGAGGGAGGGGGTGAACAGTTGAACACATCTGGCTGATATAAAACATAGCTGGAATCATCCTTCCTTGAAGCAAATATTATTCTCATTAAAACATAGATCATCCGTTGGGAGGAGCCAATGTTGAGGAGGGCGGCACAGAGAATCCCTTTGGTTACATGCGGCTGTGCTTAGCAGGCAGAATGGGGAATGGAAGCCTGGCGCCACTCCTGCCCCTAGTCTGGTCTGCCCAGTGAGACTCACTTCACAGCCAGTGAGCAACCAGGGTCCTGGCTCCGCCCTTCCAGCTGGGTCTCTGGGCTGCCCTCTTGCTGGAAGCCGCCTTCCTGATTCTCTACCAGGTCCTAAGCAGGCGCTCTCAACTCAGAGACATTCTGCCGTGTGAGGGCCGTGATGTGTGTTGCCTGGTCAAATGCCAGCATTGACGCTGCGTGAATGGGGTAGATGTGGTGACTACCTGCAACCAGCCAGCTCCAAGTCAGGGAGGTTACTCTTCGTAACGCAGGTTGGCCCCATTCACCCAGTTGGAGGTCTTGTGAGCAAAAACTGAGGTTTCCCAGAGAAGAAAAAATTCTGCCTCGCGACTGGACAGAAGAGACACCCTGATCTACACCATAACAGACACCCTTCCAGGACTTCCAGCCTGCTGACCTCCCCTACAGATTTTGGCCTGTGAACCCCATGGTCCTTATGATAAAATGAATCTGTTGCTCTCTCTGCAGACAGGATAGATAGACAGACAGACAGACAGACTACATAATTGATAGACATCAATAGATGACAGATATCCTCTTGGTTCCACTTTTCTGGGGAACCCTGGGTGATCTGTCAGTCCCCCGAGGCTAGCCCTTGAAAACCCCTCACCCACATGGTAGTACAGACTGGTGGTTAAAATGGCACCTCTGGTTTATATGAAGCTCTGAACAGGCAAAAGTAATCAGTGATGACAAAAATCAGGACAGTGACTGCCTCAGTAGGGTGTGGGCAAGGACTGACTGGGTAGGGGGCACTTTCTGCAGGGGATGGGAAATTCCACATGCTGATGGGGAGGGGTTTACAGGAGTCTGCTTGTGTTAAAACTCAGCAAAAGGTACACCTAACATTTGTGCAGTTCACTGCATGGGAAGATTACTTAAAAACACAAATATTGAACTCTAGTTGGCAGAATATGCGCTCAACTGCTTAGGGGCCAAGCATACCGGTGTCTGCAGTGGCTGTATGAAATGCACACAAAAGTAAGGTGAATCCACAGACGGAGAGAGGGGTGGAGAGCTAGAGAGACAGCTGATAAAGAGACTGCAGCTCGATGTCAATGGTGGAATCAAGTGGTGGGTATGCGGGTACTTGTGGTACCATGGACCAAGCAGCTGAGGTGTGGTGTGGTCAGACAGCTCGAAGTCCTGAGCCTTGAATGCTTCTGAATGCTGGACTCCTATGTACCTCACTGAGAAGGTGACAGGATGGGGAAGCAGACCTCAGCAGCAACATCCTCAGCCCATGACCTTCAACAAGCATCAGGGACATCATGTTGGAGGCCTCTTTGGGACCAGGATGATCTAGACAAGTTACAGTCACCTGGGGCAGTGGAAGCCAAGGGCTGGGGTATCCCAGACTAGCAGGGGTGTGCGTGTTATGTTGACAGGCTGCCTCTTGGGGGAGGCATTCAAGGTGAGCGAGACTTCAGTGGCGAGACATGGTCTGGATTGCATAAAAGATGTTCTGTGATACAAGATTCCGATCCATGGTGGTTCTACCCTTCCACAAGACTACAGATACAGAGGGTCCCATTTGCCTACCACTTGCCCTGAGCCAAACTGGAAACCACACTTGCTGCAGATCAAGATCCTGCCTTGTTGAAAGGGCCCCTGGCCCATCTCCGCTTTCAATGGACATATGCTCTGTTCAGTCAGAAAGAATTCCACAGATCACCATCTGGAAACAGAAGGCAAGGACTTGGAAGGTTTATCCTGACCCAGTCCTATTTTCTTGTCACTTCCCCTGATGACCAAGGGCTCAGAGGCAATGAAACAGTGTGAAATGATATGGCCAATAAGGAGACTATGTTGTAATGAGCCAGGAGAACATGGTTCAGACTCAGAAAGGAAGGACACTCACTTCCAAAGTATCAGTGATGCCCTTATTAACGGCTAAGTTTAACCCATCCCCCACCCATCCACCCATCCACTCATCTATCCATCTATCCATCACCCATCCAACTCTAGAGCCTTACTTTGCTATACCCTTGCTACATGCTTGGTTTATAAAATTGTAGTCTTTGGCATAGAGGAGGCTCTAAGTATTTCTTGTGTAGTTGGATTATAAGATATCATGTGTATCCTTAAGGAGCAAGTGAAACAAATTAGTTATGCCGCAAATGGGAAGCTACAAAATACCATGAGGGTGACAGTACAACCTATCGAGCTGATGAAGACACTCGTGAGAGGAAAAGGAGGTGTGGAATATAATTTCTTAAATATATACCTTTTTGAAATATCTATTTATTGTCTGACATTTCTATTTTCTTTACTGGCAGACCTATGAAATAGTTCTATTTAAAATTTATTATCCAAAATAAATTATTACAAGTCTATATCCATATAGATTAAAGGAAAACTTTTAAAAATATTCTTTGCACTGATTATCTGGACATTTGAAAAAACAAGCAGAGTAATTACTCTTGCTCCATACTCACAAACTTTGATTTCTTTTTAAAGTTTATCTGGGCTTTAATACAATGTCACTGATTTTTTAAAAGAATATCTTTTAAAGTTATTTACTAGTTTCATTTTTTCATAAATTATCCCCAATCTTCCTCAGTGTTAAACATTGTGATTAATAAATTCAAGATTGTTGACACTCTTGACTGGCTGTCTGTAAAGTATAATATTTTATTGAGAAAATTCTCTTCCTACAGGTGTTGACAGACCTGGAAACTCAGCACAAATCTGGCCAAGTGGAAGATTTCCTCAGTTCTAATTTTTCCATGTGGGAAGATGAGTCTATTTCAGCCTGGATATGTGGTCAGGGTCTGTTTTGACTCTAGTCAGAGAACCTCTCATCAACAAATATTTCACAAGTCGAAATTCATCAGATTGTCTCTATTTATGATGCTTTTCAATGTTTCACCAAATTTAAATGCTTCAAAAATCTTAGCTATCTCAAGTGCATTCCATTTGGGTACAGAATGTAAATATATCCAACTTTAAAATATGGACCTCATCAGAAGATTCTTCCACTGGCTCAGAACATTCCATAGTGAAGTGACAGCACTGCTCCTGAAGATCCCACAGCAGGACCAAGCATGCAACTTCCCTGGTCCTCCCATCAGCATCTTTAACATGTCAGCACCTTTCAGTGAGCAAATTTGCTCTGTGGCCATTGTGCTTCACTAAAAGCTTCCTGAACTGAAGCTTTCTGGCACAAACTTCACTGAAAAATTTGGAAGTTCCCAGTGGATTTTGAGTAAACGGCACAACGAATTTAAAGGGCTCACTTACAGAACAATTAAATGCCACTGTGCACACTTTATTTACAAAGGATCCCCTCCTGCGCCTGGCCGATAAGGATGGCAATTAACCCCAGGGAGAGGGATGACGCCCTGCTGCATCCGCTTTCATTTTAATTCAGCATCAGCTGCATCCCAGGGCTTTGTGGTCCAGCCCCTCCACTTCTCACTCGTGCATCGTAACAAACAGCCTGAGCTCCTCTCACGATGTGGAGGATTTCCTGAAGCAGTTATCACTTGCTGGGCAGCATCGCTGATTCCAAGCATATTTCTGCACCATAGATGTCTCAATTTGGCCAAAGCCTTGTTGTCAGAACGATGTGTGCTCCGCCAGAATTTGAATTTGTGTTATCACTGTAAAAATAAATCACTGTACCTTCAACGTTGAACTTTTAAACTGAATCAGAGAAACCCTTTGCATTATTTCCTATGTTGCATGCTGCCCCACTGGCTGGTTGCCTGGGGTTTCAGGCATCCTTGGGCCACTGGTGAGGATGGCACAGCGGCCAGGAAGCAGAGGCTAGCAGGTCAGTTCCATGTCTTAAAAATGCATTCATTTTTAAAATCTTTAAGCCCTTGCTAGATTGTTTTACCACCCAAATCTCCGTGTTTTGGGTGTTCCCTGTCTTTGTTTTTGATGTTCCCTGGCTTTGCTTCGGAGGAGGGTTAGAGAGTGTTAAGAGACAGGGCTAGCTAGTGCCTGGCCCAGGCTCCCTCCTGGTTACACCGCTGTCTGTGACCAGGGGCAGAGCCTTCCGGGCTCGCATCTGTGACGACAAGAGAGCTCTTGCACAATGGGAGACACGAAACAGCCCCTGGAATATGGCAAATAATTTTTAATTATAGGAAGAATGTTAAGATAAATATTTAGAAGTTTTGATGGAATGCAGCTCTGTTTCAAAGGAAAATGAAATGTCGGAAAAACCGGCTCAACTGCTATTTTCATTCCCAGAAACCTCGCTGGATGCAGGAACCAGGTGGAGAAGATGTTCTCCTGCTCCCTGTGCCCCAGATCACGGTTCCACATTGCTGACTCACCCCTCCTTCCTTGGCCTCTCTTCTGCCCCCCCGAGGCACCAACCTGTCACCCAGGAGCTCCAAGAACAGTGGGTAGACACCCACACCCCTCACATGACCGGGACAGGCCTCTTGGAAGCCAGCACCCTGCCCCTGGGCAGGGACGGCTGGTCCCTCCTTGTCCACAGTGTATGGCCAGACAATGTAAGTGCCCAGCCCAGTGTCACACTGGAAAGCACAGCATCCTTCCCTCAGCTCCAGCCCGAGTTATCCAGGGCAGCCCAAGGACCAGGCTGTGAGCTCCAGAGACAACTCCCAACAGGCAGGGCACCTGCAGAGGAGCGGAATGACTGCGTGGATGGCTGACAGGACCAGTTCCCTCGGACGGAGTTAGGCTTGGGAGGCAGCAGATGGCCTCGCATCTTATCCTGGAGGAGGAAGAACCCGGCACCCCGAGCGGGCGAGGGTGGGGCTGGAGAAGTCCTTCGTGGCAGAGGGAGGGAGGGGGATCAGAGCAGAGGGGAACTGGGCCCAGACTCAGCCCTGACCAGGATGGCCAGTCCCCGCCCTGAGGGGGTCTACAGTGACAGAATGACGCTGCTGGCTCAGGGGCTGTGGGGGGGTGTGAGCAGCCAGGACTGGCTCCATCTCTGGCGCTGGCGGCTCTGGTCAGGGAGGGCTGCCTACAGGGAGGACCTGCGCTCTTCTTCACTAGCCCCACCTCAAACCAAATCAGACTTTCCTGAAGCACCCACCCACTGAGCCATTTCTGATCCCCAAGAGAGTTAGCATGGTGTGGTCGCTGACAGTGGTTTGGGGGACCTCAGGACGGTGATGAGGGAGGGGGAGGCAGTGTCCACCTTTGAGGGGACAGCACTGACCTTGACGGGAATGGCAATGTAGGGGACAAGTCTCAGTTGCCCCACAAGCAGCAGCTAAATTGGAAGGGTACCTCCCGGCAGGACACACTCTAAAGATGTTGCTGGGGTTTTGCTCAGGCAGTGGAATTCGGCACCAAGTGTGGAGTAAGAGAAGCACCCAGAGGTATGATGTGCCCTCATGAAATGATGAGTCCCAGCATGCACCCAAGCTCCCAGGTGCTCCTTGGGCCCGGGGGCACAGAACAGACTGGGAGAAAGAAGGGGCTGTGAGGTGGTGGCCTCAACTTCAGCCCACAGCCCAAGGCAGAGCGATACAACTGTGGCCCTGAGCTGGAGCCGACTGCAGACAACACCCGTGGGCTGGCTGCCTGGTGCCCAGGCAACTTCTCAGGGGGATCAAGGAGCTGGAGGATGAGCCAGCCCTGCAGGGGTAGGAGAGTCTGTGTGGGCAACGGGGACCCAGCAGGGAAATCTGGGCAAAGCGGCCTCCCTGGAAACCACTGTGGGGGCCATGTTTTCTCTGAGCCTTTGTTGCTTTGTTACCAAGGACGTTCTGTTCCAGCTCCCTACCCCTCACCTGAGATCATCATCCATCTTTTCGAAAAGTCAGAGTAATTCTTTCCATCCCTTTTGGCCAGGTTGGGTGTATGCAGGCCAGGTCGTGTTGGCATGGCAACAAGACAGGCCGGGAAGAGGGAAGCGCTACCTCGATGCTCAGCAATGGCTGTGCCGCCCCCTCCTCCCAGCCTGGGCCTCTTCCAGGGTGAACGCCCGGCTCCTGTGTCCACACCATCACTGATGCTCTGTGTGCCTGCTGGGTGCCAGGCCACATATGGGAAGGCCCTTCCCTGAACCTTCGTGATCTCAATATGATGCAGGCATTCATCTTTTTAATGCGTTCATTTACTTTTGGTTGTGCTGGGTATTCGTTGCTGAGAGGGCTTTTCTCTAGTTGTGGCAAGTAGAGGGCTACTCTCTAGTCGTGGTACACAAGCTTCTCACTGCAGAGGCTTCTCTTGTTACAGAGCATCGGCTCCAGGCACGCAGGCTTCAGTAGTTGTGGTGCATGGGCTTAGTTGCTCTGCAGCATGTGGGATCTTCCAAGATCAGGGATCAAACCCATGTCTCCTGCCTTGATGGGGGGATTCTTCACCACTGAGCCACCAGGGAAGCCCCAGGCATTCATTTTATCCTGAATTTAGAGACTCAAATATGACACTAGACCTCGTGTGTATGTTCGATTGGTTTTCAACAAGGATGACAAGATGACTCAATGAGGAAAGGACAGCCTTTTCAACAAATGGTGCTTCCAACCAGACACCCACATGCAAAAGGATGAAGTCGGACCCCTACGAAATAGCATATAAAAAAATTAACTCTAAAAGACTCAAAGACCTAAATGGAAGAGTTAAAACTGTAAGTCTTAGAAAAGTAAAGGTGTGAATCTTTGTGACCTTGGATTAGACAACAATTTCTTAGATATGACACAAAAAGCACAGCAAGCAAATTAAAAATTAAGTAATCAAAATTAATAATTTTGTGATACAAAGGACATCATCAAGAACGCGAAAGACAAGGCATGAGAGGAAATACTTGCAAATCATATACCCGATCTAGAATATATAAGTGAAAGTAAAAGTCACTCAGTCGTGTCCGACTATTTGTGACCCCAGGGACTATACAGTCCGTGGAATTCTCCAGGCTAGGATACTGGAGTGGGTAGCCTTTCCCTTCTCCAGGGGATCTTCCCAACCCAGGAATCGAACCCAGGTCTCCTGCGTTGTGGGCAGCTTTTTTACCAGCTTAGCCACAAGGGAAGCCCAAAAAGAACTCCTAAATTCAAATAATAAAAAGACAAAGAAAATATACAAATGGGCAAGAAGCACACGAAAAAGATGTCTTCTTTCACTAGCTGTCAGTGAAGTGCAACAAGATACCACTTCATTCTCTTTATAATGGTTACAGTCAAAAAGATAGAGAACCAGAAGTATTGGTGAGAATGGGGGGAAATTAGAAACATTGCTGTTCCAAGAGTTCTTCAAAAGATTAAACACAGAGTTACCCTCTGACCCAGCAATTCCACTCCTGGATATATACCCAGGAGAAGTGAAAACACCTCCACGCCAAAAATATGTAATGTTTGTTGCAGCATTATTCATAATAGGTGAATAACCAAAACAACCAAAATGTCCACCAAATTAATGGATAAGCAAAATGGGGCCCATCTGGACAATGGAATTTCACTCAGCCATACAAAAGAATGGCACAGGCTTCATTCAGCACGGTGCACCTTGAGAACATCATGCTAAGTGAATGACACACACACAAAAGACCACATATGATTTGATTCCATTTACATGAAAGGTCCAAAACAGGCAAATCCATAGAGACAAAAAGATTCATGGTTGCCAGGGGTCGGGGAGTGATTGCTGATGGGGACAAGGTTTCCTTTTGGGATGATAAAATGGTTCTGAAATTGACTGTGGTAATGGCTGCACAACTCTGTGAATATACAACAAACCATTTGATTGTATACTTGAAATAGGTGAACTGTACAGTGCATGAATTATATCTCCATAAGGCTGTATCAAGAACAACTGAGGCCCAATATAGTAATCAACAGACCATGTTCCACACAAAGGGCAGAGGCAGGACTTGAACTCAGGCCCTTTGGGTCAAAGCTCTTCACGGCCTGCTCTGTTGCCTCCTGTAGACTTACGCCTTTGAATAAGTTCTAACTCTGGACTTTCTCATCACCAATCATCTAGCCCCACATGATATTCAATCCATGGTCCACATGTGTGGTCTACATGTGAGCTGTAGGAGGTCACAGCCACAGAAACTCAGGGGCACTGTCCTGAAAGGGTCTTTAAAAATCACTGTGTCAGCCTCCCTTCTCCTCCTGGAGAAGCTCTCTTTGTGTCCCCAGTGGGACCATCCACCATCTCCTGAGGCAAGCCCTCCACCTCACTTGCCACCATGTTGCATTGTTTAGCAGGACCAGTCATTCTGGAACTCAAACCCTGATGAGGCAGCAATGACAATGCATTCCAAACACTCTAGCTGCCTGCCAGAAGCTGTCGTAAATCCCTTCATGGAGGAAGATGACATTTTCCTAGGCCTTGAGTTATCTCTATATTGTTTCATTTACAATAACCAGCACATCATCAAAAATAATCTGGCATTTAAGGATTTGGGACAACATGATAAAAAAAATCAAGAGAAACTACAGACAATAGAAATAGAGCCATAGAAGATGGAAAATGAGTTATTCAAATAATGAACTTTCAATAATCCCTTAAAATACTGAAGGAAATAAAAGACAAGATTGAGAATTTTGGTACAGTGGAAACTATAATAAAGAATCAAAGAAAAGTTCTAGAACTAAGAAATATAATAACTGGAATTTAGAACTTAATAATTAGCTCTAACTAAAGAATTAGTAAGCTGGAAGATAAAATAAATTTTGCAGATGAAAATAATTATTTTAGCTATTCTAGTGAATGTATATTGACATTGAGCACCTTTTCATATGCTTATTGGCCATCTGGAGATTGTTTTAATGCAGTGCCTATTCAAAAGTTTGGGTATTAAAAAAATTAGGTTATCTGTCTTTTTTAGAAATAATAATATTTATTAGAGTTTGACAACTCTAAAAGAGTATTTTAATTTCTATGATAACCTAAAAGAACAACAAAGGTGCTTATCAAGCTAACAAAGGGGAGTATAAAAATATTACAAAGTTTATAAAGGCAAGAAAGGAGAGAAAAAAACAACACAGAATAATCAAGATAAATTAAAAACACATGGTAACTTAAATAGATTGGAATGTTAGATGAAACCCCTAATATATCAGTTATCACATGAAATGTACACAGACTAAATGGTCAAGTTGAAAGACAAAGACGGTATCTTTTGTCAATGGAAAAATATAACTTTTCATCCAAATAAATGACTGTCTTACAAGCATGTTTTTGGTCTTTGTCCATCTCTCATTGTCACTACACAGGGAGAAGCAACCTGCAAACATGCTCTCATTTAGCTGGGAACGTCTCATGATTATCACTGATAAGACTGTTTTGCTTTGCTACTAAAAAGTTAGTTCATTCAGCTAGACAAATTCCCTTTCTAAAAGGAAGGTTATCGCTTCTACTTGTCAAGATCATTTAAATAATGTGTTTTTAAAATCAGATCTGACATCCTTGCAATTTCCCTTTACAGTTCCCACACCTTAGTCTATCCTTGCCTCTGGAATAGTGGTTAATGTCTCAAGTTCTGCCTGAGTTTGAGTCCTGACACTTAGTCCAGACGTGGGACTCAGTTCAGGTTGAAGAATTCATTTCATCCCCCTGGACCTCTGTTTCCACATCTGTAAAATAGGATAACGGTCTCTACCTCAAAGAGTCATTGAGTGGATTAAACAACCAAAAGCACACATCACACTTAATGAAGACCGTAATTATTATGACTATAATGTGGTAATTTTATTAGTGCTACCCCCTCCCCTTCTTGATCTGGTCATTTCCTCCCCATCTCCTGTCAAGGTTCCATTCAGAAACTACTGGGAATTCCCTGGCAGGCCAGAGGTTAGGACTCCAGCCTTTTACTGAAGGGGGTGTAGATTCAATCCCAGGGAACTAAGATCCCACAAGCCACACGGCCAAAAAATAAATGAGAAACTACTCCTCCCGGTGACCCCTGCCTGGCCAATCACCCCACCTCATGCACACACAAACAACAACTCTGACCCTCACAGTCTTGTGCTGCAGACGGGTGTCTAGAGGAATATAATTCACTCACATTGGAAGCAAAAGACCCACAAGAGTGAGAAAGGGATGATATATTTTCCTCTTCCCTTGATTCAGTGCCATGGAGTCACATCTTACACATGAGATTGTAAAGTCAAGTCACAGCTGGGTAGTCAAAGTGTCCCTTGACACATGTGTTTGGTATACACACCCCGGTACCAGGTCTTGCCCACCAAAGGTGGAGACCCACAGGGCCAGGCAAAGAACGGATCAGAGGACCAACCTGTGGGCCTTCGAGCTGCTTGCATTTGTGGGGGCACCAGCCAACCCCAAGAAGCAATACTGGCAGCAGCAAGGAACAAGAGCCAAACGAGGGGGCAAGAAGCCCAGGGTCCTGCTCAGCAGCATGACGTACTTTGCTCTGTCCCTGACATCTTTCCAGTCCGGTGGCACAAGCAGGGCGGAGCTCAAGGAGAGGACAGGGAGAAGCGGAGCTGCATTCTATGAGGGGAGGAGCCCCTCCTGGGACTCAGCTAGGCGTGCGTTGGGGAGGCTGCCGTGCAGATGACTATGGGGGCCCTGCTGTGTGTCAGGCATCGAACGATCCCGAAAACACCATGTGGATCAGATGGTCTGTTTCATCCAGTAGATTCCACTGTCCTCTCTGAAAACCAGTGGGGAGTGGATGTTTCCGAGGAGAGGTCTCTCCACCCTCTGTCTAGCTCGTGCAGAGGCTCATCCACGCGTGTGGTCCACACGAGTGGCTAAGGAAAGGGAAGAGCATATCCGCCCACAGTGAGGTGACAGGAGCACACGTGCCCGCCTCTGAAGACGCGCCTGCTTCCTGCTGTTCTGGGTCCCACCTCCACTCGGGGAACATCATGGTCAGAAACAGCCCTGGCGGCCTCTTCCACATCCACGCACGCAGGAAAAGCACTCTGCTCCATCCATGCGTCTGCAGTGCCCTGAGTCACCCTTGGTCAGCCACGGAACTCACTATCACACTCTGGACCCTGCAATGTCACAAACCCTAGGCAGCTCTCTCTTAGCCCCTCTCTTACTGGAAAAGGAGGTTGCCCCATGCGGGTGCCCAGGTGCCTCCCTCAAGGTGCCCAGGTGCCTCTGCCTCCCTGCCCCAAGCAGAACCCGCAGCACCCCTACACCCTGGGTCAACAGCACAAGGGGAGGTGGGGGCGCCTCCCACATGGCTAGCCCACTGGCCCAACAAGGGGTCAGACTCGCCCTCCTAGAGAGTCACCCAGGCCTGGAGGGGCAGGAGTCGGATCTGTCAGCCAGCAGACCACCTGCTGTGCAGAAAATGCACTGCACCGCATGGCCAGGACAGGCAGCCTCCCATTCTCTTGGCATTAGAGCTTCCAGTAAGCAAACTAGAGCCAGGAGGGGCCGTGTGAGCCCAGCAGATTAACAGGATCGGGAGGAACTTTGACGTACAGTGTCGGCCAGAGAGCATAGAGCACCTTGAAAGTGGCATCTAAATGCACACACCAACACTTAGAGGTGCTTCGGCTCAGCAATCGCACTCCTAGGTGTGTGGGTGCAGATGTTGTTGGAAACCTAGTCAGACACGATTACAACCAAGGGGCTCTGGGCAAAGGTTTCAGTGCATCCAAGGTGCAGGCTCCAGCCTCCCCTCCCTGCCCACCCATGATGGTGAGAAAGATCCCATTTGGGGTAGATTGGTGCCCTCACCTGGGGTTCCGGAAATGGTGCTGGACAACTGGTGCAGTTCCTCTACACTTGGGGTGGCGGGAGCTCCAGAACGAAGCCCCTCCGGTGGGATGGCTTGGACCCCCCCAGGCTCCCCAGCCCCCAGCGGGATGATGGTTTGGCTGCAGGTGCCAGTCGGGCCAGGGTAGCAGGGGCACCCATAGCACCGGGCGCCTCCCCAGAGAGTGAAACGTAGGAGGCGGCATTTGGAGCAATTCCTCTAGACAGAAACTTGCCCTGGGTCCAAAATCATCAGTGAAAACCCAAATGGTGTAAGTCTGGCCACTCGTCAGATGGCTGTTTGTGCAGGAAACGTGCAGTGAGTGTTCACAGCAAGACTGTTCCCAGAGCTGCGTGCGGGTCTCCAGATTCCCGGAAAGTGACGGCTTCTCTGGAAGTGAGGTTATTTTCGAGGAAGGGAAGGGATTTAGCGATTGCTAAGTACTCTGGTTTTTAAAAAATTCCAAAACCCAAAATTCCATACAGAGATCCAGGTAGAAGTTAATGGTTTTTCCCAAGTAGCATGGACAGTTGGAATAAAGCATTTGGAGGGTGACTGGCTTCCCTGTGACTCAGTCGGGGCTGGCACTGACACAGGTCGGGAGGAGGCCCAGAGGAGGCCGGCCAGCAGATCCCCACAGCTGCCCAGGCCCCGGCCACCTCAGCACCAGGAGGGGAAAACACCAGAGAGGGCCAGGACCCTCAGAGACCTCACCAAGACTGGGGAGCCAGCCGAGAGGGTGTATATTTGCTCCAGAGCAAAGCAGAGCCTGGTGTGGAATTTTAGCCAAATGTTAACTTCTTTTTTAACACATTTAAAAATGAAACCTTTCTCTTGCTCATTTCTCAGGATTGTTTTGCCATCAACAGCCTAAACCGCCTGCCCTCTCCCACCTCCCACCTCACCCACCCAGTTGCGGTTTTCTCGACTGTCAGCTCTCCACTGGGTTCACCCCATTCCCCACCCCTGCCCCTGGAAGCTGGGGAAGCAGGAGTTCTCATTTTTCACAGCACGAGGGCACTGAGAGTAGAGCAGAGCATGCATGGTTGGTGCAGGAAACACACCCTGCACTGTAGAAGCGCCCCTGAGCAAGGACGTGTCTCCTGGGTGTCCAGGGCCCCTCACTCTGTCCCGAGAAGAAGCATCTGTGCTTTTGTGGTGGTGAACCTGGGGATGCCCATACTTAGGTGCCTAAAGTGACATGATGCCTCCTGCCCAGCGTGGGACCCATTTCCTGTGAACTGCAGTTTCTGATTCTCAAGTGGCCCTAACAAGGGAGCCCCTGAGAATGTTTAACAGAACTCGAGTGGCCACACAGAGCACCTCTGCTGCTATTGAAGGACGATCCCGTGAAGGATGAGGGTGCTCCACGTCAGCGCCAGCAACCACACGGAGGACACTGGGGCTCTGGGCTGACAGACACACCTGGTTGTAACAAATGACTTCAGCAGAGGCAGATTCAACTCTTGTCCTGGCGGAGAGGTCTTGTCCAGAGTCTGTGTCCCCAGGAACTTTCCAACCCCCAGCCCCACACAGTGTGGCACCCAACCTGCAACCAGTTCAAAGCAGAACAGTCTGTGGCCAGCTCAGCCTCAAGGCTCCATGGGGGACACTCACACACTTGCAGTGTGCGCTTCACTTTTGTGTGCTGTGTTGTTGCTAAGCTACCGAATACATCAGGCTGAATGACATGTGACCTTTCTAGACTGACCAAGGTTCCCTAAGCCAGCTGTCAGAACCACTCTAAAGGGTGGGGGCAAAGACATGTCTGAAGTTACTGGGGGCAAAATAGCTCTCTCCTTCCCTCTTTGTTTTGTTGTTGGGTAACAAGAAATCTCCAGACTAATATCCATCATTTTTATAAATATCGTGACAATTAGGTGACTTTTTGCTCCATGAATTTCACAGAGGCCGAGAGTAGCTTCTGCAGCTGGGGGAGGCGGCTGAGAGTATGTGTTTACTGGGGAACAGAGCATTGCTTTGGGAAGATGACCAAGTTCTGTGGACGGTGGTGGTTGTAGGTGCACAACAAGGTGAATGTACCTGATACCTCAGGCAAATTTTATGGTGTGTGTATTTTACTACAGTAAAAATGAAAACATAAACAAACCAAGGGCCCAGACAGAGCCCTCCCACCGCAGCCCGGTTCATCGACCTCTCCTGAGGACTCCAGGTTCCAAAGCCGGAACCCACAGCTCCCACACAGGCCCTGGCCTGCTGTCATGAACCTGCTCATGTGGGGATCTAGGCGAAATTTCTGCCGTGTGGTCAGAGGACCACCTGTAGCGGAGGTGTCTGGGGGCTGATTCACAGTGCAGATTCCTGGCACTGCTCCAGGCTCTAAATAGGCCTCAGGGTGAGAGGGGTGCAATCACTTGTATTTTAGGTTCTTGTGGCCACATGGATGTGAAAACAGCACAGAGGGCAGGTCAGTCAATGCCCGGAGGCCATGGACGTGCTTCAGAACGTTGATTCAGAAACCAAAACACAGCAGAAAGCTCCGATTGAATTCCAGAGAGGAAAGCCGCTTGAAACTGATTTTCACAAGCATTTCTTATAATATTTCATGCCCCCAGATCTCCACACTGTAACAACCTGTGTAAAAAGGTGTTAGTCTAGAGGTGACCCACAAATAGCCACGAATCCAGAGAATTTACAGAAGCATGGAGCTTGACAAGCGGGACCAATAAACCTTGCTTTCACACTTGCTGGGAGGCTGCCCAGGCAGCCGGTGCAAAGTTGGGGTCGGCAAAGGCCCTGAGAATCCTGGTCCCTGGGGGTCCCATGTGCTGCCCCCAGGCTCCCATGGTGGCCCCGAGCCCCAGCTCCTCCCCAGGAAGCTTGCTGCCAGTTTGTGAGGTGTTGAGTTCTGCCTGATCAGGAAAGAGCTGACTGGGCATCTGTCGGGGGGAGGAGGAAACGGAAGGTGAACAGCTGAGAGGTGGTCAGCCAATGCAACCAGCATGGCCAGGCCTGCGGATGCCAGCCAAGCAGACAGCTGACCAGGGACAGAGTCTCCCACCCAGAACCCGAAGTCCAGAAGGGAACAAGCAGGCTCTGGGGTCCAAACCCTGGGGAACGGGGCGGGGCAGCGGTGGGTGGCGATGAGCCCAGAACTAGGACCAGACTCAGAGGAAATGCAGGAAGGCCCCCGAGCCTCCCTACACCAGGGTGGGTGGGCCTATCGGGGGCAGGGAGTGCAGTCACTGACCCAAGTCCTGCTTCAGGAGCTGTCCTCCTGGGAGAGGAGGGTGCCAAGGCCAGCCCAGTGTGCTGCTCTGTGGGCTCCCTAGGGGACCCAGAGGGAAGGACTTGGGAGCAACTGTGGCCCCTTCCTTCATTCTGAAGATGATGTTGCAGCTGGAACCCCTGCCCTCGGGGCTCTCCCAGGGCTTTAGCACAGCAACACAGACCCAGAAGACAGCAGGTCCCCCGCAGAGGGGCGATAGAGGCACTTGACCTCAGAGGTCAGAAGGAGAAAGAAGCCAGGATATCCTGCAGCCTGTTATTTTGGGAAGAGTGCCTGGTATTTGCCTCCACACAGACTGATGGGAGAGTGAGGGGAGTGGGCCCTGAGAGAGTGAGAAGAGTGGGTTCTGAGGGGAGTGAGGGGAGTGGGCTCTGTGGGGAGTGGGCTCTGAGGGAGTGAGGGGAGTAGACTCTCAGGGGAGTGAGGGGAATGGACTCTGAGGGGAGTGAGGGGAGTGGGCTCTGAGGGAGTGAGGGGAGTGGACTCTGAGGGGAGTGAGGGGAGTGGGCTCTGAGGGGAGTGAGGGGAGTGGACTCTGAGGGGAGTGAGTGGAGTGGGCTCTGAGGGGAGTGAAGGGAGTGGGCTCTGTGGGGAGTGGGCTCTGAGGGGAGTGGGCTCTGAGGGAGTGAGGGGAGTGGGCTCTGAGGGGAGTGGGCTCTGAGGGGAGTGGGCTCTGAGGGAGTGAGGGGAGTGGGCTCTGAGGGAGTGAGGGGAGTGGGCTCTGAGGGGAGTGGGCTCTGAGGGAGTGAGGGGAGTGGGCTCTGAGGGGAGTGAGGGGAGTGGACTCTGAGGGGAGTGAGGGGAGTGGGCTCTGAGGGGAGTGGGCTCTGAGGGGAGTGGGCTCTGAGGGAATGAGGGGAGTGGGCTCTGAGGGGAGTGAGGGGAGTGGACTCTGAGGGGAGTGAGGGGAGTGGGCTCTGAGGGGAGTGAGGGGAGTGGACTCTGAGGGGAGTGAGTGGAGTGGGCTCTGAGGGGAGTGAAGGGAGTGGGCTCTGTGGGGAGTGGGCTCTGAGGGGAGTGGGCTCTGAGGGAGTGAGGGGAGTGGGCTCTGAGGGGAGTGGGCTCTGAGGGGAGTGGGCTCTGAGGGAGTGAGGGGAGTGGGCTCTGAGGGAGTGAGGGGAGTGGGCTCTGAGGGGAGTGGGCTCTGAGGGAGTGAGGGGAGTGGGCTCTGAGGGGAGTGAGGGGAGTGGACTCTGAGGGGAGTGAGGGGAGTGGGCTCTGAGGGGAGTGAAGGGAGTGGGCTCTGTGGGGAGTGGGCTCTGAGGGGAGTGGGCTCTGAGGGAGTGAGGGGAGTGGGCTCTGAGGGGAGTGAGGGGAATGGACTGTGAGGGGAGTGAGGGGAGTGGGCTCTGAGGGTTTGGTGGGAGTGGGCTCTGAGGGGAGTGGGCTCTGAGGGAGTGAGGGTAGTAGACTCTGAGGGGAGTGCTCTCTGAGGGGAGTGGGCTCTGAATGAGTGAGTGAAGTGGCTCTGAGGAGAGTGAGGGGAATGGACTCTGAGGGGTGACGGGAGTGGGCTCTGAGGGAGTGGGGGGAGTGGGCTCTGAGGGGAGTGGGCTCTGAGGGGAGTGAGGGGATTGGGCTCGGAGGGGAGTGAGGGGAATGGACTCTGAGGGGAGTGGGCTCTGAGGGGAGTGAGGATAGTGGGCTCTGAGGGAGTGAGGGGAGTGGGCTCTGAGGGGAGTGGGCCCTGAGGGGATTGAGGGGAGTGGGCTCGGAGGGGAGTGAGGGGAATGGACTCTGAGGGGTTGAGGGGAGTGGGCTCTGAGGGGAGTGGGCTCTGAGGGGAGTGGGCTCTGAGGGAGTGAGGGGAATGGGCTCTGAGGGAGTGAGGGGGTGGGCTTGAGGGGAGTGGGCTCTGAGAGAGTGAGGGGAGTGGGCTCTGAGGGGAATGAGGGGAATGGACTCTGAGGGGAGTGGGCTCTGAGGGAGTGGGGGGAGTGGGCTGAGGGGAATGAGGGGAGTGGGTTCTGAGGGAGGGAGGGGAGTGGGCTCTTAGGGAGTGAGGGGAGTAGCCTCTGAGAGAGTGAGGGGAGTAGCCTCTGAGGGAGTGAGGGGAGTGGGCTTTGAGGGGAGTGGGCTCTGAAGGAGTGAGGTGAGTGGGCTCTGAGTGCTTGTGAGGTGTACTTGCACAGCAGAGGAGTGACTGCATGCGTTGTGAGTTCCAGTTTGAAACTTCCCGAATCATTGCTCCCTAACTGCAACCAGTGATCAGCTCAATCAGCTTGACTGCACTGTGTGGCTGCTCCCCTGCAATGTGACTCACTGCTCCCACAGGGGCTCAGGTCACTTAAGGTTTGAAAATTTTTTTTCTTTAATCTTTTAAAAGGCAACAGTGGCATTTCACCAATGCCGGACGTGACAGGCTCTAGCCTGGAATTTAGGGTCACCGACAGAAAACCATGTGAAGACAGCTGCCAAGTCCAGTGTGGGGACTCCGGCTTTCGTCATTTCAACTCCGTACCCCCATCAGCAGGAGTGGCTTTGCTGGGCCACACAGGCACACACATGAGGCTCAGAGCTTAGAGTCTGGGCTCAGAGGCAAAAATTAACCCATCGTACTGCTGCATCTCTGATCTCGAAAACAAGTTGGAAAATGTATAATACGGGACTTGAAATGTAATGGATAAACGGTCAGAGTAAAGGAGGGGAGACAGAGGTTTAATCCCCCTCATGAGAGCCAAGGCAGCTGGACTCAACATGTGCTTTCCTTTATCTTCTTGCTGCCTCCCCAGGATCTCAGAGAGCTAGCTGACACCAAATAAATACTTAGTCACATTTTAGTCTATTTATGGCAATACTGTGCCTGGTTATCAAAGTTACTCAGCCCAATGGACAGACACAGCTGCAGCTGGTAGCACAAGGCAGTTCCCCAGGGGTGGAACCCCTCCTAGACCGCCCCAGAAAGCACCCAGGCTGTATACTCAGGGGTCCAGCCTCCCCCACACAGGAGGTGCAAGCCCAGGTGCATGGCCTGAGCCCTATGGTCCAGACTATGGATCATCCACCCCTTGCCTTCTTCCAAATACCACTCCTCCTGACCCAAGGTGTTTGGAATCCTTTCAGGGAGCACAGAGCTTTCATTCCACTATTAGAAACCAAACATAAAATGAGAATCCACCCACAGAAAGCAACACCTTGGCTTAACTTCAAACTAAAGTGTAAATGACTGGTAGACTCCTCACAGCTCAACAAAGTCTGGGCTTCTCTTTCTGTTAAAGCCTTCAGGGCCTCTTCCAACCCTTCCCTGTTCTATTCTTCACTTTGCACTTTGGGTTGAATTGCTCCCGCCTCCTGTCTCCCCACTTTGCCTCTGCACCCCCATATGTACCCCCTCGGCTCCCCTCTGCTTCTCCTCTGCTCCCACCTGCCCCTTCTCTGCCATCTCCCTCCTGCTGGATGCAATCAGCTCTCCATGCCTCTCTCTCCAAATACACTGGTTCTTCTTGGAACCCTCTGCTGTTTCTCCCATGCCTGGCACATGGCTGGCTCCTGGTAAATGTCTGCGAGGGAAAGAAGGGAGGCAGGCAAGGCAGGAGGCCAGGGCCAGATGCTATTGGAGGCTTCAGGAAGAGTCAGACAGCTAAGACACACAGAAACAGCAGCACCCTTGCTCTGGCTAAGGATCCAGACTGTCTCACTGACACCAAACTGTGCAAAGGCAGGGCTGGGACCATGAGCCAGCACAGGTGCCACAGCTCAGGGCACCTGATGGGCCATCAGTGTGATGGGCCATCAGTGTGATGGGCCATCAGTGTGAGCACCGCCTGGGGGATACGTGGGCTGCGGGGATAGCCCTCACGCTCCTGGCTGGCTCTCTGCCCCACTCCCCTCCTAGCTCTTGGCAGCTTGGCAGGGCAGGCATATCCGCTGGGATTTATTTGCATCCACTTTGGAACAAATGGATTTCTTCCATATTTATATCATAGAATAAACAGAGATTTTCCTGATCAAAGGCCACCCAGGCCTGGAGACGATTACCAGGAGTGTTTTCCCAACTGAGTCACGCCTTGCATTCGGGACACTAGCTCTGTCTGTGCCCAGCAAATGATCCAGTTCAGTGACCATCAGGATATTCCAGAAAGGAACAAGGCTTCACACCCTCCGGGGTACACATTCCCCACTTAAACAACAAATGGAGAGCCAAGCTGGTGGAGTCAGAGCAAGCACCCCGACACCACCATGCATGCCCCCCCAACACAGCCAGTATCCTCTCCAGACAGCCCATGAGGTATACAGGGGTGGAGGCCTGGCCTGGTGACACTTGCCAGATCACGTGACCTCAAGTAGGGGAGAAGATTCGAAGTCACGGAACGCAGCAGCCCTGCTCTGGGTCACAGGGGGAACAGTGAGGCTGGTTTACAGAAATGTTCTGGGGTTGCACTTCCATCAAAATGAAGGGGCGAGTACAGAATCAGTGCCTCGTGATGTGGTGGTTGGGGCAGTAGGGAGGAGAGGAGGAGGGGCCCGGAAACCCGACCTCCATTCAGATGGGGAACTGCCTTTAGCAGTCAGGTACGGGATGGATGGCCATTGCCAAGCCATTTCCCAGCACATCCCAGGAGCAGGGAGCCAGGAGGAGATGGCCCAGGAGGGTGCACTGTTGACATCTGCCAGGAAGGATGGCCGGCTAGCCAGGGTGCCCTTCAGCCCTGATGGACACGGTTTTCCCCCAACCCTTGATGGTGCCCCCAGCCCTGCCCCAGCCTGGGTCTCTTACTCTTGATGACAGATTCCTCATCATTTTCTGAAAAGCAGCCTTCATACCCATTGGTATTTCTTCCTCTGGAAACTGTTCAGATCCTTGGCCCTTTATTTCTGCATAATCTATACAAGTTTTGGTCTGAATATATACATCAGGTATCAGCACCAGACTTGACCTGAGTATCTCGTCTGTATAATCATCCTGGTGCTGCTGTAACAAATTCACCAAACAGATTAAGATGACAGGAGCTGATTCTCTCATGGTTCTGAAGGGCAGACATCTGAAACAGGTCTCATTGGCTGAACTCACGGAGTCGTGGGGCTGGTTCCCTCTGGAGGCTCCACAGGAGAATCCGTCTCCTACCATTTCCAGCTTCTAGAGGCGCCACATCCCTTGGTTCGGGGCTCAACCTGACCTTCACTTCCATGGTCACATCTTCTTCTCTGACTCCAACCTTCCTGCCTCCCACCTATAAGGAACTTATGACGACACTGGTCCACACTTTCCAGGAAAAGCTCATCTCAGGAGCCTTAACTTCATCACATGTCCAAGTCCCTTTGGCAAGGAGGTGTTCCGAGCATTCAAACGCTGGCATTTCTGGGGGGCAGGGCTGCCTTCTCCACATGCAGTACTGCCTCCTAGCCTGACACATGTCTTGCAACTTCTGCCTTCATGTCTGCTACACAACAGCTTAATTTTTTACACCACTGTATGTGTTCATCCAGTGATGTAAAACACACCACTGAATGTGTTCATGTGTGTGATCTTGTCCTTTATGGACTTGGAATTTGGGGTAGTAAGCCTTTCCTACAGTAGAATTATGAATATATTTTTCTTCTATGGATTTTATATTTTGTTTTGATATTTTTGCCATTTAAACCATACAGGCTTTATTTTGCACATGAGATAAGGCTCCAACACTATTTTTTTTCAAAAGGTGAATTAATTGTACTATCAATATTTTTCTAGTATTTCCCTAATATTAATAATTAATATTTTAATATTATAATAATTTAATAATTATAATTAAATATAATAATTTAATAATTTTAATATTATAATTATTTAAAATTAATAATTTTCTAATATTTTTCTAATCTTTCCAATATTTTCCATTTTACTATCAATGATCTTTCCTCTGCTTGAAGTGTTTCCAAATTCCTAAATTCTCATTTAAAGGGCCACATGTTAGACTCTATTTTCTACATCCATTTACCTGTCTCTGCACTATGTTTTTGAAGTACCATTGCTTTGGAGTGTATTTTTTTTTAATCTTTAACTTTATGCTGGAGTAGAGCTGCTTAACAATGTTGTGACAGTCTCAGATGGACAGCAGTGGGACTCAGTCATACATATACATGATTCTCCCCCAAACTCCCCTCCCATCCAGGATGCCACATAACACTGAGCAGAGTTGCCTGTGCTATACAGCAAGTCCTTGTTGGTTACCCATTTTAAATACAGCAGTGTGCACATGTTCATCCTAAAACTCTCTAACTATCCCTTCCCCTCTGGCAACCAGAAGCTCGTTCTCAGTCTCTGAGTCTGTTTCTGTTTTGTAGATAAGTTCATTTATATCATTTCTTTTTAGATTCCACATATAAGGGATGTCATGCGATATTTCTCCTCTGTCTGGCTTACTTCACTCAGTGTGACAATCTCTAGGTTCATCCATGTTTCTGTAAATGGCATTATTTCATTCTTTTTTAATGGCTGAGTAATATTTCATTGTGTATACATGTACCATATCTTCTTTATCCATTCTTCTGTCGATGGACATCTAGGTTGCTTCCATGCTTTAGCTACTCTAAACAGTGCTGCAATGAACTCTGGAGTGCATGTATCCCTTCAGGCCATGATTTTCCTCTGGATATGTGCCCAGGAGTGGGATTGCTGGATCATATGGTAGCTCTATTCTCAGTTTTTTAAGGAAACTCCATAATGGCTGCACCAATTTACATTCCCACCAACAGTGTAGGAGGGCTGGGGTTATTTTAATAACTGGGAGGGCAAGGTTTTTTCCCTGACTTTTTCCCCAGTATTTTCTCATACCCCGTTCACCACTTGTACATCCCAGGAGTTGTCACTGGACTTCCCCACTCCAGCTCTGTTTTCTAAATGGTTCTATTCTCTCCTCCACGTCTGTTTCTCTCGTTCGTGTCCCTTAGATCCTTCCTTTTCGCTGGCTTTGCTAGAGTTTGTTCTGTGTAACTTACCCAGTGAGTTCATTTATTCTAAAGGCTACATTTTTTCATTTAAATAAGATCCTCAGGTTCAATTCCAAATCCATTTCTCCTGTTCTGGTCTTTCATTCTAACTCCTCCCTTTATATTTCAAAATTTTAAACAAACGTATTTATTTCATTTTGTTCTGTTATTTCTCGTTGACAGAGTGCTAATCCTAGGTTGGTTAGTTATTCCTCAGGAGAGTTCATTTCCTAATGTGGTCTTTTCCACTATGTGCTCATCTTGGGCATAAGTTGTTTTTTTCTGGGGGTGTCTGAAGACCCTGCATTCACTAGCCCCCTGGCCTCCATTTTACCCAGTCTCATCTGCTTGACCGGAGAAGGCAATGGCAAGCCACTCCAGTACTCTTGCCTGGAAAGTCCCATGGACGGAGGAGCCTGGTGGCCTGCAGTCCGTGGGGTCGCTAAGGGTTGGACACGACTGAGCGACTTCACTTTCACACATTGGAGAAGGAAATGGCAACCCACTCCAGTGTTCTTGCCTGGAGAATCCCAGGGACGGGGAAGCCTGGTGGGCTTCCGTCTATGGGGTCACACAGAGTCGGACACGACTAAAGTGACTTAGCAGCAGCAGCAGCAGCATCTGCTTGACTCCATGCCATGGAGATAGTATAAACACAGTTCCCAGGCCCACAGGTGGTAAGGTTTGAGATCATTCTGGGGGGCAAACTTCCCGCTCTATTCAAATCCCTAGGCAGAAAGGGAGCTTCTTCCTCACTGGGAACTCCACTTGTCTGTTATAAAGTATTAAACAATGGTTAAGTTTTATATATCTCGCTCCACACCAAACTAATAAAAGTTGAGAAAAGTTTTATAGACATAATTTAACAAAAATCAACTTTTGAATTTGAGTTCAAATATGTGAAGACAATTGTAGGCCTATGTTCTCTGACTCTCAACAGTGTTTAACAGTTCCACCTTCTAATCTGTGTGAACTGTTTCCCTCCAGCACTGAACTTGTGTAAAAGGCTGTTGGCAGCTCTGGTCACATTTTTCCTCATGTCCCCAGGCCAAGGGCAAAGGTTTTCAATCCACGACTGCTTTGAGCTTCACGGGAGGGCTCCATTGTTTACCCCAGCAGTCCTACAACACGTGTGGCTGTGGGTGCGTGGGTTGTGGGCATCCTGATTACCAGGGACATGCAGACCCGCACCAAGGGAGCCCGACCCTGTACCCTGGCAAGGTGGTGCCATGCTGTGCAGGGAGCTCCGGTCGACAGCAGGCCCTGGGGTGGCCTCGGGGTGGACCCTCCCATCTCCACACCACCTGGGGTGAACTCTCTGGGGGTGTCACTGACACAAACAGACCCGCCTCAAATTCTTCTAGCCAGATGCCATCGGAATGGGCTGGAACCCCACACAGAGTGGCCGGCAAGCAGAGGTGCCGGGGAAATTCCTTAGCAGATATGGACTCGGGATAAGGAGGCTTTGGGAGGTGAAAGAGGGGGAGAAATGGGGATGCTGCCCAGGAGCTCTGCCCTGAGGAATGCCCATGGCCCCTGCCCCAGCCAGCTGACTTCCACCTCCCATGAGGGCAGGGAGCCCTGACCACCTGCACCTCCTTGAAGTCACATCAGCCTAGCAGCCATGAGCCCTGACCCCCAGAGCAGAGGCATGGGGGACCCCTGGGTCAGCAGAATGGAAGCTGTGGCATCAAGCTTTGTAGGAATTACTTGGATTCCTGTCTAAATGTTAAGTAGATCCTAAGGCATTAATAAGATGTTTACACAAGGATGGATAAATAAAGATGCTCACTGCCACGTGGTTTGTAGTAGGAAAAAACCCAAACTACCTAAACCCATCAATTAGGGATTTATTAAATAAACGCTGAGGCACTCAAGCAGATCTCATGTTTCTTCTTCACTCTGTACCCCAAGCCCACCCAGCACAGAGGAGCAACCTCCCTCCATCAAGGTTTGCTGAGAGAAGAAACACAGAGGGAGGTGCCCTCCTTTGACACCACCACCGCCCAGATACCCAGGAGCCCTCGGCTGAAACAATCATGGGCTTTCTCCCCAGGGAGCCCACTGCGTCCATTGCCTCATAAAGCCCCCATCTACCCCAGGGCACCTCTGTCCGCCGGGTGTCTGCCTTGCAGGGGCGCTGCAGACCTGCTGACGACGTGTCTTAATTCACTTAATCCTCCCTTGCTGAGCCTCCAGGCAGCCTTCCAACTCCACTTACAGAGGACCAGGACACCAGTGAGTCTCTGTTCCAGCCACTTTCATTTGTCCTGAAATTTGAATCCACTCTTGCAAGATAAAGGTTTGTCACCAGCAAGAACATCCAAAGGAAGAAGGTACAGAAGCTTTAAACTATTCCAAAAATGCTTTGATAAGTGGCAGTGGAGCTTGGGTGGGTGAGCGTTCGGAATGCAGCTGACTCACTGCCGTCCTGGGTCGTGTGGGTCCTGACGAGTTTGTGGCACTGGGCGGACACAGCTTAGGTGGCCTGGACGTGATCCCAGCTCCAGGCACAGAGGCGTCACGGCGCTCAGCACACAGCAGACCTGTGGGTGGCGGGTGTTAGCTGAGCCTACCGGCCCTGGAGCAGAGCACCAGAACCCACCATCCACAGCCCTGCCCTTTGGTTCACATTTACAGCCAGGAAGGGAGCTGAGCAGGGCAGAGAGGTGATTGCTGGGAACAAACAACTTAGAGCCACACAAGTTGACCTGAAGTCAGGGGGGTCCCAAGTCAGACCCAGGCCTCACAGGGCTCTGGCAAGGGGCTGGGGGCCAGTTCCCTCTGGAGGTTCTGGGGGGAGGGGTTGGGGGAGTCTGTGCTCCTGCCCCTTTTCAGCTTCCAGAGGCTCAGGGCCCCTCCTCCATCCGCACAGCAGCAGCACACAGGCCACCAGCCTCACCCCTGCCCCTGTGACCACATCTCTCCTGCTCTCAGACCTCCTGCCTCCCCCTTGTAAGGGCCTGTGATGACACAGACCCACCTGGATACTCCACCTCAAGGCCCTTAACCTAGTCACACCTGCAAAGACCCCATCTCATATCCACGAATGCTGGGGGTCTGGATGTGGACATCCTTGGGGTCTGCTACCCCGCCAACCACCAAGGCAGCACTTCTGGAACCCTTACTCTGTGTGGAGTGCAGGCCGGCCGAGAGCTGGTGAAGAAATGATTGAGAGGTGGCAGCTGCTGTGGCCAGGGAGGCCCGCGGTCAGGGAGCGGGGTACACGGAGGGACCCTGGTCCCCGAGAGCCTTCCAGTTCTGAGCTGGAATGGCAGGCAGGCCATGTCCTGTGACATTACCACGAGGGAGCATGAGCCAGCTGAAGTCATCGGCAAAGCCGTGCTGTGGAGGGTAATTTCCAAAACATGTGGCCGAGAGTGATTGCGAAGCATCGGAACTCCGGGCCACGATGCAAAGCAGATGGAAAGGTTGGACGTGTTCTCCCAGCTGACCGGGCCCTGCAGGGCTGAGGTCAAGCACCACTGTCCTCAGCTCCCCTGAAGACAGACAGGAGCCGGGTGGGCACTGTGTCCTGCCTGGCCCAGAGGTGCCGTGTGTGAGCAGCTGGGGACCCCCAGCCACCAATGAGGAAGGGACCCATCCCCAGGAGGTCACAGAAGTGAATCCTGACCTCCGCTATGTCCAAAGGCAGCACATGTGCCCGTCAGCAGTGGACAGGGCAACGGCTGAGCCCTGTTCCACGCATCCCTCCTGAATGGGGTGTCCACCGAGATGCCCGCTGGACACAGCTCTGCCTTCCTAGTCCACTTTCTCCCACCCTGCCAGCCACATCTGCACCCAGCACCGGCGCTCCGTCAGCTGCATCGAGCCTCGCCAGCTTCATCTCCCAGCATCTGTACAACACTCGTGCAGGAAGGGTGTGTGGTATGATCTGTGGAACCGTGGAAAACGTGAAACCACACTTCCTTCCTTGCCTGAGGGCCAGAAGACCCAGGAAAGGTGGTTAGGGAAAGCCTGCCCCTAGAGTGGAGGGCTGGGGGCACAAACTGGCCCCCATCTGCCTCTGGACAGGTCACAGGCTTAGCAGACACGCCAAGCCTTTGTTTTGTTTTGCTTTCTTTTGTTTTGCTTTTCATTTTTTCAGCAGTCTCTGGCTGAGAAAAGTGGTCATTTTTTAATTTATTCAACAGTGTAGGATGACGTGTGTCAACTTTTCACTTTACAAAGACTCAACCCAGGATGACCCAGACGGCTCCCCAGCAAGCCCTGTTGCAACGCCTGTTGTGAAAACACAAATTTGTTCAACTCGACTGATGTATTAGGGAACAGTCTGAATATAAGACAAATTGCCTGTCTTCTCATGTGTAATTTCATCCGCCAAGAAACACTGGGGAACTCAGACATGCCACTGAACAGAGCTGCACACACCCTAAGCCTAGGGCCCCTCGTTGGGCACATCCCACTCCCACCCCAGCCAGACCCCTCTGGCCCCTCTAGGACCCCCTTCCACTCATGTCCCCTGCAAACTCTTGCCTTTGTCACATGCAGGGTCACCATGGTGGCAACGTGTTCACCCAATGAACCCAGGAAACGGTGCCCTTTTATTGGGCTTCCATCTTTACTTGTCACTGATAGAGTTTTGAGGCTGTGTCCCCAGTGCCAGCTTTACCACAAACCCTGTGGTTTTTATTGTGTGATTTTACAGGATGTGTTGATTTTTAGGAATGCACATGTTACATCATAGCAGAATCATCCGTGTTACGTGTGATGTGTGGTTTCTCCAAAGAACACCTTTGCCTACTGCACAGATTTGGATCACATATGACTGCCACAAGGCAAGGATTCGACTGTGGCGAGTTTCAGAACATGAACTCCTTATCCCACGTTTGTAACAATCCTTTAAAATCAGATGGACAACTGTTTTTCACTAAAGAGAAAGCTACAAAAATGTCCTCCTGCAGCACAACAGGGTTTTGAGTATAAGAATTCAGTTACCAAATTGATAACTTTTTCAAACCAAAGAACTTAAGGCTTCCTTCAGAGTACTTCAGTGGCTGGTTAAGCAAACCTTTCAACTGAACAAGAATTTACAGCTCATCATCTGAGTGCTAAGCACTGGCCATTAAACCAAACAAGGCTCTAGACTGAGCAACAGGAGCTTGATAAGTTGCTATAACACAACACAGCACCCTCAACAGTAAATTCAGGTCAGAGGATGAGCCCACCTTCCCTGCTGAGTCACAGGCTCACAGCTCAGCACAGGAATACACCAGGGAGAGCTGCTGCAGGTCAGCGGGGGGCCTTCTGCCCACCAGACACCGCCCACAGCTCAGACAAGGCAGCCTGAGGCTAATCCCATCCTTTAAGTCAAGGGCTCCTAGGCTCAGAGAGGACTGGTGACGTACGCAAATGCGCCCAGCAAGTGGAGGCATCTCTTGCTCCCAAGGAGGTCTCCTTGGAAGGAGTGCCAGTGCCTTTGGACTGTTGGGGATTTCATACTCTAGTGCTTTATTACAAATTGTTTGTATTAACTCACATTACTCACTGTTAACCATTTAGATGACACATGTGAGCGCACTGCCAGTTTTAGGAGCAAAGGTATGTGTGTCACTTACTCATCTTGGTGCAAGGCCTCCAGTAAAAAGAGGGGCTCCCTCTATTCTGTACTCCAACACCTTGTGACCCTGACTGAAGCCTGAGTTTGGTCAGAGCGCAGTGATGCCCTGACGGCAGGCAGAGGCCTCTGACAGGCCCTGGTGTGGGTCCTGACTCCTTCCTGGGCAGTCGGCCCAGCCCTCTGGAGCTGGCAGGGCTTCCCAGCTGGCACTAGTGGTAAAGAACCTGCATGGTAAAGCAGGAGACATGAGGGATGCAGGTCCAATCCCTGGGTGGGGAAGACCCCCTGGAGGAGGGCATGGTAACCCATTTCAGTAATCTTGCCTGGAGAATCCCATGGACAGAGGAGCCTAGTGGGCTCCATAGGGTCAAAGAGTTGGACACGACTGAAGTGACTTAGCAGCAGCTTAGGAGTAAGCATTGCTTCAAGTAATGAAGTTTTCTACCTAAACATAGTTTTGACTGTCACCAAATCTCATCTTCTTCGTCTCAAGTATAGAATCCAAATCAAAAGGAGACCCACCCTCACCCACAGCCTGAATCCATCTGGCATTCTCAATACACACAGAAACTTGGTTGTGGGGGGGTAGGGTGACCCCAAGGCCTCTCCCACTTGCAGCCTAGCACGTACTGTTTTACACACTTCAGTCTTTCTAATCTTAATGCACAATTATTGTCATGTCTGAATACCCTGGGACTATATATCTCACTTCAATCTTCAGTTGTAAGCTCAAATACAAATATTGAGAAATCAACTTGATGTGAAAAAAATCAGAATCAGCTGACTAAATAGAAAGCAATCAGAAAAAAAAAAAAACACTGAAAACAGGTGAAACAATTACATTCTAACTGGATCCTGAGATCCTCGTGGATTCATCACTGAAGTCTACTAGAAATTCAAGGAAAAGAGTAACACCAAAATCATACAAACTCATTCAGAAAATACACAGAAAGGGAATGTTCTCTTACCCACATTATGAGGCCTGTTACTCTGACACCAAAACCTGATGAAGACCCCTCATGAGCACAGACACAAAATTCCTCAGCAAAATATAAGCAAGCCATTTCCAGAGATATATGAAAATATAGCACATTATTACCGAGTGGGATTCACCCCAGGAATGCAAGGTTCATCGAACATTTAAAAATCAATCAACAAATTTCCCCATTTCAGGCAGAAAAAAAAAGAGACAATATGATCCTCTCAAAAGATGCGGTGAAAGCTTTGGACAAAACTGAACAACTGATTATGATAAAAACTCCAAGTCAATCAGAGATAGAATAGAACCTCTTCAGTCCAATAAAGGGCATCTGTGAAAAATCCAGAGAACACACAGGCCCTAATGATTAGATATTGGACTTTCCCCGCTAATGTGACGTACAAGGCAAGAATGTCCACTTGTCTCAATTATACTGGAGGTCCATGCTGGAGGTCCAGGCCAGAGCAGAAAGGCGGAAACAGACAACACAGGAACACAGGTCAGAAAGGAAGAAATAAAACTTCTATTCTCATAAACAACAAGGTCCCACTGTAGAGCACAGAGAACTTTATTCAATATCCTGTGACAAACCATAATGGAAACAAATACAAAAAGAATATATATGTATAACTGAACCACTTTGCTGTATAGCAGAAGTTAACACAACATTGCACATCACCTTCCCTTCAATTTAAAAAAAAACCCACAAACCTTCTATTCTGAAGTAATGTGAATGTCTACCTAGATAACCCCAAGGAATTAAAAGAAAAAAGTGACTAGAACAAGAATTGACCTTCAGGATAAAGGTCAATACTGAATATCGATCACATTCCTCTGTATAAGGTCTGTATAAGCACAACTGATTGGAAATTGAAGAAAACACATTTAACTGTGTGCTAGACCTGACAATGAGAACTACAAAGCCCTACTGAGAGGCGCTACAGGAGACTAAGCATTATAAAAGAAGACGCAGACTATGCGAATGAACTGGAAAAGTCAATACAGCAAGATGGCAGCTCTCCCCAAACTGGTCCAGAGGTTCATCCCAATCCCAGACAAGCATAAGCAGATTGTTTTTGCAGAAACTGAGAGGCCAATTCTAAAATTTACATGGAAATACAAAGGATCTGTAATAGCCAAAATAACTTTGAAAAAGAAGAAAAAATTTGGAAGATGGTATTTAAGACATACTATAAAGCTGAAATAATCAGGACAGTGTTAGTGTGAAAACAGATATCCAGGTCAAAGGGAGAGACAGACTCAAAGGTAACAGCTGATTCAAGTTCAAAAAGGCACCACAGTAATTTGTAGGGTGAGGGTGGGGAGAGTAGTCCTTTTACCACCACCGCTGACATAAACATATATCCATATGAAAATATATGAATCTCAACCTTTACTTCAGACCATATACAGAGACTGTCTTGAAATGGACCACAAATATAAATATAAAAGCTACATTAATAAAAAATTTGGAAGAAAATGTAAGAAAAATTATTCATGACCTTGGGATAGACAAACAGTCCTTGGAGAGGACACAAAAAGGCATGAACCATAACAAAAATTGATAAATTAACCATCATAAACTTCTGTTCTTCAAAAGATATTATGAAGAAAATGAAAAAGCAGGGCCAAGACTGGGAGAAAAATATTCACAAAACACATATCTCATCAAGGATTTGTGTCCAGACTACACATAAAAGCTCTCAAAACTCGTTAATAAGAAGAAAAATACCCCAATAAAAAATAAGTAAAAGATTAAAGTAGACACTTCATCAAAGATTGCAGATAAGCATATGAAAAAAATGCTCAAAATTATTAGTCACTAGGAAAATGAAAATTAAAACCACCATGTGTACCACTACACCCTTATTAAAATGGCTAAAAAATGTTTAAAATGTCTGACAGTACCAAGTGCTGATGAGGATGGGGGGCAATGAGGCACCCAGGTGATACTGTGAGGGGTGCCCTCCCCAGGCTCATGCAGGCCTGGCCAACGGGGACCCCAGGACTGGGCTCACTCGTCTCAGCTTCCTCCCAGCTCTGACACCCAATCTCAGGCACCTTCCTGGTTGGAGTGCACAGCGGGCAGCCACGTTGGAAAACACCTTGGCAGCTGCTTATAAAGTTAAGCCTACACTTGGATGGGCTTCCCTGGTGGCTCAGACAGTAGAGAGTCTGCCTGCCAATACAGGAGACTTGGGTTTGATCCCTGGGTTGGGAAGATCCCCTGGAGAAGGGCATGGCAACCCACTCCAGTATTCTTGCCTGGAGAATCTCATGGACAGACTGGCAGTCTACAGTCCATGGGGTCGCAGAGAGTTGGACACAACTGAGCGACTAACACCTCAGCTTACACTTGTCTGAGACCCAGCAATTCCATTCCTAGGTACTCACCCAAAAGATGAAAATGACAAGTGTGCACAGGGGCTTGCACACGGAGGTTCACAGGAGCTTTATTCATCACAGTGCCAAAGGACAACAAAAAACCCAAACGTCCATCAACATTAAGGTGTTAGTCGCTCAGTCATGTCCGACTGGACTAACTACAGCATGGATTGTAGCCTGCCAGGCTAATGGAATGGATTGCCATACCCTTCTCCAGGAGTTCTTCCCAACCCAGGGATTGAACCAGTCTCTTGCAGGTGGACTCTACCATCTGAGCCACCAGGGAAGTTCATCCAACATGGGGACACGCAAAGAGCCAGACACCGGATGCTGCTGGTGATGATGGGGGATCAACCTCTACTAAACAACACTATGCAGATAGGTGTCAGTAACATGATGCTGTGAATGAAGCTGAATGCACATAAAGTACATAGTGGATGGTCCCATTTACTTGACAGTTTAGAAAAGACCCACCTAATCTGTGAGAGGAAGCAGATTAGCTGGGGCGGTAGACTGGGCTGATGAAGGCGATTTATCTCGATTGTGATGCAGGTTACATGCATGTATAAATTTGTCTGAACTCATCAACATGTAAAATTCAAAATGATTAAAAGCATTTAACATGAAAAATAAAAACTAAGAATTTGAAAGGACTCAGAAGCACCTCGGAGGGTTCCCATTGGGCAAGGATGGATTATAGTACCAAAAATATGAAGACGCATGGATTCAAGCAAAGCAGCACATGCACAGCCCTGGCGTGATCATCACACTGATGCATGTGCCTAGCTTTTGGAGGCTGCTCACTCACCAGGATGAATGCTTGGTTCCCCTCTCTCTGCTTTACATGATCCTCTGTGAAGCAGGAAAGTCCTAAAAGCACGGAACCAATGCTAGACTCAGTCAATCCCCGATGAAGCCTTGGACCTGGGCTTGCTCGCCAGCGCTGAAGGGCCAGGCAGAAGGCAAGCAGTTCTTCCAAAGGACAGAGGGACCCCAACATTGCAGCCCGCTGGGCAATCCAATGTGAGGTCTGCTTTAAGCACTCAGGTGGTGGGCACGGGTGGGAGGAACTGCAGAAGCAAAACCATACAAGGTGGATAATTGCTGTGGCTGGCCACAGGGCGGGGGGTTCTTTCACACTGTTTTACTACTGTGTGCAACTGAAAACAGAGCAGGAAACAGCTCTGGTGGGGACAAGAGGCACACTGTAGGCACGTGTAGCTCTACACGTTTTAGTGAAACTCTAGCACCCCATGGAATAAGAAAGAAAAGGCATATTTTGACAAAATAAAACCCGAATTATAGAGTAAACTTGACCAAAGCCAGGACCTAGCATGTTAATATTTACATAGTTACATCAGAACTATGCAATTTGGTGTTGCAACTGCTTTGCCAATTAGGGATTAGGAAGACAGGACTTAAAGGTTACCGAACAACAGACAAAATGATTTATTATTCTGAGGTCTCTGGAATAAAGTATAGATATACTTAAACATTTCTGGAATTTCACCTACTCACTCTCACGCAGGCCCAGGGCCAGACTGGAGCAGACAGGCCAGCACCATGATCCACAGCCAGTCTGTAAGGGCCATGTGGCCAAAACCAAATCCCTGTCAAGTACAAGTCCATCCTCTGCTAGCAGACCCCTGAGCTAAGTGCATTCACCCACCCAATGGCCATGATCAATAGTTCTGAAATGTTCAGCCTGTGAGGTGGCTTTGGATGAATCAGCTTAGCTTCTATTTTCTGACTTTGTACAAATCTATTAAACTTTCTGAATTTGACACTTAGCACAGATCAATGCGGGGCACACGAGAGGCATCTGGTCAACAAAGGGCGGGGACAGAACATCCACACCTTATCCTAGAGCTTCTCCAGAACCTCAAAAGGTCCCGTGAAGGCCAGCCCATGCTGCGGCCACATGGTTGCCATGGGAGACTGCTTTGGCACTTCGGCCTGGCCTCTGTCTCCCTGAAGAGGCCCCTGTCCCCAGATCCCCTAGGAGACATGGCTGAGCATCCGCCTTCCATTTCCTCTCCCTGTACCTTCTGCCCACCCAGAGCCAAGTACAGAGGGTGCGTGGGAACCTTCTGTCCTCACCCGTGAGGTCCACCCGGAGCTGTGGTGACTCATGATTTCTGGCGGGTTGGATGCCGCCAGCCCCGCCAGCCCAGCTGAGCACTCCATGGACACAGGGCGGCGCCTGTCCTGGGGGGTGGGGGGTGGGGGAGATGCCTCCACTCAGCTGCTCACATTAGGGTTCAGGCCTGGGAATGCCCAGCCTTCTGCCACTGAGTTTTCAGGTGACCCTAATAACTGACACCTGGCCGCCTTCCCCAGCTGCCTGGGGTTTAGGGGAGCCCCTCGGCTTACTTTCCCAGCCCTGTAGCTAGTAATGTCTCCCCAAAGGGCTGATGACATCACTTGTGAAATGGAAGCAAAGCTCAGAGGCACAAATGAATTTATCATCTGCCTTTTCTATGACTCGTGTGAGGCAGAGGAGGGGGCCTTGAGCCCCGTCTCAAACCCTGGAGGCACTACCAAGAAGGGACACCCAGGCCTGCTCCACTCCCTCGAGGACGTTCATCCTCAGAGACCATCAGGCCAACCCAGCGCTCCCTGGAGGCGGGAAGGCTGGAGAAGGGAGGGGGAGTGGGGGTGCATGCCCCACCCACCTTCCCAGGGCTCATCACCCACGTGCAGCTGGTGTCTTCTCCCTCCAGAACCCTGTGTGGATGCAGAGGGCTTCTCAGCTCTGTTGGTGGGAGATCCAGGTACCTGTTGCTAAGCAGCCTCCCCAGAAAGGACTGCTTCCCAAGCTGTGAGAGACTTGGTAAGGACAGGCAAACCACGGGGTTCTTCAAGCTGATCCCGGCATCCCTTCTCCAGCATCCCCCCACAAGCTCGGTTAGAACAACTAGAGATGTCCACACCCACTACCCATGGTGAGCTGTCTTACCTCACCTGTGACCACTCTGATGTTTCTGAATTAACCAAGACCAGAGTTTAGGGACTGAGGCAAAACCACCTTCCTCAAAGTGCTCTCCAATTGTGGGAAGATGCTGGGAACAGAGCATCCGCTCCCACGTCCAGCTCCTCTGGCTGGCCAGCGTCTTCCCTGGTGGGTGGAGGCTGCATGCTCAGCCGGGGACAGCTCCCTGCACCTGTGTCTCCATCTCTGTGTCCCACCCTCTGTGGAAATCACATCCAAGCCTGGGCCTTGGCCCCTGACAGTAGTAGGTGTCCTTCATCTCTGCACATGGGGTGTTTGGTTGTTTTGAGCCATTTTCTTGGAAAGGGAAACAGTGACCAGGAGAAAAGCTATGATTCCCACAGCCCGAGGGCATTCTCACTCCACTTTACAGTGATGAACGCACTGCAGGCTGCTCAGGTGCCAGGGTTCTGGGCCAAGGGAGCCTGTGCTGAAAAGACGGAGCAAGGTACACAAGAAATGGGGCGGTGAGTTTGAACCAGGCTCCAGCCAAGCCAAGAACTAACATGAAGCCATGGCTGCACCGCGTCCCCTGAGCCCCTCAGCTTCCACAAACCTGATGCAGAAAAGCCTCTGCAAAGCCTTTCCTCCTCCATCTCTTTCCTTTACTCTCTCAACAACTTGGGGACTGGGGGAATGTCACTACCATTCAAAAGCTACAAGCATCAGGAAAACCTGCATAGACAGAAATAGATAAACCCCTTCTGCCTCTCTGCCCTCGCTGCCAGCCCTGCACCCAAGGGAGCATGATCTCGAGCCACAGAAAGACAGGTGCATTGCCAAGCGGCTCAGCCGTTCTGTAGATCCCCATTGCCTGCACGTGTGGTTCTCTGGAACCTTTGAAACATGGGCAATGTCTCCCTGGTTCTCTCATTAGTTAATGAGTGAAATAAAATCTCTGATGTGTGCATTTTGTACTGGTTACAGTCAGATATTTATCTTCTTTTTAAAATGACCCTCTCCCATTGGGGTCTCACTGTCAGGAAATGGCCAGTGTGGCCCTGAGCCCAGATCAGCCCACTCAGCAGAGAAGAAAAAGGACAATGAACCGGTCTGGTGCATCGGTAATGTGCCGACCATCTGCATTTCATTTCATCCTCATTCCTCAGATGAGGAATCTTAGGCTCAGCTGTATATATAGCCAGCTGTATATAGAGATTAACTGGAAAGTGAACCAAATGCAGACTCTGCTCCTAAATCCATTACTGGCCCCAAAGCAATCCCTCCACCCGGCACGGCCAGACACTGGGTCCTCCCTGCTGCCTGTGCCTGTGGCAGCTGATGTGAGGCCCCAGTCCCAGGGCCTTCACACCTCTGGGCCCTGCTGTGAATGGCCCTCAAGGAAAGTCCAAAGGCCCAAAGTACTGCCCAGGACTCTAGAGAAGACCCCCTGGAAGAAACACACCACCTCCGAAAGCCCTAAAGCAACTTTAATATAGAGATGCCGGTCAGTAACTAGCCAGCCACAGAGAAAAACATGTCTACAGGTGTGACTGCCTAGAAAAGAAGGAAAAAGGAAGAAGAGGGGTGAGCTAGGCTGGGAGGAGGGGAGGGAGGGGGAAGGAGGACCCCTAGTGGCCGTCTGTCTGTCAGTGGCCTGGGGATCTGGCTCCTGGTGTGCAGCTGAAACACACTGAGACTTCAGTTACTAGAACCCGCCCTGCACACTCAAGAAAGTTCCAGACTTTAATTCTATAAACATCCTCTAGGGCCACGGCTTACAGAGCAGACTCCCAGGTTCTGCCCATAGGGATCCCAGATCTGATCTTCTTGGGGGCCCAGCAATCTGTATTTTTGATGAACCTAGCCAAGGTAAATCTGCCATCCCCAGGATGGATAAAGGACTCCATGACGTTGAGTGGGAAAAACACTAAAATCTGCATTTTTTTCTACCCTTTAGTGAACTGGAGTGTTTCCTTCAAGTATGAACATCTGTTTCCACATGCGGTAGAGCCCGCGGTGCCAGTGGGGCAGTGTGTGCTCAGCATGGCATCTGAGCCCAGGGGCTGCTGGGCACCACTCGGCCCTGTGAGAAACTTACAAATCACTGGGTTTGCTCTACTGGGAATCTGTACTGTGATAGAGCTGGGCTCCTTGGTATGTCCAGAAGAGAATTTTTACTTTGTTTAAAAGTCTTTACAGTGAGAAAGTGTCCAGCACCCTACCAGTCAGGGCCCCTTATCTGGGCCGGGACCAGACACAGCACAGCCCAGGAACTGAGCTCCTGATGAGGGAATGAAACCCCCTCCTTGGGTGGAGCTGCTGGTGCAGGAGCAGGGAGGGCCTCTTCCCCACAGGAACATGGCAGCTCAGAGATGGGTGTGGGGAAGCTGGCCCTGAACACGTGACCACAGTCTCTCAACTGTGATGCTGGGACAGGCCACCAGGCAGCACGAAGTCATCCACAAGGGCTGGTGGCTTCAGAGAGGACATACCAGAACTCACCTCTGACCCGGCTGCAAAGGAGGGCAAAGGCCTCTGCATCCCAGTGCACAGCCTGTCACAGCCTGTCAGTTGGAGACTGGGGCTCGACCAGAGAGGTCGAGGGACTTACTGTAGGTCACACAGCAGGACATGCACTCAGAGCCTACGGCTTCCCTCCCTTTGACACCAGTCGGTGCTCCCAGCAACAGGCTTCCCCAAGGCCTGGAGACCTGCTCTGGCAACCAAGGCATAGCCACACCCTTGGGCCAGACTGGCTCTGCCTCTCTTGGCCTTCACTGCCTGAGGGGCCCGGGCTGGGTCAGAACTCAGGAAAGACAACGAGCTACTCCCCACCAAGGGCTTCACAGCTGACCCACCATGGCGGGGACACACGTCACCCCAGCCACCTTCTGTACAGAGAGCTGGGTGACCCAGGGTGGACCCCAACTCGTCTGTGCTGAGGAAGGAGGGTCATGAAGGCCCCCAGGGCATGTGACAACTGGTCTAGTCATGGGGGGTGAGTAAGCTTGTGGCCTCTAGAATCAGGTCAGGTTCAAATCCCCACTCTGCCACTCACTGGCTGTGTGACCTGAGGCCAGCAGCTTTACCTCTCTGTGCTTCCCTTCCATCTTCTGTGTCTGGCACACATTAGGTGCTCAGTAAGTATCTGCTGGCTGGATGCTAAGTGTGCACCATTGATGGGAACAGCCACAAATGTTACTATGCTACACAACCTTCAGAACACTCCCCCACACAGTCCACATGATGACTGGGTAGGTTACTCACCCGTTATCAAGGCTTAGCGAGATGGGGTCCCTGGCTCCAGCTAGGTCGTGGTCTTCCTGGAAAAGCCCTGCCTCCCCTGGGGTCTGACCAGCCTGAGTCCCCAGAGCCACCTCGTGACTCAGATGGACTTAGTCACTCTCCAAGCAAAAAAGATTAAAAGGAGAAAACAAGAATTCATGGTGCCTTTTCTTTGGTTTTCCCCTTAAAGTTTACTCTTTCAATAATGACAAATTCACAGGAAACTGACATGTGCCGGAGGGCCCACGTCTCCTCCCCCACTCCCAGCTCCCCTGTGTTAACAACCTGTACACACCTAGGAGGCATCGTCGCTGCCAGGAGGGGGGCCTAGGTCTCACGCATTTGGACTCCGTCGGCTCGGCAAGCACGTGTGTGTGGGTGCATGTGTGCATTTGTGTGCTTGTGTGTGAGCAGTTCTCTACTCACAGAGTTCATTCCTTTTCACTAACAAGTGGTTTTCCATGGAGGTGACGGACACAGCTGTAGTTTCCAGCTTGGGCTACTAGAAGTACAACTGCTGTGCATGCTCTCGTGTGAAGACAGGTCTTCATTTCTGGGGGAAATAAATGCCCTCAGTGTCGTTACTGGACTGCATTTTCACTTTGAGAGGAAAGTGCCAAACCGTTTTTCTGAGGGCTATGCCGTGCTGCACGCTCCCAGCAATGGCCGAGACTTGGCTTCTCCCCATGCTGCCAGGACCCAGTGTTACCCACGTGAGGAAGGTAGCTGTTCTGCCAGGTGTGTGGCGTCTCATTGCGGACCTAACATGCACTTCCACCAGGGACTCATGATGTTAAATGTTTTGTTGTGTCCCATTTGCCACCTGGATCTCTCGGATGAGGTGTCTGCTCATGTCCTGTGCCCATTTTCCAGTTGGCTTGTTTCTTACCATTGACTTTGCAACTTCTCTGTATGCTCTAGACCCAGGTCCTTTGTCAGCTCTATGGTTTACAATCTTTCCTCAGCCTGAGTCTCGTCTGTCCATCCTCTCCACAGCATCTGTCAATACTTTGATCAAGCCCATTTGATCGGGGTCAGTACCTTTATGACAACCCTTCAAGGGATTGCGCTTTGCAATGTCAGGTCTCAGAACTTCACCTGGCCCAGGTCCTGAAGATCTTCTCCTGTTTCTTTCTTCTGAAGTTGTGTCATTACCCATTTTACCTTCAAGTCCATGACTCACCTTGTGTTTACTACAAGGAATGCATGAATGAGAGGGGCTCTCAGAGTGTAGACCCCAGACCAGCAGGAGCAGGACTGTCTGGGAACATGTGAAACATGCAGGTTCCTAGGCCCATGCATGCTGGCAGGACAAGACACCCAGAAGGGGCTCCTCCTCTGTTCCCCGCCGCCAGCAGTTCTCATGTGCCAGGGCTGAGTGGCGTCCCACTGGGTGATTTCACAAGGGGCTGGGCTCAGACATCCTGTGAGAGCCACTTCCCCTCCTAAGATGTTAATGGTCCACGTGGTTTCTTCCTTGGAGGGTGTGTATTTCATAGCTGAGTGGGGAGGACAAATCAAGATCGCTAACAAGAGGATTGAGGCCATATGGTGTGTGCCTTGGGGACACTGTTTTATGGCAGAGGGTTTTCTGGATTCACCATGACATGGGCGGCCACCTCTCAGGACACCTGTTCATATCCACCAAGTGTATGCAGGTAAGATAGGAACTCACTGATAAAGCCCCCAACTTAGGGGTCAGGAACAGGAACATAACACCCACATGACCTGACAGGTCCGACATCAGAGGCTTAGTCCCCTGCCTTGTATGAGGACCCTGAGATTATGCTTGGCCCACCTGGATGATCCATCCATCTCCATCCCCAATCCTTTATCTAATCACACCTGCAAAGTCCTTCTGCCATGTCAGGTCACATATCTGCAGTTCTGGGGATCAGGATGGGGGCATCTTTGGGGGCCTCCCCAGTCACCTCATCTTAAAACACAAGACCTTAAAACATGAGACCTGCCCTCAAAGGCCAAAGCAGGCAGAGGCGCACAGGACATGCACACTCTGTGGGCCTGGCAAGGTCAACACAGCAGTGGTGATAGGGACCACGCTGAGGTCACCCTGCCACATGCAGAGCAGTGGCCACCTGGGGTCCACTCTCCTGGCTGGTAGGGCAGCCTCTCTCGGTCTGCTCAGGATAAATGGCCCCCAGGCACTTAAGCAGGATGGGGAGGAGCCTCATGCCAGCCCTGCCTGCCTGCCCACTGCAGAACAGAAGCAGCCGTGGTAGAGCCAGAGGTAGGGGTGACGTCCTCATTAGCCCAGATGGGAGTAGACTGACCGTGCACGCCCCACTCTGGTCGTCTGCTAGCTGGGTCTCTTTTTAAGGGGAAAAACTGACTTTCCAAGAGAAATGAGTTAAGCAGGAGGTCACAAATAAATGCATGCATGAGTATGGGGACCTGGCAGTGGGCCTCAGACACCTGACTCCCCTGAGAAGGCACCTGGCTTTCTCCTCCAGCCTCCTCCATGGGCGCTCACTGTACTTGCTTTCCCTCCAACGGAGGGACACTCCTCAGAAGCCCCAACTGCCAAGGACTGTTCGTTAGTTGTGAGCAGGGGAGGCGCCGGGCGCAGGGCAGTGGGGGACGGGCTCGTAATTCCTCTGCAATGCGCTGACTTCAGAGGTGCAAGGGCACATGGTGGGGGCTGGTGGGGGCTGGACCCCGGCCCAGCACTGGCACCCACCCACGATGCTCCCTCTGTGGGGACCCACCGGCCAAGAAGGAAACGCACTGTGCTGGCCTGAAAGTCACCAGATGTGGGGAGGCAAGAGATTCTGGTTATTAAATCCTCGATTACTCAGAGGGGGCTGACCTGGGAGATGACTTCCTCGCAGACTCCCTGAAACCAGCCTGCTGGGCCTGGGTCCAGACTCCGCCTGCCTGAAACTTGGACTGGTCAGCACAGCTGGGCCTGAGGACGTGTCCTTCCATACACACACACACACACACACAGGTTGGTGCAAGGCTTGCCTTCTGAGTGTGCCTGGCCTTAGCTTCCAGGATCCACTTCTCCCTTTCAACTATCTGCCACCACACAGCTCACTGTCACCCCTTACCTAGCCCACAGCAGACATCATCAATCAATCACCAAATCCCAGTCAGGGCTTTGGAATCTTTTATAACATAGTGCTTTAGGCAGGTCCAGCTGAAATGACACACATTCAATTATCTTGCCTGAGGCTGCTGTTTGCTTTCAAATGCACACTTCATACACTATTTTGAAAAAGTTCCCTAGGGTCCCCTGGAAATCCCTTTTGCACTTTCAGAAGTGGAAATTCCTCTCCAAGTCCAAGTGCTGAGGGAAGCCAGCAGAGTCCCATGGTTAACAGTAAAAGCTGGCTGGGCTGTTAACTTAGCAAATCTGGCAGAGATGGCCAGGGGTCCTTGAGCCTTCTGTGTTCATTTGTCACAACACGGAGAACAGGGCAAAACATGAGGTCTCCATGAGAAAACATGAAGCAGTGCCCTAGATGAAGCTGGAGGCTCCTCCTAAGTCTCTGGATGCCTTCAGGGGCTCCGGTGGGAAAGGCCAGGGGTCTCACCCAGAGACACAGGCTGCCACATGGACGTGCCCTCAGGATGTGACGCTGAAGGAGGCGGAGAGACACAAAAGCCAGATACTGTCTGATTCTGTTCAGGGGAAATCCAGAGACACTGAGAGGGTTAGGGGCTCCAGCCACTGGGGAGATGGGGTGACTGCTGGTGGGCTGATGAACATGTTCTGAAATTGTTAGCGGTGAGGCTACTGCACCACTCCGCAGACTGGCTGGAAACCAGAGAACTGTACTCTTTAAATGAGTGAACTGTACGGTACGTGAGTTACAGCTCAAGCAATCTGTTTTGTTTTTCTTTAAGACTGCATCTGGGCGGCAGATGACCCCTCTCCAGCACAGCCAGGTTGCCAGCAGGCTCAGAGCTTCCGGCCAGGTGGTCTTGGCAAGTGTCTTAACTGCCCTGAGGTCCAGCTTCTGTGACCATTGAGGGGGTTAAGATAACTCTCCCTGTGGGACTATGGGGCTTCTGATGAGGATGAAAAACCACAATAGCAACAGCCTGGTGCTCAGGAGCAGGCCTGATCCCAGAGTCAGAGGGAAGGCTCCTCTGACCACTCCTGAGAGCTGTGCCCATCCCTCGCCCACCACGGGGCAGGGTCAATGGCTCCCACGGTGGGAGAGCGGCTCCCTGCAGAGAAAGGGAAGCAGGCTCCTACACCCCAATCCACAAGAAGCCAACACGGTATGTGTGGTGGGGGCTCTGGGAAGGAGGAACAGTGCCCCAAACATGGGTGGAGAATCCCCAGCAAGGAGGTTAAAGCTGGTCCCCAAGAGAGAAGTGGGGGTGGCTTTGAAACTTGCTCAAATGAACCCTTCATGGACCCTCTCCCTAACAGAAAGTCCCCTCCCAGAATTCCCACAAACAATTCAGGACCTTCTCTGCCTAGCTGGCGCTCAGTGGATGCAGGTCCCGGTGGACACACACACAGTATGTGGGAGATGGACTAAGAAAGGCTTCCAAGCGGCTCACATTTCCATCTATTTCCCCAATAGATCACATCAGTGCAGATTCATCAACATCCTGGGCTCTTTGCATTACCTACATAGTAGATGGTACATAAATATCTAACCCTGTTAACTGCTGGATCTTAAACACATACCAAGTTCTGACATCTTAAAAGACTTCCAGCCAGGCCTCACCTTCTATTTTCCAGGGCAGCACTCAAGTACACTGGAGAACAACAAGAAGGGGTAAATGACTTAAGCACAAAATGTGGGAATTAACATTCAGAGCCCTGCAGTTAATAATCCTGCCACTCACTAGGTATGTGTTCTTGGTCAGGATCTTAACCTCTCTGAGCCTCAGTTTCCTCATCTGAAAATAGTAGTTTCAAAATCAAATGAGATAAGAAGAAATAAAAGCATAACACACTTAAAAAGCCACAGGAACACTGTATTATTACTGTCTTCAGGTTATTATTACTGTTACTATGTCACTAATATTGTTACTATATTATCACTGTTACCATTCCAGCTCTGCAGGCAACAGTATTTGCAAATCTTCTCTTTCATCTCTTTACCGTTTAAGAGGTAGGGTTTTGTATTTTAATTTAAAAACTAACAGAAAAACCCCCAAACCAATGGTGGGGGGCAGGGGCGTGGTGCCATCCTTCCCTGCTATGGAAGCCTGTCAGTGAGGGTGGTGGGTGCCGCTGCATGTGTGGAGGGGCCCCTCCAGGTGGTTCACAGACTCCGCATGGAAACCGCGACTGTCACTTTCACTGGTGGCTGACTGTGTAATGGGAAACAGACACATCAAGAAGCACCAGGAAGCGAACTGTTTTGAGACTTGCTCAAATGAAGCCATTACCAGAAGACGGCTCCCCCCATGTATCATAGCATGGTTTCTTATCCACAGTGCAGACTGGTGACAGGTTATATGCCACTGAGTGGACCCCATTCTCCCACTGTGGGTTGGGGGACCCAGCCCCGACTCCACACTTTCTCAGAACAGTCATAATGAGACGCACATTGAGCAGAAAGTGTAGCTAATCGGGCTTGTCTGCAGCACATCCAAGCCTGGGTGCTGAAACAGAAGATAGTCACCAAGGAAGCGACAAAAGAAGAAATCGGTCAGCGAATAGAAGAAGGAGGGAGCCCTGACTGCGTGGTCAGAGCAGAGACCGCAGGCGGACCTCTACCCACCAGGCCAATCTGCCTCTGGGCTCTGGCTTTCCTGCCAGCTCTCTGAGTTGTCAACAGGAAAGCAGAATGCTTTGTTTTGCCGTAAAGATGTTTCCAGACTGCATTTGTTGCCACGACTTGGTTGCGAGTCTGAATGCACGAGTAATAAGACAGGGATGGCTCTCAGAGCAGCACACCCCAGCTCCTCATGAAAGCGCTGCGTTTCGGACGCCCCTGCCGGCCCCCGGGCGGCACTTACCCTGGCGGCGGCCCTGGCGCGTGTGCCGCGTGTCCTGCGGGCGGCTGTCGACGTGTCCTCCCGACTCCGCGCACCCAGGTGCCAGCGGAAGTCGCGGGGTGGCCGGCGCTGCCTCTCACGGCCGCTTCGCCCTCGGCTGGGAAGTCTCCAGTTCCGGCGGTCTGGGATTCCCTCTCCGCCCCCCGCACACACTTAACCCTGCTGTGCCTGGCGGGGCGCACGAGCCGGAAGAAGCCCCGGCTTGACGATAGCTCGCCCGGTCCCCGCCGGGCTTCCCTCTCGCTCCTGCTTCCTCAACTGAACCCTGTGCAAGCAGCCAGAAGATGCTTCTCCGCAGAGCTGGCCGGTCTCTCCAGCCTCTAGACCGGCCCCCTGGGCGGCGAGGGCGCACCTGCGGCCGGGGTTCCCGGCCCGCAGGTCTTGCGGGGTGGGGGTCGGGGGGCGCGTTGCCTTTGGCAGGGCTTCTATGGGGGCTTTCCTTGGAGCATGTGGCGGTTCAGACCCGCCCCTGGGCGCGGAAGGGTGGGAGAAGCGCGGCCAGTCGGCGGACCCCAGCCTCCCCCGGTTCCCCTCAGATGTTCAGCTGTCACGCTGCTTCAGGTCCGGCGACCTCGTCAGAAGTCAACGGCACCCCCGGCCAGTAATCCCCTGGGGGGACTGGACGTGCCGTGGGGGTGGGAGGGCGAGAGTCGCCTCTCCTCCGAGCTGCGCAGCCCCCGGGTCCCAAGCTGCCCGTTCTGTCCTTTCACCACAGTGTCCGCCACTCTCGTCAGCCACCACGGAAACCGAGTCCGAGAGCTTAACACGGCCATTGCTGACCCGATACGGGTCCTGAGACCCCACTGCCCGCCAGGCGAGGCTTCCCCAGGGCGGGCAGCAGTGGACACCGTCAGCTACAACCCCTCAGGGACAGCAGCCCTGGGGGAGAACTCCCCGCCCCCAGGGGACCGGGCGCGCCCACGCACGCATGACACGCACGTCTGCCACAGACGTGCCCACGCACGCATAATACGTACGGGCACGCATGTCCGCCACAGACGTGCCCACGCACACATCGTGTTCACGCACAGCTAGACGCATGACACGCTCGCTCACGCATGCCCGTTCACACGCGCTGAGGCACCACAGGCGCTCACGTTCTCACTCCCTTCTGACCCCGAGGACCCTGTGAGGCCGTGGTTGTTATACTTCGTGGTCACACAAGGGTCACGTGATCCTTCCGAGCGGTCTCAGGAATCCTCCCTTCTTGACTTAGACTCCATAAGGACCCTCGGCAGCCATTAGACTGGGAGCCTGAAAAGACGCCTCCCCAATCATGGTTCTGATTCCTGGTTCCAGAACTCACCTGAGGTGGAGAGCTCCAGTCCACAGGGGGAGGTCCCTGAGGTCTCCTTCAGTGGCTTCCCCTGCTCCCAAGTGGAAGGAAGGGGTGAGACCCTCTCAGCAACAGCCCCCCGCCCCGGGGCCTGAGAGGCAGCCCTGCATAGAGGTCTGTTGGATTGCCACCTGCAGGCCTGCAAGCCTTGTGCTCGTTCAGTCTTGAGACCCAAGAAAGAATCGAGAGTCAGCAACAGACATCACTGGTTTAATGAGGGGGGGGCGCTTACATGTCTAATCGGGGTCCTGGAGACACCCCAGCATGTGGGCAGAGGGCACGCAGGACCAGGTGGCAGGCTTCACTCCCAGGGAGAAGGGGAGGTTACCAGTCATAGGGGGAACTGATGGGCTTACAGGGGAATTGTCAGGTGGGCTTACTGGTTACCAGGGAAAAGAGCAGAGGGGCTCTCCCTTCATGGCCCCTTTGATTAGAACAATCACCGTCTGGGACCTGGGGCAAGTATACAGGAAGGTCAGTCCTGTGTATAGGGGGTAGGTGACGCTGGCACTGGTTGGACCAGGGATGGCCACCTTGTCAGGTCAGACCCTGATTCTGAAGCCAGCTGCCTGGTTCAAACTCGATTCCACCACTTGCTGGCTGTGCCACTTAAGGCAAGCTGCTTAACCTCTCTGAGCTTCAGTGTACAGATATTCAGTTGATAATGGTACCTCTTTCGTGGGGATTATGTTCAGGGTTAAATGACTTTTAGCACATGAAACATTCTTGGAAGTGCTGTTAATATCACTGGCACTCAAAGGAGAGATTCCCTCATCTCCTGGTACTGATGCTCCCTGAGAAGTCCTATAGTTTGAGCACGTAAGAGCTGGCCCCGGGCACTCACACATACAATGACAGTCAACCTGCTGACGTGTGTCTGCAGCTTTGAAAATGTTTCAAACGTTTGCTGCAGTCACTCCATGAGCACTCCTCTAGGGGAGAAATCCCAGATCCAGGAAACATGTTACAAGGATGTAAATAACTGGAAATGAAGGGTTCCCAAATCAGGGGGTTGGTAAATTAGGAAACATCATGACACGGGTTAGCATGGGGCCCCCGGGGTGATGCTTGAGTGGCTGTTCTTACCTTGGTGAGTTTGTATTTGAATATATGTTTTAGATATAAATTTAATAGATGTAATATACATTAATATATATATTCAGAATTCTACCTAGAATAGACAAAATAATTGTCTATTTAGTCTGTTGTCCAGGGTAGAGGGACAATGCATTAAAATGAGTAGAATTGTAAAATCATCTTAACTGATGTCTAAGACATTCAGTCCTGAACTGGTGGCAGGGGAGAAGACGACTGAATAAGATACCCCCTGAACTTTAATCTTGGTGTCTGGGTGGCAGAATTACAGGTGGTTTTACCTACCTTGTTCTTTCTGCTCTTCTGTATTGCTGAAGTTCTGTACAATGAGCAGGACTGAATCCCAAGACAGCAGCTATTTTGGGTGGAGTGTCCAGGGAAGGCCCCTCCACGGAGTGGCCAGGAGGGAGCCGGGACATAGCAGGCCAAGTGTGGCACCTGGCTGGCTGCTGTCGTGATTCAATCAAGCATTCACCTGGGGGCTGAGTGGAGGCCCCTGGGGGACGTGGGTGGCTCTGCCATCAGCTGACTTGAGGTGAAGATCCCCCTCCAGGATGGGGCGAGGCTCAACCACGTGGCTGAATGGCTTTTGGAGAAAAGGGGGGGGGTTTCCTCGAGGGAGGAGAAATCCCGCCTTTGGGCTAGTATTGTTAGGAGCATCTAGAACACCTGGCTGTTCCCAGGTGCCAGCCACACAGCCGTGTGCACCAAGCCCTGCAGTCAGTCTCTTTCTGTATAAAAACGTCGCACAGCTTCCATCCCTGGTAGAGCCCTGCCCAGTGCCAGACCAGACCAGTCTCTGAGTAGCTACTGTGTGAAGGGACCTCATGAGTTAATAAAGCGCAGTGGTCCCCGTGGGGCCTCCTTCCTCATGACTTCCATCCAGCTGGGCAGCTGCACTCTGGGCAGGTAGAGCCTCTGTGGTCGTTTACAGAATCAGTGAACTGCCCTGTTTGTGGCCGCTTCTATTTTAAGAGTCCAGCCGGGCATCCTGCCCTCCGCACAGTGTTTCCTGGGGCACTTTTTCCTGTGGCAAAATGCGATTAAACATAAACCATTTCAGGTTAGACCGCCATGTCCAGGAAAACCATTTCCTAAGATGTGGACTGCCTGATGTGTGGGAATCTCCTTTTTAACCAAGTGCTCTGTGTTGTAAACAAGGCCTGAAAACACTTTACAAGCATCCGACTGGCCAACATGAGCCAGCGGTTTCAGCCACGGCCGCATGCTGAACATCCGAGTAGGTCTGAGCCTCCACACGGGATGTGTCCCAGAAGTTGAGCGGGTATCCGGCTGGGGCGGGCACTGGGAGCTTCCAGCTCCCTGCACCACTTCCAATGTGCAGCAGAGGCTCAAAGCCTCTGGTCTACCCACAATAACTCTGATTTAGGCATTCCCAATGAAGGCTTTTCCTTCATGGGGCAGACACAGGCAGGCCCCCTGCTAACAGCTTGCCCTAGCTCAGGGAGGAGCTGAGACTCAAACATGGGCTCCCAAGCCATGAAGCTGCTAGTATTGTTGTCAGGTGAGGGTGTGTCTGGCTCAAGGCCCTGCGGGCGGGAGTGGACCCCCCCAGCAGGTCACCAGTGCTGGTGGGAGTGCCGTTACCCAGGGTGAGTAAGAGGGGTCCTAGGCAGGGAAATGAGACGGTTTTGTATGTCCTGGGTGCATCACCATGTCTGTGGTCTGTGCAGGTCTGCCTGCTTGTGCCAGTCACTCCTGCTGTGTCTCTAGTCACCCGCACACTTGGTGGCTTCTCTCACGCTGTCAGCTGGCCAGGCCCTTGGGGAGGGCTCAGCTGGGCAGTTTTCACTTGGTCGTGGTCCTATGTCAGCTGGGGCCACGGCTGGGCTGGGAGGGTCACTTCCCAGGTGGCTCCAGCATGTGCTGGCACGCGATGTCTCTACAGGTGGCCCTCTCTGTGGGGCTGCCGCCATTCAAGAGGCCAAGGTGGAGCCTGCTGAGCCTTTTAGAGCCTCAGTCAACCCGTCAGCTCCACCATGTGCTCTCGGCCACATGGACCAGCCCTGATTATGCATGGGACGGGGATGCTGACCAACAGGTGGGGTTGGTGGGACCACCGTGGAGGCCGACCACCACAGCGCCGTAATGGAGTGTGGGTTGTGAGAAAGCAATGGGAGGGTCCAGGGAATCACACTGACCAACCTGAAAGTGACCAACTTAGACATGAGGGTGATTGGTGTTGAATCATGATAGGTCGGCTAACAGTGAGCTTGCAGACTCCACGAGCCAGAGTCTTAGCCCTCCCACTTCCCCTCTGGGGTTGGTTGTGAGTATCACAGAACTCCCTTGGCAGAAAAATGGGGACCACGTGGTGCCTGACCCCCTTCTACTCCTATGTGTTGGAGATGGAACAGGTGACAGAAAGAACAGCAGAGTGCCAAAGGGTGATGGTGTTGTCATTTACTTACTGTAGTGAGTGACAAGGCCCTTTAAAAATGTGCAGCTTTGCTGTGATAAACTCACACACTGTACATGTGGTTCAGTGGTCTGGATCTGCCATCACCACGACCAACTCAAGTGGACATTCAACACCTGAGGGGGTATTTTCAGGCCTGAAGAGAAATACCAGTTAAAGTGGCTCCGTAGGGAATTTCTTGCCCCCGGAGGTACACGGAACCATGACGTTTGGGCTGAAGTTTGCTCTACTGGCCCCTACACTTTTCCTGGCCAAGGAAAGAAAGGGATGCCCATGGTGGGAAGCCAGCTGTGCCCAGGACAGGGCCTCTGGTGCTTTCTGCTCTCCCACCTGCTCCCTAGCCCTCACTCCTGGTCCCCCAGATGGCCCTGCATCCTCCACCAGCTAGATATCAGTGGCATCCCCGCCCGCCCCCGCCAGCTTCCACCTCCCCAGTGTTCAGACATTGACCAGCGGCCCCTGGGGGGTGCAGAACCTTCCAATTGAGAATCACGGGGTCCTCCTATGATCCGCCCTTGTCCCCTCTATTCGCCAATAAGGCTCTGGCACCCAGGGCTTATGGGTGAGAGGACTCCACCACCCCGCTGTGAGCCAGGGAGGAGGCAGGGGCTGGGCAGGCACTCAGGGGATCCTGAGTCTCAGGGCCTAGTCCCGGCTGTGGAGAAACTTGGGAACAAAGCAAACTGCACCGAGTGCACAGGGATCCGCCTGCAGAGCTCGTGATAAACCCAACAAAGACCAGACTCAGGCCTACAGTCAGCTACGCCCACGGAGCTGAGATCATCCTCCAATACTCGAGGGCGGGAAACACGGCGGTGATAAGCCGGGGCTGGGCTTGGGGGTCCTGGAGCTGCCCCAAGCTTCTCGGCCTGGCCGGCATGAGTCCTCACTAGGCAGGCTGCCGGTGGGTGGGCGGAGAGAGCCTGGGACTCCACTGAGAGGCCTTGCCCCACGCCCACTCACCTGGCCGGGAGCCAGGGCCCCTGTGTGGTCACACCCGGAGGTCCTCGCAGGAAGCAGGGCCAGCACTGGGGCAGCGAGGGGGCTGGGCCCCAAGGCTCACCTCGTCCGGGGTACAATGCACAGGGAATGTGCTAAAGACCAGCCCCGCCACCCACATCCCAGGCCAGAGCCCTTCATCTGTCCCTCCTGGCCCTTCAGCCACCAGTGCCCATGAATCGGGGAGCTGATGACTAGATGGAGGACAAACTCTGGTTTTGTGAGGCAACAGCTTATGTAACTCTGGGGTCCTTTTCAGGAAAAGCAGTACAAGTCCCGGAGCCCAGACTGGCACAGCAGTGTGCACCCTGGACCCCAGACTGGCACGACAGTGCACACCTGTTGCTAGAGACATCCCAGATAACCACTGGTGCGTCCAGCCTGGGTGTTCAGACTCTCCCTGGCCGCTGCCCCTATACCCAGCACAGCTAGCAGTGCTCAGTTCTACCAGAAGAGACAGCAAACCCCCATCAATACATCCCACCAAACCCAAATGCTCCATCTCCCCGGCCTGCTGCTCTGGGACAGGCCTGAGACGAGCCAGAGCCGCTGCTCTGACGGTGCCAGGAAGGGAGGTGATGTGGGGGGTGGAACGGTGGTCGTAACCAAATGCAGCTAAGACATCACCGAGCACACTTGGCGGGGCGCGCAGCCTCAGAGGCCGGGGCGGGGTGGGGATTGGGGGCAGAAGCCCCTGCGGGCACCTCCCAGGGTCAGGCAGGGGCTCAGGTCCAGCCGGGCAGCGGGGCTGTCTGCAGCCAGTCCTCCCAGCTCTGCCCACCTGGGTTTGCAGTCTGGTTCCAGGGTGACAGCCGAGTTCTCCTGGAACCCCAGGCTGCCATCCAGTTGAGCAGGTGAGCCAGGCTTGCCCAGTTCTCTCCACCCTCCCCTGCCTCCTCTGGGCATCACAGACCCCCCGCCTGCCCTTGACCCTCTGCCCCTCCGTCCAATGAGAGGGCAGCTGACCTAGAGACCCGACCTGGGCACCCAGCAGCCGTGCTCACAGCAGTGACCCTCCCTCTCCCACCTGCTGGTGCAGCGCCCGGGACCCTCTGCCTCACCTTCTCCTCCTGCAGCCGTGAGGAAGAGGAGGAGCCAGGCCTGAGCCAGAAACGCTCCGGGCGAACCTCACTCCTTATAGAGCCCACCAGCTCGCTGCCCCAGGGCTTCAGGTGTGGATTTGCGGAAAGGCATAAACAAAGGCGGGTGGAGTGCAGGCTGTCATCTGGCGCCAAGACGTCTTAGAACAGGGCAGTGGGGTAAGGGGCCTTTGATGCCACTGGAGTGGGAGCCAGAGCCTGACCCACCTCCCAGTTTTCTTGCAGAGAAATGGGCAGAGAGGAGGAAAGGGGCAGAGGAGGCACGGCTCGGGGACGCCCCGCTCCGCCTCTTGTCCTGAACAACGGATACCGTGGCCCCAACTCCTTCCTCTAAACCATCGGCTCCACTGTCCCCAGTTCTCTCAGGAGGGTCGCCAAGCTTCTCAACAGCCCCTGGGCCCCCTGGGGCATCACTGAGAAACTGCAAGGCTAATAGGCCAGCTGGGTCCCGAGTGGGGGCACTGGGGGCTCTGCTCCACCCTGCCTGGCGTGGGGGCCATGCCCCGCCTCCCGGTGCCCAGGGTCAAGGACAAAACAGGGTTCCCGAGTTAGCTGCCTCTGGACACAGAGGGAGGGGCTCCCTCCAGCCCCCGTGTGGATCTGGGCCCTTTATTACCCTCTGCCTGGCCCAGTTTGGAAAGCGGAACCCGGGCCAGGGTTATTGCCTGGCGACTTCAAATGCTGGGCCCTGTGGGATGGCAGGGGAAAGGCCCTTCTGGAATGAGACTTGCTGGGGCCCAAGGAGAAAGCCTACCCAGGTGAGAGGGCTTCTGAGGAGGGGCCTCAGAATTTCCTGGCATGTTCGTCTGTGCTGCAACCAGAGGGTGTGTGGGGGCGAGAGAAAGCAAGGGTGGGGGGAACTTTCAGGGAAGATTGTGTAACCAGCGTTCCCCCAGCCACGTTTCCTGGATATAAAATAAAATCTCATGCCGACGTGTCTCCTGGTCCCAGCGAGTCAGGGAGCAAATGATCTCCTGCCTGTGGGTTGCTGGGTTTGACTTGCTAGTATTTTGCATACATTTTTTTTCTCTGAGTAAGATTGTTCTGTAATTTTCTGTCTCTATTTTATCTTCTGAGGTTTGATGCCAAAGATATATGAGCCTCATAAAATGAGCTGGGAAATGTCCCATCTTATTTTCTGGAAGAGTTTGAGAAAGAATTGGATAAGGCCTTCTTTGAGCATTTGGTATAACATTCTTCATTTTGGCTGTCTTCTCCCACTTTATTTTCCAGTTCGCCAGTGATCTTCACAGCTCTGCCTGATACCTACATAGTGAATTCTTAACTTTGATTTTTCTATCAAAGTTGTAGAATGACCATTTTGTACTTTGAGACAGTCTCCAGGGCAGTTTACAGTCTCTCTCTGAGCAGCCTAAGCAGGTGGAAAGCCTGGGGCGAGCGCTGCACCCGCCACCTGCCATGTTGGTTTTGTCTGGGCTGCTTTTTTCTGACTGTGCTGGGTAGTGAGTGTGCAGAACTGCTTGTGGACGGAACTCCACGTTACCTTCCTTTCGCTAGGATCGTGTCTGCTTCAATAGGCACTGCCGACCCAGCAACTCAAGACCTGGGCAGCCCCGCTCTCCAAGAGGAGGCCCCACCCTGTGCCCCCTTCCCTCCCTGCCTTCTTTTGGATGCACCAGGTACTTTTCCTCACGGCAACTCCCTCCCTATTAGTTTGGAAGCTGTCGCTACTGCCCCTGATCTTTTAATGGATGGGGAATTACAACTTAATGGATTGAGTTTATTAACTTCCTACCATCTTTCTGAAAACTCTCTCCAGCACACTCATTATTGTTCAGTCACCCAGTCATGTCCAACTCTTTGCAACCCCAAGGACTGCAGCATGCCAGGCTTTCCTGTCCCTCACTATCTCCCAGAGTTTGCCCAAGTTCATGTCCACCGAATCAGCGATGCCATCCGACCATCTCATCCTGACAACCACTTCTTCCTATGCACACACTACTTCTTTCTTTTCCTTTTAAGCCCCACAGACATTACTTTCTCCCATGCAGTCCATTTTCTAGATGACTCGACACATTTTACCACTTTCTTCCCTGAATCTCAGATCCTCCATCTGGGCCCACTTTGCTTCTGCCAGAAGTGCAGGTTTTAAAATGTTTTAGTGCAGGCCTACTGACAGCACATTTTGGCCCTTCGTGTGCTTTATTATTTAAAAACAACAACACTGTAAACACTTAACACTGGTTAAGAATCCACCTGCCAGTGTAGGGGACACGGGTTCCATCTCTAGTCCACGAAGATCCCACTTGCCGCAGAGCAACTAAGCCTGTGCTCCACGACCACCGAGCCAGCGCCCTAGAACTCAGGGGCCGAAACAAGGGAAGCCACTGCGATGAGAAGCCCGAGCACCACAACCAGAGAAAGCAACGAAGACCCGGTGCAGCCAAAAACACCAGAGTATACAAAAAAAGCTCCTACCGTCAGAAAGACAGTGATAAAGAGAACCACAGCACGCGCAGCACGTGGGGCCTGGCTGCCCTCTCTCAGCGTGCCTTCACGGCTCCTCCACTTTATAGCCCGTGCTGGTGCTTCCTTCCTTCCCTTCATGGCCGACTGACGGGGCTGCCGTGAGGGCAGACCTCTGCTGAGGGATGCTCAGCAGCCCCCAGCCTCTGGCCACTGTGACTAGTGCTGCTGTGCACACGTGCCTGTGTGCAATGCACGGAGTCCATTCTCCTGGGTGTGCCCCTCGGGGTGGAACTCTAACCAGACGGGCACTGTTGCCTGTGGTGCTCAACAGCTGTCCTACTAAAGGCCTGGCTCCGCGTGGAGCATCTCTCTCTACGCCTCTGCTTCGGACATTCCCTCCCCCGTCCTTCCTCTCTGGCTGCTTCTGCATGGTCTCTGTCTTTGAGGTTCTGCACGTCCAGGTGTGACTTTGTCTGTTTCTGCTCGGGATCTGCTCTGCTTCCTGAATCCCCTCACCTCTCACCTCCTTCTGTTCTTTCCTCTGGGATCAGACACATGTTTACCTGCACCAGCTCCTTCCTCTCACTTCCCCCCTCAGGCGTGGCCTCCAAGTGCCCATCCCTGGAGGGCAGATGGGGACAGGGAACACAGGGATGCTGTGCCATAGCGGGCGCTGCCCCAGACCACCTGCAGCCCACGGCGAGCCTCGGCATGACCCAGCCCACAACCCCACAGGGTTGGGTGGAGAAGGCAAGTCTGAGGGGACACCCAGGAAAGCTCCCTGGCAGCAGCGCCGTGGCCACGTTCTGAGTCAGTGAGCACAGCTGCTGTGACTTCGCCAGCTAACACATGGCAGGGGCAGAGCAGGCCAGACCCGCTGGCCACGGTTAACGCGAACCCCCTCAGGGGCTTCTGTGTGGAACTCCTTTCCTGCCCTTCTCCTTCCTGTTTATACACAGCATGGCTCCTTCAGACATGACTTCCTCCAAGGACCCCCCGGAGCTGGAACATTCTGGGGCTGGAGGAGGCCGTGTCAGGTCTGAGCGCCCAGACGAGGGAGAAGCAAGCTGGCTTCGGGGGGTAGGGGGGAGGCTGGGGGAGGAGGCAGCTCCTAGGAGGAAACAATGCGACAGCTGCCATGGTCATAAATACATTTTATTTCATTTATTTCATTAGAAATGCACAATTACAGCGCTGAGCGCATCCATCCCCCTAAAAAAGTAGGTAAGCAATGTCTCCATCAAAATCATTAGTCATCTCCTGTGAACATCTATCCTTGTTACACTGAACAGAGCACACAGCAAAAGGTTTACTGCTACTCCATTTTTTTTTTCGATTTTCTTTTTTGTTATAAACACCATAGCAAATTAAAAAAAGCTGAACAGAGAAAAATATCGCAGTTCTTGATTTCCAGCGTGCACTTGATGCAACCGCTCTGTGCTTCCCGCTCCTTCCCTGGACGTGCGGGGAGATCAAAAGAAACAGGGTCTCCGGGCGGGGGCGGCAGGGGCTACCGTTGTCTTCCTTTCCCAGGGCACTCTCCCCGCGGACGGGCGCTCAGATGCACTTCAGCAGCACGCGGGCGGGCCCCTCTCGTGCGAAGCCGAGGGGCGGGCGCGTGTGAACAGTGTGGGTGGCGGGGGCCAGCGTGCAGGGGTCAGCACGCAGCGGCAGCGTGGCTCGGGTCTGGGTGGGTCAGCAGCCTCACTGGATCTGGATGGCCCCGTGCTCCAGCTGCATCTCAGGCTGCAGGGTGGGTTGCAGGGCGTCAGCCGCCTGCAAGAGGGGAGAGGGCTTTCCATCAAGGGGCCCAGGCCACGCCTGGTCACAGACATGTGTGGTTTTCAGGCACAGAGTAGAACACACACCTGGGCTCGTGGCCCAGGCACTGACAGATCCGGGGATGCCGAGGTCCCTCTGCAGGGCCTCCACCTTGCCCCCATCCACCCACCCACTCACCCCTCCCACAAGTGCCCCAGCCACCCCCCACCACCAGCATTGGGTTCCATTCCCACCCTGCTTCTCACTGGGGGCACCCTCCAAGTGGTCAGCATAGTCACAGGTTTAGGATAAGTCAAAGGGAAAAATACAATCTTAGAATAACTCACTGACCACACGTCTTGGCCACCAAGAATGGGGCCCCCAGAGAGAGATGGTTTGGCGGTTTATTGGACTCCCTGAACCACTGGTCAAAGGTAATGCAGGTGGGCTCCCCTGGCAGGAATTTTAGCTGGATGGGTTCCGGGGCCACGCAGGGGAGGCAGAGTTCCTGGTGGGGCTGGCGCTGCTCCTCCAACTGTGCTCAAGGCTGTGCTTTCTCAGTGCAAACATAACGTAACAGTGTTTTCCAATAGTGGGGGTGGCGGAAGTAGGGGTGTCTGCCCGCCCATCTGAGGGCTCAGCACAGGCCTCCTCCAGAGGGGCTGGGTTTGAGGGTATTGAGGAGAGCACACCCGTGTCACCCCCGCCCCAGCAGTCTGAGCCTGACCACGCCCTGACAGACCCCGATGATTCTGCCTATCCTATGGGCTTGGGCACCACACGGGGGTCCAGGTCTGACTCCCCCAGACCCAGCGGAGGCCATGATGGTCTCCTGACCAAGCACCATCACTGGGGGTTACAAACCCACAGGCGGGCCTACAGGACCTCGGACCCTGGGCTGGCCCTGCCTCAACCTGAGGAACAGCAAGGCCTCAGATACACTTGATTTGGCCTCTGAACTCATAGGTAAACATGTGCCTGAGAGTATCTCAAGAACTGGTTTCAAGCTGGTCCCTGGGCCAGGAACCGACTTCTCACCTTCACACTTCCAGGCACTTACGAGAGACAGAATCCCAAGTGAGCGCCTAGGTCCACACGGGCGCCTCTCACGGTCACTTACCTTCCTCACAGAAGAAGGTCCGAGGTAGAAAGGCCCAAGCGTGTCCACACCTGCAGGAGCCCCGGGCCCTGTGCACTTCCCGAAGGGAGGACCCACCTGGGCCGCAGCGGTGTGGTCGGTCACCGGCGCCAGCTGGACGTACTGGACCTGGATGTCGCTGCCCTGGAGTGGCGAGCCGTCCACCCCCGTGGCAGCCGGGTCCGAAGAAGCCACTGCTATCAGCTGGGCCCCCTGGAGCACCTTGAGACACAGAGGACAGGACTCAACGACTGAACAGCAGTGATTCAAAGGTGCAGCCGCGTCCTGGCAACCTGGAGACTTCTAGACCCCTAGCCTGGAGCAGAAACAGGCATGCAATCACCAGGCCCCGAATCCCACAGCAACCCGCCTGAGGTGCGGGCGACCGACAAGCTGCCGAGTGGGCGTGAGCCGGGCAGTGCTGATGTACCGTGCCGGCATCGCTCAGCTGGCACTCGCCCTGTGCAGGGATGCTCTGTGAGCCAGTCCCCCTTGCTGCCACCCCGTAAGTCTCCTGCCCTGGCCTCACCCCCTGCGGGTCCTGAACTCAACCACATGCGTTAGGTGTTATCTCGTTGTCCTGGTTTTGTTGTTGTTGTCCTGGTAAAAGATCCCTTAATATATGAATTAAAAGTCAAGTCAAAAACTATCTTTTAACGAAACTTATGAAATCATGGCACTCTAGTCCTGGTGATGAGCCACCACCCCTACAAACGGAAGGCATCTGTGGTACTCTAACAGAGAGCTTTTCCTCTTGGCATTGCCAATAAAGTGACTTTTCACATGATCTGCTGCTGCTGCTAAGTCACTTCAGTCGTGTTCGACTCTGTGTGACCCCATAGACGGAAGTCCACCAGGCTTCCCCGTCCCTGGGATTCTCCAGGCAAGAACACTGGAGTGGGTTGCCATTTCCTTCTCCAATGTGTGAAAGTGAAAAGTGAAAGTGAAAAGTGTCCGACCCATAGCGACCCCACGGACTGCAGCCTACCAGGGTCCTCCATCCATGGGATTTTCTAGGCAAGAGTACTGGAGTGGCTTGCCAGTGCCTTCTCCGCACATGATCTGCACAGCTGATTAAATCTTAAGAATTACAAAGTCAGAAACCCCAGAATCTAAACATGCAACATTTATAATAAGGAAGGCAGGCCCATTACCAGCCTAGAGGGTAAATAAAAATAAAAATAGTAAAATGTTCTCAACTGGGAATTCATTCCAAACACCATGACCTTGAAACAGTCCCACGCTGGTTTGGTCTCGATAAGCGACTCATGAATGAGTTGGCCTTACCTTGCGGGCCCTCCAGACTGTTCCAAGAAAACCACTCTCGGCACCAACCCCCAGCCCCGAAAAGTGCAGGGAGGGGTCTGTCACCCAGGTTGGGGGGTGAGGGCAGCAATGGAGACAAGCGTCTCCGTGGGAATAGCGGCTCTGACTCCCTTGAGAAGGAGGGCCTGCTTCTCACGTGAGACGAGCGAGACTGGAGCAAAGGCACCACGAGGTCAGCCTCCGACGCTCTACCAGGAAACGCCTGGTGTCCCGGCCTCCAGGGCTGCTCCACCCACCAAGCCACCTTCTCATCCCAGGTTTCAGTTACCCGCGATCAACTGCGGTCCAGAAATATTAAAGGGGAAATTCCAGAAATAAACGTGTCCTAAGGTTTGCTGTTTTGAGCCCCGAGAGGACACCCTGCACCATCCTGACCTTTGACCTTGTGGCCCCCTGCCTCGTGAGCACTCAGCGGTGTCTCAACTCTCAAGGGGTCACAGGTTTCTCCCACTTCACGAGGGCCCCGAAGCCCCAGAGCAGCAATGCTGGCCACATGCGGTTCTCTCACTGCACCTGATTCACAGATTAGACGTCACACAGGTGTGCATGCACAGGAAGAACGCAGCACGGGTTCGGTACTATCTGCCCTTGCAGGCACGCTCTAGGGGGTCACATGACAACACCCCTGCAGGTAAAGAGGGGCGACGACAGTGCCTACCGCAGGGAGGGCGGCCCATGAAGAGTCTGTCTGTGCCACCCGCCCCTGACTTAAGAACATGTCTTCTCAAAGCTGGACAGGACTGGAACAGGATCAGGCTGTGAGGAGTGGTCAGGAAGCTGGCTCTGCAATGCTCCCCGCCCCCATTGGCCCTCAGGCTCTGGCAGGAGCCCCCCTGGCCGGGAGCTAGGATACCACAGCTCTGCCAGGAAGCGAACCCGGCCGGCATGGGGCCCGCACGACCCCACAAAAGACAACCCAAAGGGCCTCAGGGAGTTCTGCAGCCCGGGCCTCTCCTGAGGGAGGGGCAGGGGTGGACACCCCACCAACAGTCACAGCACCGGGAGCAGGGCGCTTCTCCTGGGCGGACAAACAGAACAAAGTGCTTCGCAGGCCAACTGCACAGACACTGTGCGGGCTGGGCCGTGCAGCCTCCCAAAACTCGGTCCAGCGGGGACGGGACGTGCTGACCTGGATCCTAACGGGTGACGAGGATGCCTGCTGACGTCAAGTCTTTAGCTCAAAGCAGCAGGATCCCCACAGCACCCAAGGCCGTGAGCCTGCTGGACACCAGCCGGGGGCCTTGCTCTGGCAGGGGACCAGCCCGCAGTTGGAGGTCCTGCCGGATGGCGAGGGCCCAGCACACCTGGACCGGCTCCCACGTCTCCCAGCAGCAAGCTGTGGCTCCTTCCTGCTCGCAGGCTTCAGGGTGGGATGGGGTGGGGGCCGGGCCCTCAGGAACATCTAACTGGGCAGCAACGGACTCCCAGGACAGCAGCCAGGAGCATCACGCCAGGCTCTTGGGCTGGACCGGGAGTGGGAGCCCCGGGGCTGCGGAGACACGCCTGTGTGGACTTGGGTGCGGCTCACGCCACCTGACTGGCCTCAGTTGCAAGCTTCCTGCATGTTCCTGGAGCACAGCCCGTTATTTTCAGACCAAAGAAAAACGGCACAGGGCATGGATGTGGAGCAGTAGACCGAGGGAACCCTGGATCTACCAGCATTGTTTTTTTGGAGTGCACACATCTGGTTCTCCTCTATATTCTGCCAATTCTGAAACTCTGTTTAATACCCAACTGAGATAATGCAAAACTGGTGCAAAATCTAAAATAAATGCAAGGAACCCAAGGACTTTTCAGTAATATTTAGAAACAAAATTCTGAACCCAACCAAGAACCCACCCAGACACACACACACACACACAACCCGAAAACACAAACCAACCAGGAAACCCTTAAGCACTCAGAAGACAGGCTTTCAGCTTAGATGTGTGACCAGAAACAGGCCCGGACCCCACACCCGAGGCTGCCTGAAGGAGCCAAGGTCGCCGACTGGTGTCTGCGTTTCTGCTTGAACCCAGCTGGTTAAGGTAATGCAATCAACTCAGCCAGTGGACTTCTCCAAATCTGGATGTTAATTCAAAGAGCAGCTTTTCCCCTGACAGAAAGACGAGGAGGCGAGAGGAAGACACCCCAAACTGACAACTGGCCAGGAGACCCAGCAGCACAAAATCTATTTTATACGTTCATACAGCAAATGCCAAAAATAAATAACAATTTCTAAGCCTCTAAACCCGAGGATAAGAACACGAAGCCCCTACCTCAGGCCCTACTTTGAGTTCCTGCCCAGGATGGGCAGACACCAGCACAACCTCCAAGGAACCCCAGCGGACATGGACAGAACCGAAGAGAACTGAGCAAACAGTACTTCCTACATGTTCCTGGGGCCCACAGTGCGAGGCCCAGCCTGGAGATTCCTCACAGGAGGAGTCGGGGCTCCAGACCATAGACCATAGACCCATTCTACGGCCAGGCTGGCAAGCTGGTGCTTCCATAGCTGACAGGCCAGCAGCAGAAACAAGATTTATAGCCCAGGCGATGGGAGATGCCCCAGGGACCTGGTCTCGGCACCGCAGGGCAGGCGGCAGGACAGGTAGCCTGTGCCCTCTGCTCTGTGCCTCCTTGCAGCATCGGAGCCTGAGCCTCAAATACAGCCTGGGGGCAGGAAAACAAAGCCTAGAAAAACACAAGTCTGCAGACAAGTGGCATCCAGCCCACCATTTCAGAGGCGGCATCTCTGGGAACAAATCTTAACCACGAGTCTGAAGATCGTCTGGTCAAGTGGGGGGCGAGCGGGGAGAGAAGGTGGAACAACTCAGCCAGAGTCAAGTCCAGGGCTGCCATCTACACGTGGGCGCCAGGCCTCAGGCTTCTAGAAGGGGCAGGTTGGGTGGGTAGGGAGTGGGCGAGATGGAGCAGGAAAACAAGACAGGCTTTAATTACACATGTAAGTGATCCACCCTGTCCCTGGGTAAGGGAGAGGGTGCCCACCGTCACCCTCATGGCTAAAACACCTACCGAGGATGAGGACAACCAGGAAGCAGAGCTCAGGCCTCCCTCGCTCCCCTGACCCCCAACGGTGTACTCGGCTCCTACCGTTTCATTCTTTAGTTTGGAAAGCTCACTGTGCAGAACCATGAAAATTACTGTTGGGTTTACTGTGATGGGACGAGGAAGAACTTCTCAAAGACGTGGTACAGTCTTCTTACTGAGTTTAAGTCATCAGGGAGCACTCAGCAAATGACCCACTGAGCGATGGCCACTGGGTCCAGCTCCACCCCGGCTGTGGTGCCCCAGGAGTCTGCCCCACCCTGCCAGAAGACTGCCCGCCCCCCTGGAGTGTGTTCAACACCCCCCAGCTGCCTGCCCCACCCTGCCAGAAGATGCCCACCCCCCAGCCACCTGCCCCACCCTGCCAGAAGACTGCCCAATCCCCTCAAGAGTCTGCTCAACACCCCCCAGCCGCCTGCCCCTGCCCCCCAGGAGGAGCCTGCCAACCAGAGGCCACGTCTGACGTCTGATGTGACACACACGGTCAAGTAGGTCTCTGGGCCAAAGCACCCTGCACCCCGTTCTGCCCCCGAGCAGCACTGTCCCACGTCCCACATCCCTCCTGAGATAGATGGGTGCTCTCCCAGAAGCCCAATGATCCACCATGCCAGCATGTGGAAATGGGTTAGATGAGGCCATGGGGCGGGGCCCATGAGGGCTCAACACTCCCCAGGAGGAGGCGAGACACGGGGCCCCGCCCCACGTGCACATCGAGGAAACCATGTGGGGACATAACCAGCAAGATGGTCCTTGCCAGCACCCTATTGGCGGGCTCCCAGCCTTCAGCCCCATGGTGCGCACATCTGCACCTCCCCAACGGTACCCGACTACAGCTGCCCAACCCAGACGGGGTGACAGGAGACAAACATCCCAGCCCTTCCCACGCCCTGCACAGGGAACTGGGGGCTGCATTCTGAGGCAGGGGTGCCATCAGAAACACCAGGCTCACACGAGACAGTGCAGCCAACTAAGAGTGACGTGTCTGTCCGCACAGCACATGGGCACAGACGCCGCCCTGCTGCTGGTGTCAGGATGACACGGACATGACCGTGGTCATCATCCAGCCTGCCTGTGAGCAGACAGGCCCTGCATGCTGCTGGGACCGCCAGGTCAGTGGGCTTTCAGGGGAGGAGGGCCCTTAGGGGTCCTGGGGCCGCAGCTCAAGAGCTGCAGCCTGGACACAGGGCACAGGTGTTCTAGTTTGTTACCCCGAGTGCCCCTTGGCCCGGGAGAAAGTGGGGACTCAGGCTAACTCACATGCCCAGGACCACAAGCCAGAGAAAACAAGCAAACAGAAGAGGCTTTGAAGGCACTGGGCGACTCCTTGAGGCCGCTGGGCACACCACTAGGCCACAGTCAGTCAGGAGGATGGGCGCATTAGGAAGAGTTGAACAGGAGAACACAGACCAGACAGTGGGAACCTCACCACGCCATGTGACTCCAGAGAACTCTCCCTCTAAAGGGTAATCTCTCTCCACTAGCCTCTGTGAAGAAGGGGTTTGAGCCTTTCTCTCCACCTCTTTGGCTTCTCTCCTAGCCAAACACCTGCCCATCTGTCCTCATCTACCTGGGGTTACCCTCCAGTTCTGGGGAGCTCAACTCAGCCGCCAGTGAAGCATTGCCCTGAATGTAAGCCCAACCCAGCAGTCACATCCTTAACGCTGAGTTAGAAGGAGCCCCTGCTTTCCTTTCTGTTTCAGCCAAACTCCAACTGCTGTGCCAGTGTCCCTGGGCGGCTCCCCAGCCTCTTGGAGCCGCGTCTAGATGGCCTGTGCAGCTAGGAGGTTCCTGCCACCCTCCACAGGTCAGGCATCTGTCAGAGGTATCTGCTCCAGAGTCCGCGTCCACTCCAAGCCATATCACTCACCACAAGACGGCCACCCTCAGAGTCTGGGCGGGCCTTCACCAGTCAGCCCGTGTGTGTGTGTGCATTTCCTTCGCTGGTCAGCACAGGTGTGTGTGTGTGTCCATGCAAGCACAGGTCACATGGGAACACTGACAGCGCCTGTGCCAGCTCAGGAGCGGACGGGAGGCAGCACTGACGCTTGCTGCGGGGCCACTTGGTGAACCCACTGCTCGGTTCACTTTGGGGGCCTCAGTCTTGATATTGGTGACTGTGTCTGTCCACACGTGAAAGTAATTCTAGATCCGTCTTCTACCCTGAATCCCTCCATGCTCAGGCACCTGTCAGTTCAAGGGTCCTTCCACCCCTCCCTCCTCCCCTCTCACACATAATACCTGCCAGGTGTGCCACACACTCTCCAATCCAGTGGCACGTCACACCAATTTCACTTTACTCGAGGGCAGTACATTCACCTCAGAACCTGACCAGAGGAAATGCAGGAGAAGCCATCCTGATTCCTCGGAACCTTCTGGACCAGAAGTCGACCTCTGCTGCGGAGGCTCTGCCAGAGTCTGAACACGACTTCCCCAGGGCCCAGACTGGGATCCTGTCCACCAACCTCAGACTCCGGCCCCATCAGAGCAGTGGCTTTAGTCTCATACCCGGGCACCCTGATCACACTGCGCCCTGATTTCTAGAGGTGTGATTCCTCACACCCAGTGAAGTTAACCTCAAGAGAACTCCGAGGTTCACTCACAAAGTGAGGGGAAAAGTGGGAAGTGACACTGTGCGTGGAAGGGCACTCTACTGCCGTGACTCTGCCGCCACGTGCCTCAAGGGCACCCTCACGTCCCGGCCCCGTGAGAACTCGGCTCTCACTCCGCAGGTCCTCAGGAGGTCCTGTTTCCCCTGGCGCAGGGCAGCCCAGTGCCAACTCCAGACCCCACGTGCCCGAGTCCACTGTCTAACCTCAGACACTGCATGCGGGGCAGCCACCCCGCTTGAGACTGCAGCCCCCAAGTCCAGACATGCCCGCGCTAAGAGGATGGAGAAGCGTCCTCCAGTGTCTACCTCATGGACGGTCACGGTGCCTGGAGTGTGTGGGGGGAAAAGCTGGGGCCAGGCAGACAGGAGGGACACGTCCCCACGGCACCTCCCGTCCCCCTAACTGTAAAGAAGTGAGCCATCTGGAGAGACCTCCGGCACTTCACACGGTAGCCCCATCAGAGGGCTCAGCTGCCGCCCACCCTCCGCCAAACTGGAAACTGACAGAGTCAGCTTGTGGAGCAGGAGGGGTATCTCACTTCATTCTGGAGGACAGCAGCTCCCTGACGGCGTCTGGAGCAAAATTCTTGGGGAAGGATCCTCAGCTGCTCTGTGCCGTCACCCAAACGCCAGGACGCTGGCCCAGCACCTGCGTGGGCTCCAAATTGCCTCCAGGCCCCTCTCAGAAAACAGGCAGGGACAGAAGAGCTTCAGAAGACTCCAGAGAAATCACCAAGCCTTCCTGTGCAGAAAAAGCTTTACAACTTGGGCCGCAGTAAAAACAAATTTGGAATGACTCAGAAGTCACCATTTTTCAGCCTACTGAGCTGTGAGTTTCAGGTAAGCTCTCCTCTGTACATTTCCAGGTAATAACACATGTCTAAAATCATCAATGGACATATGGTACATTTTGGCTTAAATGGCTTAAAAACAAAAGTGCAGCAAAATGCCTTCAACCAACAGGTATCTTACAGTTAACTAATGCTACTGCAGTCACTCACCAACAAGGAATCACTGAGTGCTGAAAAGTCACACTTCAGTGGGTGGGTGAAGAACAGAAACGAATAAAGTTTCGATCTAATGGAATCAAAGCTGTTTAATTGAACACTTCAAACATATATTTGAAAATGATAAAATGGATCAGAAACGATTCTCCAATTTGAAGGCCTGTCTCTCCTCCCTTGACCATCTGGAGTCAAAGCCTTTGAGGTGAGACTTGACCAAAGGGGTTCAGGGCCATGGATGATCATCCAACAACAGGAAGAGCCTTGGGGGTTTTACTGTAAAGCTACTTGGCCTCAACCAACATGAGCCTCCAAAGACAATGTGATTCCAACAACCTACGACACTGGAAGCATGGACACAAGTAACTACACATGCAACTTCTTAAAAGCATTACCATGTTTCCAGCTCAGATCTCAGTCAACTTCCACCTGGCCTTGTCCAACCTGAAACCATCTTGTTTGGCACAACTCCAGGGACAGGTGACAGGCCTAGACTGACATGCCGGCGGCACTAACTAGTTACCCTCAGCCTGAAGCTGCCTTCCCTGCTGCCCACAGGTTCAGGAGACACTGAACGGTGAATCCTGGGCGCTGGGTACCCTCCCACAGTCTCAAGCCTCCTTGGGGGACCAGGATTCCTGAGGAATGGAACTGGGAGCAGGAGACTAGGGCCAACGGGGCCAGCTGCCTCAGACAGGATGATGGCCCACAGCACCACACCCAGCGAGACAGAAGACGCAGGGTTGCTTCTGTGGCTTCTCCAGGGTATTTCTGGGAACCAGTCAACACCAAACTTTCTCTGCATCTGACCTTTTACAGATTAAACTATATTTTCCACCATTTCTGGTAGAGAAGGCTTTTCCGAGAGGGATTAATCCCAAGCTACCTAGGTTCTCCAAGATGTGTGTCTGCATTTTGGCAGGAACGTATTTTCTTGAAGGAAACATTTTTCTTAGAAGTGAAGTGACAGTGTGTGCTGGTGGCAAGGTGTCTCAGACCATGAACAGTGGACTGGAGCCCCAGGGATGGCAGAGACTGCTCCAACGCCACAGAGAAAGGACCCTGCACACACATACCACCCCCCCCCACACACACACGCACACAGCCCTTCTTCTCATCCACTACAAAAAAGATCTACACATAAAATGTTGGATACTTCCCATCTCTTCTAATCTTTTTCACAGCTGGGTTTATAAGGCCTCCTTTTACGGAAAAAATTCTGAAAGCTACTGAAATTCAATTTTAAGTAAAGTATAAGGACGCACACAAAAGCCAAAGGTGTTGAGAGAGGCTTTAGAGTCTCAAGAAAGCCAAAGCTGTTTATCTAGATCCTGAGGAAACATCTCACAGATGCAAGACAAGAGGAACGTGGACACATAACCATGCGGTCTGATTTTCTGTAAGCCACGTGAACTCTGTGTGTGTGTGTGTGTGTACATGTTTGTGTGTGTCTGGCATATTCATCACTACAGAGATGGGCTTACCAGAACACACCCATCTCCCAGGTTTCCAAGTGTCCTGATGTCATTCAGCCTGCAGACACACATAAACCTTTTTCATACACATTTTAGATTACGTTAACCACAACTGTAAAAAAAATAAAAATCTTCTACCAAAATATGCATCTAGCTGAAACAGTATCAAACCATTTCATGGTTCTCAATATAAAGAGCATGACTAACACTGCAGTCTTTAAAGATTTCTCATGTTGCAAAAATCTCCAAAACAGAGACAAAATCGGACCCGACTCAAATGTTCCAACAGATACGATGCTGCCTGAAGACAGAGTAGAGACATCCCACTAGGTCATAATCGCCTGACCCACACATCCCCTGGCTCCATACCCGGGCACCTGCGGACTGCACGGTACCACAGACAGGAAACAGCCTACGGGTCTGCTCTTACCCTCCTCACATGCTTCATAGTCAACAGTGGTACTGACGGAAACGACAAAGGCGCCAGTGCCCTCCCAGGAACACGCTGTCCTTGGGCGCCGACGAGCCCTGGAAACAGAGGCGCCTCTTCCAAACTGCTCGGGAGCACAACTTTTAGTCACACAAATAATTGCTGGGGTCTTTGCTTTGTTTTCTTAAACTCCCCCCAAACCAAGATGAAGAGAATGCAAAACGTACCTCAGAAATTGTATAACTCTAGACTTTTTTAAATCTCAACTTTTTAATGCAGAAAAGGACATCTTAAGACTAAAGCAAAGAGGAACTAAAGAGCCTCTTGATGAAGGTGAGAGGAGAGTGAAAAAGCTGGCTTAAAACTCAACGTTCAAAAAACTAAGATCATGGCATCCAGTCCCATCACTTCATGGCAGACAGATGGGGAAACAATGGAAACAGTGAGAGACTTTATTTTTGGGGGCTCCAGAATCACTGCAGATGGTTACTGCAGCCATGAAATTAAAAGACACTTGCTCCTTGGAAGAAAAGCTATAAGAAACCTAGACAATGTATTGAAAAGCAGAGACATTACTTTGCCAACAAAGGTCTGTCTAGTCAGAGCTATGGTTTTGCCAGTATTCATGTATGGATGTGAGAGTTGGACCATAAAGAAGGCTGAGCACCAAAGAACTGATGCTTCTGAACAGTAGTGCTAGAGAAGACACTTGCGAGTCCCATGGACAGCAAGATTAAACAGTCAACCCTAAAGGAAATCGATCCTGAATATTCACTGGAAGGAATGATCCTAAAGCTGAAGCTCCAACACTTTGGCCACCTGATGCAAAGAGCCAACTCATTAGAAAAGACCCTGATGCTGGCAAAGACTGAAGATAGGAGAAGAATGGGACGACAGAAGATGAGATGGTTGGATGGCATCACCAACTCAACAGACGTGAGTTTGAGCAAGCTCCCGGAGATGGTGCAGGACAGAGAAACTTGGCATGCTGCAGTCCGTGGGGTCGAAAAGACTTGGACACAACTAAGCAACTGAACAACAACAGTTCAACAAAATCTTAACGATACACTCTAATCATAAAAAATGCACCCAACTTTTACCATCGGCCAAGTTGCCCCAACAACAAAGTACACAGTTAATAGTTGTCTCAAGTTTCTCAATGCAGATTTTATGCCACTCGGGTGGGTGGGCTGAGGTTGACACTAGGGCTGACAGGCTCACCACCAATCCACCAGCCTGAGCAGGAGGCTCACTTTCAGGGCTTATGGTGCGTGAATCACCCAGGAACTGTCTCCATGGGAATCTGCCAGGTCCCTCCTGGTGCTCGGGCAGGACCCTGCCTCTATAGGAAGGATACGGCCCTGCCCTTCAGCAGCTCATGTTCAAGCTGCATGGGCCCAGCGTGGGTACCGAGAGATGCCGCATGCCTCCCTGCTGACCACCTCACAAATCGTCCTCCCTATTCAGAGCAGGACACAGACAGCCCACACTGCCCTCCGGAGGGTGGTCACCTCAGGGCCTGTGTGCCTGCATCCCAGCTCTCAAAAGTTGGCCACATCCCCTGGGGGCCTGGCCACCATGCTGTGAGGCCCCAGGCCACACGGGGAGCCTGTATGAGGACCAAAGGGTTGGGGGGACAGCCCAGCTCCAGCCCCAGGAGGAGCCCTAGACAGAGCAGACCCCTGGGCCTCTCGACAGCCTGGGAACTCCACAGCTCTGGATAGTTCACATCAGGTGAGCTCAGTGAGGGTTTCTGTGTCTTTATCTCAGGACCAGAAGAAAATGGCAGCGGTTACAGAAATAAACGAGAACAAAACCTGCCTTATAGTGGCAGACAGAGATTGCATAGCAGCCCAGGGCCCTGCCATCCACAAGCCCCTCCCTGCCTGCAACAACATCAGCCGGGACCCACCACAAGTGAGCACTTACCTGCCCATCCTGTCCCACGTGGTGTATCTGCAGATTGCCCTGCAAAACAGACGAAAAAAAAGGCAATCAACGACAATGCTTCAAGACTCAAGAGACAGAGGCAGGAATGTTCCCAGGCCGTCTGTGAGCATCAGCAGGACTGTTAACATCCATTCTACAAAAACACAATCCTCCATAGCCATAAAAACCTCAAAATACTTAAGCTACATTTACAAATACTATTTTTTTCTTACAAAAACAAAGCAAACCAATTAAAAAACATTGTACCTAACCCCCAACCCTGCCTCCAAATGAAAATGTTATTTTCTTCTAACTTTTTGCTTGGAACCAATCTTAGACTCACAAGAATTTAAGGTAGCCCAAAGAGGTCCCATACTCCCCCACAAGACACCTGACACATCATGTGACATTATTGCAACCAGGAAACCTATGGGACACAAATCAATTAACCAGACCACACGTACACCAGGATCTCATCAGCTGGAAATCCATTTCCATTGGTTTAAAAAAATAGTTGCTTTAAGTCTGGTAGGTTCTGCTAAACATCTCTTTTACGGATATCCTCATTTTGACAAAATAATTACCTAATTTTTAAATGAACAAGGTAAGGTTTTAATGTGATAAGAAGACTAACTCATGCTATAACTTATTACAAAGTAATCATTATACTATCAGCAATTGCTTCTAATTCAGTGCACCCAATTCCTAATGGAAGCAAAAAAACACTAGGTTCTATGGACGAAGGATTCAGTTAAGGAAACTGGAGGAAAAGTGAGTAAAACTGATAATAAAAATTGAAATTCAGAAGTACTCTAGTGAATTTTTAGCAAAAACAGTATAAAAGCAATACACATTGCTTCCTCCTTTTCCCACTCTTGCAGATTTCCTTCAAGAGCCCCCATTGAGGGAGGAGGCAAGGCAGGTGAGCTGGTGGATGCCCGGCCCTCAGTGGGTGTGGCCCCTCACCTGTGCCCAGTAAAGGGAAGCCCCCAGACTCCTGGGGGTGCCCCTGCTTAGCCTGCAGCTTGCTCCCCCACCCCAACCCCCACAACCTGCTGCTCTGTATGAGATCACAGACGCCCCCTTAAGAATGTTGAGCCAGTGGGCCCATAGAACTCTCCCAGGACCTGGGACCCAGAGGTTGGGGGGGGGGGCAACAGCCCTGAAGCAGGAAGCAAGCCCATCCCTCAGCTCCACCCACACTGGGCACAAAGGTCAAGAGTCAAAGGTCAGGGTGTGGGTCCAGGGTCCTGGACAAGGTGCAGGGAACCACGCTGGCCAGAGTGGATGGCCCCAAGGCCCAGCCCTTTAGCCTCTCCTTTGGGAAGAAGGTGGACGTCAAGCTGACCTTCCCAAGCCAGGCGCCCCGTGGCAGCCGCCATGCACAGAAAGGGCAGGCGTGCAACCGGAAGCACCCACCTCCATCCTTACTATGGGTAGCAGCAAGGAGGACGCCAGTGGGGAGAGGCCAGAGAAAGCTGCAAGGCGGCTCACAGGCTTACATGTACTCTCTCACGGGACTCCCACCCCCTCAAGGCAGGCACCAGCCCCCTGAGCAGAGGGAGCCGAGATCGGTGGGGAGGACAGTGAGGCCACAGTCTGTGGCAACCCTCTTATGCTCCTTCCACCCCTGGGCTGGAGTGCAGGAAGGTCTGTATCTCAGGCGAGACAGTGGTCCAGAGGGCAGCGCGCCAAGAGCAAAAGCCTCCATACAGTGTCCAGAAATAAACCCTGACGGCCACCGGTGCGGCCAGGGCAGGAAGGCCTGAAGGGCAGGCAGGCCTCAAGTCTGTGCCCCAGAAGTGCGCGTCAGGGGGTCCCTGCCAGACGCCCGTGTCACCAGGAGCAGCCCAGTGGTCAAGCGCACTGCAGAGGCCGGAGTGCAGGGGGCCTGTGGGCCCTGGGCGGACTGGCGGACTCACCTCACTGTCCTGCGTGATCTGCACCTGCTCCCCCTGAGGCACCTGGGCGATGTGTAGGTGGCCCTGTGGGATCCGCAGAAGAGAAGACACAGGAAGCATCAGGGCAGACAGGAGACGCTCGCTCCTGACTCACCCTCACAGCTCGGGACAAGACAGTGGAGATCAGAGCCGCCAGGGTCACAGAGCACTGTGTGAGCTACTGACCCGCCTCCCAAAGGACCACTTTAAGACCATAACACTAACATTTTGCAGTCATTCTTAAAGGGGCAGCGAGGCCTAGGGAAACTCTGCTGTATCTTTAAATGGCACTAAACGAGCAAATTTAAGAATGTGAAGGACACACAAAAAAGAGGAGAAACCAAAATTTTCCAGAAAACTGAAGTTTTTGGTGTTTTTTTAAATCATACTATCAACAGGGAAGGACCAGAAACCGTGGACTTTCAGGAAGTGCCCCTAGTAACCTGGGGGTGTATGCAGGTGTATGCAGGTGTATGCACGAGGCCATACAGCAGCATGACTAGAAAGGTGAGTGGCTGTTGTACATGTATCCACACAGAGAACAGGTCAGTCAACTCTTTAAATCAATGACTACGTAAACAGCTGAAGTAAACATTAATAAATATAGTTCCAAAGAATCAAAGACTCCAACTAAAATGTTGGCAGGTACAGGCAGACAAGTAACGACTGTAAATCTTAACTTTGTTCAATAAAATGAATAACCATTATCTTATTTAAAATTCTACCTTAATCAAAATGGGCCTGAAAATAAACCACTGAAGACTTCTCTGTGGCATTCATGTTACCACGTCTGTATAAATCCTGCATCACAGTTATCTACTCTGGAATTCTTTCAGAGAGCTTCTTTACTAACGAGCTAAGAGTCACTGCCTCTGGGACTGTCAGCAAAACACTGTTTGTAGCTGCTCTGTCTCCCCCAGAAGACATGCCCCTCACTAGTGCCCCCTGTGCTCTCAGGAAACGCTCCCTCTCTGGACGGTGTGGAATGCGGCATCTAACCAGGTGTCCAGGAGGCTGTCCTGCCAAGAGCCCGCCAGTGAGGATGCTGGGTGACGAAGCACCCCCAGGATCCCAAGGGAGTTCCTGCCCACTCTCCTTGGCCACGGGACCCACGAAGGGTTGGGAGGGATGTCCACCTGGGCCAGCAGCGCACAAGGCAGGGCCAGGTGGCTGGGCGCCACGCCGAGGGGCACTTGTCACCCAATCCAAAGAAGCTACACGCTAAGGCCTCCAGCTTCCTCCGCTGGCCCTCAGTACAGGGTGCCCGTGCTTCTGAGATGAGGAAATACCTAGGACACATCATGGTGCCCCCCAGAAAGACAGGCAGAAGCGCAGAGTTGCATAGACCACAAGGGGTGGGTATCTGTGAGCTGTAGGAGGCCTACCCTTACTTTTTCTGCTTTGATTTAGCACTGGACCCCTCCCCCAAGCTGTCAGCCAGGTCCAAAACCACAGGGAAAGCTGGTTGTGCCCCCAACCCTCCCCTCCCCTCCCGCCCACGAGGGCAGACTGGCGAGAAGTACGTACTACTTGGACCTGCCCGTCCTCCCCGATCTGGTGGATCTGGACCTGCTGGGCATTGGCCAGGGCGTAGTGCAGGGCCTGTGGGGGCGGCTGCTGCAGCTCACCGGCGGGCGGCGTGCTCATCATGGTCTCTGCAGGGAGGTACACACGGGCCTGAGAGACCAGCCCAGGCTGAGCCCACCTCTGCCTTCTCCTGCCCCCACAGGGAGCAAGGGGGAGCCCTCCATCCTGGACTTGGCAGCTCCTGGATGCGCAGCATCATGAGCAGCAGCTGTTCACACGGCAGAGATTTCTGACCTGTGGACAGAGATGAAGACCCGACCACCCCGGAACAGGGACGGTTCCCAGCCACCCACTGGGTATGAGTGAAGCTCCTCAGATAAAGCAACAAAAATGAAAAACAGGAAGAAAGTAGACACTAAACTCTGTTTCAGACCAGCCCAAAGTAGGATTGGTCCATGGATTATTTGGGGGAATAGCCTCACCAGCTCAATTAAAGGTAAACTTTTCAATAAAAGTTGTGTTGTTGTGTAGTTGCTCAGTTGTGTCCAACTCTTTGCAATATCATGTACTATAGCCCACCAGGCTCCTCTGTCCATGAGATTCTCCAGGCAAGAATACTAGAGTGGGTTGCCATTTTCTCCTCCAGGGGGATCTTCCTGGCCCAGGGATCGAACCCAGGTCTCCTCTACTGCAGGCAGATTCTTTACTGCTGAACCACCAGGGAAGCCCAATAATAGTGTACTTTCCCATGTTTAACCCAAAATGAGATACGCTTGTTTTCATGTGTATCACTTTTAATCGCAATGCTATCTCAACCAGGAGAATTTTCTTATACACTTAGAACATTAGGACTCAGAAAAACTTTTAATTATCAATGTACATACATATTTTTGTTGTAAAGAAAGAATTAGGGCTTCCCTGATAGCTCAGTTGGTAAAGAATCTGCCTGCAATGTAGGAGACCCTGGTTCGATTCCTGGGTTGGGAAGATCCCCTGGAGAAGGGAAAGGCTACCCACTCAAGTATTCTGGCCTGGAGAATTCCATGGACTGGATAGTCCATGGTGTTACAAAGAGTTGGACACGACTGAGCAACTTTTGCAGCCATGAAATTAAAAGATGCTTTCTCCTTGGAAGGAGAGTTATGACTAACCTAGATAGCATATTACAAAGCAGAGACATTACTTTGCCAACAAAGGGCCATCTAGTCAAGGCTATGATTTTTCCAGTGGTCATGTATGGATGTGAGAGTTGGACTGTGAAGAAAGCTGATCGCCCAAGAATTGATGCTTTTGAACTGTGGTGTTGGAGAAGACTCTTGAGAGTCCCTTGGACTGCAAGGAGATCCAACCAGTCCATTCTAAAGGAGATCAGTCCTGGGTGCTCATTGGAAGGACTGATGCTGAAGCTGAAACTCCAATACTTTGGTCATCTCATGCGAATAGTTGACTCACTGGAAAAAACTCTGATGCTGGGAGGGATTGAGGACAGGAGGAGAAGGGGACGACAGAGAATGAGATGGCTAGATGGCATCACCAATTCGATGGACATGAGTTTGAGTGAACTCTGTTGGTGATGGACAGGGAGACCTGGCGTGCTGTGATTCATGGGGTCTCAAAGAGTCGGACACGACTGAGCGACTGAACTAAACTGAACTGAGCGACTTTCACTTTCTAAGAATGGATTACTCAGAAAACTTCTAAAGATAAAGACATATTAGAGTGAAATTCCTTGAGAAGTGGAATACAGACATGAATGGAAGGACAAAAAAGATATAAAACATCTGATTCTCGAAGAACAGACTTTTCATGCACTTTTGATAGCTGAATGGTGCATATCAACTTGACATGGTACAGACTCCCTGACTACCTTTTAAAAACTTAAAACATAACAGCATTAAAATGTAAACACGTGCAACACATCAGAAACCTCAAATTAAAGTTACTGAACTAACCACGCAATCAATAGCTCCCTATAAGCATGCAACTTCATGAGAACCAATTTAAATCCATGTTTTATAATCTATATTGATATAAAAATCCAGTGCAAAAACAGGCCTCAGTTACTTGCTTACGATCCAACAACAATCCATGAGCGTCAGCAAGCGATGGGAGACAAGGTTTCCTGCTGAGGGAAGACCTCCCCCCTGCTCCCAACAGAAAGACACAGAAAGGGCAGCCTCTCAAAGGCCTTGCCGCCACTGGCTGACGCTCCTCCACGTCCGGAGAGACACAAGGTCGGGAGCTGGTTCCCTGCGACCCTCACATTCTGTGCCCTACATGGATGCTCCCCAACGAGAGCTGAAGGGAAAGCGCTTGGGGTGTTTACACAATAAAGGGCGGCTCCTTAAACTCAAGCACGTATAAAAATTCACACAGTGTGGCCGGATAGGACTGTGAAATACAGATGTTTTAATAAATTGATACTTTAAAAGTCCCTTGAAACTAGTGATGTGGTTTGCGCTCAAACTGGCAGTACTAATCCAGCTTTAAATAGAGCAGCCTTGGCTCAGATGCTCACTGACAGCATTTACTTGTCAGTTCCTCTTCAGTGTGCTGATAATTCAGAAATAAACAAGACAACCCCAGCTGGAATTACTACGAAGCCCAAATTTACGGAATCCTAGCTGAATGACATGTTCCTGGACTACGTCTGTCACCAGAAGAGCCTTAGGTACCAGACTCGCTGTGTCAGGCCTCGAGTACGCAGGAAGATCAGTACAAAATCCCAGAGGCCCATCAACCAACCACCCTGTGCTTATCAAGTTTGAGCCAAGTAGGCAGTAAGTTAAGACAGAGAAACATCAAGTCAACAGGAAGTTACAGGAACTTTGACAAAAGAAGAACGTGCAGTTCTGTGGTTCTCTCAAAACTCTAAGGGCTCCAGTGCTTGAGGAAGGGGCCCCCTCTGGCTCCCAGGAGACCAACCTCCTGAAAGCAGCCCAAGCCCACCCCAGAGGCACAGCGTGGAGAGCTGGGTGGACGGAGCAGCAGCGCACCCTGCAGCACCAAGGAGTCCTTCTCCGAGGCCCAGAGGACAGCTGACAAAGCAGAATGACATGGGGGTCCCCGCCCCTGAGAAAGCTCCAGTCACTCCAGCCACAGAAGGTACTACTGGACTCTGCAGACCTTCCCAGGGCTGGCCAGAGTCCATCCCAAAGGACACATCCTGAGAACCGGAGCCTGCCCAGCACTGGCACTGAAAAGCCTGTTTGCCACCCACAAGAGGACACAAGGCCAATGGCCACACCGAGCTGCTCAAACCCACAGCCGCTCAGGAGGAACACTGCCATGTTCATACACAGAGAACAAACGAACCGAAGACACAAAAGTGCCATTAAACCAAATTACTGTCATTCAGGTGAAAGAAACACTAGTAACTGGAAGAAAAACGCTTAAATAAGTGAGTGAGAGTCAAGATGAAGTGTGTCATCACCAGTCTCTGCTGGAGACCAAGCCTGAGGGGCAAAGGGCGCTTTAGGACCCAGCCCAGCCTCCCCAACCTTGGCTCGGACCCAGTCCAGGCTGGCTCAGGGCCTCACACAGGTGCTAGCTGGAAACAGAGTTCCAAGACCGCTGCCCAGATGGGGGATCTGAACACCATCCCAAGGGGCGGCCAGAGAGCCGGCCACAGGCTAACCCGCCAGAGGTCCTGGCCGAGACCCTCCTGCTGCTGAGCCCAGGACGCTCTGCTCCTCGGCACCTGCACGGGAGCCTCTCCCAGGGCACAAGCAGGCACAGCGCACGCTGCCTCTGACGGCCCCGGACCACCCGCCCGGCTGCCCACGAACCTGTGGCTCCATACGAGGATGAGGATGGCGTCCTCCTGGAGAAGCTCTTGACGGCCAGGCTCTGGCCTCGCTGTTTTCGCCGCCAGGCTGTCCGACACTTGGAGTCGATACTCTGTTTGATTCGATACCAGTCGGATTCTGTGATTCCAAACTTATAGAAGAGGTGACCTGTAGAACACATCCGACGGGAGGAAAGGTGAGACGCGGCCTCCCACCGAGCTGTGGTCAGGGCGTGGCGGGAACAGAAAGCCTGATGGGCAAAAGCCACCTCGGGTGAGCCTGTCATGGGTGACAATGGCTTTCCGTTCATTTAACTTGAACTTTTTTGCCCTGATCCACTCACACCAGAGGGAGACAAGCTATGAGCTGGAGGTGAGAGTTCCCACAGGCATCCTGGATGCCCATGCTCCAACCATCCACCCTGATCTAATACACGGCCTTCTGGGTCCCAAGGCTGAGACGAAGTCAAGGGACCTGAGAGTTTTACCAAAACTGCAGCTTGTCACCCCTATCGCGCTGCCCAGCCGCCTCCTTCCCTCCTCTCACATCTCGGGTCCAACACAATCTAAATGATCCCCTCCTCAACCAGCCCACTTGACGCCAGAACCCTCCCAACTGCCACCCCCTAGATATTGATGATGTTTACTCCGTTTCCTCCACAAACACAGGGGATCTTTGTTCTGCTCACCCATGCCTGCCAAGAACCCAGAACGTCCAAGCGAGGACAGACGCAGCAATGTTCGTTGACTAAACACTGATTACAATTCACCTGAAGACATTCTTCCACAGCTATTTGAGTCTGAGGCTTATGGAAGTTCCCCTGCCTCCCTATCTGCCTCCTCAGTCAGAACAGAACTCCCTAAAGGTAAAGACCGGCCCCCTCCCTGGAGCCCTCGCACACCCAGCCTAGTGGGCATCATGTCCACTGACCGCTGGCCAGAGAGGCAGGGGCACCAGGCTGCAGCGCACCAGCACCCTCGCTGGGGGCCCCTGCATTACGGCAAGTTCCCAGTGTGCAACGTGGGCATCTGAGACGCCCTCCCACAGGAGAGCCTGCCCTGCCAGCCCGCCCAGCTCTCAGTGGACCACCTCATCCCTTCCTTGTGCTCAACTGACAGAAAGTAACTGTCAGGAACGTGCGAACCACAAGAAATGTTGGTCACCAGTGTGACCTCCCGTCTAGCTGGTCATGAAGCTCCACTGCATAAAGAGTGGACGAAATCCAAATATTTAATAAGAAGAAGATTAAGCTGCAAAACTTCCTGTTTTGACTACTAAGAGCACCAAGTCTGGAGTGTCTGCTGAGAGATAAACTGATACCCAAAATCTGAAATCTGCTCTATGGGGACCACACAACCTAGAAATAATCAAAACAAAGGAACTGTCTGTTTTCTCAAGTAAACTGTTTTCTTTCGTCAAACACCTCTTGACTTTTTGTGAACACAAGCTAAGACGTTTTTAACTCTAAACAGAATGACAACCAAAATGTCTGTAATCTTGATAAAGAGTAATGGGCTTAGGGAGGGCTGGGTTTAGGGGATTGGGGAGAAGCTGAGCCACAGTGGTCTCAGCCCCACACTGTCACCCTGCAGGGGAGGAAACACATGAGGGCCGCGGCACCTCCGTGCTGGTTTCCAGGTCATCTCGAACCAGAGTCATCCCTCACTATTTACTGAGGGATGGCTCCATGCAAGGGATGGCTCTAAGTGCAGGGCAAGCTCACAGAGTCCCAGCCAGTTATTCACTTGAGCAACAAGAGAACCCAAGTACCGGCTGCAGTTACAATGGAACTCAAACACTGACTGCGTCCAACTACTGGAACGACAATCGTATACAGTCACTGGGGACCAACCACTAAATACAGCCGTTCAGTCGCAGGAAGAGCCAGCTACTGACCACAACTGCAGAGGAGCCCAAACACAGGCAAAGAACTGATGACCACAGGCCTGTCCACCACCTCGGCAGGGGCCTGCTCCAACACAGACGGACCCCTGCAGGCCACCCTCCAGCCCCTCATGCCTTCTGCACAAGGAAAACACCTTCCAAACACCTCGAGGGATTAACAAGATAATGCAAACTTTCAGAACTTGTTACTAACAGAAAAGAATATATACAAGACACACGAGGGTGTACAAATGTAAGAAACAAATGGAAACGTTAATACTTAAATTCGACTTTGTAAAAACCAACCTGCCCGTCCAAAACCTGGCTTATGTCCTTTAAAGAAAAAACACACATTCTCCTAGTTCTGCATTAACCATTTTTAAATGCATCTAAGACATCTTATTACATAGTTCCTTCCAGCAGTGACTCAAGACTCCGGCAGATGCCCCCATGATGGCTGCCAAGAAAAACTAATGAAGGAACCAGCAGCACCGATGCCCCCGCACCAAGAGGCTTGGCTCTACCCCGGGAACCGTACGGGGAGGTGGGGGGGCAGCACAGAAGGTTGGCGCCACAGCTGGGCTTCCTCTCACTTTGCCAAAGGCGTCCCTCATCTTTTCTGACAGCTCTGAGCAACCTCAGCTGAGTGAAAGGAGGAGGGAAGCTCCCATAATGAGTGATAAAAAGATTACTTTGAATTAACCGCATTTCACACTTGTTGAAGCATTTTATCTCAAGTCATTTGATGCTCGTAAGAAAACCTCATGAAATAAGAACGCCACTATCCTCACTTCAGCTCCAAAGCTGAGTTATCAGCGAGAAATGAGAACCAGCCTGAAAATTCAAGCCTTCGGCGCCCACCCACGTAGAGAAGAAACGGGCAAAGACAGCCCAGCAGCCCCTCCCCACCCCAGCACCTCAGGACTCTCCATCTCAGCGCTTGGTCTCAGAGACAGACAAGCCAGCCAGCCCCTCAGCGGCTGGTGGGGCGGCGGAGGGCTGTGCAGCAGGCAAACCCCACCCCACCACGGGCGCCCTGCCCCTTGGAGTGTGAGGAAAGCCAGCTCCAGGGTGACCCGAGAGCCAGGGCCCCACTTGCTCTGCTTCTCACAGGTTCCCTCCCCACACCAGTCCACATTGACCACGACTTCCTCCTAGCCCCCAAAGAGGCGTGCTGGGCTGGGCCTGGAGGAGCCTGATCACCCGGGGTTCCAAAGAACCCAGGCCCTGAGCACTGCACTGAAACGTGCCCCGAAGTTCACGTCCACGCCCAGGACCCAGAACGTGGTGATGCTCCCTGGTAGCTGCAGATATGACAAATTAACCGCAGATGCGGTCACACTGGAGTACAGTGGGCTCTGAGTACAGCAGGACAGGGCTGGCCAGGAGGAGAGGAGAGACACACAGACACACACGATCACACGGCCGTGTGACGACAGACACTGACTCGTGCTGCTACAAACCACAATGGCCATGGGTCACAGGCTGTGAACTTCCACCACAGACAAGCCAGACTCAATCCCAGTCCTCCCAGGGAGACTGGCTCTGCTAGAACCGTGGTCTCAACCTCATGGCCGCAGACACGGCCAGCCTGTCACACACCAGACAGGCCAGTGTCAGCGGGGCTCTGGGTCCCCGTGGACCATCAGCAACACCATCTCTGCCCAGGCTGCCTCGGGAAAACCTGACGACGGTCCTCATGGACACGTGACTCCCACCTGTGCTACTAAATCACATCTCCCGGCACTGGGGTCTCTCCACGTTGGCCCCCTCACAGCTGTCTTCAAAGACCTGTCAGCTCAGGGCCCCAAGGGGCATGCCAGCCTCATCTCTGGTCTCATGAGATCAGCCAGAAGGCTCCCGCAGCCTGAGCAGATGTCTCTGTGACTCACCAATAAAGCCCCGAGAACTAGGCCACAGCACTATCAATTCAGTGGGGAAAAGGCAACTGCTCTGCCTGCAGATCCTAAGCCTCACGACAACATGGCCGTTTACGTTTACAATAAAGAGCTACTTCTTGCACAGAGCACATGAGCTGCATGGCTGGTCATCCCAGCTTCTGGGGGCCCGTTAACTGTGCGGAAGCCTGAAGAAGCTGGCATCCCGCACGTTTCTTGCTCGGTAACCTTGCTCCCTTGCTCAAAGAAGTGCTTGTGTTTCAAATGCTGATTTTTTTCGCCCCCTGGAAAAAACCAAGCAAGGAAAACACTTCTGATAAGCAGAAAAAGGAAAAATGTAAAACCCAGTCTCATCCACAGTGAGGTAAATGTGGCTGGCAGCGGTGACAGTGGGTTCCTGACCCAGGAGGTGGCTGGCGTGGCCAAAGTCAGAAGTCTGAAAAAGAAACTGCAGGGACTTCCCTGGTGGGCAGGTGGCTAAGACTCCACGCTTCCACTGCAAGGGACATGGGTTTGATTCCTGATCGAGGAACTAAAACCCCACATGCCAAGAAATGTGGTCATAAAATTAAAAAAAGAAACTATAAGCTAAGTGTACGTGTACAGGGTACCCGCTCCTGACCAGCTCTGACCCAGAGCTGCCCCAGCCCACCTCTGGGGGTCCCCCAGTGCCCGCCCCCAGTGGAGCCCTCCCTCGATGGGATGGTGGCAGCACTTACACCGGATGCCATAGATGGTCAGGGGGTCGAGCTGCTTCTTGCCGTGCTTGCCCTGGCCCGAGAGGTTGGAGACGGCCTGCACCTCGCGGTGGAAGAGGTAGTCCAGCAGCGTGAGTGCCATCTTCTCGGCCGTGCGGCAGTTGGTACTGATGTGCAGCATGTCGGAGGGGATGATGGCGCAGCGCACCCGCATCTCGGGGTTGTTCTCGTCCCCCAGCCACGTGCCGTTGGGGTAGTCCTCTGGGAGACAGAGGGGGCCGGGTGAGCCTCGCGGCCACAGCACCCACGCCCCCAGCTTTCTTGAGGGGAGCCTGCGAGGCGAGCGTCCAGAGCTCAGCTCACTCGGGAGGACCTGCCCTCTTGACCTCAGCGAGGCAGCCCGGAACGTGCCTGGGACAGGCAGGAAACCGAAGGAGGAAAGGGGGGCGGCGGGGCATCAGGGCGGATGGCGCTCCCTCCGCCCGGCGGGAGGCAGGAGCCCACCTGTCTGCAAGCCCAGCGGCACCCCCACCAGCTCCGTCAGCAATGAGGGACGACGCTACACCCTGACCAGGGGCCAGTGTCTCCGACACGCTTCCCCTTGTCTGTCACAGCCTCCCGGGAGTTGCAGGATTGACTGAGTGTGTGAAAGGGCTTAACGCTGTCAAACAAACATCAACCTTAAAAAGCCTCATCTTTTGGCCAAAGGAAACTCCACTTAGGAACGCAAATCAAGAGAATGCTCGATGCTGCTCGCACACTGGCCGTTTTCCAAGCACTCCTTCTGATCCTCATGTGGAAGCAAGTTGAGGCGCAAAACAGGCCCTGAAAGCACCCGCACCTGGGGGCAGGGTGACAGGAAGGGGAGTTAAACCTCACAGGGGGACCCGGCTTCCTGCGAAGGGTCACCAGGCCAGGGGCCTTTAAGTCATGTTCCAGCCAGGGTTGTCACTGTTTCAAGATTTCTCATGAGATTTATTTTGAAATGTCCTGATATTTACATTCTGGCCTCTATGCACAAAAAAAGGCCCCGCAAAGGGCAGCCAGCCCGCCTCGTTTTGCCACAGGCCTGGAACAGAGCACAGGCCAAGGGGCCGGCTGTCTGGGACTCGCACGCTCTGCTCTGTGAGGACAGCCTCTCCAGGCCAGGCTTCTGAATCACACAATTTCCTCGAACACCAGGCAAGGCCTGGCAGCCCCATCATGACGACCATGTCACCCCTGGGCCAGCCGGTCACTAGAGGGGTGAGGGAGGCTAGGTCCTGACTTTGGCTAAGGACAGAAAACAAATCACAAGTCTGACTTTGGAACTCAGAGTAAGAGATGAGTAAGAAGAACCACTTCTCAGGAACAGGCTGGTTTGGAGGCAAAGAGGGGGAGCCAGGAGCAGCTTTCTGCCATCAGCCACCTGTGGCATTTACCTGACCACAGAAGAAGCAAGTGGACACATGATACACATGTGATGCAAAGGGACTTCTAGAGGCACTGCTGGAATGCCCAAAAGGCACCAGCTCTCAGCGAGTTTATTAACTTACCTACAGAGAGTGGTAACTCTATGCCCGGCACTGGGTCTAATGCTCAAGATCTAAATCCTCAGTGAACCTAGAATGACAAGCTTAACGACACCAGAGCGGAAGGACTGCCCTCCACCCATGAAGCAAGTAGGGGCAGGACAGGGGAAGGGAGTGGGGAGAGAATTGGAGGGGTCATTGCAGGAGTGTACCCTGCAGGCTGGTGCAAGGACATTGGGCTGCAGGCTTCAACCTCAACCTCCACACCGCCAAAGACCCTGCAGTTTTTCTCAGGAACAAGTATTACGAACTCTGTGTAGCCAGCTCCTATGTTTAGACAATATTTTTAAAGCAAAGTAAACCCTGGACAAAAGTTCAGTGTCATTTTCCAAACTGTGAGTCAACATCATGTCAAAGTGATGCTGCGCCCGTGTGCAGAGGAGCCGGGACAGCAGGTGGGTTGGGAGGGGGCGCTGGCAGGGGGGTTCTGACTCAGCTTCTCCATCACAGACTCCAACTGACATCAGCTTCCCTGGGGGCTGCCTGCACACATACCCCTACTTGGCTCCCCAGAGCCTGTGTGCGCACCGTGTACGTCCCTGCTGGACCCGCAGACCAGAGGGTAGGGAAGGGAGGGGACCAGTCCCAAAAGCCCCCGGCAAGAGGTCCTCTGGTGCCCCGGGCCGGTGCTAGGAGCGCCCACCTGTCCAAGCCCTGGACCTGGCCCTGATGCCCCAATGGGGACGTGGCAGAAGAAGGACCATCCTCCTTCCAGACGCCACCCACCAGGAGCCACCAGGCTCCAGGGACGACAGAGAAAACAGGCCAGGGCCACACCGTCCCCCACACACACAGACACAGGACACAGAGGGCAAGAGGCAGACACCGTCCAGCTGATCTGAGAGGGAGAAATGAAGAAGTGACCTCATCTATTAAACTGAACTCTCAGGAAGGCAAAACACCACGTCCAATGACTGAACAAGTTTACAAACCAAAACTAATCCTCGTTTTCTATGTAAACAATAATCACCCATCATGCTGCCTGATGGAAACTACCCAGGCTTCACAGATGAGCTCTGGGAATCCTGCGGCAGATGCAAGCACGGGAGGACATGGCGAGGAAGTGACCGAATGGCCACTGTGAGCGGAGGCGCGAGGCCACGAGGACAAGCCCTCAAACCCATGAAGGCTGTTTCCTCACCCAGCTCACTGCTGACACATGGCCCCAGCCCCGGAGGTGGCACATGGGCTGCAGGGCAGTTACCAGCACATTTTGGAGGACGAAAGACGTCACTTCAAGTTCCTACACAAGTAGAGAACACAGCACCCTCCACATTCCCTGGCCCGGATGCTCCGTCCTCACCCAGGGGCACCAGTCACAACTGTCAACACAGCCCTGTCTCACCTCTGGTCTGACATGGGGGCCGGAGCCTAGCCTGACAGTGACAATGAACCATGCCTTTTAAATGTAAAATAAGATGGAGCACCTGCCCACATAAATATTTGAGAAATCTGCCTTTTGACAATTCAAAGAGAATATATTTATTTTGCTAAAATAGCTTGGTCCAGTTTTGGCAGCTGAAACAGTAGATTCTAGTAGCTATATTTAAAAACTACCAGTTGGATTTTAAGAAAAATAAACTTGCTTTCTACTCCAATCATTTAAATCTTTAATTAAATTAACTGACACTTCTGGAAAACCTATTTGAAGAAAACCCTTCAGCAGTAACTTGAACTTTCTAACCACTCAAATAGTTCAGAATATAAATATGTGTTTCGAGGCTCTATTTTAGTTCTAGGAAAATGAAATGAAGAGGAGAAAGCGACAAAATGAAGAGGATGACTGCATTCTCAAGGGCATCAAGTTGAAGCAGAGAAAGCAGCCACCTGTGTCCCCACCTCCTGACGTGCACACATACATGTGTATATACATGCATACACACGTGTACATCACTTGAATACAAAGGCCCACCTCCTGAGGTGGTGGTGCACACCCTGACACATCCGCCAACACCAGGGAGACGTGACTCCAAGCCACCTGGCTGTCCCTGGACTGAGGTGTGCGCACCCCTGCATCCCTCTTCTTCAAGTGGGAAGCTGATCACGTGGGGAGGACAGGATGGTATCTAACCTGCGCCTCCTGCAAGCCAGGACTTCACATGCATTACTGAAACCCAGCGACTCTGAGAAAATGCCCATGAGGCATCACCATGCCTCCAAAGCAAAGGGCAACCCTCGAATCCATGAACAGTGACCTGCACGCCCTGCCCACGTCTCATGCAGGCTGGGAGGTCAACAGCCACTCCAGATGCCATTTCGCAACCAAACCCAGCCTGTTGCCTGAACTCTCTCTAAAGATGCCAGGGGCCCACCCATGGAGTCCCAGAAGGCTCTAAGTCCTGTGCACATGGCTGTGATGGATGGAAAGGTCCCCCAGACACCCTGGGCTCCGGTCCCCCTCAACCCTCACTGATGACTGGCTCAAATCTCTGCAGCCACGAGAGGGGACCAGGGACACACTTCAGTCTCCAGTTAAAGGATAGTGAACAAGTTGAGAGGGGGCAACCTTCACCATTCACCATAGGCTTCAGGGTGCATTGGTGCCCATGCGTGACCTGGGGAAGGTCACAGGAGATCAGGTCCTCAAGGCAGGCCTCGAGCCTCTCCAGGCCAGCCTCAGAGGACGCCCTGTGTCATGAGTGGGTGCTGGGCTGCACTCCTGCCAGGCTTTCAGACAGGCTGCCCCAGCTGCTTGTGAATTTCTCTGTGTGTGACATGTAGGCTGTGGGGGCACCAAGGGGCCTGGGAAGGGGCTCAGAGAGGTTTCCAAAACCTGCTTCATGGGCTGCCTCCCAACACAACCACACACTACCCTTCGTATCCTATGCTGACCCAAGTCCTTCTGAGTGAAGGTATTACACCTTTCTTCAAGGCTCCCAAACCACCTGCTCCTCCCAGGCTTCATTTCCCTGCCACACCCCCGCCCCAGCACACCCCAGAAAGGTACATAAAATCATTTCACTGACTTGAGGCTTTGCGACATGTACAGTCTGATTTCTAACAATAATTCAGTTTTCATCAAGGTACTTCGCTACTGAAAGCAAGTTCCAAATATCTTATATGCAGGATTAGTCCAGCTCTGTAAGAATTATCAAATGCATAAACAGCAAGAATTAAAACTCATCATTAAGAATCTAATGAAATCCCTTCATTAATGAAGACATCCCATTTTCAGTCCATGCTGGCTAGTCTGTTTCCCTAACTGAGCTCACCAACTTAGTCTCTGAACTAAGAGACCGAAATCATTACACCCCACACACTGTCAGTACTTAACCAAAGACAGGGGTGAACTACGACCTCTCTCTGCCAGGGGCAGGGTGGAAAGCAGGAGCTAAGGAGTAAGCCTACTGTTCACTGCCCCTCTCCCATCTAGCACTTCCCTCTGATCCAAATGGAGCCGGTACTGCGGCAGCCAGAAATGCCAAATTAAGACACAGTAAATCCCTGACACCTCCAGATCTATCAGGGAACAGCACGGCATGCCAACCCATGCAGACCACAAGGGATTTCTAAGAAATAACCATTCTGAAAATCCGTGGTTCTCTGCAGTGAGGCACAGAAGTACTCTGGTAAGAATATCAGAGCGTGTGTCCAGTGCAGCCCTGGGCTCTTATCAGAAGAGGACTCTGGCCCCTCAGCACCTATGGGCTAATGCTGCTTCTCCGATAGGCGCTCCCCAGGCCTGGCGGGTCAGTCCAAGGAGGGTGTGGCAGGGAAACAGTTAATCCCCTGCTCAGAGCATCTGAATCACTCAGAATGTTGACCAGACAGCCGGTGGCAGCTCCACAGGACTCGTCCTTGGGTTAGCGCCTCTCCCTGTGTCCTCGTGCACAGCAGCCACTTAGGCGCACGCGCCGTCTCTGCTCCGTCTTAACAAACCCCAGGCCAACCGAGGACACTCAACCCGACACTGAGGACGCTGGAACTGCGGGGGGACCTTCCAGAGGACAGTGGTAATCTCCTACTCAGACCCCCAGAAAAACCTCTACTTTTTTCCTATAGATGTTAATACTAAGAAGGTCAAACTGTGATTCCTTTATGGACATTCACATCTGACTCAGTCTGCAGCTTCCCCCACTAAAATATATTTCACATTAATCACACCACATTAAGAAATAAAAGACAACATCTTCTATTTTTATGATAATCCCAGACTCCCCCAAATGTCTGGAGCTGATGCCATTTAAACCAAACAAATCAGGTCTAAAGTAAGTAGCCAGATCTAGGGAGGTTACCCAAAACCCACATGGATGAAGAATAAGAACTTTCTCTGCAGCTGCTGCAAGTGTAATTTTCATTCGCTTTCCACTAGGATGAAGTCAGGAGCGCCTCTCTTCCTCATATCTAATGAGTCAGAGACTAGCGCCCCTGACCCAGCAATTCCACTCCCAGGTATCTGCCCCAGAAAAATGAAAACACACACAAAAACCTGCACACAGATGTGCAAAGCAGCGCTGCTCATGACACTCAGAAAGTGGGCACAGCCCTGGTGTCCATCGACGGGTGATAGACAAACAGCACGTGTCTCCACGATGGGCCATCAGCCGGCCAGAAAGAATGCAGCACTGGCACACGCGACAGGAGAGCACTTCTGCTTCCCTCGGGGGACCGGCATGACCAGCAACCTGAGACGAGAAGCTGGTCAGAGGCGGCGGGGCTGGAGGACGGGGCACGGGGTCCTGCTTTGGGGTCTCTCTGGGGAAAACACTTGGACAGTGGTGCTATGCACTCTGTGAACGGACTAAAGCCTGCCAGCATGTCCGCTTTAAGATGGTCGGTTTGATGGAATGGAAACCTTTTCCCTGTGCTCACTCTGCAACTTCTGTTAGAGGTGAATGTTTTAAAAAGAACTTTGTTTTCAACATTTTAATGTGGTAATAAGTCTTTCAAACGGGACAATCTTTGTCCGCAGAAAAATCTACACTTTCAGGAAAAAATCAACAACTTGGACAAAGAAGCAGAAACACCCCACCAGCTCTCTCTAGTTAACAAACCACAGGCTTGAGAACTTGGTGACACGATGCTACGTCTGCCTGAGTAATCACATCTCTCTTTCCAGAAGCTGTCATAAGGCCTGTTTAGGAAACATTAACTCAACCTTCAAGAGCAGGACAGAGCTGCCAGGTGGCAGGAACTCTCTGGAGCACAAGCCAGGCCACCTCCCAAACCCAGGGCCAGGTGAGAGAGGACCCCAGTCCCCACAGGAGAGAGGACGGTCCCCCTACATCACAATGGGCAAGAGTGGCACAGCCCCCGGCATGGCCTTGACCTGGACATGCAGTCCCTCTGAATGGAACCCTGACCTTCGTCAGAGACACAGGACAGAGCTGTGGTCAGACGAGTGAGCCAACCACCAGCTATCAAGTCACAACTGCCCATCACCAGAACCAGATTCAGCGAGTGAAACTGAATATGATTATGTAAATCAGTATTAACATGGAGAGATTTCTACCATGCAGTGGGGAGAAGCAACTTATAGGGTGGTAAGTACAGCATGTGATTTGTAGAGCTCTCTGGACCAGAAATGTTTCCAGTTATTCTCACTTCCTTCGTCATTTTTATATTTTATCATCTTTCAAAAGCAATAAATATGTATTACTTTTCCAAACAATGGGGGAAAAAAACCTGAGCCCTGTGGGGATTTCACTCTCCATGCGGTCAGAGATTCACACGTCACTGCTAGTCATCCCCCTCCGTGGTCGCCAGTGAACAGTCCACATGTCGCGGGCCCTGCGGCTCCAGCCTGTGCCGTTCAAGGGCCACTGCACACCTGTTACCTCACGTGCGGGGAGGACGCACCTTCCGAGTTCAGGGTGATGAGGGTGACGTTGTTGCCGATGCTCTGGCTTCCTGACTGCCCGCAGTTGGAGACGGAGTCGCTGGCCTCAGACCCGCTCTCTGCGTCCTCGTTGTGGCTGTCCTCCTGACCCGGCACCTTCACCACGATGGTGTTCTGCCGACGCCCGGGCACTGCACTGTGCGGAAACAGAGACACCAGCAGCATGGTGAGAGCAGCGTGGCAGCACGCGGAGACAGTTCTGCACGCACGCTCCCCCTCACGTCTCAGTGAGACGCACCCCTGCACGCACACCACGCCACCAGCCTTCCCGCAGGTCTTTCTGCTCACGTTAACAGCAGGAAGCAGTCTGCGGCTCCAAGAAACTGCAGGAAACTTGAAACGTTTAAAGGAAGTGAAATCACAACAGGCTGTGACTCGAGGCTGGGCACACAGCCTCTTGTCACGGAGGTGACCCTGCACAGCACTGCCATCGGGGTCACAGCGACTTCTGGGAAAGCGTCTGCAGACTCAGATGACAGCCCCGACCTGCTCCATCCCGGGACATTCTGAACAAGACAGCCCGGGAGGATGCAGTTCTCACTGCCGACTGTTCCCCGCTGACAGAAGCCGCTCAAGCGGGCTAAAAAAAGCCAGTCAAGAGCCTCCTGGGGGACCCTCTCACCACCACAAGGGACCCTGATGCGGAGCGGTGAGACACCACTGGGACACCAGACCACCACAGCTCCAAAATGCGCTCAAAATAAAAAAAATTTATCTGGAGACACGTGACCCTTCGACTTACTTCAAGAGACTGCTGCACCCAGAGAGGGGAAGCAGTGAGATATCCCTGCTCAAGGGGGCTGCACCCCGGTGGGGGCGGCGGCTCCACCTCGGGGCTGGACCTCACTAAATGCTCCAGACTTGCCATGACAGCCACCCTTGCCAGGCCGGTCTCACGGGCCGTCTGCTCCATGGCCTTGGCCCCGTGTCTGCACCCACCTCCCTTGGCTGGGCTCCTGGGGGCCTGGGCCACGACAAAGAAGCAGCAGGACTGCTGCAGGAGGGCCTGCAAGACTCGCTGGGAAGCAGTGTGGCGGGGCCGACGCCACGGGGAGGGGGGCCCCGCACATGAGGGGCAAAGACGCCCGCCATGCACCCTCGCCTCGGCTTCAGGTTACAGCCGAAGCATCTCCAGAGAGAAAGGAGTGGAGAAGGCACCACCTCTAAATGCCTCCACCACTTCGCCAATGAGACGGGGTGTCCGCCGACCCGACATGCTCGGACAGACAGACAGACAGATGGGAGTGAGGTGAGAGGGCAGGGTGCGCGGACCACAATGAGCACGCAGGGCCTGACGACACGGGCGCCCCAGACGCCGCCCCGTCCCCGGGGCCCGGCGGTGGTGGTGAGAGGTGGGGTCGTGCTACTGACTTGCTAATGACATTTTCCAGGGGCTCCGGTGCCCTGCCGCTCAGGGGGTCTTCCATCTTGGCTACAACGGCGTTCTGCCGATCACTGTTGAGAATTACTGTAGTCTGGGGGACGACGCTAGGGAACAAAAGAATCACAGAGAAAAGAAGACCTTAACACGACAGCGTTCATGGTGAGAGCAGAGTCATCAACAGTCAACGTCCCTGCCCTGCTCCGAGCCAGGGAGGCCCAGCAGGGTCCCCTGACGTGCATGAGCAACACGGGCGGAGGGCCAGCTGGGGCAGTGGGGGGCTTCTTAACAGAGTCTCACCCTGCTTCTTGTTGGTACCATCAGGAGACGGTAGTGAGTCTCAGGAGTGGCTTAGGAATGTTCACATCTTTATGGAGAAGAGATGGGTGTCACAGCTGTCACTGTACAGTCAGTATCCTGAAGCAGCAAGTCTGCACGGAAAACCACCCCAGGGAATTCCCTTCTGAAATCTAGGCTTTCAGTCCCATGCCAGGGGAGAGTGCTGTGTGCAAAGGGGCAAACCTTTGTAGCAGGGACCACAGGTGACTGCACAGCACTGACCGCTGGGTTATGCCAGGCCAGTGCAGGACCCACAGCCCAGGGCCGGAGACTGTGCTTTGATGGAAATCATGCTCAAAGAACCGTGTCCTGACAGGGGCTGTTCCTCGGGGGAGACGTGTGTTTAAACGCATGGAAAGCACAGTCGTTGAGACTTCTTGCTCCTGAGACCTCCAATCCTCAGTGCTCCTGGCCACGCCTCGTGCAGAAAGAACAGGTGGTTGGGATGCACAGCTATGTCACCCGGGAAGAAAGTCATCCCTAGACCTCACCCCCCAAAAATCAGCGCTGGGAGGACCCTGTTTTACAGGCGGAGCACTCACATACCCAAAAGCACCCGTGAAAACCCCACCCCCGTCCCAGCCACACACCGTCAACACCCCCAAAATCAGAGGCACAAATGGTACTGTTTCCTGCCATTTGGCACAGTGAATCACAGGACCAAGGGGTGTTTTCCTAAAATAAAAACAGTCACTACATTCCACTCACAGCCATTATCATCTTCTTAGTTATTCTACTCAGTTGTCAGTGACACCAGAGGTAACCCCCCAGGCCCTGACACCCACCCACAGGTGTCCAGGTACTGAGGTGACATGTACAGGCTCCTATGTGACAGCCTTAGCAACTCATGTGTCAAAACAGGAGATGGTGTTTTCCCAAGTGTGTTCCTGGAAGGCTGGTGTCACCCAGGTCCCCACACAGAGACATCCATCCCCTCACCCCAGTGGCGTATAAGCCCTTTCACGGGCCGAGAGGTGAGCCAGAAATAACAGGTTAAAACGGGTTCACACCAATGTCTGGTAGAGTCGATGACTAAACGGACCTCTGCTTCCTATAGCACCTCAAGGTGGAGCAAACGCTGGTCTGAGACACCCACTTCAAGCTGGAGCAAAGGCAGCCCAGGGGGCGCCTGGTTCCTTAGGTATGCTGGGGCCTCAGTGACTCAACTCCCTGAGGCCCTCCTTCCAGAAGGTACGACATCCTAAAGATGACCCCCGGGACAGCACCTCTGGCCAATGTGGTTGTTCCCTTTCACAAAGCCTCCCTTCAACCACACTAAGGAGCCCTGTCCACCCAGACGTGAGATAGTAAGCGCCCTGCGGGGGTCACTCCTCACCACCTGCCTCCCATGAAGCACACGGGAAACCACAACAGCCGGTTTCAGCGCCCAAACAGTTGAACATAACCTGTGGTGACGGACTGCTGAGGCTGCCAGCACGCATGGGAAGTAATGAGGAGCCCTTCACCTCCCACATCCTGATCTACACAAACGAAGCTTCTCGGCGGTCAGAACTGTAAAAGCTGAGGACAGAAACAGAAGTGGTGCTGAGCCTGCTTCATTTTAAGTGACAGATTACTCACACTAGCCAGAGATTCAGGAATTAACTCACACTAAAGCCCCATCCGTCTGGGGGCGGGGAGGTACATTCACAATACTGCATTGTTAAGAATTAGTTGTAAACTAGTAGTAATTTGCATGGTTTTCCTCAACTGCATACTAATAACTATAAAGAGTTCTCAATCCAGAAGAGATTAAAAAAAAAAAAAACACCCTTCAGGCTTTATGGTTACAAGAAATACATTTTTCAGCTTCAAGTTCTATCTGTATTTCCACTACTAAGGCGTGTAACAACCTGGTTCACAGGATAAAATTTTGTGAAGAAAATGAAATGGGAATCAAAGTCCAAAAAAGCAAAAGAGACAATGTAAAATTTAACAGTCTAAAGCTTATTCATGGGATTTTTAAGGATGACTGTATTTGGATTATAATGGAAACACTTAAGAAAGCAATGAATCAGTCTGTTTTTAAATATCAACATTAACATGCCAGACAATATACCCTTTCTGCTAATAGAGTTATGTCGACCTCAAACTGTACAAAATAATACTCTGGTTTTCAGAAACTATGCAACATCCACATGACACTAAGGAGGAGGCAGCAGCTATCCTGAGGAGCGAGTGTCACAGCACGTGAGCGTCCTGCCGAGGTGGAGTCACAGCCCCAGGGACAAGTCAGACACAACGGGGGGCGGGGGGGGGAGGCGCTACTGGGAAGGTGGGCTGCAGGGGTGATTAAAAGGCCCAGCTTGTTGGCATTAGATTAATCAAGGAGCAGATCGTCCTGGGTGGGCCTGCCCTGATCAGGAGAGACCTATAAAAGGAAGTTTAGGCTTTCCCTGGTCTTGGAGATGCCAAACAGCTCCTGCCCGCGGAGTCCCTGCTGGAGATGAACCCCCTCCCCATCCTCCTGCCCCCCAGACTGCCTGCATAAGTGCCTGGCCACCCCCATGCTGTGTCAGCCAATGTCGTGTAGGGCATAAGCCTGGGCCCGAGTGTGTGCCTGGGGCACGCACGTTTGTTTAACCTTTCACCCAGACAGGGGCTCTTGGGGTGTCTGCAGGCTTTGGTTATTACACATAAAGTTGTCATGGACACTTGTGTGGAGGTTCTGTATGAACACGAGTTTCCACTTCTCTGGGCTAAGTGCCTGAGGATGTGCTTGCTGGGCCGTGTGGTAAGGACAGGTTAGCTTGGTGGAACAACTCCCGCTGCCACCCTGCAGCAGAGTGGGGCCCCCGCCCACACGCCCACAGTGGTGGTGGGAGGCCCAGGGGCTCCGCACTCGCTGGCGTCGGGAGGGTCCCTGGGGAGCTCTGTGGCCTCTTCGCCGCATTTCCCTGCTGGCTGACGCTGCTCAGTGGCTCTCCATGTGCTTACTCACCATCCACACCTCCTCTCTGGTGAGATGCTGGTTTCTGCTTTTTGCCCAGCTGTCAAACTGGATTGGCTGGCTTTTCAGTGTTGAGTTTCGAGAGGTCTTTACCCTGGACAGGTCTTTACCTTTTATCAGATGTGTGGTTTACAAATAGCTTCTCCTAATCGGTAGCCTGCCTTTTAAGCTCCCAACAGGCCCTTCATGGAACATAAACTTTTAAACTTGATGAAATCTAATTTATCTTTTTTTTCATGGATGGTTCTTTTGGTATGAAGTCTCAAAAGTTCTCCGCCTACTCCCAGGTCTCAAAGGTTTTCTCCTGTGTCTTTATCCCAAAGTTTTGGAACTTTACATTTTACCTTGAAAGCTGTAATCCACTCTGAATTAATTTTTGTTTAAGGTAAAGTTTCCACCAAGGTTCATTTCTTTCATCTTTCCTGTGGACACCAACTGCTCCAATACCATTTATTCAAAAAGCTGTCCTTCCTCCATTAAATTGCTTGTGCAGCTTTCTCACAATCTAGCTGGCATATCTGTGTTGGTCTAACTCTGGGCTCTCAAGTCCATTTCATTGATCAATTTATCTATCCCTGGGTTATTCTGGTTTTAAATCTTTACGTGCTCAAATCATTCCCTCACAGTCTTAAACTATTACTACATCTTTACCTAGAACTGTATGTCTGCTTTTAAAGTTCCTGTTAAATGAAAACTTAACCAAAAGGGAAATGGCTAGACCCAGAGATCACCCTGATTGTTTTAATTCTAAGATTAGGCTAATTTGCAAGCTGGACATTCTCGCCCAATTTTAAGATTACAGTAGTTACTAGTTGAGTACTCTTGCCTAAGTATACTCTCATTCAGGAGTAAAGGTCATCCCACCGCATGAGACCAAGGGCCAACACCCTGCCGGAGAGTGACTGTGAGTGCAGGACCCCCACTGCCCTGCAGGGCAGCCACAGGAGGGCCGCTCCCCACGGCCAGGAGTGGCTCAGAACCCCGCCTGAAAGGAGGCCTCACCCTCACCCTCGACGGGCAGCAGGCACTGCAGTACCTTCCCTGCACAGAGAGGCCGACATCCAGTCCAAGGTCACACGGTTACTCAGTGGTAAAGTCAGGTTTGAGTCCAAGTCCTTGAGCAACAGAGCCAACCTTCCTGACCAAAGTCTGTGGAGCTGGATCTGTACCCCACAACTCCCTGAACCTGACTCTTGTTTTTGAACAGCTTCTCTGGGTGATTCTGATGGCTGCGCAGGTTTCAAACACCAAGCACAATAGCCTTGGTGCTATTGCGGCCGCCCAGGCCTCCCCCACAGCCTCTGTGCTGTGTGTCTGCTCTGTTCAATGATGTATTCCAGCCTTCCAGAGGGATGCCCAGGACACCGGCAGTCCTGTGTGGTCGAGGAGCAGCCTCAGATCCCAGTGGTGTTCCCAGGCTCATGCGGCTGGTCTGCACGGTGAAAAGAACAGAGCAGGCATCCAGAGACGCAAGGCCTGCGGCACAGACCAGGACACTGTCCTCACTCAGGGCAACCTGCGTCCTGAGCTGGTGCCTCAGCAAGTGTGAGGCTGGCTGATGCTGAACACTCGCCAAAGGATGAGCATTAATACTAGTGATTTCTCACCTCCCAGGTTACCCCTCATAGCAACCCTCCCTTATGATTTTTATTCCCCTTTTACTGTTGAAGAAATTGATGTTTAGAAAGGGTAGAACCTGCCTGAGGTCTCACCACTTACAGGCAATGGAGCCTGGATTCAAAACCGAGAATCGCTCATTGTCCTTTGCCACTTGCTGGTGGAGAAGAGAAATAATCCTATTTCAATGACTGCTACCACTCACCTTTCAGTACTGGGAATTTTAATCACTTTGTTTTGATGGATGTGAAATCAAATGTCTTCAGCTTTCAGAGGTGTACTGGCAAGCATTTTCCAATTACACTTACAAAGTGGCCCTCGACTTTCCCTCAGTGTCCGGAAACTGCTTTGTGAGCTGCTGTCCTAAAACAATTCATCAGTCCCACCAAGTGACCACTGTTTGAATGGACACTGTGGCCACCATCAGTGGACGGGGCAGGGGTTAAACCCACCAGCATTCATTAAGCTCCGTTAGAGAATGGGGTCCCTGGGAAGATCAGGTCTATGTGAGCAGCACAGTCACCCCTTATTTCCAGTCTCCAGGTAGCAAGGAGAAAGTAGGAAGGCCCTGATCATGCATTCTCCAAGCAAACAACCGGGAGAGGAGTCCAGCCACTACCCACAGCGATGCACTGATACCAGATGCTCTAGGGTGGGGCTGAGTCCCAGGACAGGAGGCGGTCCTCGAGTGTCCACAATTGCGCCTCCACACAGGCCGAGGGCGCTGCTGTCTGGGCAGAAGCTTCTAACCTCCAAAAGACAAGCTAGGTAATTTCAGTGCCCAAAGGCCGAGTCCTCCAAAGAGTCCTCACCAGACAGACCTGGGGAGGCCAGGCTGCGGTGTCTGCCTCAAACTCCATCCCCTACCTTCAGGACCAAAACCCAGCTCGGCACCAAGGTTCACCAGGATCTGCCCCCCTCGGCCTGGGATGAAAGCAACGCTCACGCACTCAGGTGTGGGAATAGTTTTAGCTTATACCTGAGTCACTGTGATTAATAAAACAGCCTGTCTGTGCCCCACTGCCTGCTTTAACTGGAAAAGGAAATGGCAAGCCACTCCAGTACTCTTGCCTAGAGAATTCCGTGGACAGAGGAGCCTGGTGGGCTGCTGTCCATGGGGTCGCACAGAGTTGGACACGACTGAAGCGACTTAGCATGCGTGCATGCTTTGGAGAAGGAAACGACAACCTAATCCAGTATTCTTGCCTGGAGAATCCCAGGGACAGAGGAGCTGGTGGGATGCCATCTATGGAGTCATACAGAGTCGGACACGACTGAAGCGACTTAGCAGCAGCAGCAGCCTGCTTTAATTCTTCATAAAAGGGCACCCTGACCGCCAGCAGAGAACACCTGTATTGAAGACGAGAGGTCTCCCTCCCAGACACCAGTGCTGGGTCTCCTTCCACGATAAGCCTCCCTTCCCTCCTCCCCCAAGTGCCAAAGTGTGTGTGCGTGCTGGTCTGCTGCTCTGAAACCTTGAAGGAGCAAATCCCTGACTTGTCTGATGCTCTCTGCTCTGTAAGATTTAAAACTGTGCTTTTCTTCTTCAGAGCAGTTCCTCAGAGTAATCTGAGAGGCTGTCTTCCGGGCTACAGTCCTCAGTTTGGTTCAGATAAGATTTCCTCTCTTCCTATTATAGACTGTTGATTGATTACCGTGATCAGCACCCAGGTGAGGTGGTCAAGTCAGGCGTTATTTCCACTCACATGATGATGCCCAACTTTGTCATCTGTGATGGTGGGAGCTACGGCAGAATATTGAAAAATATTTGGAACAGTGTGTGCCTCCCTTCCATCTGCATTATACTCTGCTGACACTGATCCTTTTGCAATTCAAAATAATCACTCATCCAAGTTCAATCCCTGATCGGGAACTAAGATCCTGCAACCCACACAGTGTGGCAAAAAAAAAAAAAAAAAACTTCTATCTTTAGTTCTGAGTATGCAAAGAAACCTCTGATTCATTACAATTGTTTAAAAATTATAGGAATACATTAAAACTTTATAAGAAATGTTTAAGCTTTTAAAAATAAAAACCTGGTATATGTCCATTACATCTCAATAAACAAATAAACCATTTATACATTAAAAAATAAAGAATAAAATTTGGTTGCTTTTAAAGGAAACACAAGCATTTTTCTAGTTAATCAGTACATTCAATTGAAGAAAACAAACCAGCGCAAACCAGCTGACTTTGAGTCACTCTCAAGAAGTCTGGCTCCACAGGACCTCGCTGGGCACCAGGGACTGCTCCCTGGGTTCTGCATGGCACAGGGGCCCTCATGTGGGCCCCTCAGTGGGCACCCACCAGGACAGCACCCTACGTGGGCCTGCACCCCAGGCTCATCTCAGTCCTAACTACTGCACATCCTTCAAGTGGCTGTGTCTGGCCTCAAGTCAATGTCGCTCAGTTGTACCTGACTCTTTGCAACTCTCATGGACTATACAGTCCACCAGGCTCCTCTGTCCATGGGATTCTCCAGGCAAGAATACTGGAGTGGGCAGCCATTCCCTTCTCCAGGGGATCTTCCTGACCCAGGGATCAAATATGGGTTTTCTGCATTGCTGGCAGATTCTTTACCATCTGAGCCACAGAGGAACCCCAAAGTTTGGCTTCAAACAAGTGCAGAAAGGGTGTTTTACACTAGTCCACATAAACATCCTTGAACATACACTTGACCCCTCCAGGCCTCACAGCACAACGGAGGCCAATCTTGAAATGCTTACTGCAGCGTGTGAAGGACGGACAAGCTGTCACGTACTGAGTCATGCAGCTCAGCAAAGGAAGCCTCCGGTCCGCCATTTCCAATGCCAGCGCAATATGGCTTCAGTGTTAAAGCCTCACACTGCTACGCCTCGAATCACGATGAATAAAATCCCAATGTGTGGTACACTCGCAAGAAAGGAAAAAAAGGCATCCACCTAAGAATTCAAGTCCACTTTCCTTCTCCCAGCACTAGTGGATGACACACCATCCAGGTAACCTCACAGGCAAGTTTCTTATAATTAAGCTTGAGCATCACAGAAAAAGGTTTTCTTTGTCTGTCTTCTTTTTTCTTGAATTTATTTAAAGAATCTCATTCAGGAATAGAATCTGAAAAATCTGAATCTAAAAATGCCAACTGAGTTGGCAGCAGTCCACTGGCTTCTATGCTCCAGGGACCCAGGAGAATAAAAAAATACTTCTCAGAGTTGATACCAAAGTCTAGTCTGGGCCTATTTCCATTAGAAGTAACCCACAGGCGAGTGTGCTTGGGGCTGCTCTGGGCCCTGTGTGCTTCTCGAGGAGGACAGGCCGGTGCAACTGCAGTGGGTGACGCCTCACCCACCACCCAGAGTCCTGCTCCCAACTCCTCAGGGTCATCCTCACTTGTCCTGGAAAATGGTGAACTGCCCAATCACACTCTCTACCTTGCCAAGCAGCCGAATGAAACTACAGTTAGTTTTGAAAATACACGATCCGGATATAAAATAATCCAGGATTTACATACTTCTTTTTTTTTCTTTCCTTTTTAGAACTTACATGGAGGGAAGTGCCAGATTTAATATCTTCTTTAAAAAATCATTCATATGCAACCTATTTTAAACTATACCTAAGAAAACAGAGAAATGACCTTTCCTTCTGTCAATCTCACGTTAATAGGTATAAGTAATGGTTTTATTAATGACAATAAACCTGCTGCCAATAAGTATATTCAATAATATGACAATATGATGATATGATTCTTTAAAACTAGAAAAGCTGAGTTGTGTGAACTGGATTATACATCTGAGTCCACATTAGGAAACTTTACTCTTGTGTTAATTGTGAATGCATACAGAGAACAGCTCACGGGCCTCTGCATGATCAAAGCTCCTCCCCACAGAGCAAAGCATGGGAGGTTCTGACCAGGAAGGCTGCTAGCGGGTCTCCTGGAACGCTGGGGAGAGAAGGGGCTTCCTGCAGCCTGGAAATGCCTCCCCCAAGTCGGGCAGGCATGGCCACGGCGGTCCTTCACTGCCTGTGGGAGGGGCCAGGGCAGGCAGTCCTCCTTTCCAGGACGGGCGGTGTGGACACCGAACACAACTCAGCACACTCTGTGACACGCCCCGCCAGCCCTGCATCACCCGTGGCAAGCTGGGGGGCCTGTCCTCCTCCCAGGACCCGACGCCAGGGAAGCCCAAACCAGCGGCCTCGGGGTCCACACACAGCCGTAGCAGCACCTGCAACCCCGCGGACTCGTCCCCATCCCCCGCCCCACGGGACCGCACAGACCACAGACGGTGAGCCTGAACGTTGTGTCCCTGCCCCCGGGGACAACCTTTCCCCACACGGTGATAAAGCAACAAGCCACTAGGCTGTCCTCACTCAGGGCAGGAAGCTTGCCTTCACTCTTGTCTCAGCTCTCAGAGCAGCTGTCTTGAAGTGGGGCCCGTGATACTCCTGCTCACGCCTGAGAGACTCCCCCAGGTCGAGGGGCAGAGACCGAGGGGCTGACAGCCTGCGAGGCACGAGAAGCCTCCCTAATACCACCTCTCCCCCCACACCCGCTGCAAACGTCCCAGACACTCAGAGTGAGAATCCGGCTTCTAACTTGCTAAGCCCAGACTCACCGTGTTCTATGCTCGTGCACAAAATATTTCTGTATAATCTTAACATAATGTGAATTTTCCAGAAGTTTTACTATAGTTTGAGTCTAGAAAGAATTGCACATTGTTTTACTTGTCGCTTTAACAGGAACCACTCCTTCTGTAATATTCCCCCTCCAACTGGCATCCCAGTCCCAGAGCGACAGCCGCCTGGTCGCCAGCTCTGGCGTGGGCCTATCCACGGCCTCCCGACGCAGCCCCCAGCCTTTTACGTACTGTGACATATGTTACATTATTATACGCTATACGCTACCATCCTTCAGTTTTTTAAATTATGAGTTCTATTTTCTAGACATTACATCTTAGGTTAAGGGATCATTACAAAAAATTTTTCTTTAAAAATGGCACTGGTCCTGGCAAGTCTGAGTCTCACTGCAGAGAAAACACACTCCACCAAGTGTCCACGGGGAGAAAAGACACAGCTGACCGTCAGGACATAGTATAAACATTGGGTTAAAACAGCACAGACCACCTAGCCTTCCTCTGGGGACGGAGACCCCTGAGGCCTCCCCAACCCTGGCTGGAGAGCAGGTGGCGGGGCCATGCAGTGTCCCCAACACACCGTGACACTTCTGAGAGTTACAAGGGTGCACACTGCAGGTGTCGTCCACAGCCATCCCAGGCAAACCAACAGGCAGCCACTGGATGCTGGCCCGTCCATGAACACCCTCCCCAATCCCACATGCCCCAGAAAGCACTGCCCCTTCCCCAGGGGGCAGATGGGGGACCCGCAGACAACGCAGTAGCCTGGCCAGGGCCCCCACTCCTGAGTAGCAACCTCCCCTCCCCCGGCCCCTCCACACTCAGCGGGAGGCAGCAGTTGGCCCCGAGACCCTTGGTAAAGGTCCCAGTTCTCATCAAGCACAGACAGGTGTCACCACCAGCACGAGACTTCTCTGCAGCCCATCGTGGGAAAGGACAGAAATGCCAGCAGGACTGACAGGTGCAGCCACCCCGGCCTGGGCTTCCGCCCATCTCCGTGGAACCTGATGGTGCCCGGGACCAAGCACAGGCATACCCCCACATCAGCCCACACGCTCCAGAAGCTTTGATTCAAACAGTACCTGAACTACTGCACACCCCACTACAGTTAGGCTCTAAACAGAGAAGAAAACTAAGAGGCACAATGAAAACTACAGGCTTGAGTGGAAAGTCTGATACTCTCAAGTGAAATTTATAAAAAGCTACCTCTGAAGAAAAAAAACCTCTCAAGACTAGCCAGATGGAACAGAAAAAGAGAAGAAACAAAGGTACAGCTTCAAAGCTCTGGCGAGCCAGTTCCAAAGCAGAGATGCACCAGCTTATGTCACGAAGAAGCTGTGAGGACAACCCAGCTGCCTGGAAAAGGCGCATGTCTTGTCCAGGTCTGACCAGCGTCCCACCCTGAGTGCCGAGGCCGCAGCCTGGGGAGGGCGCTCTCACCATCGCACTTTGTTGCAGGTCTGGGTGGCACCGAGGGGTGAGCCAGCCACCATGGGCACCTGGATGGGGCTGTGCTGCTTGTTGGTGACCAGGTCCAGCTTCTCTTCCAGGGATTTACACGTGGCCTCCAGAGCCTGCAGCTTGGCTTCAATGCTATCCAATCGCAAGCAGATTGTCTGGTTAATGGAATACAGGAATGACTGCAAGAGAAAAACAGAAGAGCTTCAGGAAGGGCCTCTGGAAGTCCAAGCAGACGGTTCCAAGAACACCAAGCAGCTCTCTCCCACACTCGGCTGCATCTGTCCCCACAGGACGAGCCCGGCACTCCAGCTCTAGCTGTGAGTAGCAGTGTCTCAGGAAACAAGCTGGACCTTGTCCACTCACAGCGTGACTGGCTCTGCTCTGAGCAGCTGCAACTCTCAGTTACACTGAGATCCACAGAACCTAAGTGGGCTTTACAAGTGAGTCTATTAATCAGTAAACCTACACATAAAACTAGTCAAATGCTTCTATGAAAAAAGATTACACCCAACATCAAAAGATCCCAGAAACCTGCCTGCTCCCGGGACACCCACCGCCCCAAGGTGAGGTGTGATGATGCCAAGGCTCCCGCGTGTGGGAGCAGCACACCTGCCACCTAGTGGCCATCGGAAGAGCTGCCCCACCTTCCACCGCCGTCACCCAAGTCCCTCTCTGGGACCAAGGACCGGCTCAAACACCCAGTGAGAAGCTGCCCCCTCCCCCAGCGGCCACTCCTGCCGTGGGTCAACAGGGACACGGAGGTGGGGCGCGCCCCTGCTGGCCTCACAGCTGACATGGGGACGAGGCTACCAGGCGGGAGCCAGCCCGTGATGGCTCAGCCCAGTAGACACGGTGTCCGAGGCTCCTCTGACTTAAGCATCGTGACAACCACTCACCAGTAGCCGAAGTCCTAAGGTCAAATCACTAATGATCCCACTATTTTTTATAATTTGAAGACATCAACCATGCGGCTCCCAAATTCTCTAAACAGTAAAACTTTATCGTCTTAATTCTGAATTAGAAATGATTCTGCCTGGAGTTTGGATGAACATCAGTTATCATATACCAGCAACACAACTTCACAAATCAATAAAGAAAGGCAAAGAATAGCACTTTTAAATAAGTCTCCTAGATACAAGTGATATTAACCAAAAATCATCCAAATCTATCCCTTTTGCAGAGCTCTGGCAACCTGGTGAGCACACTTCCCAGAACATGTGTGGCAGGTTCCAGCTGTGGCCCGAGGCTGTGCTTGCAGGCCAGGGACGTGGCGGGACAGCTTTCACTTGACCTTATCCACATCTGACTGCTGTGCTATTCACCACACAAGCCTCTTCTGTGACGAAATTCTAACTGCATTTTATTTTTAACTATATAACGTAGGGTTACTTGGAAGGAAAGTTATGACCAACCTAGATAGTATATTAAAAAGCAGAGACATTACTTTGCCAACCAAGGTCCCTCTAGTCAAGGCTATGGTTTTTCCCCTGGTCATGTATGGATGTGAGAGTTGGACTGTGAAGAAAGCTGATCGCCGAAGAATTGATGCTTTTGAACTGTGGTGCTGGAGAAGACTCTTGAGAGTCCCTTGGACTGCAAGGAGATCCAACCAGTCCATTCTAAAGAAGATCAATCCTGGGTGTTCACTAGAGGGACTGATGCTAAAGCTGAAACTGCAATACTTTGGCCACCTCATGCGACCAGTTGACTCGCTGGGAAAGGTTGGGGGCAGGAGGAGAAGGGGACGACGGAGAATGAGATGGCTGGATGGCATCACCGACTCTATGGACATGAGTTTGAGTGAACTCCGGGAGTTGGTGATGGACAGGGAGGCCTGGCGTGCTGTGATTCATGGGGTCGCAGAGAGTCGGACATGACTGAGTGACTGAACCAAACTGAACCAGTGGTCCTCTACACATTTATCTGAAATAGAAATTTAACTAGATGTGTCTTTACCCACAAGGTTAACTTCATGCTGCTTCTCCATGTTAACAAGATGAGCCAGATGTTTCCACACAGAAGGCCCAGGTAAACAGAGAATACAGCTGTATAGCACAGGGAACTTTACTCAATACTCCATAATGAGCTGTATGGAAAAAGAATCTAAAAAAAAGTGGATACATGTATATGTACACTTTGCTGTACAGCAGAAACAAACCCAATATTGTATAAATCAACTAAAAGTTCCTTTGGTTTTCCTCTGCACTGCAGTCCTAACTTCTCACAGGAGCTGGTGTTCATCTCTGTGGCTCTGCAAACAGCAGACCCAACAAATAAAGGCAAGAAACAGTGATCGCCCACTGACTGAGCCAGTGGTTTCCAAGGCCCCATCTAGCAAACTGTAGAATTTAGGTACCCTAAACAACAGGCACACAAGTGCTTCATCACTGGGGGAATGGTGTGCGTTCCCTCCGAGCATGGGAGGTCCATGGGTCTGTGTAGGAGGCCACAATCCTGGTTAAACACTGTGAGTCTTCAAGGGGAAACATTCATGGCTGGATGCGCCTTGTGGGGGGTTGAACAGGGACTCAGAGAAACAATATGTCCACATCCTCAGCCCCAGGACCTGTAAATGAGGCCTTTCTTGGAAACAGGATCTTGGCAGATGTAACCAAGATAAGATGAGGTCATCCTAGGTGAGGTTGACCCTGTCCTTTTAAGAGATAGAAAAAAGACAGAGACATGGAGGAAGACACGTGAAGACGGAGGCAGAGACTGGAGGGGTGCGGCTTCAAGCCCACAGATGCCTGGGGCCCCCCCAGGAGCTGGAAGAGGCAGGAGGGACCCTCCCTCGGAGCCTCTGAAGGGAGTTCAGCCCTGGGGAAATCCTGATTTCAGACTTCTGACTTCCAGAACCGTGAGAAAGTAAATTGGTATTTATTTAAGCTCCTCCTCACCCCAAATTGTGATAATGTTACAGCAGCACCACATCAGATATAAAAAACCACATATATTAATATTTTCACCTTTATAGAAGGGTCCTGGCAATTGATCTCTAATCGCTGGCGTTTCAAAGCTGGTTCATCTTCATCTGTCACTACATGATTCTCCAATACAACTGAAAATCAGAGACAAAAAACACTTCAATACTAAAGGTTGAACAGAGCTGTTTCATGTTAAGACAGTAAACCATTGCAACACCTTAAACATAAAGGTGTCACCTAAGGTTAAACGAGAATTAGCACAACCTGTTTCTTATTTTACTATTTACAGGTTTAACTTAAAATTATCAGTCAGGCAGAAAATAGGACCTCTCCTTAATCTCAAAAAAAACTGAGATATTGGATAAATTATCTCCCTAATGTGCCAATGAGTTGATACTGAGACTGCAGGCTTCTTACTCAAGGCTCTATCCAGCCACCCTTTGTGACAGAAACCAAGTGCTAACAACGATTTCTTCCCAACTTTAAAATACGGTCTTGTCAGCCAGCCACCTCATTCCAAAAACAAAACCACTCTAAGAATGCTACATCTTCTCAAGTGTTGGTCATCAAACTAGTCTCAAACGTAACACAGTAAGTTTCAGGGAAAGCCACTCCCCAAAAGTGTATCTGAAATGGAGGTCTCCCACCAGCACCTTCCAAGGGGGCTTCACGACTTCTCCACTGATAAGTCACTCGGCCCAGGTTCAGGACTGACACAATATGGTCCCAATCCTGATGTCTTTACATCTGTACTTACCAGGTGATTTGTCTCAAAACTCTAAAATGTAAAGACACCGAACAGACCTGAGACGCTAGCAGGACCCCCTTCAGGGGTCCCAGGCAAGAGCACTAAGCTGGTCTCCAGAGGTTCAAGTTACACTGAAGCTTTACCTGGCAGAAACCAGCCACAGGCCAACAAAGCCAGAGCGACGTGCTCACCAGAGGGCTCTGCGTCGTACACTGTGTATTCACACCTCACGCATCTCCATAAGATATGCAGGAACAAGCTCTCACTTAAGAGAAAGGAAACATCCAAGCCTACACGTGTTGTGCTAGCAACACAGGTTCTTAGAGCCTTCATTGAAGCCTGCTTACTCCCACTGGAAGCTGGTGATTAAAACAGAACTGGGAGGATGAAGAGGCTCTGGCAACCACTAATCTAATCCTTTTAATTTGCTGACATCAAGTCCAGAGAAGTTAAGTGACTTGACGAGGGACACAACTGGTCTCCTCTCCCTTGGCAGCATGAAGCATCTCAAGGTGATGAGATAGGGGCAGCAAAGCACATGAGGAAAAGGAGACAAGCCTGTGGTGGCAACAGGGGCATACACCTGGTTCCACTTTCTATGAGCCACGGGGCTCCTAGTTCATTTTCTTCTTTGTCCTTGGGTTTTACAATTCTGCATGCACTTCTTTTAAAAAAGCTCAATGTTCATTTTAAAGCCATCACGGTCACCTGGAATGGCAGACCCAACAAAGGTTACAATCGTGTGTGTGTATGCAGATGGGCAAATAGACTGTGGCTACATGGTGGGCACACACAGTCACAAGAACCTAACTGAGTATGTTGATTTCAACAGGAAATCAAGAAAAATGGAAGGATGTATATGTCAAAAGCTCAAAAGCAGTTCTCCTGCCAGAATTATGGGAAACTTCTATTTCTTCTAGTTGCTTGACTGCATTTTTAAATTTTACAAAGTTTACATTTTAGAGATGAAAAAATAATATCAACCTTAAACTCCCTCCAGACGTAAATGTGGGGGTGCAGCACAGTGCCTGATGGTGTGGGGGGTCCTGGGGCCAGAGACGGTGGGTCCCCTGTCCTCAGAGAGCCCTCCCTGCACACAGTAGGTACCCATTACACAGCCATGAGCTGTAGCTCACAGCCATTTAAGGAAGTTACATGGAACAAAACCAGGATCAAGAATGACTCCTCTAATCTTTCTCTGGACTGAAATCTACAGAGGGAGAAAAAAAATTTTTTTTTAAACAGAGGGAGAATTTACTTGGGAAGTAAACTGTTAAAATTTTAGTAGTTTCTAAAAACACTTAAAACTTATATAACTGGACCATTTTTTCTTTTATTATCGTACTGCAGTGTGAGTGTTTTCTAAAGAAACTGTCTACCCAACAAAATGTGAGCAACTGTTTTTAAAACTGTGATGCCTGGTGACAGTGCTGCTTTGTTTTCAGTTCACTGGTATATGAGGAGTGGCACTAAATGAGGTCAAGGCTTCATATTCTCGCTCTAAACAAACCGCTTCGCTTTTTACAGAGAAATCTGGGGTTAACAGCTAACTTCAGATGCCCTGACTTTGCTCAAGGATCTGCCAAGTTTTTGACCGTTTCAGTTACCAGGTGACAGTACTTCTTATAAACAATTCAGAAGCAAAATTAGGAAAAAAACCGACTCAGTTCAGTCACTCAGTCGTGTCCGACTCTTTGCGACCCCATGAATCGCAGCACGCCAGGCCTACCTGTTCATCACCCAAAAAACTGACTAAAGAGTAGCATTTCTAAAAGGGTATCCCCATCTCTTCATGATTGCTTGTTCAAGCCTAAAATTACAAGCTCTGCCCATTGTCCATACATAACTAATTTCCCAACTAAGCTTCTTCAACTAAGAGATCATACAAGACATCATCACACTTTGAGATTTCTAAAAATTCTCTTCTCTGTGGGGAAAAGAGTCAGCATTTCGATACTACTGTTCCACAAAGAGGGCTTCCCAGGTAGCTCAGTGGTAAAGAATGTGCCTACCAATGCTGGAGACTTGGGTTTGAGCCCTGGGTCGGGAAGATCCCCTGGAGAAGGAAATGGCAACCCACTCCAGTATTCTTGCTGGAAAATCCGCAGACAGAGAAGCCTGGCAGGCTATAATCCACGGACTAACAAAAAAGTCGGACATGACTTAATGACTAAACAATTCCACAAAGAATAACCAGGCAACCAAAACAATTTTTGTGATTTAATTATATATGCTTATTATTTTAAACTTAACAGACATATTAAACACATAAAATTTTTTAATGGAAAAAAGAGAACACTAAGAAATCTTTTTTACAAAATAAAAGTGCTGACAAAGTGTTTCATAAAGTTCTTGAAATCTATATTTCCTCTTATAAAGTGTCTAGTATCTAGTTAAGATTCCAAAGTAGCTGAGTGCCTTGAACATCACTAAGGAAGATTACCAGCACTGGCAAAAGTGCAGGAAAAAGTCATCTCTCAGAATAACTGGGTAGTGTTTCTGGGACGCCTGTCAATGTCTTATCAAAACTCTGAATAAACACAGCAGCTCTGCTTCTGGGAATTCACCCTACAAAAATATTAATATCTGCCATGATACACAGCAAGACCTTTACTGCAGGGTGTACACAGAAGAAAAACAGTGCAAACCACGTGAACGCCGTTCCCAGGGAAGAAGCGGATGAAGGCGGAAGCAGCAACACCTCGAAGGTGTCCACACACACGGCAGATGATCTGCAGCTGCAGAAGAGGCACGGACGGGACCACGGGGGCTTGAGGGGGGCCGGGGCAGCCAGGGCTGGATGGCCGGGACGCAGGGTGGGCTGGGGGTTGCCAAGGGACCACGAGGACAGGCGTGGGGCTGACTGGCTCACGCACTCTGAGCATGTCCTGATGTTTCTCTTGCTTTACTAAAGGGAAGGAAGGGAAGCTTGAGGAAGATCCTTTGGGTTTTTTTCCCAGACCACCCCCAGCTCTGTACCTGGGTGGCCAGGACTCAGCTCCTCGACGGCGATCTGCACCACGTCGGCCAGGTCCTGTTCTGACATCATCCAGGATGCGAGCAGAGTGGCAGGTGGATGAGCGGGAATCAGATACGCTTAGGACCGCGTTCCTGCCACCTAGAAACAAGAGCAAGAAAGCCGAGAGGGAGATGAACAACCGTGATCTTGAAATGATGGAAACTGAGGCCATGCTCTATATCCACAGGTTCCCCAGGAGCCTGTGGACATGTCCACATGAGGCTCTTCTTGCCTCAAACCATCAAAATGTCCCTTGTTACTAGATGAGCCCCCACCCTGCCAGTCCATTCCCATACACCCCCAAGTCACCTTCCTAAGACAGCCGCAATGCATCACCCCCAAGCCAGATGTCCCCAGGCCCCCTTTCTGCCCACAGAACACATTCTGTCCCTCACCTGCCCCAATCAGCTCTCAGCTCCACTGCACACACCACACTCCAAAAATCAAGGCTGTCCCCTTGCCCGTTTCCACTCCTCACATGCCCTCCCCTCAGGCAGGCAGAGCAGAGGGCCGGCGCCTGGGAGGACTGATCGTGGCACCAGCCCCCTGCCCAGGCCAGAGCTAGGCCCCCACCAGTCACCCCTGAGACAGAATCACATGTGCAACACAGTCTGTTCCTTTTTTCCTGCCCTGGAACTCTCCGATTGGGCCCAGACACACCTTTCCCAAAAGAGAAACAAGGCCATGGCCACTCCAGTTTCAACCCATTGACACGGGTCTAAACGAGGTACTTGCACACTGGGTACCTGGAGGTCAGGAGCCAATGCCACTGTAATATTTGTACACTTTGTATTTTAATCACCTGTAAGTAAATGCTCCCCAACTAGACTGCTCGTTCCCTAGGGCGGACACTGAGTGCCCAACTCTCCAGGACAGTACCACCCACTGCCCCAGCCACACACGCACACGCACACACAAGCTCACAGTCCTGAGGCAAGTCCACCCCCGCTCCAGGCAGAAGCAGCCAAATCAAGAGTCTTAGGTCATCCACTTCCAACCAGGAGTCTACTGACAGCTCCTTTAAGTGGCTACGTTCCAACAGGCATAAAATTAAATTCATAGGTTCCACACATGTTCTTAAACCCTATAAATTCTGATTCAAACTGTATAGCTTAAATGGCAGCAGCTCCAGAATTTCTTAGGGACAGACAACCATTTGTAGGAGGATGCATTCAATCTGCTTTTTTCTTTTTAAGAAATATGCTAGATGTGCACAGACTATCTCTGGGGCATAAAGATAAAAGGAAATTATATTTGCTTTTACCATGTACATGTATCACCTTCTCAAAAAGTACTTTTTAAAATGATCAGACAACTAAATATTGAGGCATCTGTTACAGGGAAACCGTCACCTCCTACCCCCTTGTACATGCCAGTGCAGCCTCACCAGCAGGCCCAGGCCTCCGAAGGAACAAGCTGGGAGAACTGGAGGGCCCACCAGGGGTCTGTCTCCCTAGATCTGTGTCCCCTGAAGGTGATCTCTGAACAGATTAACTGTGGTCAGCATGAACACCAAAGCCACTCATGCTGTTGGCTTGGTCAGGGGTACACTGAGCCCCTTCAAGCAGGCAGTGGTCCTCAATTAGATAACACCCTCTCACCTCGGTCTTTGAACTAATGGGTTTAAAGTGTTTTAGGGTCACACACTGCTTTCAGAATCAATTTTTTTTTTTTTAATTACAGGTTCTCTTTCAAGAAAAAAGCACACAGAGACACTGCCAAGTTCCTGAAACTCAGTCACCTCACAGAGACAGCTGGTAGCCAACCAGTACCTGCTCTCCACTACACTCAGTGCTGTAAGAATGTGAATTCAAAGGGCATGTGGCCACCAGAGCCCAGCCCCTCCTGCAGCGCACCACGGCCACATGAAGCCCCCTGGCCAATGGAGCGTGAGTGAGCTGGTGCAAGGGCAGCCCCCAGACCCTTCCCACGTGCCCTTCCCCTGCTGCCTCCCTGACCACCTGCCTCCCGGACTTCCTTGATCTGAAGGAAAACTGCCAGTCACCTGCTCTAAAAACAACATATTCTGGAATCTGTGGCATGCAGCCAGGCTTAACCTCTGTGATCCACCCTGAAGCCCATTCACGATGGCCTGGCGCCTCAAGTCCCACGTTAAATACCTGTCTCACAAAGAGCTAGTGAAAAGTGTTCAGGTGCCAGACTTGAGCCTTCCCTGGTTTCTGGGAGCTCTGTGAGTGGCTTAACACTCCGAGCTAACCATAAAATCCTGAACCCTACCCTCGTCCAAATGAGGACACCACACATGATCCAGGGTGTTTACTCAAAATGATTCTGCTGCCAGGATAGAGTCATTTAAAATTCTGCTAACTGTGATGGTTTGAAAAGAAAAAAAAAAAAAAAAAAACTAGGGCAACAAGCCCAAGAAAACTGGAACAGAACAATGCATGCAGTTGCCATTTTGGCAAATTAAATTTGCCATTTCTCAGAAGTCCTGGAGATAGTCCAGTCTTAATATCATAAAGCAGCTGGACTGCGATAAATGTTCAATAACGTCTCTAATGGCAACGAGAAGACAGCATCCTCCAGGGTGCCCACCAGCCAAGTCAACAGCCCAGTGCTAAGTCACCAGGGACTGTACAGTAAGTGACGTGAACACCACAGCCATCCATGTGGATGGAATGGTCTCCAGAACATAACACTAACAGAAAAAAAGGATGAAAGGAAAACTGCAGGTGTGTACAGTCACGTGTGTGTGTGTGTGTGTGTGTGTGTGTGTGTGTGAATGCACACAAAATGCTCCAGAATGACACTCACTGAACCAAAGCAGCCACAAGGGAAGAGGGCAGGTAACGCCAGCTGACCTTCATCCTTCGTCCTCTGGCCGCTGAGCCTCCTACAAGCACACTCTATTTATTGTGCTTATTACACTGGAAATAGTTTCTCTAAAATAAAGCAGTAACCACACAGATGAAGCCAACCACATCAAATCTGGATAAAAACCGGGTGCTTTCTTCCACCCTGCCTCAAACCCTGCTCCCAGCCTGCATGCGTGTGCATCCACAGCCAGGACCTCTGGTGCCCCTGCCCCTGCCCTGAGGGCGCTCCCTCTCCCAGGCTGGGGGGTCAGGCTTTCTCTCTCCCTCCAGCTCGGCCCTGGGCCTCTTCTCATTGGCACTGAAACACCATCTCCCTGCCGACAGCACACAATCAGCTCCACCTCCAACCTGTCCTGGAACTTCACATCCTTGTGCCAAATGGCCTCTGGGCCCCCTCCTCTGGGTCTCCAGTCTCAATGTGAAGAGGCCAAACTGAATTGGTCCCTGTCCACACCTCCAGGCTGCCCACCCAGGTGTGGTTCTCCTCCTCTCATCGGACCTGAAGGCAGAACTTCCCACCTCACTCTGGCCTCATCAGTGCGTATCTGGACCCATGTGCTGGCCCTACCTGGGTCTCCCTGGTCTGCCTTCACCCAGAATCGCCACCAATACCTGTTAGAGGCTATGGGTCACATGAAAGCCCATCTTAGCGGCCCTGTCTGCTCAAAGCCCAGCAAAGGTTTCCCGCTCAGTCAAGGTACGTGCCTGGCGCCTGGCACTAGCTAGGCTCCCTCTGTGCCCGCAGGCTCCACTTGAGGCTCCTCACTCTGCCACCTGAGGAGGCCGCCCCAGCCGGGCGGGCACACACCAGCCCAGTCCTCACCCTCTGCCGTCCACTTGCCCGTCCGCCCAGTCACGCCCCACCCGTCACGCCCACCAGCAGCACCCATCTCCCGGCTGCCTGTTCCTGCTTCATCACAAAGCCCTTCCATCTAACCTGCGACACAGGCAAAATATCTGTCTGGTTTGGCATCTGTCTCCCCTGCTGGAAGACAAGCTCCCTTGGGCAGGAACCCTCACCATCCCACTCACTGCCCGGCATAGGGCCTGGCACACCATGTACATCAGTGTGGTGGGGCTAGGGGGGAGCACTGGGGAGACACCCTGCTGCCCATCCAGCACGAAACTCTGGAGGGCGGCATGTCTGCTGACAAACCATGCAGTAAGGCCTGCAGAGTTCTCGGCATTAGGCTCTCATTTCAATGACTGTAGTGTAACTAAGTCACAGACCTGTTTAGCTTGTAACTGTGAATTGCACGCAAATGACATGTTAGGTTTCACAGTGGAAATACAAGCTTCTTGCGGATTGTCAGTGACAGACAGGAGCAGTTGTTCATCAGCAGAAACACAGAACGGTACGTTTAGTTTCGATTTTTCTAGTTTTTAAATATTTTGGACACCTGTATAAAATAAAACCATGAGGCCACTGAAAGGGGGGAAAAAGAAGAGCTACTGTATTTGAACACGTGACTGAGCGCCAGCAGTAAAGGTGAGAAAAGGAAACCCTGCAGCCCAGCAGCACTTGTCACGTGACAAAAAGGCATCAAGAAAAAGCAGCCAGGCAGAGCCCGCTGCATCCACCCTGGGTTCCTCAGTCACCACGAGAACTACGTCACACAGTCATCCCAATAGGGATGTCACAACACCTGGGGTTTTTAGGGCAGACACCATGCAGAGCTGTTTCTCCCACTGGCCCCTGAAGAAGCACCTGTGGACCCTGTCTGTAGGAGGCTACGTCCAGAGAGGCACGCAAGGCAGCTGCTGTGACACCAGGATGGTGACCTGGCCCTGCTCCACCAGAATCGTTTCCCAGCCATCAGCTCCCTGCAGAGTGACCATGTGAAGAGACGCGGCCCGCATGACCTGAAGTCACAGGTGGAAGTGGGGGTACCCTTGGTGGGGCCCTGGAGTTGCCATGCCAGTCTGACCTCCCTTTACAGATGCCAAATACTCGGACAACAGTCCTCAGAGGGGCAAGAGTGTCCCTGATGAGTATAAGAGACAGAAGACCCCAAAGACAAGTCTCGGAGAGGAGTCATGGGATCCGCCAGCCCCAGGCTCCACAGCAAGCCCACCCCCAGGTCCCGGTCCCCCAGCCACTGCCCCACCTTGGCGCCAGCTCTGCTCTGCCCACCTGAGCAGCAAGACCAAGTCCACACGCCATGAAGACCAGAGCAGCAACCTCCATCTCCTCCAGGAAGTGGCCCAGTGGTGCCCAGTTAAAAACCTCAAGCTCAGGGCCCCTTCAAGAGAATAAAGACCATTCCACTCAGTCAGACCTGTCTGAACACAGATGTAGTAATAAAAATTAATTAAAAACCAGAATGCAGCAAGCAAAGAAATCAACTCTTATTAAACCGAAACATGTGAAGAAGACTCAGCTTTGGCAAGGGGAAGACGCAAAGGAGAAATAGGGAAGAAAGAGAAAATGTATCATCGGGAAGAAGCACTGATTCAAAGGAACATTCAGACCACACTAGTTCTTCTTCAAAACAGGCCCTCTAGAGATGTTTAAGTTTGAAATTAGGAAAAGGTCAAACTAGCTGCAGACAGCAGTTCCTTCCCCCTACAATTATCATATTTGATTAAACTGGCCACTTCTAGTCACACTTTCCAAAATGGATAAATCGCCTCAAATACAAACCACTAATGCAAGAAAGGGAAGTGGCCAAATTTAAGCTGCTCCCACAGCACCGCTGTCCTCAATCAAGATGCAACGGTCTCAGCAGTCCCTCCCCTTCTGAAAGTTGGCGAGCTCGTGCTCATGGACGTGTGTTTAACAACATCCCCATCTCAGAGATTAGAACAGAAAATGTGTGAACACTTTATTCATCTAAAAACTACAAAAATCAATACAATATATATTAACACAAAAAAAAAATTTTTTTTTTTACCAAAAATTACTAGAGTTCCTAAAATAATAAAAGCAAAACCTTAGCAAGAAGAGAGACCCAGTTCTACATTTCCACAGATTTCTTCAATGTCAGACTTACTGGAAAACAACTAGGTTCTCCTATCTGTTGCTGCAGAGAAAGAGCCGGCCTCACCAGAGGTGCAGCTGGGAGGGGGTGGCGCACCTGAGCAGCGTGTTCAGGTAGTTGCAGAAACGCTCTGTAATCAACCCCAACACACTCATCAAGGGCTTTATTTCTCCCTGAAGGCAAGCTGTGGTGAGGAATCTAAAACCTTACTGATGAACTTTTCTTTACGTTATTACTTTAAAATCCACTGATCTGTCTTGCACTTGAGATGGACACTGACCCAGGTCTGATTTGGTCATCTGGAAAATACTGGCTCAGTGAGTTAGGCAGATCTTCCAAATGCCATTTATTACAGATTATCTAAAGCATCACATTCCTTAGTATCAGCACTGATCTCATCAGAAACGCCTTGACATATTAGGAAGCTGTAGGCTCACAGTAGCAGACAAAGCTTTCTGAAATTCCAGTTCCACTTGGAAGCGCAAATGTTACCACTGACAGTAGGGTTAGCTGCTTTCCCTGCAGTCACAGGCTAACTGGTTATTTAGTAAGAAATACTGTTAACATGTCAACTAGTCTGTTCTGGTGGTCCATGAAAAAGAGCGGCCGGTTCAGCTAACAACCCAGTAACTGCAGAAGGGCCTGTCCTCCAAGCAACTTTCCAACTCCAAAACGCAGAAGCACTCTCCACACACATCCTGTTTTATTACAGAGTACAGAAAGGGGCTGTGGCTGAGACTTAACAAAGTGAATGATTTTCATTGCTTCATCAAGGATATTCTTAGATGAGAATGGCTTTTCCGAATTGCACAGCAGTGTGAACTGAAGAATCCCTACAGCTCGGGGTCTCAGTCTAAACGTCAGCAAAAAAAGGCAAATGACCTCTTGACAATCATTATGAAAACTACTCTCACTGCTGGGAAGGTCTCCAGGACATCCGCAGGGTTCTGGGGCCCACACTCTGTCAACTACTGCCTTCAGGAATTACAGCTCTAAAAAGAAAGCCTAAGAACCACACACATGTTAAAGTGAATTTCAGATAATGTCTGCTGTAAAATAGAAACCATAAAAGTAATTAAAAGCAACTCTTACTTGATTCACTAACTGCCAACAATCAATGTAAATACACTGCAGAGGTCTACACATATCTTGTAATAAAGGCTTTGGCTTCTACATACACAAATGCCTAAAATTTTTTCTTCCCTGGTAGCTACTAAACAGCTTACACTGTGAAGTATTACTCTGATAACATAAAATATGACATCAGCCAAAGATGCAGGACTGTAACAATATACTGGATCTGTAGGCTTAAGTACCTTAACCTCATGACTTTTTTCAACAGCAAACCCTATGGTACTGAGGAGCTGCAGCTGGTTGAATCCGAGGATGCAGAGGCATGGATGTGGACAGCCGACTGAAAGTTACACTCCGATTTTCCACTACCTGGAGGCTGGCTCCCCAACCCTACATTGTTTAAGGGTCAACTTCACTTTGATAAATAAAAGGGTCCACCACCGAACAGAAGAAGCCCCCCAAAATAACCTTTACCCGAGTCAACAGGATTATATATACTAGAGAGTGACCTCAGAGAACTTCTCATAAACCTAGCAAATGCCACCAAGTAAGGTAATGTTCTTTTCTGGGTCCACAACTCTAGCACTTCACAATCCCACCACATCTGCATGTGCAACCAGTGGTCTGTGGAGACCTTAGAAACAGCCTGGTATTCTGCCTCCTACCTCTACTCACAGTCTCCCCTCCCTCTCTCAAACAGAATGGCAGATGGAAATGATGCAAGGTGATTTGTCAACAATAAAAATGCAAACTTTTGATGTTATTAAATTTGCAGTTTGTAAGGAGTATGGTGCCTAACTTGTGATCATATCAGCCAGGGCAAATATTCTTGGGGAAAATATATCCAAAGTTATTAAAGGAGCCCCTTTCTCTTTTGCTTAAAAAAAAAAGGACATAATGGGACATCCCTGGTGGTCCAGTGTTAAGGCTGTGCACTCACAGAGCAAGGGGCACAGATTCTACCTTCACTTGGGGAACTAAGATCCCACGGGCCACACTGTGCAGCCAACAGAAAAAGGAGTGGACATTACTGGGATAATCAGTGAAAAGCAAAATCTGAGCTGGATCTGCTGCTTAGATAACACAGCTGCATCGATGAGATTCCTAGTTTTGAAAACTGCTGTTGTTGTTCAGTCACTAAGTCGCGCCCAACACTTCAGCATCAGTCTTTCCACAGAATATTCAGAGTTGATTTCCTTCAGGGCTGACCGGCTTGATCTCCACGCACTCCAAGAAACTCTCAAGAGTCTTCTCCAGCACCACAACTCAAAGCATCAATTCTTTGGCACTCAGCCTTCTTTATGGTCCAACTCTCACTGTACATGACTACTGGAAAAACCATAGCTTTGACTATGGAAAAACCATAGCTATGACTAAACAGACCTTTGTTGGCCAAGTGATGTTTTAGTTTTTTTTAATACGCTGTCTAGGTTTATCACAGTTTTTCTTCCAAGGAGCGTCTTTTAATTTTGTGGCTGCAGTCACCATCCACAATGACTTTGGAGCCCAAGAAAACAAAATCTGTCACTGTTTCCACTCTTTCCCCTTCTATTTGCCATGAAGTGATGGGATCGGATGCCATGATCTTAGTATTTTGAATGCTGAGTTTTCAGCCAGCATTTCACTCTCCTCTTTCAGCCTCATCAAGAGGCTCTTTAGTTCACTTTCTGCCATTACAGTGGTATCATCTGCATATCTGAAGTTATTGATATTTCTCCTGCAATCTTGATTCCAGCTTGTTGATTCATCCAGCCCAGCATTTCACATGATGTACTCTGCATATACGTTCCATAAGAAGGGTGACAATATACAGCCTTGATGCACTCCTTTCCCAATTTTGAACCAGTCTTTTGTTTCATGTCTGGTTCTAACTACTGCTTCTTGACCTGCATACAGGTTTCTCAGGAGACAGGTAAGGTGCTCTGGTGCTCCTGTCTCTTTAAGAATTCTCCAGTTTGTTGTGATCTACACAGTCTAAAGCTTTAATGTAGTCAATGAAACAGAAGGAGATGTTTTTCTGGAATTCCCTTGCTTTCTCTATGAGAAATGTTGGCGATTTGATCTGTCTCCCCTGCCTTTTATAAACCCAGCCTGTATATCTGGAATGTCTCAGTTCACGTAGTGTTGAAGAATTTTGAGCATTACCTTGCTAGCATGTGAAATAAGTGCAAATGCAGAGTAGTTTGAGCATTCTTTTGGCATTGCTCTTCTTTGGGATTGGAATGAAAACTGACCTTTTCCAGTCCTGCGGCCACTGATGAGTCTCCCAAATTTGCTGACATATTGAGCACAGCATTTTAACAGCATCATCTTCTAGGATTTGAAATAGTTCAGCTGGAATTTCATCACCTCCAATAGCTTTGTTCGTAGTGATGCTTCCTAAGGCTCACTTGACTTAACACTCCAGGATGTATAACCTCCGTTGTGGTTATCCGGGTCATTAAGACATTTTTTGTACAGTTCTTGTGTATTATCACCCCCTCTTCTTAATCTCTTCTGCTTCTGTTAGATCCTTGCCATTTCTGTCCTTTACTGTGCCCATCCTTGCATGAAATGTTCCCTTGGTATCTCTAATTTTCTTGAAGAGATCTCCAGTCTTTTCCATCCTACTGTTTTTCCTGTATTTCTTTGCATTGTTCATTTAAGGACTTCTTATCTCTTCTTGCTATTCTCTGGAACTCTGCATTCAGATGGCTATATCTTTCCCTTTCTCCCTTGCCTTTCGCTTCTCTTCTTTTCTCAGCTATTTGTAAGGCTTCCTCAGACAACCATTTTGCCTTGTTGCACTTTTCTTTGGGATGGTTTTCGTATCTGCTTCCTGTACAATGTTACATACTTCTGTCCATGGTTCTTCAGGCACTCTATCAGATCTAATTCCTTGAATCTATTCGTCACTTCCACTGTATCTGAGTTAGGTCATACCTGCTGCTGCTGCTAAGTCGCTTCAGTCGTGTCCGACTCTGTGCAACCCCAGAGACAGCAGCCCACCAGGCTCCCCCGTCCCTGGGATTCTCCAGGCAAGAACACTGGAGTGGGTTGCCATTTCCTTCTCCAGTGCATGAAAGTGAAAGTGAAGTCGTTCAGTCATGTCCGACTCTTAGCAGGCATTTGAGTCAGGTCATACTGGCCTAGTGGTTTTCCCTACTTCAATTTAAGCCTGAATTTTGCAATAAGGAGCTCATGATCTGAGCCACAGTCAGCTCCAAGTCTTGTTTTTACTGACCATATAGAGCTTCTCCATCTCTGGTTCCAAAGAACAAAATCAATCTGATTTCAGTACTGACCATCTGGTGATGTCTATGTGTATTCGCTCTTGGGTTTTTGGAAAAGGGTGTTAGCTATGACCAGCACATTCTCTTGATAAGACTCTGTTAGCCTTGAACACTGTGCTGTGGTTATATAAGAGAATGTCCTTGTTTGCAGGAAACAGCCACTTAAATGTTAAGGTTAACGGGACATTATAGCTTAAACTGTTTTGGGAAAAAAGAAAAACACTCACACACAAACACAGAAGAGTTGCAGAGGAGAAAGGATAGGGCAAATATACAATATTAGCATCTGAGACCTTAAGGGAAGACTACACCATAATCACTTGTACTATTCTTACAACTTTCAAGCCTGAAAAAAATCCGAACCCAGTTCCTATGAAGAGTTGCTAAGGCTTTTGTTCCAAAGAACAGTGCTAAGGACAGAAAGATGCATTCTCATCTGACACCAATTATACTTCAGCAGGGCTGCCTCTGACTTTTCTCTCAGTGTAGATTTTTCCAAAATAAAACCTCCAGACCCTCCAAGTCAGTGGTGATGGGCACAGCTGCTGGAGGAGTGGCCTGTGCAGAGGGACCCACTGGGAGCACCCCCCACCATCAGCTCAGTGTTGCTGACTCCCCGCCTGGACGTCTTCCACTTGCATTAGCACGGTGTCTGGAGTCACAGACCACATTCTGAGAGGCAGGCCCCACCAGGAGTTAGTTTTTGTAGACAAGTTTTATTGGAAAACAGCCACGTCTACTTTGGCTTCTGCAAAGGCAGAGCTGAGTAGATGGGACAGACCCCGAAGCCAGAACTGTTTACTCTTCCAGTCCCTTACAAAAAGTCTGTCGACATCTCTGGAGCAGAGTGTTTAACGTCAGCAGTGGCACCTCTAGACTCTCGAAACTGCGTGGAGACTGAGATAGGGGATAAAGAAACAGGAACTTTTACTGAGAAGCAGAAAAATGATGGTGGCCTCCTGAGGGTGCTCCAGCCTGAGCTGGCTCTGCCTGCTTCACCTCCTATTGGCTGGAAGGAGCAATTTCTGCTTCAGGTTACAGCACATCTACAGAAATCCCAAAGAGGCAAAGCAGGCTTCCTGGGCTCTTGAATGATCCCAGGAGAAGCAGTGAGGACCAGTGAAGCCAGGGGAGTGGAGTGTTTCACTGCCACTTGGCATGGAGAGAGCCCAGGCAGCACCCTTTCCTTCATCCTCCTGCACCCCTTCAGCCTCCTCTCTCCTAACATAGTAGGACTGCATTTTATACACAGCTGAATTATAAACTTAAATTACACAAATTTAAAATAATGTAAAAAGTATTGAAGCCTTTTTTTCACAAAAAATGTGTTGTTAGTTGAATCCTGCAAACCTTAAAGAAATCCATCAAGTGTTTCAAAACCAGAAGGCCATGTAACTACAAACTGTGTTTGCGCCTCTTCGCTGGCGAACAGAACGCTTAGCCTTCTGGGACAGATCCAGTCAAAATTGGGGCGGGGAGAAGGGGGTGGTTGGAGAGATCGTGAATTACGTGTTGTGTTTGCAGAAGATCCCAGCAGAAAAGGCAGCTTGACACAGCACCTGATCGTGAGGTCCACCCTGGCTCCAGCCATGAGCGTTTCCAGGAGGACAGTGTAGCAGCAGGCAGTCCTGTCCTGCAGTCCACCTGCCAACGTGACTACAGGGTGTATTTGGTGGTGGCAGCTGGCACCCAGCCTGAGTTGTCCCCACTCCATCCAGGAAGATCAAGGTGCCCGGGGCTCTTGCCACACTCAAGGGACACACAGTTCACACGAACAAGGAAATACCAGCACCAAGTTTTCCCTGCCAGTTTATCCAAACCCATTGCTACTTTAGAAAGGTGTAATTCTGCTTCAAGTTATTTGATGACTTTCCATTGTGAAGAGAAAGGAAAAATCACTAGAGACCAGAAGCAACATTCTTTGCAGCACACGATGTAAATCTTTATTACAAAAGGTTTGTCGGTACAGGGCTCTGCCCCAAGCCATTCAGCCCAGTCCCCAGCTTCTTGACGCCACTCCACCCCCACCCACCCCTCCCACCTGGGCTCTTCCTGCCCACTCACTCACTCAGAGCATTCCCCGCACTCAACTAAACGCTAACACAGAAGGACTCAGCGGAAGGAAAGTGTAGTCACCTTCCACAGACACTCCTCTCACCTCTCTACCTGTCCTCATCTCTTCACCTCCTCTGGCTTTTGCTGGAGTTCATTCTTCCACCATCTATGTATTGTCAGCAATCCAACCTTATGGGTCACCTGTCTGGGCAGTGGTCAGCACCATCACCATCCCTCCACCCCAGTATGAGGGTCACTATAAAGACAAGGCCATCTTACTGTTCACCCCACCATGAAGGCAGGTGGACCAAAACATAAAATCAAACTGGCTGGTCCTTGACAATGGGTAGATGTGGAAAACACAAAGAATTTAATTAAAAAATGGAATCATTCAGGTGACTTCCACAATGCTTCAGATGTGCTATCTGTTTGGGAAGTTAAGGTTTCCATCACGGTTTAATTCAAAAGCATCCACAGGTTTCAAGCAGGGGCAGGCTCTGGGTAGTCATCCCAAGCTCAGCCTCCTCTTAGACATACCCGGGAAGACGTACTATTACGGTGAAGGGATGCCTGGCTGGGGCGGGAGGGTGGGGGATGAGACGGGGTCAAGAATATGCCCTCTAGATCTGAAGACAGCCCCGTCTTCCCAGGAGGTAGGCCGGGCACAGACAGAGCCGACGGCAAGGCAGATGGCATAAGATAAGATGATTAGCTAAAGCTCTCACTTTAAACTGGTTTCACAAACTACACAAAAGTGAGAAACCAAAGGGCTGAGAATTCTTAAAAGTACTCCGAAAGGAGGGTTGATGCTAGGAGTCTATTCTTCTGAGCAATAAGTGAGCTCCAGGTTCTATTCCCGAATAAGAAGCACGTGTCACTTTTTAAGAGCAACTTGCAACCACAGGACCCAAAAGCTGCTGTCAAATTCCTTCGAATTCCAATAAACATTTCAGAATAGTTCAGGGCACCTCCAGTGAACAATTCACTATGTGCTTTTGTTTTTCTGACCATCAAGTATGTGAAGTCAGAGGACACAATAATGATCTTTATCCTTCTCTTGGAAAGGGAGGGCTTTTTACACATTTTTCCAAGACATTCTCAATAAGAACCTTAATACACATTACCTGCAGAACTCCTTTCTTCAAAATGAGAAAATGCTTATTTTTTCCAGATTTAAAAAGTTAAAAGTGGTAAAGTCATAAGGACATTTAAAAGTCTGGCATTATGATATCATGAATTCAACTGTACAGCTAAAGTCTTCAGAATTTATAGTGTAGATGAGATGGTAAGGAAAAACTAAGGCTAGTAAGCTATAAGGGTGTTATCAATGAGCTGCTTACACAGACTCACCTAGAGCCTGCGCCAGGCAGACCCATTTAGCACCCACCAAACAAGGCTGGGGGGGTTTTCTCTCTTAGCTCCTTATGGACCATTTAGCACAGAAGTATTTCTTCAGCAAGTGCATGTACCATACCTGACAATCTTTTAACCTGCAAATTCTGACTCTTTCGCTATCTTTCCACACCTGGAACGTTTCTGAGGCACACTAGTCAAGATTCTGGTGCATATACCTCAATTTGGGTTTTCTCATGATTAGACTTCATGTATACGTTTCTATCTCAATGCATATCATCAGGGAACATGATATCATTATGTCTTATTACTGGAGATGCCAGGTTTTTCCACTCTGAGAGTATAATTCTTCCTTTGTAATTTATAAACATTTTGGGAGAGATGTGTAAACATCCCACATTGGAAGAGACTAAAGGAGATATGACAACTAAATGCAGAGTGAGGTCCTGGATTAGATCCTGAAACAGAAAAAGGACATTAGTAGAGAACTGATGAAGTTCAGCAGGGTCCACATTTCAGCTAACAATACTGTGACAATGTTAAGTTTCTGATTTTCATGACGATATCTGATAATCTAAGGTGTCAATGTTAAGGGAAGTGGGTAAACGGCACAGGGAAGCTCCCGAACTATTGTGACTTTTCTGTAAATCTAAAGTTCCTTCAAAAGGATAAGTTTATAAAGCTGCAGATTGATTCCATACATCTGGACAGGGCTTGAGGGTCCATGTTTCTCACAAATGTCCAGCGATGGCAATGCCTCCACTAGCAAGGCCCCGGCAAACATAACTGGTGTATTTCACTATTCACAGCTTTCGAAGGATAATCAACTAAAATGCATCAAGGTTACACTTCAAGCACAGTAATCACCACTTGCCTAGAGGCAATCCTTAAACTCTGGCCCAGTGATATAAGGCAAGCCCCCTGCAGAGGCTAAACCCACAATCTTTGCTCTAACATCATCTATGGTTGGCATTCCCCACCTAAGCCTGGCACCCCTCCACGGCTCTGGAGCCAGGAGAAAATCCAGTGGGAACACACACCATCCACCCACAAATGCAATGCGGAGGAGGCCATGGGGACCAAGATTTGGCCAGTCATCCCTCTGCCACTAGGCATTCGTTACTACAGTCAATGGGAGGCAGGAGAGCAGAGTGATGAGAAGCGAGGCTGGAATACCTACTCACACAGAGCGACTGGCCTCAGAGGTGAACTCTGCTCATCCCATTAAAATGACTTTTAGTATCATATAATAAATCTACAAGAAAGAATATAAGATGTGCAAGAGATTCTGCAAATTTCTGGCAGACCAGGAGGATTAATGGGGGAAGAGGAAACAGTAATCGGAGCACACGGGAGTGGATACAACAAAGGAGGCCTCGAAGCTTATAAAGGCTAGGACTCCAAACCAGGAGAGGGCAAGGGTTGTGCCTGCACATGGAAGTCAGGTCCCTTATGAAGAGCTGTACAAGGGCCCTCCCTAGACCAAGTGGAACAGCCCCCAATCAAAGGCATCTTCCTTAAGCTGAGAGCCCCAGAGAAAATCTGCCTTCTGGCATTTGAGGTCCCAGCACAACAAAAAGTTCCCCAAAACCCAATGGGAAACCTCCACATTTTCAAAAGTAGTCCCACAGGGGAATTCCCTGGTGGTCCAGAGGTCAGGACACCATGCTTTCACTGCTGTGGGCCCAGGTTCAATCCCTGGTTGAAAAGCAAAAATTCCACAAGCTGCCATGTGGCTGCGACCAAAATAATCAGCCCCCCAAACTCACAAGTTCTCTGCCTGCTTCCTCTGGCCTTAGACAACAATAATTACCAGTATTTGACGAGTACTTGCCACACAAAGCAAAAAGCCAGCCTTTTTAAACAGAGGAAAACAACAGTGACACAATCATTTCAGTTGCTCAGTCGTGTCCAACAGGACACAAGAAATCAGAGAACTAAAAAAATCCTTATTAGTAACCTCAAAGTCAAGGAGATAATCCATTCATCAAACAATACATTATTATGAAAAGGGAACATTATAAATCCTTAGAAATTAAACTTTGACTGTGGAAATAAAAAACTTTAAAGTCGGATTGGACGATAAATGTTTCTATCCCAAAAACAAGAATAAGATGGCACAGGAAGAGGATAACGACAGAAGATTTAGAGGGTTAATCCAAGATGTCCATCATCAAACTAACAGAAACTCCTAAAACAGAAGAGTAAAAGCAGAGCTGGAGAAGGAAATAGCAACCTACTCCAGTATTCTTGCCTGGAGAGTCCCATGGACAGAGGAGCCTGGCAGGCTACAGTTCATGGGGTCACAAGAGTCGGACACAACTTAGCACCTAAACCACCACCAAAAGCAGAGCAGAAGACATTCTCACACGACACAAGAGACTTTCAAATTCCAGAGCTGAAGGACAAGTCCCCAGAGTCAGAAAGCATTCAGAGTAGGACTCTACATTTTTGGGGAATTCCAGAAATGTCTAAAACCAAAGAGAATCCTGAACAGTTATCTAAAAGGAATAAGGCTACTTGGCAGTAGGTTCTCACTCTAATAAAGGAAGTCAAGATTAAAACATGAGACCTGAACAAACTCAGTGGTATAGTAAAAGAAAATGTCAGGATGATATCGGTGCTGGTCTAAGGAGTAAACAATCCAGATTAGAAAAAGGACACCACAAGGTTGGGGATGGCGACGGTAAGAGAGACTCAGTGCCATCCTTCAGAATCTAAAACAAGGTAAAGTGGGACTTCCCTAGCAGTCCAGTGGTTGAGACTCCACGCTTCCATTGCAGCGGGTACAGGTTCAATCCCCAGAGAACTAAGATCCTACATGCCTCAGGGAACAGTAAAAAAAAACAATAATAATAATAAAAGGTAAAGAGTGAACAGGAACAGAAAGTGCAAAGAAAAAGAAAGGCCACCACAAACAACAGAAAAAAAGCAAACACCCGTTTAACAGGGTAATACAGACTATCTGGCTTTGAAGTAGTATCTGCTTAGTTATAAACAATCTGAACTAACTGAACATAGTGAATTCTGGGGATAGAGGAGGTGAGATACGATACGAAAAATTAAGTCATTCTATCTGTTAACAGCAAGTCAGGAATGTATAAAACCAGTAAAGTGCCAGTTTATTATTTACAGCTACGAAGAACTTGCTTAGGAAACAGCAAAAAAAACTCTTGGAGGAGTGGAACTGGGAGGTGGGGTTGGGGCCGTTGTTTTATAGTTTGCCATTGACACTTTGTGGCATTACTTTATTAAAGTATCAAACGTGTGCAATTTTTTCAGAACATGGACTTGGGACAGATCGCGTTCACACCTGGTCGTGTGTCCCAGGGAAGCCCCTTCCCTCCGTGGGCCGCAGCCACCTCCCTGTCCACCTGACCCGACCGCCGCGATGAGAAGCGCTGGAAACGCTGGCGGGACACACGGCATCCGCTTTCTCAAAATTGGAGCCGTCCTGACAGGACCCAACGTCCCAGGAGCACACGCTTATTTCAATGGCCAGAAAAAGGGGGGCAAAGGAGCTTTAAACACACGGAATTAACGGTAACGGCGGCTCGGAAATTCCGAGCACCGGGCAGGGGTCCCCAGGGCCGCCCCCAACCCGGGCCCACCGCCCGCCCAGCGCGAACCGCCGCCTCCCGCATTTCCGCCCGCAGCCGCTGTCCCCGCGTCCGAGGCCTCCGGTCTCCCCGGGGGGGGCGCCGCCTAGCCGCCTGCCCGCCCGTGGCCTCACGGTCCAGGGCGGCTACACCGCAGCAGCAGCACGACCCCACCCCGCCCGCCCGCGGCCGGACGCTGCTCGTGCGGGCCTGGTCCCGGAAGAGAGGCCCGCTCCGCGACTGACCGCGCGCACCGCGACGGCGGGGGCGGCGGGCCAGGGGATGGGCGGCCGGGGCCGGGTGCGGGTGCGCTGAGGCGCGGCGGGCAGGCGGCTTGACAGGGCTGAGGCGGGGGCGCACAGGACGGCGGGCCGTTGGGGCCGGTCGCCGTGTCAGGGGGGCGGGGGCGGCGGCGCGGGCGCCGCGGCCGGAGGAGGGCGCAGGGAGGAGGGAGGAGGGGAGATCTCGCTCTCGCTCTCGCCCCGCGGGAAGGGGGAGGTGGAGACGCGACCGGCTGCGGGAGCTGCAATTACCGTGTGGGCTGCGGAATTCTCGTGGTGTTTGTCGGGGAGATGCGATAATGGCGTCCGTCCTCGCGAGAGAAGCCGCCGCTCTGCGCAGGCGCCGCGAGTCCCTCCCCGCGGCCCTCCGCCCCGCACCATCTGCGCAGGCTCACCGGGAGGAGAGCCGGGGGCGGGGGCGGGGCCTGCCGCTCGGAGTTTCCCGCGCGTGCTGGGCTGTCGCCGACGACCGCTGGGCATGCGCACGGGTCCTGCATCCGCGCCACAGATTGGCCCCCAAACTTCTTACTTCTCTGTCACGCGTTCAAGCTTCTCACTAGCCCCTGAAAAGTCGCGTTGGCGGACCGTTCGAGGAATTTGCATTTTCTTTGAGGTCCAATGAATAGGAATTAGCGCCATAGACGACTACATGTCCCGGAAGGCCCTGCGCAAGCCTCGAGCAGTGCATTCTGGGACTCGTGGTTCCTGCGTCTGCGCGAAGCCTGCTGGTACTTGTGGTCCCATCCCCCTGACCTGTGCCAGCGCGTGGAATGCTGGGACTTGTAGTTGAATTGTGCAAGTCCACTGCGCCGGGCGCGTCTCTGGCCGCTGCTGCAGCGGGGTTCCCCTGAGTAGCCGGCGAGCTCAGGGGTTCCCAGGGTCGTTACAGGCTCCAAGACACGCTCCTGGAAAATATATATGTTAATTATATGTGTAATATATTTTATGTGTAATTGATGTTTTTTATGTATCCTTAGAAAAGGCAGAGAGGAACCAGAGATCAAATTGCCAACATCCGTTGGATCATACAAAAAGCAAGAGAATTCCAGAAGAACATCTACTTCTCCTTCATTGTCTATGCTGATCACAACAAACTGTGGAAAATTCTTATTAAAGAGATGGAAATAGCAGACGACTTTACCTGCCTCCTCGGAAACCTATATGCAGATCAAGAAGCAACAGTTAGAACAGGACATGGAACAATGGGACTGGTTCCAAATTGGGAAAGGAGTGCGGTCAGTCCTGTATATTGTTACCCTGCTTGTTTAACTTACATGCAGGATACATCATGCAAAATGCTGGGCTGGATGAAGCACAAGCTGGAATGAAGATTCCTGGGAGAAATATCAATAACTCCAGATATGTAGGTGACACCACCCTTATGGCAGAAAGTGAAGAGGAACTAAAGAGCCTCTTGATGAAAGTGAAAGAGGAGAGTGAAAAAGCTGGCTTAAAACTCAACATTCAAAAAAACGATCATGTCTTCTAGTCCCATCAATTCATGGCAGATAGATCGGGAAACAATGGAAGCAGTGACAGATTTTATTTTCTTGGGCTTCAAAATCACTGCAGATGGTGATTGTAGCCATGAAATTGAAAGACACTTGCACCTTGAAAGAAAAGCTATGACAAACCTAGACAGCATATTGAAAAGCAAAGACATTACTTTGCCAACAAAGGTCTGTCTAGTCAAAGCTATGGTTTTTCCAGTAGTCATGTATGGATGTGAGAGTTAGATATAAAGAAGACTGAGCCCTGAAGAATTGATGCTTTTGAACTTTGGTGTTGGAGAAGACTGTTGAGAGTCCCTCGGACTGCAAAGAGATCAAATCAGTCAATCCTAAAGGAAATCAATCCTGAATATTCACTGGAAGTACTGGTGTTGAAGCTGAAGCTCCAATACTTTGGCCACCTGATGCAAAGTGCTGACTAATTGGAAAAGACCCTGATCCTGGGAAAGATTGACAGTAGGAAGAGAAGATGACAAGAACGAGATGGTTGGATATCATCACTGACTCAATGGACGTGAGTTTGAACAAGCTCCAGGAGATGGTGATGGACAGTGAAGCCTGGCATGCTGCAGTCCATGGGGTCGCAAAGAGTTGGACGGGACTGAGCCACCGAACAACAATGTATACTGTATAGAATGTCCATATGTAATAATGCAATGTTATTTATATATAAATATAGACACTGTAAATATGGTTGTATTGTATTTAAAGAGCATGAAAGTGTGTTTATGGGTACTATAGGAAAAACAGTCCCAAACTATAGACAATTCTCAGGAATGTTGTTCCTGCTTACCGATATTTCTGGGAATACCACTGCTTTTCATTTTTCTTCTTTACACTTGCCTCTGTTTCCTGAGTTGTTTCAGTTCAGTTCAGTTCAGTCTCTCAGTCGCGTCCGACTCTTTGTGACCCCATGAACCGCAGCATGCCAGGCCTCCCTGTCCATCACCAACTCCCAGAGTTCACTCAAACTCATGTCCATCGAGTCGGTGATGCCATCCAGCCATCTCATTCTCCGTCGTCCCCTTCCCCTCCCACCCCCAACCCCTCCCAGCATAAGAGTCTTTTCCAATGAGTCAACTCGTCGCATGAGGTGGCCAAAGTATTGCAGTTTCAGCTTCAGCATCAGTCCTTCCAATGAACACCCAGGATTGATCTCCTTTAGAATGGACTGGTTGGATCTCCTTGCAGTCCACAGGACTCTCAAGAGTCTTCTCCAGCACCACAGTTCAAAAGCATCAATTCTTTGGTGATCATTTACAATGAGCTAAAATTCCTTGGATCCTCCAAACATGAAATGGTAGAACTATTTTCTTTCAGAAAAGAAACGATTTACTGTGAGTTTCCTGCCCACCTCTCTCTTGCCAATAATAAAACACTACTCAGGGCAGTAACCAGCTGTGGAGCCTTGGGCAACCTTGTTGGGGCTTTTCCAGAATTAGCCCTCAGGGGTCTTCTGAGACCGGTCACCAGATTCCTCTGCAGGAAAAGTGCCCTCAGGAAATTCCAAAGAAGGTTAGAGCAGGGAAGATCCTGGTATTGAAATGAGATCTGTCCTATTCAGAGTTGAGGAAGAGTCCAAAGAGATTGGAAAGTTTCTCTGCAAGTTTACAGAGCTGGGAAAAGATGAAAGTGGGGTCCTGAATCCAGAGCACTTGAATCTGGAGTCCAGGGTCTGCTCACAGTGGGGAAAGGGTTTCTGAAGCCAACCACAAAAGTCCCAAGAGAGCTGTGCTTTCCCCACCTCTTCTTCAGTCACAACCAGACTGAACACTTAACTCTAAAATTCTTAAAAGGGTACGTGCGTATCTGACTAGAAAGCAGATGAATGTAAGGTGGTATTTTTCACACTGTTTTAAAATATCACCAAGTCCTCATCTGCAGCCCCCTTTCAGGTGTGGGCTTGCCTGCTCCTTCCATTACAGGCCACTACTCAGTCATCCTGAGTCACTTTTAAGTGGAGCAAAACAGTAATTGTCCTTAGGCTAGAGTGCTAGACTTCTCTTTTCTGTTTTTGATGTTTCTGTTTTATTTACTTTATTTGGGCTTCCTTGATAGCTCAGTTGGTAAAGAATCTGCTTGCAATGCAGAAGACACTGGTTCGATTCCTGGGTCAGGAAGATTCCCTGGAGAAGGGATAGGCTACCCACTCCAATATTTTGGCCTGGAGAATTCCATGGACTATATGGTCCTTGGGGTAACAATGAGTCAGACAGAGCTGAGCTACTTTCACTTTCATTTTCACTTGCTGCCCAAGAACTGAGACAAAGGAAGGTGTGCAGTATTGACGCCTAACTGATTCACCATGGTTTTTAAAAAATCAAATAACTAGAAATCAGTGAAGAGCACTGCCTACCAATGAAATTCACTTCCCTACCACAGGGGACCCTTCTCCTTGCCATCAAGCCTTACTAGAATCTGATCCAGGGACCACCACCCATCCCCTGGCTTCCCAGTGGTTAGGACTCCGAACTTTCACTGCCAGGAATCAGGGTTCAATCCCTGTTTGGGAAATTAAGATCCCACAAGTCTCTCAGCCAAAAATAAATAAAATAGAATCCAATCCAAGTTTCCAGAGTTAACTAGGCTGAAGACAGATCGATGAGAGCTTTATAGAAAGAGAGGGAGGTGCATGCTGGCCTGGATGGCCCCAGAGATGGGGGCCCATGTGGATGCACACATGCCAGGCATTTGCAAATATCTCTTTTGTTTGAAACCACGCAGGGCCCACTTCAGGCACACCCTGGAATCCTTAGAAGCATCCTGCTCCTGAAAATGCACCCATCAGGGAGAAAAGTGAAGCCCTCATTCGCCCAGGAAAAGCCTGGAAGAGAGTATAATCTCCACAGAGCAGGGCTGTGGGAGCAGGCTCGACCTGGGCTTGGAGTCCTCGCTCTCCTGTGGCGAGTCAGCCACCTCCTCTGGGAAATGGCATTTCAAACCCACAGCTCACGGGCACATTGGGAGGATTCAGGGAAGCAGAGTTTGTCAAGGGTTTAGCGGAGGGTCTGTCTCAGGAAACGGGCATATTCCTGTGTGTTGAGTTACCTCGCCTAGGCCAGGCACAAGATTATAATCCCTCTTCATTGTGCAGGACGTGAATTTCAGAGCGGTTGAACAGCACTCTTAACCATAGTATGGCAGTGCTATCGCTCCGAGGAGGAAGCTTGTGAGCTGTGGCAGGAAAGATACTTAGGGTGTGGGATGTGGAGGTCCCCGTCAAAACTTGCCAAGGGACAAGTTTTGTCTTTGTCCTAAGATAACTCGAAGCCTTTACAAGGTTTTGGGACCAGGGTGGGTATGATGAGATTTGAATTTTCAAAACTCACTCTAGCTAAAGTGTTGGAAAATAAGTTGGAGGTGGAGAGGAGGGGTCCTGAGTGGACTTGGAGAGAGCAGTGGAGGCTGTGGCAGGGGTCCAGGCAAGAGACGATGGAGACTTGGACTAGGGTGGTCACAGTGGTGGTAGAGAAGCAGGGGGGACAGAATCAGAATATTCCAAGGGGTGATTCAACAGGACAGAAGCACAAATCTGACCCTCAGGTGGGTGGGGGTAGGGGAGCGGAGCGCTCGATGCCACCTGGACCTGCAGATGTGAGACTTGATGGATGGCTGTGCTGTTCCCGGAGCCTGCCCGGGGCAGTGCCACCCTGGGGTCCCTTCTGTAGTTCCTCCCCCTCCCCAGACACTTGGAAGAGACCTGGTTTGGAGTGAACTGGGGTCCTGGGAACAGAGTTCAGAGACGATCCAGGGGCGTGGGAAGGAGCAGGATCCAGCATGCCCTGTAGCTGCAACCCCCACCTGGTGGGGAATTCCACTCAACCCAGGACCGGCAACTGCTGTGTGTTCTGGGCCATGAAGAAATTTAAGGAATTATCATCAGTAAAAATTCGCTTAACATAAAATTAACCATTAACCATTCAAAGGTGTACAACCCAGTGGCACCAAGTGCATTCACAGTGGTGTGCAACTGTCAGTAACTGGTTCCCAAATGCTTTCATCACCTTTCCCTGTTACCTGCCCTCCTTCCCCCCTCCTCCCCCAGCCCCTGTCTGTATGGACGTTTCATATAAACAGCATCACACGTATGTGGCCTTTTTGACCAGCGTCTTCCATTCAGCGTAACGTTTTCAGGGCTCGTCCTTGTAGCCTGTGTCACTGCATCACTCCTTTTTTTAAATTACTCAACTTTATTTTTTAGGGAAGCTTTCAGTTCACAGCAAAATTGAACAGAAAAGTACGGATTTCCCATATACCCTCTGCCACATCCCCAACCTCTCCCTGATCAGCATTCCTTCCGGAGCCAGAGTGGTGCATTTCTTACTGTCGATGACCCTGCATAGACACACCAGCACCGCCCAGAGTCCCAAGTCTACATCAGGACTCACTGTTGGTGTCCTACAATCTATGGATCTGGGCAAACATGCCATGACGTGTATCCCCCTTTATAGTCTCATTCGGAGTAGTTTCACTGCCCTAAAAGTCCCCTGTGCTCCACCTGTTCCTCCTTCCTCCCCACAGTCCCTGACAAGCACCGATCTTGTCACTTTCTCCACAGCTTTGTCTTTTGCTTAACGTCATATGGGTAGAATCAGCCTATAGCCTTCTTGGATTGGCTTCAGTCACTTAGTAAAACACATTTAAATTTCCTCCACGTCTTTTCATGACTTGACAAACATTTCCTTTTAACACTACGTAGTATTCCACTGCCTGGATGTTCCACAGTGTATTTATCCTTTCACCACTGAAGGACATCTTGGTTGTGCCCAAGCTTTAGCAATTATGAATAAAGCTGCTATAAACATCCATAAGTTTTCAGCTCCTATGAGTAAAGACCAAGGGGAGCAATTGGCAGCTCATGAGAAGACGATGGTTAGTTTTGTAAAAAATCACCAAACCGTCTTCCAGAGTGGCTGCTGCTGTGGTTGTTGTTCAGCTGTTCGTTCATGTCCAACCCTTTGCAACCCCGTGGACCACAGCACCCAGGCTTCCCTGTCCTTCGCCAACTTCTGGAGTTTGCTCAAACTCACGACCATTGAAGTCCAGCTTATTGATTATTTCTTTCATGGATATTGTACCTAAAAAGTCATCATCAAGTCCAAGGTCATCTAGATTTTCCCCCATGTTACCTTCTAGGAATTTTATAGCTTTGAATTTGCATTTAGATCTGTGATCTATTTTTTAAATGTATTTTTAATTGGATGATAATTGCTTTACAATGTTGTGTTGGTTTCTGCCATACAACATGAATCAACTATGAGTATACACATATTCCCTCCCTCTTGAACCTCCCTCCCAACCCTCCCACTCCACCCTTTGTGATCCATTTTGAGTTACTTTTTGTGAAGGGTATGAGGTCTGTGTGTAGACTGACTTTTTTGCATGTGGATGTGTGTCCGGTTGTGTTAGCACCAGTTGTTGAAAAGGGGATCTTTGCTTTGTTCCACGGTAAAAATCAATTGACCACAGTTATGTGGGTCTATTTCCTGTCTCTCAATTCTGTACCAATGATTGGTGCGTGTTTTCTGGCCAATACCATGCTGTCTTGATCACCATAGCTTCATTCCTCTCAATGGCTAAATAATTGCAATTATATACTTTTATTTATTCATTCATGCATTCACTGATGGACCTTTGGGTTATTTCTGTCTCTGGCTATTATGAATACCACCCCTATGAACTCAGATGTACGTTTGTGTGGTTTTATGCTTTCATACCTCTTGGATGCATACCTAGAAGTGTAATCACTGGGTCACACAAGGTACAACTCTCGATTTAACTTATTGGGGGACCTGCTTCACCTCCTAAATGACACTCCTCGTTGTTTTGGGTGAGCAAATGCTGACTTGCTGATTGAGAGAGGCCCATGTGGAGGGGAACCGACAGTAACCCCCAGGAGCCACAGGGGTGTGCCATCTTGAGAGTGGGTCCTCCAGCCCCAGGTGAACTCCGAGTCTGATGCCTCTTGGAGCAGAGAGAGCTCTTCCCACAGAGCCCGGCCCAGACTACAGATGTGTGAGCTCAATAAATGATTGTTGTTTTCAGCCACTGTTTTGGGGTGGTCTGCTGGGCAACAGCACATCATTGGGGTCTAGAGTCTATGCACATCTTTTATTCCAACCAAAGATCTCCTTGGACCCGGTAAGAACCTGGAACAGATGATTGACTGTCTACTTGTCATACCGCAAGCAATGATTGTGTACCTTAAGTATACGCCTGTGGAAGTGAAGACTAGTCGTGTGGTGGGGCCCAAAGAGATAAAGAGCTCAAGGCCACACACGTGAGCACTGTCTCTGCCTCTTCCTAGCAAGGGGACTTAGTCCTGTCACCACTCTCAGCTGCGGGTGCGTCATCTGTAGGATGGAGACTCAGGCAGGGCCTTTTGGGATACACAGAAAACAGATTAAACAAGCTTCATAAAAGGAAATTATCGATGCAGTACCTGAAAATTTGGAAACGGACTTCAGGATGCAGCAACGGGAAGTGCTCAGCTGAAGCAGGGCCGCTGTGTCTGCGTGCATCTCTCTCGTTCTGCCTCTGTCTCTCCCAACCCACCCTTCCCATCTCGGGGCTCAATTTTCTCTCCATTCTTGGATCCTTTCAGGATCTCACAATGCGTCGTGAGCTGTTTCATAACGCCCAGGGACAGACAGGGCCTCTCTCCTACAGCTGCAGCAATTTCCAGGGCTGACAGGTACTGGCCAACTCAGGTTACCTGTGAGCCACTTTCCCTCTGATTGGCCAAGCCTGATATACACCAGGGAGGGGGGAGGAGTCAGCTGGCAGGGGAGGGAGTATCCTAGGGAGAACTCTTAGGTGCTGTTACTGAAGGAGACGCGGCCAGGTATGGGGGAAACATCAAGGCATTTGCGCCAGCACGTGTGTCCCTGGGCTCTGGAGAGACCCAAGGAGCAGCCAAGCTCCAGCTGTGATGTGGACGCTGAGGTTTGTCCAGCAGAGGGGAGGCTCTTTTCTCCCAGCAGCTGTTGAGTCACACTTTCCAGAAAGAGAGGCTTGAGAGCGTCTCAGGAGTGGAGGAGGAGCTGGTTTCCTTGGGCTCCATGGCAGCCCGGCTTCATTGTTTTCATTTGACTCAAGGCGCAGAGCAGTGAAGCCAGACAGGTGATGGCCATCAGGGCAGCACTGTGGTGTGATGTCCCTGTAAACGTGAAATTTCCACTACAAAGCATTCCCTCAGGCTCTGCAGATCCGGAAACACCGGGATCCATAAAATCAGTAAAAGTGCAAGCTGAAAATTGTGGTATAAACAATCCAGTGCAGAAGCAAAAGAAATTACTATGAATAAAACATATTGAAACATCCATGTGTTCTCAAGATTCTGCCCAGTGTTTTTTTCTATTTACTTTTTCTTCCTTTTTTTCTTTTTCTTTTTTCTTTTGGACTAAAACAGAATTCCTTTATGGACAGTGTTGGCTTCCCTGGTGGCTCAGTAGTAAAGAATCTGCCTGCAGTGCAGGAGAACTGGGTTCAATTCCTGGGCTGGGAAAATCCCTTAGGGAAGGGAATGGCTACCCACTCCAGTATTCTTGCCTGGAGAATCCCATGGACAGAGGAGCCTGGTGGGTTACAGTCCTTGGGATCGCAAAGAGTCGGACACGACTGAGCAACTAACACTTTCACTTTTCACTATGGACAGTGTGTCTGCTGGGATCTTAAAGCACTTTGGAGAGCACTTGGTTGTATTTAGGAGCAAATTTGAATTTCTGTCATTTAAGCGCTATTTGTAAAGAGTAATGCCAAGAAATTTGAGGGGTCTCATAGAAAATTTTTCTCGAAGAAAAATTATTTTCTTTGATCACACACTCATTTCAGCAAAAAGGTTTGGAGTCTGCTCCTTCAATGCATGTGTCATTATGTATGAATTATATCCGTATATCAGGTTCTAATGTACTGTGTCCTCTAAGAAACATATGGAAAAGAGAAATTATAAAAGGTGAGAGGGGAAATAAAAATAGAAACTTCAGTCTTTCTTTCTGCCCTTTGAAAGATGTGACTGGAGAGGCCTAACAAGTCTGATATACAGATGACATCGCCCTCATGGCAGAAAGTGAAGAGGAACTAAAAAGCCTCTTGATGAAAGTGAAAGAGGAGAGTGAAAAAGTTGGCTTGAAGCTCAACATTCAGAAAACAAAGATCATGGCATCTGGTCCCATCACTTCATGGGAAATAGATGGGGAAACAGTGGAAACAGTGTCAGACTTTATTTTTTTGGACTCCAAAATCACTGCAGATGCTGATTGCAGCCATGAAATTAAAAGACGCTTACTCCTTGGAAGGAAAGTTATGACCAACCTAGATAGCATATTGAAAAGCAGAGATATTACTTTGCCAACAAAGGTCCATCTAGTCAAGGCTATGGTTTTTCCAGTGGTCATGTATGGATGTTAGAGTTGGACTGTGAAGAAAGCTGAGTGCTGAAGAATTGACCCTTTTGAACTGTAGTGTTGGAGAAGACTCTTGAGAGTCCCTTGAACTGCAAGGAGATCCTACCAGTCCAACCTAAAGGAGATCAATACTGGGTGTTCATTGGAAGGACTGATGCTAAAGCTGAAGCTCCAATACTTTAGCCACCTCATGCGAAGAGTTGACTCATTGGAAAAGACTCTGATGCTGGAAGGGATTGGGGGCAAGAGGAGAAGGGGGCGACAGAGGATGAGATGGCTGGATGGCATCACCGACTCGATAAACATGAGTTTGAGTGAACTCTGGGAGTTGGTGATGGACAGGGAGGCCTGGCATGCTGCACTTCATGGGGTCACAAAGAGTCGGACACGACTGAGCGACTGAACTGAAATGAACCAAGTCCAAAATCTGACATGGTGGGTAGAGGAGTGTGGGGTGAGGTCCAAAGGCAGAACTTCTGCTTGCCCAGGGGAATCTGTCTTTGTTCCGTTAAAGCTTCTGACTGATCAGACAAGGCCCACTCATATTGTGGCAGATAACCTACTTTACTCAAAGTCTTACGTGTTAATCACATCCAAGAAGATGCCTATCCTGAAATATCCGGAATAACGTTTGACGCAATATCTGGACACCACAGCTCAGTCAAGCTGACACAGAATTCACCATCACAAATCCACATGAGGCCTCGCCAATTCCTGCAGAGAATTATAGTCCATGAAGCCCACTGATAGTGTTTTATGTGCAAAGGAGATAGCCAAAAATTAGCAGGTGTTGAGTTGGATAAACTGAGACTCTTTGGCTCAAAATATAGGTGAGTGGATGAAAGTGGGACTTGGCACAGTCTCTCAGGTGAGCAGCGTGACACATGGATCAACAGCGTCAGTGCTTTTCTCCTTTGATCCGTAAACGTCAGACCTAGGAATTCCATTCAGAGGTGTTCAGTGCAGTGTTACATATAAGACAAAAAAAAAAGTGCATCTGGAGGGAGAGAGATTTGATAAATTATGATAAGTGTTTCAATGAAATGCTGTGTTGATACTTAGGAATATATCTACCTAAGGAAACAAAAGACTTGTACATAGAAAACTATAAAACACTAGTGAAAGTAATCAAAGAGGACACTAATAGATGGAGAAGTATACCATGTTTGTGGATTGGAAGAATAAATATTGTAAAAATGAGTATACTACCCAAAGTAATTTATACATTCAATGCAATCCCTATCAAGCTACCAACGATATTTTTCACAGAACTAGAACAAATAATCTCACAATTTGTATGGAAATACAAAAAACCTCGAATAGCCAAAGCAATCTTGAGGAAGAAAAATGGAACTGGGGGAATTATCCTGCCGGACTTCAGGCTCTACTACAAAGCCACAGTCATCAAGACAGTATGGTACTGGCATAAAGACAGAAATATAGATCAATGGAACAAAATAGAAAGCCCAGAGATAAACCCACGCATCTATGGACACCTTATCTTTGACAAAGGAGGCAAGAATATAAAATGGAGAAAAGACAGTCTCTTTAACAAGTGGTGCTGGGGAAACTGGTCAGCCACTTGTAAAAGAATGAAACTAGAACACTTCCTAACACCATACACCAAAATAAACTCAAAATGGATTAGAGAGCTAAATGTAAGACCAGAAACTATAAAACTCCTAGAGGAGAACGTAGGCAAAACACTCTGACATAAATCACAGCAGGATCCTCCAAGACCCACCTCCCAGAATATTGGAAATAAAAGCAAAAATAAACAAATGGGACCTAATTAAAATCAAAAGCTTCTGCACAGCAAAGGAAACTATAAGCAAGGTGAAAAGACAGCCTTCAGAATGGGAGAAAATAATAGCAAATGAAGCAACTGATAAAGGATTAATCTCAAAAATATACAAGCAGCTCCTGCAGCTCAATTCCAGAAAAATAAATGATCCAATCAAAAACTGGGCCAAAGAACTAAACGGACATTTCTCCAAAGAAGACATAAAGATGGCTAACAAACACATGAAAAAATGCTCAACATCCCTCATAATCAGAGAGATGCAAATCAAAACCACAATGAGATACCATTTCACACCAGTCAGAATGGCTGCTATCCAAAAGTCTACATGCAATAAATGCTGGAGAGCGTGTGGAGAGAAGGGAACCCTCTTACACTGTTGGTGGGAATGCAAACTAGTACAGCCACTATGGAGAACAGTGTGGAGATTCCTCAAAAAACTGGAAATAGAACTTCCATGTGATCCAGCAATCGCAATCCTGGGCATACACACCGAGGAAGCCAGAATTGAAAGAGACACATGCACTCCAATGTTCATTGCAGCACTGTTTATAATAGCCAGGACATGGAAGCAACCTAGATGTCCATCTGCAGACGAATGGATAAGAAAGCTGTGGTACATATACACAATGGAGTATTACTCAGCCATTAAAAATAATGCATTTGAACCAGTTCTAATGAGGTGGATAAAACTGGAGCCTATTATACAGAGTGAAGTAAGCCAGAAAGAAAAACACCAATACAATATACTAACGCATATATATGGAATTTAGAAAGATGGTAACGATAACCCTGTATACGAGACAGCAAAAGAGACACAGATGTATAGAACAGCCTTTGGGACTCTGTGGGAGAGGGTGAGGGTGGGATGGTTTGGGAGAATGGCATTGAAACATGTATATTATCATATGTGAAACGAATTGCCAGTTCAGGGTAGATGCATGTTACAGGATGCTTGGGGCTGGTGTGTGGGGATGACCCAGAGGGAGGATAAGGGGAGGAGGGAGGTGGGAGGGGGGTTCGGGAGGGGGAACTCATGTACACCCGGGGCGGATTCATGTCCATGTATGGCAAAACCAACCAATATAATATTGTAAAATTTAAAAAAAAATGAAATGCTGTGTTGAAATAAGCTATATACACTGATGGAGAAAATTATTCATGAAAATTATTTTTAAAATTTTTTATTGAAGTATAGTTAATATAGAATGTTGTGTTTATTTCTCCTGTACAACAAAGTGACTCAGTAATACAAATACATACATTTTTAAATATATTTTTCCCATTATGATTTGTGCACGTGTAAGTGCATGCTACAGAGAAGGCAATGGCAACCCACTCCAGTACCCTTGCCTGGAAAATCCCATGGATGGAGGAGCCTGGCTGGCTGCAGTCCATGGGGTTGTGAAGAGTCAGACACGACTGAGCAACTTCACTTTCATTTTTCACTTTCACGCATTGGAGAAGGAAATGGCAACCCACTCCAGTGTTCTTACCTGGAGAATCCCAGGGACGGGGGAGCCTGGTGGGCTGCCATCTATGGGGTCGCACAGAGTCGGACACGACTGGAGTGACTCAGCAGCAGCAGCAGCAAGTGCATGCTAAGTCGCCTCAGCTGTGTCTGACTCTTTGTGACCCTATGGACCGTAGCCCACCAGGCTCCATGGGATATTTCTTGACAATTATTAAGCGACTAGATATATACCTTCTACATATGATATGATTGTCTCCTGTATTTTATTTTATTTATTTATTACTCGGCCAAACTGTGCAGCTTAGAGGATCTTAGTTCCTGGACCAGGGACTGAGCCCATGCCCCCTGCAGTAGAAGTTCAGAGTCCTAACCACTGGTTACTGCCAGGGAAGTTCCATCTCCTATATTTTAAACAAAAGCAATATACACATATATAGGCTTATATATATGGAAATTTCCAGGAAGAGGGACAAGAAACTGCTATCAGCAGTTCACTCTGTGAAAGACAGACTTTTCACTTTTGAAGCCCTTAAAATGTTTTCTGTAACATGCATGTATATGGCTTTTACGTACTTTTTTAAAGGCAGAGAGTTTAGCTCCTACTATAAGAGCAGTTGAGGATGTCCAGGACAAGCTGAGAGTGAGGATGTCCACCATGTACTATCTAAGTGAAGCAGGGCCCTGCCATGTGGCTGCAGGGAGCAGGGAGATGCCAGATCCACAGAGACAGCCAGGGAAGTGGTCTACCTACGGTAGGGAGGCTGAAGGTGGCAGGGCAGCTGTGGGTGCTGAGGACACGCCCCAGGGAGCCCTAGGGGTGTCAGCTGATGGATTTGTGATGCCAGGATCTGCTCCTTCAGGGAACAGTCAGATCCTACAACTCAGTGCTCAGCACACAGTAGCTAATGGAAGTGGCATCATCTAAGCACTTTCCTTGCATCAGCTCATTAAACTCCCACGGTAACATAACAGAATACCTGCTAGTATTTCCCCACTCCACTGAAGCAAAAGTCGACGAAAGAATGAACGGGTGAAAGAATGGATGAGTGAAGCCGCCCGAAGGTGGGTATGTTTCTAAAATGACTCCACAGGAAGAAAGGCATCTATGTTCGAGAGTTGGGTTTTGTTGCTTGCAACCCAGGGAATCAACTTACGGGCATGTCAGGGAACTGCACGGAAGCTGCAGACCCAACTATGGGTCCAATCAGCAGGTTTCTTGGGCCCTTGGGAGCACCAAGTGGACTCAGAGTTCAGGACCCCCATCCTGTGGGGTTTCCAGGTCGAAGAATCCAGGATTCTAGGATCAGTTACAATAGACCCACTCTCTTGAAGCTTATATGTTTAACCCTGCCCCCAAATTTTTACACACCTTTCCATCTGAACCCTGCCAACTCCATTTCGCAGCAGGAAGTATCTGGGGGAATAAACTGCTGTATAGTCCAAAGCATGTTTTTTGTTGTCTGGCAGCTACAGATATTACAAGTTGTGTAGTTAGGGTAACCATCTGATTTATTATCTGAATGTGGACATTTGAGCATGAAAAGGGGCATGTTAATGTTGATGCTGAGACAGGAGGCAAAGGCTAGAAGTGTCCCAAGCCAAGCAGGACATCGTACTTTGGGCAGAATGAATTCCTATCAGATCGTGCCTGTTTCATGGACACAGGATGGGCTGCTTCCCAGGAGCCCTGGGCAGAGGGGCCACCTGCTCCCCTGCCTTGTCCGCAGGCAGCTTTGGCAGATTCCTATCCTGCCCCTCTGACCCCACCGCTCCCTAGAGACACACAGCACAGCTCTGGGCCAGGTCTCGAATGGCCCGAGGTTGGAGGGACCCACAGCCAGGGTCACACCCAAACAGGGACTTTGCTCCGGTCTGTTTGCTCTGGTCTGCTCCTGGTCTGGCAGCAGGCTCTCCATAAGCTCCCCTCACTCCCTGGCGCCTTCACCCCTCTGTTTATCTGGTCAAAGCACAGTGACCCGAGGGGATGGCCACAGCAAATGTCCCCAGTCCCAGGGCACCCTTCCCTAAGCCAAACCCCACGTCATTTGATAAGCTGGGGCAGGCATGGGTTGAAATTTAACCATCAGTGCTTTGGGTGAGGTTTTACAAAAGAGGTGGGCCACCCCCACCCCACCGCTCGGCTGTCCTGCCTGAAGTGAAGGCAGAGAGTGGGGAAACCCCTCTCTGGTTGTTGGGTCCCCTGGGAACAGAGGCAAGATGATCAGGCCCCCAGTGCTGGGCTGGAGTCATCTGAAGTCCTCAGGCCCATCTTTCCTGGCCAAGCAGATATGGGGAACCCTCCGTAGCCACTTGCTAAGGCCGGCGCGATGGTGCTCGCAGGTTCCCTGTGCACAGAGAAGGAGAAATGACGTTTGTAAGTAGAGCCTCCGGTCTCTCAGATACAGACTCCCGCGCTGTGTGTCTCATGTCATGGCGTCTTTCAAAATGGGAGATGGTTGGAGTTAGATGGCTTGGGTTCAGATTTCTACTCCGTCTTTCCTGTGGGAGATGTGGACTGGCCCTTACCCTCAGATCCATCAGGAGGGTGAGATGCTCGGAACAAGAAGGGAGCAAGTGACAACCCCCTCTCCCCCCAAGACAAGTTGTTATTACTCAATATCCTGCCCTCCCAGAATGAACCATACCAGCCAGTCGTTAGGGGTCTAAACCCCAGCAGAGAACATCTCAGTAAATTTGAGAAATAGGCCACCAGCCAGGTCCGTCCAGAGACTGGCCCAGGTCAGGCTCATCCTGGCGGTGGTGTCCTTGGTGTCCTGGGACCTTGGACTCACCCCTTCCTGTCTCTGGGCCTCAGGTTCTTCCTGTGTCAGACACAGGGCCTGCAGGCACCCCTAAGTTCACCTCTGACGTCAGTATTCCACACTTTCCAGGTTAGGACAGTTGGAAGAGCTTGGACTTCGGAGCTAGCCTCCGTGTTGGGCATTGGTGACACTTGTCAGCAGGGAGAGCTGGCAGGTTGCTTCATCTCCCCAAGCCTCAGTTTCCTCATCTGTAAACAGGATGATGAAATCCCACAGGGGGCCACGTGAAGATGAAGTGACTCGAGCAGAAAGCCTGGCACACACTGGACCCTTAAAAATACTACCTTAGTTGCTCAGTCGTGTTCGGCTCTTTGTGAGCCTCCGGACTCTAGCCCACCACGCTCCTCTATCCATGGGAATTTTCAGGCAATACTGTAGTGGGTTACCATTTCCTTCTGCATGGGATCTTCCCAACCCAGGGATCAAACTCACGCATCCTGTGTCTCCTATATTGCATGCGGATTCTTTACCCACTGAGCCATCAGGGAAGCCCAAACATTCTTACATTTTCCAATTTTTTCGTGGGTCCACACCTGAGGATGATACCAAAATGCCCATCTCTCTGCTGTCCTCAGTCTCTCCTGGCTTCATATACTCCCACCAACACTGTGTGATAGGTACCATTAAGACCCACCTTTTACAGGTGATGAAACTGAGACTCAGAGAGGTTAAGAAACTTGCTGAGGGACAGACAGCCACAGAGTGGTGGGGCCAGGACTCGGGTTTGGGGGGCCTGATGCTCTTTATACACCAAGTATAAAACAGGAGCCAGGTGTGAAGACATCTACAGTTAAGTGAAGAAAACCAAGGCTCAGGTCCACTTTGTACTGAGCAGTGGTTTTGCTCTTTTGAGAAGCCTTGAGTGTGTTTCTCTGAGCTTGGAGGTAAGTGCCAGAGGCTGAGCTCTATGTCAGCCAGAGCAGCTGCCTCTGGGAATCCAGGAGGGAGGGTCTTCCTCCGTGAGCAGACCCTTCTTGCAGGGAGTCTGGGTGGGGCCTGGCGTTCTGCATCTCTAGCAAGCTGCCAACGGGCAGGGACCCACCTTGAGGGTGTGCTGTCATGTCAGACTCTGCCACCCCGCGGACTGTAGTCCATCAGGCTCCTCTGTCCATGGGATTCTCCAGGCAAGAATACTGGAGTGGGCTGCCATGTCATCCTCCAGGGCATCTTCCTGGCCCAGGGACTGGACCCACCTATCTTACCTCTCCTACCTCTCCTGCACTGGCAAGCCGGTTCTTCACCACTGGCGGCCACCTAGGCTGGGGACCCGACCTTGTGTGCTGCGTAACTGAAAGCCTGGGGGTTGCAGGTGCCAAAGCTTCTATTCCAGGCCCTTCTGAGCAGGTTTTTCCGTGGATCCTGGAACTTTGGTTTCCCGGAGGACCCTCGGATTTCCTGTTCTCTGACACTTGTAGCAACCCCCATGAGTCCACAGTCCTCCACCGCCTGCCTGCGCGGGCTGGGCTGGGCTGGACTCCCACCCTCACCTCCCCGGCACAACTCCCTTGACCGCGCTGTGACAATGACCACAGGTAGAACGACTCCGCGAAGCCACAAGGCCACTGCGAGCTGCACTCCCTGCGAAAAGGAATCGGTCCTGGGCGTGGTCCCGCGGAGGAGATGGAGCGAAGGCCCCGCCTATAGGGGCGGGGTTACGAGGCCGAGGGTCAGGTGGTCCCAGGCTCCACGTGGGGCCAGGTTCCCCAGTGCTGGCTCCTCTGGGACCAAGTTTGCAAGTTTCTGCCTCCTCGCTCTGAAGCTGGAATGGCGCCCACGCACCATGAGGGTCTCCTCTTCCCTGTCTCTGCCCCCAGTGCACCACGTCTGGAAGGGTACAGGCTCTGTGCCAGGGGGCACCCGGCAGTCCCCCATCAACATCCGCTGGAGGGACAGCGTCTACGATCCCCAGCTGAAGCCCCTGAGGGTCTCCTACGACGCGGCGGCCTGCCTCTATGTCTGGAACACCGGCTACCTCTTCCAGGTGGAATTCGACGACTCCACCGAGGTGTCAGGTGAGCCCGAGAGGGGGTCCGGGCCCATTGCTCCTGTGAGTCCTGAGAGTGGGTCACAGCAGAGGGGGGAAGGCTGAGGCTGGCGGCAGGGGTGAACAGAGTGATGGTCACTCTAAAGCTGGTGATGCTGACCAGCTATGTTGGTGTCTCATCACTGGGGGATGAAACGGAACAATGAAGTCCTCCCCTGGGGGTTACATTCCAGGGGCTGGAAGAAAGAAATTGGGAGCAAATAAAACATAAATACATTAAATACATTGCACTCTGAGGAGAAAAGCAGAGTGGGGTGGAGGAGAGGGGCACGGAGGTGGGGAGTCCTGGAAGGAGAGGAGGAAGAATTGTGGCCAGGCGTCCAGGGTCTGGGAATCTCATTGGTTCTCGCTCAGAGTGAGACGGGGCAGTGATGTGGCTGACATCAAGCTGCCTCAGGAAAAGGTGGGGAGCAGGGTCGAGCAGGAGGCTGTGTGGAGTGCTGGTGATGGAGGCTGCGGGACAGGGCTCAGCGTCCTGCCAAGCAATCTGGTGACTATCTCACTGAAGCCTCACCGGGATGCCTTACACGTGTAGTGTGGGAAATCTGTAGGTTTGGGAAGTTTCCTTCCACTTCTGTTTTACTTGGCAGGATTGGCTGTGCTGGAATTTTTTCAGCACCTAGACACATCATCATAAGCCTTGTTTACACTAAACGTGTGTTCTCCCTCTGGGAATGAGGAATTTATGACAGGCAAAGGGTGCCCATGTGACAAGCCCCCAGTGAAAACACCGGCGTCAAGTCTCCCGTGGGCGTCCCTGGTGGGCAGTGCTCCACGTGTGTTGTCATAGCTTGTTGCTAGGATTCAGGGCATCCCTTGTCACTCCAGAAAGGACTCTGGAAGCCTGGTCTCCTCCAGACACTGCCTTGCCCTCTGCTGATGTTGCTTGCACCCTTTCTCTGTAATATGTCTTAGCCATGCTTATGACTTAGTATGTCAACTTTTCTCTGCCTTCGTCTGTCTGTTCCAAGTCTAGATTCCCAAGGAGCAACTAAAGTTGCCTTTTCAGGTTTAATATGCTTTGTATTAAATTTTTTCAATTTTACACAGCAACTTTATAAAACAGACTCTACCTGAGTTCTGGGAGTTGTCCTAGGGAACCATCAAACCTGTAGACCCCCAACACAGCCCCCAGACCCAACCCCCTCCAGGCCAGCCCTCAGTCCACCTCCTCCCATACACCCAGTAGTCTTGTTCACTAACCCATCACCCCGGTGAGGACGTGAACGCCACAAGGGCAGGATCACTCCTGCTGGACACTGCAGGTGCTCAATAAATTGGAGGATAAACCGTGAATGAAAAGTTAAAGGTATGAACGAGCCAGGCAGAGGGACTGATCAGTGAAGCAAGGCCCAGGCTGACCCTCCCCAACTCTGATGGGCCGATGGTGCAACAGGGTCAGGAACCCTTTTTCCCTGTGCTTGGCCCTGTGTGCTTCTTACACATTGTGATTCAGTTTCCAAGGTCTCTTTCCTCATCTTGCAGGTGAGAAGGAGTCCGTGTGTCCTAGGCACAGTGTACCTGCCTGGTGAAGCTCTTACAGGATCCCTCAGGGAGGCTTCTCATGTAGGGCTCGCAAAAACAAGTGATAGGAACCCAACTCCAGCCAATGCAAACCAAAGGATCTTCTTAGGAGGAAAGGCTAGCTCACAGAAGAGAGGGGAAATTAGGATGTTGGCCAGATCTTAAAAAACATAGAAACCAGACCACTCAGTGATCTGAATTTACAGCAGAGAAAGGTTTATTGCAGGAGCAAGCAAGGAGAACAGGTGGCTTATGCCCCTCAAAACCCTGAACACCCTGAAGGATTTCAGCACAGCGTTTTTATTTATTTATTTTTATTGGAGTATAGTTGCTTTCAGTTCAGTTCAGTTCAGTCGCTCAGTCATATCCGACCCTTTGCAACCCCATGAACCACAGCACACCAGGCCTCCCTGTCCATCACCAACTCCCGGAGTTCACTCAAACTCATGTCCATCGAGTCAGTGATGCCATCCAGCCATCTCATTCTCTGTTGTTCCCGTCTCCTCCCGCCCCCAACCCCTCCCAGCATAAGAGTCTTTTCCAGCGAGTCAACTCGTCGCATGAGGTGGCCAAAGTATTGGAGTTTCAGCTGTAGTATCAGTCCTTCCAATGAACACCCAGGATTGATCTCCTTTAGAATGGACTGGTTGGATCTCCTTGCAGTCCAAGGGACTCTCAAGAGTCTTCTCCAGCACCACAGTTCAAAAGCATCGATTCTTCGACAATCAGCCTTCTTCACAGTCCAACTCTCACATCCATACATGACCAGGGGAAAAACCATAGCCTTGACTAGACGGACCTTTGTTGGCAAAGTAATGTCTCTGCTTTTTAATATACTATCTAGGTTGGTCATAACTTTCCTTCAAAGGAGTAAGCGTCTTTTAATTTCATGGCTGCAATCAGTATCTGCAGTGATTTTGGAGCCCTAAAAAATAAAGTCTGACACTGTTTCCACTGTTTCCCCATCTATTTCCCATGAAGTGATGGTACCAGATGCCATGATCTTTGTTTTCTGAATGTTGTACTTCAAGCCAAACTTTTCACTCTCCTCTTTCACTTTCATCAAGAGGCTTCTTAGTTCTTCTTCACTTACACTGCAACTATAGGTCAGTTTCCGGTGGACAGCAAAGTGAATCAGCCATATGTACATATATATCCCCTCTTGTTTGGATTTCCCTCCCATTTAGGTCACCACAGAGCCTTGAGTAGAGTTTCCTGTGCTGGACAGCAGGTTCTCACCAGTTATTGATTTTATACATGGTGTCCATAGTGTATATATGTCAGTCCCCATCTCCTGATTCATCCCACCTCCCTTTCCCCACTTTGGTGTCCATATGTTTGTTCTCTCTGTCTGTGACTCTTTTTCTGCCTTGCAAATAAAATCATCTATATAATTTTTCTAGATTTAACATATATGCATTAGTGTACGCTATTTGTTTTTCTCTTTCTGACTTACTTCACTCTGTATGACAATTTCTGGGTCCATCCACATCTCTGCAAATGGCACTGTTTCATTACTTTCTATGACTGAGTAGTATTCCATTGTATACATGTACCAAATCTTCTTTTTCCACTCATTGATCAGGAGACATTTAGGTTGCTCAACACAGCTTTTTTTTTTTTAAATATATTTTGGAGTGGCTTTTTTTTTTTGTGTGCCTTCCATTTTATTTTACAAATTCATTGATTTATTTTGACTGGAGAATAATTACTGTACGATATTGTGATGATTTCTGTGGTACATCAGCATGAATTGGTACGGGTATACATGTGTCCCCCCATCCTGAATATGACATCCCACCTCCCTCCCCACCCAATCCCTCTGGATTATCCCAGAGCACTGGCTTTGGGTGCCCAGCCTAATGCATCATCAGCACAGCATTTTTAAAGGCCAGGTAAGGGAGAAGTGTCTCGGGGGCTGTGATCAGCTTGTGCACAATTCTGTGATCGGCTGATGATGATAAACCCTTAGGCTCCAGTAGGTCCGGGAACTGTGTGTTCAATTCAGTTCAGTCAGTTTAGTTGCTCAGTTATGTCTGACTCTTTGCAACCCCATGCACTGGAGCATGCCAGGTCTCCCTGTCCATTACCAACTCCCAGAGCTTGCTCAAACTCATGTTCATTGAGTCGGTGATGCCATCCAACCATCTTACCCCCTGTCATCCCCTTCTCCTCCTGCCTTGAGTCTTTCCCAGCATCAGGGTCTTTTCCAATGAGTCAGTTCTTTGCATCAGGTGGCCAGAGTATTGGAGCTTCAGCTTCAGCATCAGTCCCTTCAATGAATATTCAGAACTGATTTCCTTTAGGACTGACTGGTTGGATCTCCTTGCAGTCCAAGGGACGCTCAAGAGTCTTCTCCAACACCACAGTTCAAAAGCATCAATGCTTTGGCGCTCAGCCTTCTTTATGGTCCAGTTCTCACATCCACACATGACTACTGGAAAAACCATAGCCTTGACTAGATGGACCTTTGGTGGCAAAGTAATATCTCTGCTTTTTAATACGCTGTCTAATCATTGATCTGTTGCTTTTCTTGGTCATTGCTTTTCTTCTAAGGAGCAAGCGTCTTTTAATTTCATGGCTACAGTCACCATGTGCAGTGAATTTGGAGCCCAAGAAAATAAAGTCAGCCACTGTTTCCATTGTTTCCCCCATCTATTTGCCATGAAGTGATGGGACCAGATGCCATGATCTTAGTTTTCTGAATGTTGAGCTTTAAGCCAACTTTTTCACTCTTCTCTTTCACCTTCTTCAAGAGGCTCTTTAGTTCTTCTTTACTTTCTGCCATAAGGGTGGTGTCATCTGCATATCTGAGGTTATTGTTATTTTTCCCGGCAATCTTGATTCCAGGTTGTGCTTCATCAAGCCCAGCGTTCCTCATGATGTACTCTGCATATAAGTTAAATAAGAAAGGTGACAATATACAGCCTTGATGTACTGCTTTCCTTATTTGGAACCAGTCTGTTGTTCCAGATCAGTTGTTCCTGTCTATTTTTGCTCCCTGACCTGCATAACAGATTTCTCAAGAGGCATAAAATATGAAAAACTCCAAAGGTGACTTTGAACTTTTGTGTGTGTATTGTTAAGATACATTTGACAAAATAATTCTGATCCCCCAGGGGAAAGGGGCTGGTGGTTGAGCTTGGCACTCACTCTGCCCCCTGGTCGGCAGAGCTCCCAACACCCTGACCAAGATCCTCACCAAGATCACATGCCAGGGACGTGTGAGTCCAGGGGAAATCTTGGCACTGTTTCTCGAAGGGGGAATGTATGCTGGACAGACAGACACGCAAACACTCCCTTTCACAATCACTCCTGTTGGATAAACGACAGCACGCCATAGACAGACGCCGCCGTGGAGGCTCTGAGCATCTTCACTCTATGTAAGGAGGAGGCTGGGGGCAGGGCCGGAGGGGTCTGGTTCAAGTCCAGTTCTCCCTGATTCTAAAGCCAGCATTGCATCACTGTGTCAGCTGAGTACTGACACGTCCAGGCACGGCTGGTCAGAACCCTGCCTCCCCCAACTCTGCCTTCCTCTGGGCGAATTTGTTCCAGGAGAGGGATTCCTAAGTGGGGGATGATGGCACCTGCAGCACGGGCCGCCCCCCGGCAGAGCAGCACAAGGGGCAGCATGTCGATCCCCATGACTGCTGCGCCGGCCCCCCGCTAATGGTCCTCACCCTGTTTCAATCACTCACGCGGGGTGAGCCTGCCTGGAGCAGGAGAGAGCCGAGAGGGGAGGACCCCAGGGGCACTGAGGAGGAGAGGGGCACACTCCCTGTCTCCTGGGAGCCCCCACCTTTTGGTTGAACCTGGGCTGACCCTGGGCCCCCCTGATTCTGATCGCTCTCAAATTGAAGGCTCTTGCGCCCTGTAGCAGCCAGGCCTCTGCCTTGACCGGGTCCTGACCCCCACTTTCTGGCTCCTCCACTACTTCTAAGTCTGGCTTGAAGGGCCCCACCCTGTCCTGCCACAGACCGAAAGAAATATCTGGGTGTCTCTCACCGGCCATATAAATTAGTTGGATAAATCCCGCCGTGGCCTGGGTCCACACCCGCCAATCTGCTTTCACTTTACTTGTCATTTTCCCCAAAGCCCAGTTTCCTCTGCCTTTCTCTCCTGCTAAATTTCACATGCTGCTCCCGCCCTCCAGCCTTGAGCCCCCTCAGTTCAGACTTGCTGTCTTCTTTGTTCACCTCAAATGGAAATTGGGAGCTGCCTGGAGCAGAGGAAATGGAAAATGCAGCTGAAAGATGGGAAGAGCTCAAAAAAGTTCTGCAGTAAGAAAATGAAAATCGTGAGACACTCCCATGATTTTTTTTTTAAAATGCATAGACAGAGAGAGAAAGGCTCAGGGCAGGAAGGGAGGTGAGTAGAGAAGGACATGGTGCAGAAGTGACCATGCACAAAATGTTCACGTTGGTCAGGTCACGCCAGCAGGTCAACGTAGGAGCCCCAGAACCCCAGAGTCAAGACAGAGGGAGCTGGGGTTCCACGGGGTGAGGGACAGGCGTGCTCGAGATCAAGGTCTGCCAGCAACAATGAGCAACAGAGCTGGAGCCAGTGGTTCTTTCCAAGGAATGTGCAACTGAAGGCCAGGGAAGGAAAGCTGCCGGCAGGGAGGAACACAGCGCCGGCTCCAAACAGACTCGTGGTCACACCCCACAAGCCCCTCACAGGCCACGCCCACCTCATCTCAGCTCCCGAGAGATCCTCTTCTTAAGGAGTGACAGCGCCACTTCTACCTGATGGGCAGTGTAGGTGCAGAAAATGGGGCTGAAGGTCAATGGCCAAAGGCCACAGGTAGATCCTGCCGCTCCGCTCCTTGGAGAGATGCCTGTGTTCTCTGAACCAGGTCCTAGTTTACCACCAGCGGTGACGTCTCTACCGCCACCAGGTGCATTTGAATGCCTGTTATGAGAGTATGTGAATCAGGGTATACTTTTCAAGGCATTTAGTTCCACCTGCCCCTGTGCTATCCACACCCCAGGAGGCCAGGGCGGCCCTGCCTCATCCTCTGCATCCCCAGCACTTAGCAGAAGCTGTGGCACATTGTAGCAACTCAGTGAATATTTGTTGAATGAATGAATGATTTTCCCTTTTTATGCTTTGTGGCTGGCCAAGCACCCTCTTAAGGACACTTTCTTAAACTACATTTATCCCTCGAAGTCTTTATATGCAGGTCCTATCTTAGGGGTAATAGTGGCTGTTTCTGATGACAGCAAATCTCCACCTTGATGATGAAGATGGCGACCATGATGTTAATAATAACAATGAGACAGTAACAATAACAGAAGGTGCTCCCACTGGTGGAACTCCTCCCGGTGCCAGGGGCCAGGCCAGGAAACATTTTGTAAGGGCCAGCGATGTTCTGATGGGGAAGGCGTCATTGTCATTGTATAAATGTCAGGTCTGAGGTGCAGAGAGATAAGACCACTGTGCAGAGACGTGCTGCTTGAAAGCAAGGGCTGTGCTCATGCTTGCCTGGCTTCAGACCCAGAGTTGACGTGCAGTGATCCCAGAGGTTAGGTCCCCAAGAGCAACCTGATCCACCGCACTTCTGGATTTTGGAATTCTGGAGTGGGGTCGTGCCCCTCAGCGCTGGCCCCAAGCTGTGGCTCCTGCTTACCTGGAGAGAATGAGAAAGACCTCCCTGATCCAGAGAACACTTAGAGCATCAGATCATCAGATGCGCTAAGATGTTAAATCCCAGGGGGGCACCCAGAACAGGCTGATCCTCAGTGCCACTGAGTTCTTTGCAGTTCTAAGTATTAGCTGCTCAGTCACATCTGACTCTTTGCAATCCCATGAACCATAGCCCTCCAGGCTCCTCTGTCCATGGGATTTTCCGGGTGAGAATGCTGGAGTGAGCAGCCATTCCTTTCTCCAGGCAATCTTCCTGACCCAGGGATCGAACCTGGGTCTCCCGCATTGCAGGCAGATTCTTTACCATCTGAGCCACCAGGAAGGTCCAGCCATTCTAAGTAGAACATCTCAAACTAATACCACTGAGTTATTTGCAGTTTTGATTAAATAGAACATCTCAAACTGCTCTCAGACTTATTTTAAGCCTTAAAACAACTGTGCCTGCCAAACGGCCTGTTTATCCTGGTCAAAGCACCAAAAGTACTAATAGATGGCTTTTATCAGCGGCTGTTATGAGAACAGAGACGGTAGGTCTGGGCTCAGAGTCAGGCTGCAACATCGATGTCCTTGGGGAAGCAATTCCCCAGCTGTGTGTTGAGCACCTGCACTAGAGCCTGCGGGGGGCAGGGAGAGGGGGAGGAGAAGGTGGGCAGTGGGCGGAGGATGCATGGCCTCCAGTCTGTGAACAGTGGCGCTGCTGGTGGAGTCTGGGGCTGGCAAACTAAAAGCCCCCTTGTCACAGATTGGGCTCATCTTTTCAATTGTTTTCTTGAAGGGAGTTACTCTGACGCTGTCATTATGAAAAGTCACTAAGATTAGTTTATCCGGGGTGGCCGCCAGTTGTTTTCAAACATTTTGCTACAAGAATGGACAAGTGTTCAGCTTGAACTCCACCACGAAAGCCAAGGGCTGGACCTTCAAGCAGGCCTGGGTTGGGGTCGCTGGTGGACCTGGAGCAGGTGACTAGGCTCCTGTGAGTCTCAATTTTCTCACCTTGAAATTGGGCCAGTAGTAGCTGTTTGTGAGGAGTAGTCATTGTGAGGAGCGGTCACTGGGAAAGGTGGGGGCTATGCATGATGCTTTGGCGAAGGCTGGCTCACCCGTGAACGGCATTTGGAGCACGTGCTGGATGTCCACCAGGCGTTGACAGGTGGGGACACACAGTGCCAGGGCACAGGAGACGCTGACTGTTGAGAACCGATGGGACCCTATCCTCAATCAGCCGTTTCATCCCTTTGCAGAGATGAGTTCTGTGGCTGCCGGCTTTGTGTCCTTTGGTGCTTCCAGAAGACTGGGTGTTCTGCTCAGAAGTTTGTATTTAATCCTTGCAGCATCCCTACGGAGTAGTTGCTAGGATCCTCCCCATTTTATAGGCATGAGGCTAGGAGCAGTTTGGTAACCGGATCAAGATCACTGCATTTGGAGGTGATGGTGCCAGCACCAACCCAGAGTAAACCCCCGACCACTGCAACAACAGAACACTGTTCTCTGGTTTTGAAGTAAAGACACTGGTGCCCGGCTCGTGGGCCCATCCATCTACCATTACAGACATGGTTCCAGAGAAGGAGGAGGAAGACGCTCGAGGTGTAGAAACGGGACACCAGAGCTTGTACTAGAGCAGCTCCTGTACCAGACGGTACTGCTTCTCTGCTGAAATGCACGTGAAGGAGGGAGGCCAACAGGCATCACAGTTACAGGCTCCCGGCTGCACCTCCACCGGCTGGCCACAGGGCGCCGCTGCAGCCCAGCCCAGCACCAACGCTCCTCGCACAGTGCTCTGCTCCTGATCCTCACCTGCAGGTCGCAGAGCTGGCAATGGGCAGCAGCCCCGCGGGGTGTGCTTGGTCCCAGCCAGGGATGGCCGCCGCCCACTGATAGATGACCAGGTGTCCAGGAGGAGAGGCCCCGCTGCCGACAGGAGCTCGTCTTCCCTGTGGCCCGGATTCCAAAGCTGACCTCCGTCCACAGTCTCTTCCTTAAATGGCTGCCTCTTTGGGAAACAGGCAGGAGAGAGGCCCCTTGCGAGAGGCTAGCCTTGGAGGGTTCTGGGGGAAGCTGGATGCAGAGGGCGGGGGCGCAAGCGGGGCGGGGCAGGGGAGCGACCATGGGGCCTGGGCCCTGGTCCAGGCCTGGCTGGAAGATGACCTGGGGAAAGTCCTCACCTGCCGGAGAAGGGGCGATGCCCATGCCCAGCCCCCTTCCCACTCCCCTAGTCTCTGCTGGTAACCACCAGCGGGCAGGGCATTTTCAAGGTAAGCTTTGGCTGGTCGAGCCAGTGCCATCTCCTGATGGGTTTGTGCCTCCTGTAGTTGGTATCACTCTTTCTGGAGACCTTTTGTGGTGTCTCCAGAGTCCTCAGGTGCTTGAGCTGGAAGGGACCACCAGGACCACCTAGCTAGGACTCTTTTTCTTCTTTAATCAGTGAAGAGGCCAAGTCCCTGAAAGGTGGCGCGGTGCGTGGTCACCAGCATCATTGTCATTACCATCTGATGACTGCGCATGAAGAGGCCATCCTGCCAACACTTTTCTTCTCACAGGTGGGACAGCTGAGCCTCCAAGAGGCTGAGCAACTTGGTCAAGGTCACACAGCACACGCACGCGTTAGTGCGTTTTGGTGACCCCACGTGTCTGCTGGCCAGGGCTGCCACCTCCCCTGCCATCAGAAATGGCACAAAAATCCCACCACCGGTATTGGCGTAATTTCCTTAGGTGATGTTTTGTACCCAAGGCCTGGGTTTGGGAGTCAGACCTGATGTTGAATCCTACCTCCCGTGGCCAGGATAACCGGAAACCTCTTTGACCTAAAAACTACACAAGGAACTTTCCTGGTGGTTCAGTAGTTAAGACTCCGAGCTTCCACTACAAGGGGCATGGGTTCGATCCCTGGTCAGGGAACTAGGATCATGCAAACGGAGAGGTGCAGCCAAAAAAACAAAAACTGTACAAAACTACAGAAGCCGGTCGGCTCAGGTATCCTGACTCCTTGAAAGAAAACACCACCCTTTTGTATTTCCAGCCACAGAAAACCCAGTAAAGTCTTGTAATCTGATCCCAACAAGGAGGTTCCCTGCCTATAGAAAGGCTTCTCCTGACCCGTGGACTCAGGCTTCATGATTTACTGTGTTTTTATATAATAACTTGTGGACCAAAGAGGTCCTTCTCTGTGTGCATTTAAAGTGAGATAGAATGTGTGTGTTCAGGAGAATGAAGTCTTAGACTCTCATGACGAGGTGCCCATAACAATGTCCTGGAGCTGCGTGTTCACTTTCTCATGAGAACAGATCAAGCACAGAATCGTGGGCTAAGTTCGTTGTCTGGTTCACGGTTCAGTGCCTTCTGCCACCAACACCTTCAGAGGCAAAAGCATTCACAAAGCACCCTAAGCTCAGTAGTATCTGACACTTGCTATAGCATCTGTTGCGTCACTAAATGTTTTCCCTGTTTTTGCTGAATGGAGGAGCTGATACAAGCAACCCCCCACCCCCACCCCACACTCTGCCAGTGTCTTCCAGACTCATCCCAGGGTCCCATCGTCCCAGGACACTCACCTCAAACACGGGTGGAATGTCCAGCAGTTACCATTACATTCTTGCCCTTGGTGGTGGAGCTCTGTTAGCAAAGTGCAGCTGGAGATGGGCTAAACCCTGTGCATCCGAGCTCTGCCCCACCCCCTTGAGCTTGTTCAAATGCAGGCTCCCAGCCCCGTCCCTGGACCTCTGGGGCCCACAGTTCAGGGAAGCTGCCTCCATGTGGATGCTCAGGGATGAGTCCGCGTGCGTCACTATCACAGCTCTTGGGGAGGCTCTCCAGGGATCTGGAGTGACTTAGACAGTGGTCATCTGGTGAGGCTGGACCGAGCAGGGGCTGCCTGGAGATCAGCCCTGGTGGGAAAGTAGCGCCTTGTAGCTCAGAATTTGTGTATTTAAACATCTTGCTCATTGCATATTAGCTTATGAAATTATTTGGTGATAGAATTCTGTCTGCCATTCTTTCATTCAAAAGACATCTCTCTCGTCTCTCTTTTTCAGCTAAAGGAAAGTTGAAAAGTCTTATAGGACTGGCATGCATCTCAGAAATGGTTTTTCTTGCCTTCCTGCTGCCTGCCCGACAGCCACCTAGTGGCAGTACTGGACTCTGCATCTCTCCCGGGTTCCCCATGAGTCACTAGGGGCCCACCAGGGCCAGGTGACATGGGATAGACAGGGTCCCACCTTTCAGCTTGTGGTTTCAGCAACATGGATCTCTTAAGAGTGACAGCATGTGACCTCAGTGTCATCAGGGTCACAGCAGCCCCACAGTCTGACAAGCAGACTAACACCATGTCCACGGCTTCACTTTCCAGGAATCAGCGGTGGCCCCTTGGAAAACCACTACAGACTAAAGCAATTCCACTTCCACTGGGGAGCAGTGAACGAGTGGGGCTCAGAGCACACAGTGGAGGACCACGTGTACCCGGCAGAGGTTCGTAGCAGCTAATACGTGGGGGCTTCCCGAGTGCCTCGGTCACCTGAGGTCAAGTGACCAAGCATCCTGCTTGCTCAGAAAGGATTTCCCGGGACGTGGAACTCAGTGCTCAAGCCAGAACCAGGCCACCCAGTCCATTCGCTCTCAGTACTATCCTTAAGGGGAGAGTAACATTAGCACTTTCACTGACTAAAAGAAGAGACAGGTTCTGAGTGGCACTGGAACTTGCCAGAGTCAGAAAGCTGGGTTTCAGGAGAGAGTCTGTGCCCTGAGGTCAGCCTCGCTTGAGGCTGGTCCACTAGGGACAAGCTTCCTGTCCTTAGAGGCATTTGAGGCCTTTTACTGGGAATAGAAAATCTTTGCGATAGAAATTACCTCCTTAAAACAAAGTGATATTTGGGACATTCCAAAATGGAGTCAGTAAAGAAAAGGATCAAAGACAAAGGTCAGGAATTGAGTTTCAGATGGTAAGTGGGGCCTTATAGATGCCCCCCAATATTTTATTATGAAATTTTTCCAACTTACCCCCTCCAAAAAAAATGAAAGAACTGCATAGTGAGAGCCCGTAAAGTTGGGTAACACATATAGATCCTGTGTTGATATTTGCCGTATTCACTCTATTTCACCCCCATCCACCCACCAACCACCTGGCTTTCTGATGCATTTCAAGTTCTGGACTGTTTCTGTCACCATCGTTATGGAAGTAATACTATAGAACCAGAGTCCAGTCAGACCAAAACCTGAACATTGCTGTGATCACACAGCCAGAGGTGGCCTCTGGAGACAGTTGATAATTAGGGAGTGACATTATCTCTCAAACAATTAGTGATTGTTATAACTTCCCTGGTGGCTCAGAGGGTAAAGCGTCTGCCTACAATGTGGGAGACCCGGGTTTGTTCCCTGGGTCGGGAAGATCCCCTGGAGAAGGACATGGCAACCCACTCTAGTACTCTTGCCTGGAAAGTCCCATGGACTGAGAAGCCTGGTAGGCTACAGTCCATGGGGTCGCAAAGAGTCGGACATGACTGAGCGACTTCACTTTCACTTTCATAACTGCACACATTTTTACAAGTATAACAAAAATGAAGGAATAACAGCTTGTAACACACCTGCTTTCAGCAAGCCACATTCCTCTTAATATCTGTGTTCCTGCCCCTTGGTCTTTAATGAGTAACTATTTCAACAGAGGAATTCGCTGCAATGTGCTCATCTAGGAGCCGGATCAGAGCTTGGGACCCACCAGAGCCTGACTGTCCCTGAGTCAGGTGGGCAGGGGCTGCGAGGCAGTGCTGGCCATGCCTCTGGCCCCTGTTGGAGCAGGCCGTTTCCTGTGGGGTTCGGAAGGCAAGGCCAGCCCCCTATGGCAGAGTCTGAGAAAGAGGTAGGCTCTGGGCGGGGCCCCAAGATTTCTTCTATTTCTGGAAGACCCCACAGGACAGCAGGTAAGAAGTTCCAGGTGAGACACGGGAGGACAGAGGGAACCCACGCCACGCTAATGGTCCCTAGTTTGTGTGATCAGGGACAGTGGGACTTGTTGGCAGCAAGGTGCCACCTGGGCCCAGCACCCCAGCAGGGCTCCCCATGCCCTCGAGTCCATCAGCCGACTGGGGGAGGGTCTTGCCAACTGTGAGAGGCTGGAGGCCTCTCTGGGCCGAGTCCTCATGGACTCAAGGCCTAGGTCAGGGTTCAGAAAGGCCTCCACCACCACATACGCTGCAGCAGGAAATGCCAACACTCAGGCCCCATCCCGGTTCTCATCACGCAGAACCCAGGGGTCCTGGCTCTGCCTCCTGCTCACCAGTGCCCCAGGAATGCCCATTCCCCCAGCCATTCCCTGCTGATTTAAATCCTTATCATCTGGTCAGCTGTGATGCGGAGTTTAGACTTAGGAAAACCAGCGGAAGGTGTGAAGAACAAGGAATTCAGGAGAGGGTGACAGAAAAAGTACCATTTGGGTGGTGTACTCACATTTAAAATTATCCTCTGTTTATCTGAAACTCAGATTCAACTGAGAATCCTATGTGTGATCTGGCAATGCTGCTTCAAGGCTGTCCGTGTGTGCGTGTACTTAGTCGCTCAGTCAAGTCGGACTCTTTGCCGCCCCAGGGACTGTAGCCCACCAGGCTCCTCTGTCCATGGGATTCTCCAGGCAAGAATACTGGAGTGGGTTGCCATACCCTCCTCCAGGTGATCTCCCCAACCCAGGGATCGAACCCAGGTCTCCTGCATTGTAGGCAGAATCTTTACCATCTGAGCCACCAGGGAAGCCTGAGCTGTCTGAGCGGTAGCAAATAGTCCAACCACCCATGTGTGTTAGACAGTTAAAACGAGCCTCCTGTCCTTCCCCCTGAGAACTAAGGCTCTGCTTTCTGGGGTTTGAGTGAGCCCAGTATGGGCGAGGTGGCACTAGTGGTAAAGAACCCTCTTACAGGAGACATAAGAGACATGGGTTTGATCCCTGGGTGGGGAAGATCCCCTGGTGGAGGGCATGGCAACCCACTCCAGTATTCTTGCCTGAAGAATCCCATAGACAGAGGAGCCTGGTGGGCCACAGTCCACAGAGTTGCAAAGAGTCAGACAGGACTAAAGGGGCTTAGCACGCATGCACGCACACGCACAGGCTGGGCGACCTGGCCTTGAACTCATGACAGCCACACAGAGAGGAGCGAGCATTCACCTCTGGCCTCTGCTGCCTGGTGATGGGGACTCTCTCCTCCTGGGTTCCAGCTGCACTTGGTTCACTGGAACGCTGTGAAATACCAGAACTACACAGATGCCATGACGGGAGTGGACGGCTTGGCGGTGGTAGGCGTATTTTTAAAGGTAAGTGGGCCAGGGCGCAGCTATCCTAGTGAGACCTGCTTTCTAGGCATGGTCTCCTTAGGATGACATGTGCTTGTCACCCTGTCCCCGGCCCTGTCACGTGACCACTCCCCGTGCCACACTGTGCAGCTGGGGGCCCGCCATGAGGCACTGCAGGAGCTGGTGGCCGTCTTGCCGGACATAAAGCACAAGGTAAGCCACATACTTTGAAATCAGCATAACCGAAAAAGCTAGATTGCTTAGAATAATGGTTCCTTTGCAAAGAAAAACAAACAAACAAACTAGTTGGGAGGGAGGAGCAGTGCTGAGGGGGTCTGAGTCCAGTCCTGAACCTGGGGCTCCCTGGGGCTGATGCCAGCTGTCTCCAGCTGGTTCACCCACTTGAATGTGTTCCTGCTATTCCCAAGTCCTCCCCACTGGGTGTAACAGGGTATCCCAATACTCAGCCACTCAGGCAGCATCTTGAAGATTTTTGCCTCATCTGCCACCAGTAGTTATGTAGTATTTTTCATGAGATTAATCCACTTCAAAATTTTTAGCCTTGTCCCAGGCAACAACCTCAACCAAGTGATAATGTTAGTTTTAAAACCAATTGAAATGAATTCCCTACTATGGCCATTTAAGAATGTCCACCAGCAAGCCACCTGGCCTCCTTAGAGTCAGCCCCATCCTGGGAGGAGAGGGAGGTGGGGCGAGGGGGGTCCCATCCGGCCCGCTCCCCCATGCACCTGGCTGCACCCAGCACAGCCCAACAGACAGCATGGCCAGCAAGGTGCCAGCTAAGAGAGGACTTTGATGGAGAAATGGAAATTCCTATACAACCTGCAGTTTATTTGTTCAGTGCCGAACAAAAGAATTCCGAGAGGGAATGAGTCACCGCAGGGTCCTTGGCCGTAGGGATGGATGGGACTCTGGCGTGTCTTGACAATGGCCAGAGCGACTCCAGAGGGGAGCTGGGGACCGGCCCTTCCTCGGACGCTTCTCAGGGGCCCTTTGATCTGTGCGGCACACTCCCCTTGATGTTGGCCTCCTGGGACCAGAGCAGCTTGCTCCCCCACTGCCCATGTGCCAGCTCAGGAACTCGGCAAGGTCAAGGTCCTGGGAGGACCCTCTTCCTTGCTGGTCCGCAGCCAGAGTAAACCTGGCCTGTTCCCTGCAGCATCCACCCCCAGGCGTGGTCCTACCTCCTGGTGGGAAAGAAAGAGCTGCTGTGAGGGGCTGTGTGCTAACGGGGCCGTGCTTCTCTGAAAGGCTCTGGGCAAACACACAGACGAAATGGTGCCGGAGGGGGTAAGGGAGGAAGCTGCCGGTCCATTTCTGGTCCTGATACTTGTCCCGGGGCTTCAGCTTCCTCAGCTGAAAAATAAGATTTAGAAGCTTAGGAGAGAAAGGCCCCACCTTGGAGGGCAGGGGTCCGTGCCTCATAGGTCAGGAGAGTGACAGCTTGAGTCATCTGTCAGTCTGCACTCCCTCCTGGGTTCCCCAACGTCTGGGTGGACTTTGAACATTGGCAGCAGTAGGGGTCACCTCCATGAGGTCCAGCTCTGAGGGACGGAGCAGGCCTCCTGTAGCACCTGAGTCCCGCTGCTGTCTGGTCACATGGCTGTGGAAAGGTCTTATCTCTCTGTCTTAATCGGTGAAACAGACATAAAGGCTGGTTCTGAAAATCCAAGGTGAGAGCCTCAGAGGGCATCTGGCAGGTCAGCACCTTGGGACCAGGGTCTGGGGGGAGGAGGTCTGAAGGGGTTTATCTGTTCCCCCTACACCTGCTGGTAGGACTTTCTGCATTTTGTCCTGTGTGCATATGTGGCCTGTGCCCTTTAAGAACTGAGTAGACCATATGGGAGAATATTACTCAGCCAGGTAAAGGAATGAAGTTCTGACACTGGCTGCAATGGGGATGGACTTTGAACATATCATTCTGAGTGAAAGAAGCCAGATGCAGAACTCCCCAGGTTATGTGATGCCATTTCTAGGAAACGTCCAGAATGGGCAGATCAGGGAGCCTGTGGCGGGGTGGAGGTTAGGGGAAGTGACAGCTTGAGAGTCTTTACTGGGGCTCTTTTTCTCTGGAGTTCTGTTTTGACAAACATGTTCTAGAATCGACTGCACTGAGGGTTCACATGTCTGTGAACATGCAGCCATAGGACTGTGAATTTTAGATAGGTGGGCACCACACTACGGGAATTGTGTTTCTGTGACGCCCTCTAAAGTTGTTGCCTAGACACTGGTTACAAGCCACCTGCTATTGCTTTCCTCCGTTAGAAGGGAGGTCCACGATGGCAAGTGGCGGGTCCACCCATGTGCTCCTGTAGCCCCAGCACCTAAGACAGTGTCAGGTTTACCATGGCTGCTCATCGAATAGCTGAGTGGGCAAGTGACATGGAACCCCTCCAGTCACTAGGATCCTGGAGACAAGTTTCTGTCCTTCCTAGAGCATGGAAAGCAAGCCAATGTGAATTCTGAACACGGGGCTCCCAAGCATGGCAGGAGCTGATAGAGCAGCCTGGAGCACTAGGCTGTCCTAGTCCATCAACCCCCCCCACCTGCCGCCACTGTGATGAGAAGGGAAATTCTGATATGAGTCAGGGAATCTGGCCCAAGCAGCGTGTCCTCCTGCACATGTGTGATTGCACGGCTCTCATGTCAGGGAGGGCTGCTTTAAAGAGAGGATCAGCTGTCTCAAAAGTGTAATATTTTCTGGTGCAGCCACTATGGAAAACAGTTTAGTGGTCCCTGAAAAATCTAAACATGGAGTTACCATGGGGTCCCACGATTCTGCTTCTGGTATATCCTTGAATCATTAAAAGCAGGGACTTGAAGAGATATTTGTACATTCGTGTTTATAGCAGCTTTATTAACAGCACAGATGTGGAAGCAACCGAGTGTTGGTTAGTGATGATGGATACACAGAACATGGTCCATTGGCACAGTGGAATATTACTTGACAGTAAAAAGTGGGAAATTCTGGGACTTCCCTGGTGGTCCAGTAATTAAGACTTCAAGCTCCCAGTGCAGGGGGCCCAAGTTTGAGCCCTGGTCAGGGAACTAGATCCCACATGCCACAACAAAGAATTTGCATGCCACAACTAAAGATCCAGCATCTGGTGCTGTTAAATTAAAAAATAAATAAACAAATATTTTTAAAAGGGGGGAGGATTCTGACACAGACCCCAACACAGATGGACCTAGAGGACATTGTGCTGAGTGAGATAAGCCAGTCACAAAAGGACAAATCACATGTTATTCCATCTATACGAGATCCCTAGAGGAGTCACATTCATAGAGACAGAAAGTAGATGATGAGTGCAAGGGGCTGGGGGAGGGGAGGAGAGCTGGGGGAGGGAGGAGAGCTGGAGAGGGGAGGAGAGCTAGTGTGTGCTGGGGACAGAGTTTCAGTCTCAAATGCTGAAATCTTCCACAGGTGATGGTGGGATGGTTGCACAGCAAGGTGAAGGTACTTAACCCCACTGAACTGTGTGTCTTAAATGGTTAAAATGGCACATTTTGTGTTATGCATGTTATTTGACATCAACTTTGAAGAGTGTGATATTTTCACAGCCAAGGTGTAGGAACATGAGTAACTTTAAAAGAAAACATGCAAACCTGCGGTGGACACCACTGCTCAATGCAGAAGGCCACGTCCTCTTGTTACAGTTTCCAAATGTGGCAGCCGCAGCCATGGCCTTTATCCTAGGGATGTGCTCCACTCCAGGCCAGTCATTGAGATGAAGCTGAGCGTGGTGCCCTCTTTCTGGCCTCCTCCGCCCACCTGACAGCACATGGTCTCCTCCCCCAGGACACGCGAGCAGCCCTGGGCCCCTTCCAGCCCTCCTGCCTGCTGCCTGCCTGCCGGGACTACTGGACGTACCCAGGCTCCCTGACCACGCCACCACTGTCCGAGTCAGTCACCTGGATCATCCACAAGAAGCCCATCGAGGTGGCTCAGGACCAGGTGAGTGGCACCTATATCCAGTGCACGGGACTTCACACGGGGATCCCTCTGGTTTGGCAGTTTCACTGAGACAGTGTGAGCGAGCATTGTGGGGTTTCATGCGTTGGTGCATTTTTGATGTTCCTTCACAAGAACAATTTCCAGTTTAAATAGGAGCTTGTGGGGGTTGGACAGAAGTTCCCAGTATTGCAGCTCTTCTCCTGACCAAGAGATGTTGGTGTGTGAGAGGGAGATGGAGACAGAGAGAGACAGAGACAGAACAGAGGCAGAGAGACAGAGACAGAGAAAGGGCAGAAGGCAGTGGATGGAGGGGACAGAGGCGGGGACAGACAGTTGTGTCCAGCACCTTCTATTCTTAGTGGTCAGCCTCAGCTGTGGTGAGTTTCCCAGATGTTAGTCACTGGGGCAAGGCCAGCACCTGCTCTTTGGTCTCCACTGGGGTAAAGCAGCTTTACAGAAGTGATATTATCATTGGGATGTGGGTCCTTGCTCATTCAGGGACCTCTGTGGGTATTTGCAGATGAGTAAATTAGGCAATAAGGGGATGTCATAGATGAGTGCTGGAGAACTGTGAAAGAACTAGGGTCGCTGCAGGAGAACAGGAGGATTAGGGTCTGTCCCACTTCTTTGGCTGACAGAACAGTAAGAAATCATACTATGATAAGAAGTTATAGAATATAAATGCCCAGAGAAAATTCCAAAAGGGTTATATCAGTCAGCTATTGCTGCAAAATGCCACCTAACAAACCACCCCCAAACTCAACAGCTTAAACAAGCATTTATTTTTCCCTACTCACAGATATCTAGGAGCTAGGACACTGTTTTGGCCAAAGTTGGGTGTTGGGTCAGGCCATGTCTCTCATGGTTCTTGGACCGGCGGCCACCCAGGGCTGCTTCTCATGGCTGCTGCTGCTGCTAAGTCACTTCAATCATGTCCGACTCTGTGTGACTCCATAGACGGAAGCCCACCAGGCTCCCCCGTCCCTGGGATTCTCCAGCCAAGAACACTGGAGTGGTTTGCCATTTCCTTCTCCAATGTGTGAAAGTGGAAAGTGAAAAGTGAAAGTGAAGTCGCTCAGTCGTGTCCGACCCTTAGCGACCCCACGGACTGCAGCCTACCAGGCTTCTCCATCCATGGGATTTTCTAGGCAAGAGTACTGGAGTGGCTTGCCATTGCCTTCTCATGGCACAAGATAGCAATGCAAAAGAAAGGCCAACTCACACATGCATATTTATGGCCTCTGCTTGCATCACACCTGCTCACATCCTGTTGACCAAAGCAAGTTATGATGGCCAGGTCAAGGCCAGAGGGGCAGGGAGGAGGCAAGTATCTATTTGCTGTACATTGCCCTAAGCTGTCACACAGAGGTGCACCAAAAAGTTAACCCTGGTTGTACCAGGGTCACAGGTCTGCAGTGGTTCTTATTTTCTTTCTCTTCCTTTATTAAATATTGTGTGTCTGTGTATATGTGTGTGTGTGTTAGTTGCTCAGTCATGTCTGACTCTTTGTGACCCCATGGACTGTAGCCCACCAGGCTCCTCTTTCCATAGAATTTTCCGGGCAAAAATACTGGGGTGGGTAGCCATTCCCTCCTCCAGGGGATCTTCCCGACCCCGGGATCAAACTCTGGTCTCCTGCACTGGCAGGTGAGTTTCTTACAGTCTGAAGCAGTAGATATTACTCATTTATTCAAGTTGAAGTATCAACTTCACTTTTTTAAAGTTGAAGTATCTTTTTCTCCGGGAATTTCCAGAATCTGGAGAAAGTCTGTCTGTCTAGGGCAGAGTTCCGAGATGACAACTGTGCAGGAGGCAGGCTCCTCTTGCCCAGTATTTGCCCAGGACAGACATTTCTAATCGATCACAGCAGCATTCACCACCTTGGTTTCAGCTTTGCACTTCCTGAGGGCTCTCGATGAGTACTTGGATGTCCTTCCAGCCTTTCACTTCTGTAAAACATCCTCTTATTTAGAAGTCATGAGATGGGACTTCCCTGGTGGTCCAGTGGCCAAGACTCCACACTCCCGATGCAGGGCACCAGGGTTCAATCCCTGTTCAGGGAACTAGATCCCGCAAGCCACAACAAAGATCAGAGATCCAGCCTGCCGCAGCTAAGACCCAGTGAAGCCAAATTAAAAAAAAAAAAAAAAAAACCCTTGAGAGGATGGCCATGTGTGTGTTCAGTCACTTAGTTGTGTCCAACTCTTTGTGACCCCATGGACTGCAGCACACCAGGCTTCCCTGAGGTGATGCTATTTGCTTTGAAAGGTTAAAGGTGAGATCACAAACCTTCCCACAGAATAGAACTGTTACAGACATGGTTGAAACTGGCCATCCTCACCAACACCCCTCTATTACTCAGCAGATGTGTAGTAAATGCCTGTTAGGAGTCAGATGTTATAGTAGGAGAGGGTGGGCAAGGGCGGGGGAGGCAACACAGCGCAGTGACCATAGGCGCTGCACACCGCTGCCCAGCTGGAAAATAGAAACGTAAGTCAATAGTTTTAAGGCAGAGTGGTGAGTATCACAGAAAAATGCAGGGTGGGGCTGGGCGGCTGTAGAGGCAATATGAGCACCCGCTGGATGGCAGGGAAGAGCCTGAAAGGACATTGCTGTTCCGCCACTTTGGTTTCATCATACAGGGCTGTCCCGAACTCAGGCTGGGAGGGCCCTGCACAAGACAGGACAGGCACAGGGGCTGGTTCACTCCACGCCTGCACCCAGCTTACATCGACACCCTCCCTTTCAGCTGGCCGTGTTTCGCTCGCTCCTGTTTTCTGTGCCTGGTGAAGAAGAGAAGATGATGGTAAACAACTACCGCCCACTCCAACCCCTGATGAACCGGAAGGTCCGTTCATCCTTCCAGGCCACTCACGAGGGAGCAAGACTCTAAATTCACTCTGTCCACGCTAACAGGTAGAACTGACTTTAACAAGAGAAAGTATTGTTTCCTGGGCTTCACAGTCTGATCCTGTGTAACCTTTGAAAATAAAAAGAGAGCAAAAGGTTATGATTTCCGTCAATGTACTTTGCAAGGGAAAAAATGGCTTCAAAGAAGCTTGAGCACCCCAGGGAATGGAAGTCTGGGACATGGGATCTCTCAGAGGACTCTCAGCAGTGCCCAGGCCTCAGGGGCTGCATTGGCCCCGCTGACCAAGGTCGTCCGCCCTGCCTGCTCTTAGGTCCACAGACCTCTCTCCAGACCGCCAGCACTTGGCAACACAGAGCCCGGGACTGAGGTCCCTCCCTCCCAAGTCCAAGTTCCTAGTGTGTCAGTGTCCTGGGTCTGCTGACCGATGATGCTACCGGAGACCAACACGCTGTGAGTGCGGGGTACCCAGCAGGGCCTACCTTTCTTCCCACAGCACTAAGACTGGGAGTCAAAGATCAAGTGCCAGCTTGGCTCGGTTGTAAACAGATCTCTCTTGGCTTCTTCTTGTGTCCTTGTGTGGGTTTTTTTTTTTTTTTGGTGTATGCACACAGAGAGAATTCTCTCTCTTCCCCTTATTTTTTTTTTAATATTTATTTTCTTTATTTATTTGGCTGTGCCGGGTCTTAGTTGCGGCACTCAGGATCTTTGGTTGTGGCGTGTGAACCCTTAGTTACACATGGGATCTAGTTCCCTGACCGGGGATCGAACCCGGGCCCCCTGAATCGGGAGCGTGGAGTCTTAACTGCTGGACCACCAGGGAAATCCCTCTTCCCCTTCTTATAAGGCCACCAACCCTACTGGGTTAGGACCCCACCTGTAGGACCTCACTTAAGCTTAAGTACCTCCTAGAAACCCCTTGAGTACCCCGCACCCCCAGGGTGTTCGTCCCCAGCCAAATCATTGGTCACAGAAGCCCCAGGATACCGACACACCAGGAACTTGGAACCGGGAAGGAGGGACGTTAGTCCCGGGCTCTGTGTTGCCAAGGGCTGGCGGTCTGGAGGAGCGAGGACTTAGGGCCTCAACATGTGAGTGCAGGGGACACAGTTTAGCCCATAACAGTCACAAACTGGGCCGGTGGGCGGGGGGGGTGGCGGGGGACTTAAAGCAACAGAAACTTACTGAGTCAGAGTCTGGAGGCCAGAAGCCCAATTGAAGGTGACGGTAGGGCTGGCTCCTCCAGAGTCTCTAGTCTGCCTCCTCCATTTTCCAGCTTCCAGGGGCATCTGCTTCCTTGGCTGGCAGCCCCTCCCCCATCTTCAAAGCCAGAAGGAGTTTTACAAAGTGTTTGCTTGGGACATGTCGCCATTTAATTGTGATCGTTCTGCGGGGTGTGTCATGATTTTTCATTGTGGGTTTTTTTTTAACTGTGGTCAAACGCACATAGCATAACATTACCATCCTAACCACCCTTAAGGGCACAGCTCGGTGGTCTGAGGTGCATTCACAGTGTGGTGCGGCCATCACCAGCATCGACCTTCAGAACTTCCTCACCTTCTTAAACTGAAATTCTGTCCCCACTAAACGCCCCCCCACCCTAGTCCCTGGTACCTATCGTCCTACTTTCTGTCTCTAAGGTTTTTAAAAAATATTTCCTAATTTATCTGCCTGTGCCAGCTCCTAGTTGTGGCACACAGGATCTTCGGTTGCAGCCTGTGAACTCTTAGCTGTGGCATATGGGGCCTAGTTCCCTGCCAAGGGTTCGAACCCAGGCCCCCTGCCTTGGGAGCAGAGCCACTGGAGCACCAGGGAAGTCCCATGTTGGTAAGATTTTGACCGCTATATGAACCAAACATAAATGGAATCATGCAATATTTGTCTTTTTGTGTCTGGCTTATTTCACTGAGCATCATGTCTTCAAGATTCATCATATGATGGCAGGTGTGGGAATTTCCTCCCTTTTTAAGGCTGAATAATATCCTAGCATGACTGAGTGACTGAACTGAATGGAATATCCTAGCTGATAATGGTATTTTCATTTTTCGTAGCATCACACACATTCCCCTCTGGTAGAGATCAAGCTCCATGAAACCCTTCATCGTATTATTTTCCAGCGTTACCTGACTCTCAGGCTAACACTGAAAAACAAGCCAGACAAGAAGGCAAACATTCATCCATCTAGCAAGGTGCAGTGATACCCTCCATTTCATCTGAGCAGATAAAGGGTAAATAGATTCATCACAGTCCATGAATAGCATCTAAGATCAAGGAGAACCTATATTATGGATGTGGTTTGTTTTGGCGGAGGTTCAGAGTTTTTCCCCAATCCCAGAACTTCCTACAGTATCAACAATTTATAGTCTGGCCCTGGGCTATTCCATCTTCTGGCACCCACTACAGAGAAAACAATCCTGAACTTCCTTATACACATTTTTCCTAAAAAAGTGCAGCTGCTCGTCAGCACCCATCAAATGACAGTGCCGAGCAAAGGCAGCACAGCAAGCTTACCGTCAGTTTATGTGGGACGCGGTCACTTTTCAGCACAAAACAGGACAGTTTGGGTGTATTGGTGACAGGCTTGAGTGCAGCTGCCTTGGCTGGTGCAGAGCATTGGGTGCTGGGTGACTCCAAGGCTGCAGACCTGCAGTATCTAGGAGGGAAGGGGATATTTTAAAGTTTGATTTGGACGCCAAATTGTTTCTTGTCTTTTGGGAAATTGTAGCCTTCTTGAGTCTCTAGCCCATTAGAAGAGTTTCCTGTGGTTGCCAGAACAAGTGGCCACAAATCAGAGCCCTCCTGCCTGCCTCTTGTAAGGGCCCTATGGGGACACTGGGCCCACCCAGATGCCAGGATCATTCCCACCTGGAGATGCTTAATTCAATCAGAGTCCCTCTGCCAGTTAAGGCCACACGTCCATAGGTTACGGGATCAGAATGTGGACACGTTCTCTGACTGTGGAGTGTTCCAGAACTCTACCATCCTCTAGGGAAAACCTGGGATACCCGTAGCCGTTGAGCGCTTAGAATGTGTTCTGTGTGGTTGAGGACTGAATTTTTAGGCTGTGCATGGTCTTTGTTGCTGTGTTTGGGCTTTTCTCTAGTTGCTGCAAGCGGGGCTGCTCTCCAGTTGCAGTATTCAGCCTTCTCCTTGTGGTGGCTTCTCTTGTCGTGACTCTCGGACTCTAAGGCACCGGCTCAGTAGTTGAGGCTCACTCTTAATTGCCCCATAGCATAAGGGATCTTCCCAGGCCAGGGATCGAACCCGTTTCCCTGCATTGGCAGGCAGACTCTTAACCACTGGACCACCAGGGAAGTCCCAAAGGACTGAGTTTTAATTGTACATAAGTTTAATCAATGAGAATTGAAACATCACATGTGAGAGGCCTGCGGCCAGCGTGCTGGACTTGATGTGAACAGGTTTGTGCGTTTGTAAACACACCCTCGGGGTGTATGTTGCATCCCATTTACAGGAAATACTGTGCTATCCCCCTGGGAGCTGAGGTTTCCGAGGCTCTTTCAGGAGCAGGTGGTGCAGGGCACAGTCAGAAGTGCTAGGAGGTGGACCGGGGTGCAGGGACTGCAGAAGGATGGATCCAGGGACATTGGTCACTCAGAGGCAGCTGAGCAGTCAGCCCTCTGCTCACATCCTTCCTCAGCTATGCAGGCATCACAGAGTCACTGCCACCAGGTACCCAGCACCACCAGGTAAGGTGGCCTCTGTTTACTGAAGCAGGACACAGGTAACTGTTCTCAGACAAGATGGTTTAAAACAAATGTGGCCTTACAAGGATCTAGTTGAGTGGTGATGCTGGTGAAAGCAGATTGGCTTGAAGAGTCAAAACAGATGCTGAGAAACAAGATAAAAAAGGACATGTTTTTGTCCAGCCTCTGAGCTGACATCCCCACTAAATTATAATCGATCATTCAAAGACGTTTGTCCAACATCAGGGCTGTCACCACCCATGACAGTGACACAGCTGGGCCGCCTTCCTGGCCCAGCCTGGGCTGAGCGTCCTCATGACGTTCAGCCATCCTCCTCGACCCCGCTCTGTGTCAGAACCACATGGGGGCACGGGGCTGACCCCTGGTGCTTGTGGTTCCCAGGGTCTGAGGAATGATGTTTTTAAAAAACTACCCAGGCAACTGGGTTGGGTGGGCTGAGATGAGGTCAGCCCACTTACATTTGTTACAAGAAGCTCTGTGAAAGTTCTGTGGGGTCACCCCCAGGTTTTAAAGGGGAAGTCGGGCTTGCTGGAGAGGTTGGAGGCAGGAGGCGACGGAACCGGCAGGAAGCCCATCTGGATTGCAGGCCGCCATAGGGCTGGGCACAGCCTTTCTCTCCTGTCTGATGTGTGCAACTGAAGGCGAGACACAGCCCCATGGAAGAAACCCAAAGGCCTGAACTTAACAATCTCGTCGTTTAATGACCTGCAGTTCTGACTTGATGGAAACGCCGACCCAAAGGCATGTGTTCAGGCAGCCTGCAGCTTATGAGGGTGGGGTTCTCAGGATGGTGGAAAGAAGTACAGTAATTGGAGGGGGGTCTTCAGGTTGGGAGCTGGGGTTGATAGAGAGCAGCCATGCATCAACAGTCCACAGGCCATCCGTTCCCATGGAGACTTCAGGACAGAGAAAGGCCGGTATCCAGAGGGACCTTGTTGGAGGAGAAAGGACCCCGGGGCCCTGAAACGGACAACGCCCACCCCTTGGTGACATCCTGTCCCAACAAGAGCCCCGAGAGCAGGTGGGTGCTTTCGTCTCCTCTTCCCTGTCCATGCCGGGCCTTCCTCTGCGCACAGAAGTCTTAGTCTCCCAGCAGGTGTTCTGCTTTGTAGGTTATTTTTAAAATCTGGCATTAGCCCTGGGACTCTGAGCTTCTCCTGGGAACCACGCGGAGCCCGGACGCGTTGAGCGAAACCACAAACACCGGGGGAGGAAGGACGTCTGTGTCAGCCCTCAAAGCCATGGGACAGAAAACAAACTCAGGTCCCGCCACTCCCCGTTCTGAGTGGCGGCCAGACGCAGGGCCGAAGCCATCGGGTCTGCGGGACCCGCTCACTGTGAGGCGACTGTGGCTGAGCCTTGGGCCCTGGAATTCCAGGCCAGCCTTTAACTTCAAAGCTTCCCCACTTTGCTTTCATGTTATTTTCTTGTTTTGTCAAAGTGCAAATGTGGACCCTGTCCACACCCACTCCGTTGTCCATTCTGTGCCAACCAGGAGTCCAGCCCCTTCCCACCAGCACCCCCACACCATCCCTGGAGGCCCACTCCCACCTGCCTGATGTTGGCTCCTCCTCCTCTCCCGGGACACCCGCTCCCTGGAGCTCCTGACCGCGGCTGGTGTGCCCCCCCTGTACCCCAGCAAGAGTGGGGTTCCTCCTCTGTGGGGCTCGCCCCTCCATCCACCCAGCACTAGGGCCAGCCTTGAGGGTCCCCCAGGACCCCAGCCCCTTCCTCCTGCATGCCAGGCATCCGTGGGTCCTGCTGGTACAACCCTCCCTGCCGAGCCTCCCATCCTCCGTTCTCCACGTTTGCACTGCCCCCTGCCCTGGCTGCCCCATCTCCAGACAGCATTATGTCGCCAGCCCTCTGGTTTTGCCATGTCCAGCATCTCCCCCAACCACCCGCTCTTCTCTTAGCAGAGACTTGGGCAGGAAACAGCAACTTGACCATTCCTCCTGCTTCCATGTTCAAGACCACGGCTTCTGCTAAACTTAGGAGCAAGCACAAGCTCCCTTTCCATAGGTCTGGGGTGCAGCCCCCACCCAGCTGGGGTTGCTGTGCCCCGTCCATGGGCCTGGGAGTCAGTCAGTCCCTTCTCTGTAGCTTTGCCCAGATCATGGAGTCCCTGCCTCCTCACCCCAGCCACACCCAGGCACCCTCGCTGTTCTCGCGCTGGCACCTCATTCCCTGCTGTTTTCCCGAAAGCAGTGTTCTCACTTGCCTGCTCTCAGTGCTGAGTGAATACCCGCTGGGCGGACACTGCCCAAAATGCTCTGGCTCCAGGTGCTGCCGGCCGCCCCCATCAGCTGTGCCCACTGCCCCGACCCTGGACTGCTGCCCCCTCCCAGGAGCGCCCTAGCCCTCCAGGTCTGCGCCTGAACTTTTCTCCATCCCAGGCTCCCCTCCTATGATGTTCTCCTCCATCACCCAGCCGTCAGTGCCAGGGGCCTCCCGCCCATGCGTGCTTCACCTGTATGACACGTGCTCAGGTGCTTACAAGTCACCCACAGGCCATGGGTTCTTAGACAAAAGTTTTGTCCTTCCGAAGTTAGCCATCATGGCATGTTAGCTGAGTAGATGGAAGAAAGTGAAGGTATTAGATGTTTCAGATCACCAGAAATTCCCCTCCAATCGGGAATCTGGTGCTTATAACTTGAGAAGTCCAGAGAAAGTAAGCAAAGTGCAGCAGGTGTGAAGGAGGTGTGGAATCTGCATGAAGCAGGCATGGGGCAGGTGTGGGGCAGGAGTGGGGCAGATATGGGGCAGGTGTGGGGCAGGAGTGGGGCAAACGTGGGACAGGTGTCGAGCATGCATGGTTCACCATGGAGAGGCAGGGAGCAGCCACACTGCTCAGCCCTCACAACAGGAGGCATCGTGTGGAGGAGTTAACAACATCCTCCCAGACATTTCTGAAATGCAGAATTGAACGTCAGGCTCCCGAAATCTGCCTTCGCTGCTCCAACCTGCTGTCCCTGCCCTGGCATGTGTGGCATTGTCCCCTCAGCCTCTGTGCTGGAGCTGGGAAGAAGGGCTGGGAGGAAGGGCCAGGTAGCCCAGGTGAGCAGCTCTGAAAACCAGGGGGACAGAGAGCGCAGGTCCCTCCAGAAGCGATAGGATCGCAAGAGCCGCCTGGACCCTGGCCCTGCTCAGCACAGCGCGGGTGCGGGCTCAGTCTGGGACAATTTCACCATGAGAGACAGCCCAGCTCAGGTTCCCTGACCCACAGGTTGGGTCACACCTTGGGGACTCTGCAGTAGAAACGCCCAGCTCCCGCGTCTGTGGAAAAGTTCAAACGTGCGTCAACAGGAAAGAAAAATCTTCTGTTTCCGCCGTCCTTAAGATACATTCACCAACCACTGCATTGAAGATAAAAGCTGTATATTTTTTCAGTGTTAGATTATTCTGTCAGAATTTCCTCTGTCAGTCAGTGAGTTTGTTTTCTTTTACTGGACTTGAAATAGGAAAATTATTTTTAAGCAAGGCAAAACTGTCTGATCCTTTTTACTGAACTCTGGAAATCCAGAGAGGGGCCACCCTCCAGGTGCGCTAGCTCCCTGAACACATAAACACAAATCAAAAGTGTGAACATCAAATACAAGCCTGACACTCAGGCTCCACTCGCCATGGTCTCTGCCTTGTTTCACAGTTTCGTAATGACACACACAGCTCCACTCCTGTCTGACAACACTGTTTATCGAACACCCCCTGCCGCGTGTACCCATTTGTGGGCAAGACATCTGGGGAATTGGGGGGCGAGACAGCAAACAAGCTGAGACCCCAGCCCCTGTGGTGTCTGCATCAGCAGGGGAGACGGTCCAGAGACGACGGGTGCGGCAGGCGGGTGGGGGGCAAAGCAACAGGTGGCCAGGGCTCCGGAAAAAGCACAGTGAGGCAGGATGCTGGGTACCTGGTCAGGATGGGTTTCACTGAGAAGCTGACAATGGAGCAAAGACTTGCCTGAGATGGGGGTATGGGCCACACAGATACCAGGATGGTTCTGGAAAGTTCAGGAGCAGTAGAGAGGCCAGCGTGGCCGAGATGCAGTGCGTGAGGGTCACAGCAGCAGGAGAGGAGGTCAGAGACTGACCAGATGAGCCACATCCGAGTGGACGTCAGGGCCACATGCAGGGATGGGGGGCTTTGCTCTGAGAGGCGTGAGGACAGCTATGGGGCACATGCACATCTCACCCAGGTTCTCAAAGAGGGGAGACGCTGGGCGATGGACAAACCCCAGGTGGAAAGCCCCCTGAAGGAGGAGTGAGAAGTGTCAGGGGCAGGACACACTTGTGTCGTGATTCCAGCCCCACCAGTTTGGGGTGCAAGGGAAAGCAGGGTGTCAAAGATAAGGCCAAGGGGCCTTCCCTGGTGGTCCAGTGGATGAGAAACTGCCTGCTGATGAAAGGGACATGGGTTCTATCCCTGGTCTGGGAAGATCCCACGTGCCACAGCGCAACTAGGCCTGTGCACCACAGCTACTGACCTGCGTGCTACAGTCCGTGCCCCCAACAAGAGAGGCCACAGCGATGAGAAGCCTGCGAGCAATTAAGACCCAGCACAATCGAAAATAAAAATAAAACAAATAAATAATACCCTAAAAAAAAAAAGGATAAGGCCACGGGCCTTGGTGCAAACAGCTTGAAGGATGGAGTTGCCCTCAGCTGAACTGGGAGGGCGGGGTGGAGAAGCTCTCAGGAGGTGACAGAGAAAGCTGATCAAGGCTGGAAATCTCCTACTCCCAAGAAGCTCTTGAATTCTTGCTCGTTTTCTCTTTTTTCACAACCATGTGGCATGCAGTATCTTAGTTCTCCAACTAGTGATCGAACCCGGGCCCCCTGCAGTGGAAACATGGAGTCTTAACCACTGGACCACCAGGGAAGTCCCTTTGTGGTCATTGTAAGTTTCAAGAGCTGTGCTTTTAGTCTTAGCCACCTTGTTTTTCCATTACCCACGCATTTCTAGAACCTAAAAGGGGCAAACCCTAAAGCAGGAGCATACGCTGAGTGGAGGAACAGTCTCAGGCCCTCAGCCAGCAGGGCAGCCCCACGGGCTACACGGGAGCCCAAGCTGCTTTGGGGCGACATGGGTGATGCCTCCAAAATGGACCACTTGGCAATCAGGAGCAGGGAGCAGGGTCACGTCCTGGGGCATCTGGGATCTCCCAAGTGAGCTGTCCAGCCACACGGGTGTGAGCAACAGAGACAGCAGAGGCCTTCCCGTCGCCGTGTCTACTTGGGATGGAATCATGGACAGGCCAGGATAGATCATGCCGGAGTCCTTCCTGCCTGCCCGAACTGGCCACAGGGAGCTGGCTTAGTGCTCTGAGCCACCTCATCCTCCCCGCTTCACTCCAGATGTCCCCGAGTTGGCCAGTCCAAGGAGGGCGGGGACGCTGGGTCCCGATGACCTGCAGGCTCACATCAGCGTCTACAGGACCATAGTGGGGGTCCCGGCAGGACAGCAACTCACCTGTTCTCCTTCCTTCCAGGCTGGTTTTCCAGGGCACTTGCCCCAGCTGCTGCGGCTCTGGCCCCATCCCCTCTCTCTCAGGAAAGCCGGGGCTGCCCACGGGGCTGGTGTTGGTGTTGAGGGAGAGGCTGGTGGGGGACATGGTGAACCAGCCAGGTGGGCCTTCCCTGTGCCTGCCCAGACTAAAAAACAGCGAGACCCAAGGGGGACCCACGAGGAGAAGCCCACCTTTTATAACATCTCACAGTGGTTTGGGGCCACTGAGACCATGTGACAAAACCCAGAGGCTTTAAACACCTGAAGTTTGTCTTCTCGGGGTCTGCAGGCCTGCAGTCTGACATCAGGGCCAAGCTCCCTGCCTCTTCTGCCTCTCATGTCACCGGTGGTCTTGGCTTGTGGCCGCATCCGCCCAGCCTCTGCCTCCACCAACACCTGGTGTCCATCGTCATGTGGCCGTTTCCTATGAGGACACCAGTTGTACGGGGTTAGAGGTCACCCTGCTCCGAGATGACCTCCTCCTAACTAGTTCTACCTGCAGTGGCCCTACGTCCAGAGGAGGTCAGGTTCTGAGGCTCTGGGGTTAGGACTTCAGCGCCCTGTTTGGGGGGGACACTCTTCAACTGTAACAGTGGGCAGGGCAACAGTACATCCCAGAGGAGCCCCCCACCCCAGGGCGGGGCAGGAAGGGAGCAGAAGTGTAGACTGCACTTTATCTGTGTGAAGAAATCGGACTAGAGTCCAGTGGCCAGTCCTCTGCTGGTCAAGCCAGGTGCCTGGAGCAAAGCCCGGGAGAAGGACTCTGCATCTCTAACCCAGATGTGCGGGGGTAGGACCCAGACGGGCGGCCAGGCCTGACCAGGGGCCAGCACTCGTCAAGGGGTGGCCATGGGTGGGTCACATGTGTCCTCTGACACCAGGTCCAGCTTGGCTCTGACCAGAAGGTCGAGCGCAGAAACGGGGCACCCAGCCAGCCAGTCCCCAGGCCCCGGAAGGTCACTGTCTGTCTCACACTCACACCAGCCCACCAGCCATAGCTCTGTCAGGAATGGGGGCTTCACCCTGCTACCTCACCCACCCTGCAGAGGCCAGAGGTGATGCCATACCCTGCGTGGATAGGGACCCTGAATCCTGGAAGCTGAGTTGCGTTTCCCACCTCCACCCTGAAGCTCCATTAGCCTCTCCTTTAGATGCAGAGTCAGGGTTTGAACCCAGGGCTTCTGACTGTAGGCCTGCGTGCTTTTTTGTTTTTTTAGATACAAATCCACATAATATGGGCTTCCCAGGTGGCATAGTGTTAAAGAATCTGCCTTCAATGCAGGAGACGCAAGAGACATGGGTTCAATCCCTGGATTGGGAAGATCCCCTGGAGAAGGAAATGGCAACCCAGTCCAGTTTTGTGGCCCAGAGGATCCCATGTTCAGAGGAGCCTGGTGGGCTACAGCCTCTGGGGTCTCAAAGAGTTGGACACAACTAAGCACATACACACACACACACCCCTCACATAATATGAAGTTAACCATTAACCATTTTAAAGTGATCAATTTGGTGGTATTTAGGGTGTTCACACTGTTGTGCAACCTTCACCATCATCTGGTTCCAAGAAGTTTCATCACCACAAACCTGCTGCCACTCACTCCCATGTCCCTCTCCCGCCCCAGGTACAACCAACGTACTTGGTATCTCTCCAGCCTCAACGTTCTTTGTCATTTTGTGTAAATGATACCAGACACTCCCAGGCATCCAGCCATTGCCCTGAGCGGAGGCTTTTCACAGTTCGTCCACATCGTGGTAGGTCAGTGTCTCACTGCTTTTTATGGCTAAACTGGACAGTCCCTTACGTCCATGGACCGCCTGCATTTATCCATCCATCCATCGATTCACTGACGGGCAGTCCTGAACTCTCAAGCCCTGTTTGCCACCACAGTATTGCTTCTCTAGACCCCTCAACGAGCAGGGTCGGCCTTCTGAGCACATCAATCAGCCCCCACAGCGGCTGCCACAAGCCTAGAGCCTGGGTGCCAGGCAAACTCCGATTTTTCTGTTTTTAACTTAGTGGAGACCACCATGGAAAACCTAGCCTCAGTGTCTTCAGCTTTGCTTCTACCGTTACTCAGAAATCCCCAGGCCTTGGTTTCACTCAGAATTACAGACAATCACCAGGTCCACCTGTGAACTTCAGAAAATTGGGTGACCTTGCTGAGCAACTGGAAGGTGCTGGAAAGCCTGTGTGGGGGAAGTCACAAAGCCTGCCCTCCATAAGAATGGGGGGTTTCCAACAAGAGAAATGAAACTTTCAGGAGACCCCAGGAGAGCTAAAATAAAGCCACTCGTGGCCAGAAGAAGTCACACTCATCAATCTGGTCCGGAGGGCAGGTGGCCTGGTTGGCTGAGTGGGAGGTCACAGCATCACAGCTATGATCAAACGCACGTGGTGGGTCTGAACCTGGCTGGCCACTCAGTGTCTTATAATGAGCCAGTGTCTTATTCCTCCAGACACAATCAAGGTCAAGCTATGGCTGATGCAATAATCAAATGACACAAAACATCTTCAAGTCCTGGTTTGGGCTCGACAGTCAATGTGACAGAGATGCCACACATGTATTGGGGAAACAGAACTGAAGTTCTGAGACTGCTGAGGGCAGTCCCCTGTTCACACGTGAAGACAGGAAAAAACTAACAGCGGAGTACCACCAAAGCATGACTTTTAAGAACGAGTTTCCTGAAGACGAAAAGACACTTGCTACGTGAAAAGGACACAAACGTGAGTGAGTCCCATACGACTGCGGACAGACACAGCAGGACAGACGCACAAGGCAGGGTGGCTTCCACATCAGTGAAGGGCTTATCGGGTACATTTTTTTTCCAGGAAGAAGAGTGAGTTGAGAAAACGATCCAGGCCCTAATAGGAGTATGCATACTCAGGCCATCACCCTTGGATTCTGCGGAGGAATTGCAGCCACAAATCTTGAGTGGTAAGAAGTTTGAGGCTGTAACAGCAAGCAAAGAGCCATCCATTTACCAGTGTCCCAGCGTTCTGCCTCCTTGCCACCATCTGTGGTCACTTCCAGCGGGACAAAGAGATGATTATAGGTCAACCTAGCCAAAGAGGGAGGCTGCTAACTCTCGCGCTCTCTGAGAGGCTGTTCATGCCGTGTCTCACTGAAACTTGAAAAGATGTGAGAAAGAAGCACCATTACTCCCCCGACCCTGGTGCAAATGTGGAAGGCGAGGCTCAGGCTGACCCCTCACCCCCACCCCCAGAGCATCTCCTGGAGCCTGGGCCACCAGCCCATCCGCACATGCAATTCTGGACCAGCTGTCGAAGCAGGAGCGCCCTGAGTGCAACCCAGGGGCACAGGCACCTCTTAGACCTTGGGGATGCCCTGCTTGTCAGAGCCCAGGGTCTGTAGGTGCCGCAGAATGTCACTCGCTCTTGGTGGCTGTTTCGTAGGTTGTCTGTATCCATAGAAACAGTAGGCTTTAGGAATTCCCTGGCGGTCCAGGGGTTAAGACTCGGTGCTTTCACTGCTGGGGCCTGGGTTCGATCCCTGGTCAGGAAACTAAGATCTGCAAGCCACATGGCACAGCATCCGCTCCCCCCCCCAAAAAAAAGAAACAGTAGTCTTTGCTTCCAGTGAAATGCACCTCCTGATGACTTTTGCTTCGAATGCCACTTGACATTGACTTCACTTCTGCTGATTAAAGATTTTTTCAGGCCATTCAGCTCTCCCCAACTGTTTCTTTCCCAAGGTGAAAAATTTCAGAGTTTGTCCCTCTCCACAAACAGGCAGAGACCAAGCCAGACAGGCAGAAAGGCGTCTTCACAGAGACTTGTATGTTCCCTGAGGAAGATTGCAAACCAGGGCAGGAGAGAAGGGTGCAGCTGAGTTTGGAAAGGAAGGCTGAACTACAAGGCTGTTTCTGTGTTTGTGACTGAATTTTCTTTCAACGTTGGGAATGTGAAACTGAGCTCTTAAACAAGATTCACCATGTAAAAAGAGTATGTTTCACTGTAGATAGTTTAGGAACAACAGAGAAATAGAAAGAATAAAAGGTCATACAGCAGGTGCACCCCCCATCTGAAGGTGGCTGCTGTTACCATTTCGGTATAAATTTATTTGATTTTCCAGCCACTTTATAGGCACTACTACTTCCGGGGGTTGAGTTGTTCCTTTGGGATAGACTGATCTGAGCACTTCACACATGTTAGTTCATTGGCAGTAGGTACTATTATGTTCATTTTACAGAAAGTGAAAATGAGGCCCAGAGAGGGGTAGGTCTGCCCAAGTTCCTTCAGCAGGTATGCAGCGGGCCAAGGTGGGGACTCAGGCGGCCTGACCTTCAAGCCCGTGGTCTCTGCTGCTGCTGTGAAATCGCCTTCGCGTATTCTTTGCCCCCGGTTTTATTGACACATAAACTGGTGCGCGTTTCAGACATACAACGCAGTGATTTGATATGTGCTTATTTTGCAGTATGATGACCACAGTAAGTTCAGTTCTCATCCACCACCTCACATAGCTCCACCCTTTTTCTTGTCATGAGAACTTTTCAGATCTACTCTCTGAGGAGCTTTCAAGTATGCTGTATGGCATTACTAACTATGGACATCAGGCTGTACATTAGACACCCCCCCCGCTGGAACTTATCCATGTCATAACTGGAGCTTGTGCCTCTGTCCACCTTCACCCGCTTCCCCACCCTGTCCCCGTTTTCTGCAGCCCACATTTTGGCATGAGGAATCTGAAAACTCACTGAAGGTTTGGAAATAATAGGAGAGAGTTCAGAGAGCCGACAGAAAATCTTCAAGGCAGCTCCTACACTGGCCCAACGTCCAGCTTACCCTTCCTGTGATGGGCTTTTCTCTCCCAAGGCTGGACCCAGAGCCGCCGAGCCCCCAGACAGGAGAGACTTCCCCAAAGGGATCATAGTGTGCAACCCCTGACCCAGAGACACAGTTCCTCCCATTGAAGTTTGGGGACAGGTCCCCGCTGGGCTCAGCTTCTCCAAGGCCAACACTCCCTGTTCCAAAAGGCCCTGGGAAAGACTCCTCAGCAGAAGAGGCAGCGACTTTGGGCCCAGATTGCATCCGGCAGCCGAGAATCAAACTGCTTGTTCCTCCAAATGTGGCAACTCTCCCAGAGCTCAGCACACACCTGGGCTCCACCAGAGCACCCCCAGGGCCCACCAGATAGGACTCTGGAACGCTGCACTCCATTGTTTTACTCATCTGTGTATCAAGAACTCATTGTGCTTAGAGGTGTACCTCCGGGTTTTTAATGGCTACGCTGGATCCCACCACACGGATGTAGCAACATTTACCAAAGCAAGTCCTCAGGAAGTTTGGATTATTTCCACGGTTGGTGACTCTGTTCTTAAAACTACAGTAAACAATCATGTGGCCAAAAGTCAGCATAATCCTTACCACCTTAGATCTATTTCTGCAAGTGGAATTACAGGTCAGGTGAAACACATGGTTTTAAAGTTTTTCACTGAAACTCCTAAGCTATTCTCCACCAATCCTTGTGAGAATAAATGACATAACTTTTAAGAAAGTACTGGATAGCACTGAAAAGAGTGGGCTTCCCTGGTTGACTCCGTGGTAAAGAACCCGCTTGCTAATACAGGAGACCCGGGTTTGATCCCTGGGTCTGGGAGATCCCTTGGAGAAGGAAACGGCAACCCACTGCAGTATTCTTGCCTGGGAAATCCCATGGACAGAGGAGCCTGGATGGCTTCAGTCCATGGGATTGCAAAGAGTTGGACACTGAGGGACTAAAACAACTGAAGAGTACCTCAGAATGAGCAGAACTGAACATGCCTGGGACAAAAAGTTGCTTTGCTGTCCACCAGATGGTGCTGTTAGCTAAGGTTTTTGCATCCTGCATGCCAAGTCTCCTGTCTCCTGTGTCTCCTGCATTGGCAGGTGAGTTCTTTACCACCAGCTAAAGTCCTAGATTTCCGGTAAGGGAAGTCTGAGGTACACACACACACACACACACACACAAATAAAGTTTACCCTTGGAAATCTAGTACAGTCTCCTATGAAAACCAGGTAGAAACTGACAGTGGTGGCACAGCTGCCATGAGATGGTGGAAACACCACTGGAGGTTGTCATCATCCAACTATTAAGTCTTCTGTAGTTTCCCAGGAGCCCCGACGGGAGACACCGACAGGCCACGTGCATATCCCGTCTCTCCTGTCTCCCTTGTTAATTCTTACTCTAGGAAAGCTGTAGTGGAGTGGCCTGGTTCCTTCCACCTGGCTCTCTGGCCCCTTAGAGCCCCGGGCTTATCTTGGTTGTTAATTTTACACTCTGATGTGCAATTATTGATTGCCTGTCTATGTCTGGAGGAGGTGCTCCAGGAGGTGCTCCAGGAGGTGCCTGCTATTGGAGTACAGGGTGGAGGAGCTCAGGACCTCTCCTTAGAGCATTGCAAATAACTGCCATCTTCGTGAAACAAGTTTAGTGATAAATACACCACAAGAAGAGAGGTGACAGAATGAGCACCACGTAGGTTCAGGGCACTGTACAGACAAGTCCCGTTGTTCTGCTGAGACTGTTTCATCTGCAGTAACATCAGCAGCTCCTCTATTAAATGAGACTTTGTACACCAAGGGCTCACGCCTGATAAAGGCTCGGAAAGTTTGCTTAGCTCTGGTTGTCTGGTCTTTGCCAAGCAGCACCCTCTAAAAGGACAGTGGGAAGAACAACAGCTGAGAGGTTATTCCTGATTCCACCAAGTCACTGACTTAGACATCTTGCAAGCTAGTATTTGTGCTGTGTGATCTTCCAGCTGCCAAGGCTTGTGGAAGTGTTTGGTTGGAACACTGCAGATGCAGGGCTGGCCTGTTGGGGACAGCGGGGGGGGGGGGGGGGAGGGGATTTTAATTTGGGGGGGAGGAATGTGGAAGGTCCAAATGATATGCCTTGGCTAACCCCACCCTGAGATGGGATCCTAAATTCTTTCTCTGTGCACACGTCAATTTCATCAGCAAACATGTCTGACTCTTTCCTGCTTGCAGGCCTGCGGTGACTGGTCAGCTTGCATTTCCTCTTCTGACTCTGAGCACTGGTTACCTGCTGACCCTCCGATCCAGGTGCCTCTGGGGTCCTTCAAGGCTAAGGCCCTTTCACCCTGCAGACCGGGCTCCTTCAGGAAACCCTCATTTTGTCAATGTAACGGAGCTTTCTGCAGAGTCCGGTTTTCCCAGATTCTATGTCGCTGCTTCTCCAGGCCACGATCCCTTGAACGCTGCTCATTGGCAAAGCGGTTCCTCCTGCGATAGAATGAGAATTTCCGAGCCCAGGAATGAATGAGCTCAGATGCGGCCTCAGCGCTCCCCTCTTCTCTGAAATCGCGCTCCCTCAGCCCTGGGATTTAGGGTCCCAGGCCCAGCCTGGATATCGAGAGCTCGCCACCCACCCCCCGACTTCCCAGAGGCGGTTCTGACCATCTTAATATACTTCCCAAGACCATCTTAATATACTCCCCAAGACCCCGGGATAAGCGGACCAACCGGGGTCCTACCATCTCCGGCCTTGGGCGCCCTCCAGGGCGGCAGGCATTGCCTCCTCTGACTGAGCCCTCAAGGCGCCCCAAATCCCACTCATCCTCTGCGGTGGCCCCAGGTCGTCGGCCCTGCTGTAACCCACCCGCTTCCACTCGAGCAGCGGGGGTCCCCAGTGCACGCGGTAGAGGGGCGGCGATGACCAGGGGGCTAGTGAGGGGGGGCGAGGAGCCCAGCGCTCCGTGCACGCGCGGCGGAGCCGGGATTCCCGGGACTACGTGGGGCCAGGATCGCCAGCCATGCAGGTCTCCGCGTACTTCGCGCGCACTGGGTTGGGGCGTCCGGTTCTTCTCAACGGCTGCGGGGACCAAACCCCCGGGGCGAGGCGCGTCACGACGGCGGGCGGGCCGGGGGCGGAGCCTGGCCCGAGGGGCGGGGCCACCGTCCGGGTATAAATGGCGGAGGTTTCTTGGCTGACGCAGCGACCGCGCTGGGAGAGCCGGTCCTCTCCGGTGGGCGGCGCGCGCCCGGTGTCCGGACTTTCCCGGCCCTGCCCGGCAGCATGGCGGGCTCAGGCCCCAAGCGGCGCGCGGCGGCGGCCACCCTCCCGGCGAACGAGGAGGAGGAACGGCAGGCGCGGGAGCGGATGCTGGCGGCGCGGGGCGCGGACGGCGCGGAGGGCGAGGTGACCCTGCAGCGCAACATCACGCTGCTGAACGGCGTGGCCATCATCGTGGGCACCATCATCGGCTCGGGCATCTTCGTGACGCCCACCGGAGTGCTCAAAGAGGCGGGCTCGCCCGGGCTGGCGCTGGTGGTTTGGGCCGTATGTGGCGTGTTCTCCATCGTGGGCGCGCTCTGCTACGCCGAGCTGGGCACCACCATCACCAAGTCGGGCGGCGACTACGCCTACATGCTGGAGGTGTACGGCTCGCTGCCCGCCTTCCTCAAGCTGTGGATCGAGCTGCTCATCATCCGGCCCTCCTCGCAGTACATCGTGGCGCTCGTCTTCGCCACCTACCTGCTCAAGCCGATCTTCCCCACCTGCCCTGTCCCCGAGGAGGCCGCCAAGCTCGTGGCCTGCCTCTGCGTGCGTGAGTACTGAGTACCGGGCCCCGGGACACCGGCGGGCGCGGGGAGGGTTGGAGTCGGGGGGTGTGGGTGCCGAGGCGTGGTCGCCGCATCCTTGGCCCTCCCCGCACTCCTGGAGCATCCCTACACCCCACGCCCCCGCCTCCCACCCCGGTCCGACCCCGCAGTTCTAGACTGAGGGCAGCGGCCCTAATACCCACGTGCGTTTCATTCATTCGTTTCCACGCCGCTTTGGGAACTCCGCAGTGAGTCACACAGCAAGGTCCCCTCCCTGAGCCGCTGGCTGGTAGCGCCTTCCCACTCCGTCCATCCGGAGCTTTGAGCAGACCCTTACTTACTTCCTGAGAGGCACCCACGTGGAGTGCCTGAGAAGCCTGTCTGTTTCTTGTGTCCTTTGACTTCCCCAAGCCTTACTGTTTGTGGAGAGAGATCCTAGTTTAAAAAAAAAAATCAACAAACGTCATTCAAACGTGCTCAGTCAGGAAGGGCTGACTCATACAAAACCAATAATAGTAAAATTGTGCGTGGGCAGTGAATGAGTTGCTCTTTTAGACAATGGAAGGTTGCATCCTCTAGCCAGTCTTAAAAAAGGGGTGCTTAACTGCATCTTAAGTGTGTGCAGGGTGGGCGCTGGCTTTGGGATCCCAAGCTGTGCTGAAATAAAGCCACTGGGCACAGTGGTGGAGGAGGTCCCAGGATGTTGGTGGAGGAGGTCCTGGTATGTTGGTGGGCTGTTTTCTGGTGGTATTTCAGGAAAAAATTTTTGTACTGAAAGCCACACGATTTTCTTATCTTTGTCTATGGCTGCAAACGTCTCAGGAGACGTGCAGGGTGGAAATGTCCAGCCACCTGATTTGAGGCTTTGCCTAAACCTTGAGGTGCACAGAGGTGTGGGGCCAACAGGGCTGATTTCTGTCCAAGCCCCGAGACTCAGGGAGCTGTGCCATCGCTTGGATCAACTTTTGGCCAGCAGTGCGCGCTGGCGCTGTTGGAATCCTGGAGCCTGGACACCAGCTCACTGTGTGTGTGTTGGGTGGGGGGCTTTCAGAAGTACACTCTACGAAGTGGTGTCCCTGGGAGACCTGAGACACCCCCCCCAGAGCGGCCGTGCTGGGGGAGGGGGACGTCTTGCCTTTGAGGGGAATCTCAGCCGTGAACATCTCAGCTTATAACACAGCGATAGTTGATCTGCCAGAGGGCGGGGGAACCTGTGGCTTCCAGTGGGCTTCTCAGACAGTGCTTTGGGCCAAGCAAGGAAAAACCCCTCTTTGTTGACTTTCTGTCAGTAGAATTTTCATTGTCCATTTTTCATCGTTGCTAGGTCTTGTTTAATGTTTGGGCCCAGGATGTGATGACATAACACTGCCTTAAAGGGCCCCTCTGTGATCTTGGAAAGTGGATCCCTCACTTTCTCAACCTTTTGGGTTTAAGCAGGTGAAGCCGCAGGATGGATTCTGGAGCGGTTGTGGCAGGTATGCCCTCACCAGGACTCCTGTGGGCGGCTAGGAGGGTCATATAAGTTCTGGAACTGGGATGACGTTCTTCATGTGTCCATCGGCCGTTCTCTGCTCTTTTCCTCTGAACCACCCTCGCGAGTGTGTTGTGTGTGTATTATATTTTCTGGTGAAAAGGAGATTTTCAGTAACACAGGGATACGCTGTCTGAAGGAGGGAGCACTAGTCTAGAGCCTGCCTCGTCTAGAGGGGGATGGGGGCTTGTCCGAGGCTGGCAGGAAGGTCACAACCACCCAAGAAAGGGTCTGCTCTTGGGTGCATCTGAGATGTCAGTGAAAAGCCACAGTTTCTAACTGTTGTTTGATTATTGCACACAGGCTGGGTTCTAGAACTTCTCCTCAAGAGGAGAAGGGACCCTCCACCACGCGCTCCCTGAGCCCCCCTTGTGGCAGCAAGCCTGTGCACCCCAGCCCAGCAGCCCACGGCCTGAGCCAATGCCTGGTGAACAGCCCAGGGGCCCACCCTGTGAACAGTGTATTGTGGAGCCACAGTTTGCCGGTTGTCTTTCCTGCCCCCTGGCACGCCCCAAGACAGCTGCTCTCTACATAAGGTGGCTCGCATTGGTTCTGGTGCTTAGAATGATCCTACGGACAAAATAAATGGGGGAAGGTCCCTTTTCTTGTAGGTCTGACGTGGAAATGACAGCGTGGGGCCCTTTCATGGTGTGACCCTGGGGTTTCCATCTTTCTAATGAGTCATGAAGGTGAATGACACAAGCTCCGTGACTCTGCCGACAGCCCGGGAGTCTGCTGTGGCAGCCCGGGAGTCTGCTGTGCCTCTAGATTTGCAGGGGTCATCTATCACTTACTGATAGCACTTGCGATTCAGGTGACCCTGGGTTTTATCAGGGCAGCAGAGGTCATTCAGGTGAGTGACTGAGGATCTCTTCAGGCCAGACTCAGAAGCTGTCTGAGTTGTGGACACAGAAGGTGACCTCGAGTCACCCAACCTCCCCCTCCCCTTCTCCCACAACTCCCTAGTTATCACCCATCTGGTGGAACCTGGCAGGTCTGCTGGTGGCCGAGAGCAGGACTCTGCGTCCCCTTCCAGCTTGGTGGCCCTTAGTGGGCCTGGAGAGCAAGCTTCCCTCCTTCTCCCAGGGGTTGGATGGGGTTGCCAAGGCTCCCTAGGGTGAGCTGGCCCACCCACATCACCCTCACTGGGGCAACCCGGCGGGGAGAGAGGGTGGGATCCTCAGCTGTTGTCCTCGGGGACCCATGACCTGGGATGTCTTCTACTCGTGTCAGGTGAAGAGCCTGCATTCTACGTGTGGACAGACTTGGGTTCTGTTTTAGAGAAATTCACACGACCTCCCAGCCTGTTTCTGCGTCTGTGACTCGGGTCCCTGGTGTTTGTGGGAACTCTGCCGTGATGTGTCTAATGCACGTGGCACCCCACACACTGGGTCACACCGTGGCCGTGATTGTTCTCGCCCCTTGATGTTGAGCTGGAAGCCATTCCCCGCACCCCCTTTTAGCGTGGGGGATGGCGGCGTTTCAGCCCGCCCCCCTGACAGCCCCTCCCAGCACTGGGGCAGCCATTGCTAGCTGGCTCCAGGGCAGGATGGTCAGTTGAGGTCATGACCCAAAGAGGGGCTGTGTGGCAGCACACCCCTCCCCCAGGATTCCCGTTGTGGTCCCCCCTTCCTGGCGATGGGAGACCCTCCTGGCGTGTCCACCACTGTGTCCCTGGGCCTCAAACCAGGCCTGTCCCAGCAAGGCCAGCACACCATCCGCGCCCACTGCAAGCTGTCTGGATGTCTGCCAGCTGCCCGGCCTAAGCCCCTCACCTCGCGAAGCAGAGGCTTCTGGGTGTTTCCAGGGAGCTGGCGACCCTGGGATTGCAGACTGTGAGCTGAGTGCAGATGACAGCCGGGTAATTAGCCCTGAAATCCGACTTTCCCAGCCAGACATGAAAGTGCTCCGGCCCAGTCACGGGGCGCGGCGGGTACTTGACAGAGCGCGTGACCCGAGGAAGGCGGGAGATGCCACGTGGGCATTTCTGACCCTTTTCCTCTGGTCACGGGCCCCTTGATGATCCCGCAGAGTGTGCAGACCCTGCCCAGAGATGTCCACCCCAAACCCTCAATCACAGGTTCCCAGACCCCTGGGACTGCTGCCTCTATCTCGGCAGAAACACCCAGCCTTTCAGATCTGCCATCCCCCCACTTTCCAGCCAGAGATACAGGGTGTCCTAATTCTGAGCTGCCCCTGTCACCCGGCGTGTGGGGACGCGGCCGTGTCTGTGGTGAGGGTGGAGGGTGCCGGGGTCTGGGACAGTGTCCGTCACCATGTCCAAGTGCCTCGTCATCAAGGGCAAACACTAGTGGATCTGAGATTTGTGTCCTGGACTCTCTGGAAAGGACTCCCCCCATATTTCACCCCCTGCCCCGTACCTTCCCCCACTGTGGGGAGTCAGACCCCTTACAGGGAGCTGTCTAGGAAAACGCCATATTCCTCTCAAAACCTTCCCTTTGCAAATGACCTTCCAGAGCAGGGTGGCCAACAGCTGCCCTATGGGTTCCAGCTGCCCCGTGGCCATGGGCCCTACCCTGTGCCCACACTGGCCTCCAGTTCCTGTCCTCTCCTTCCGTGAGAGGTGCCAGGGACCGGGCGTACGTGATTCCACATCCCCAGTTGGTGTGACCTTCCTGGGTCTGCTGGATCTGGATCATTGACCAGGGGAGCTCCCAGAGCATACCTGACCCCCCGCCCCGCAGTTTTGCCCCTTCCCTTCCCCACAGTGGGACCACTGCTCCATCCAGCAGTGGTTTCTTGGCTCATGGTTGGGGTCCTGTCTGCATCCTGGCAGGAGGTCCCCACCCAACTCTTGCCTTAGTCCTGGAGGAGTCCTGAATTCTTGCTTGGTGGGCTAGTGGGTGGCCTTGACACCCTCTTGTGCCGGAGGGAGGGGTGTCCTGCCCCCACCCTGGTCCATCCAGACCAGCCTCTAGGCAGGGGCAGTTCTCTGGGCCCCACCCACCCCGCCCCACCCCCAGGGGATTTGCCTGTTCAGAAGCCTCCAGCATGCTTTAGGCAACCCAATCCGCTCTGAGTCACCCTGACCTTGGCTACTGGCTGACTACCCAGAGGAGAGTCACCCCAAGTGTAGCCAGTACAGAACCGAGGCCTCTGCCCAAGGCCAGTACGGGATTCAACCCTCAGCAGGGACACAGGCTACAGGGTTGGGTCTTCTTCAACTGGTCCTCGTCAAAGACATCCTGTCAGCCAAAAGGCTCCTGAGGGCCCTGGCTGTGTGACCCAAGGCTGGGTCCTGGGCCTCTCTGGTCCTGGGTTTCAGAACCTGGAGCAGAGCAGCGCAGGCAGGTTGTACCTGCGGAGGGTGTGTGAGTTCCTGACCCATCGCAGCAGGGGTCCAGTTTCAGAAGGACTGTCCAGGCAGGAAATGACAGAGCAGGTGTGCCTGGCAAGGGGACCAGGAGCTCCAGCCCCATTGGGTACAGGGAGGGGCTGTCTGCTCAGGGAGTCTGGGCAGGGAGGGAAGGTCACCAGAGTCTTTACAGTCATGCATTTGTTCCCTGGGTTGTGGGGATGAGTGGGGGGGTGCCTCCGGGGTTGATGGCTGGCCCATCACAGAGGACCAGGGGAGTGTCCTCGGGTTGTGTGTGCAGGGTCCTCGGGCCCTGGAGTCAGCCCTGTTTGGTCCACATGAGGACTCGTGCTGGGTGTCGAGGCTGAAGCAGGGGAACAGGTTGGGGATGGGGGCAGCCTCGCTGGGAGGCAGACATGCATGAATGGGCATATTCACAGCCGAGGGCAGGCTACTTCACCGTGCTTCCCCACCTCCTGCTCGGGACCCCTGCCCCAGGGCCCCCACCAATGTGACAGCCTGCTTCAGAGTCGGCTCAGAACCAGCTTGGGCCGTTCTCCAGGGATGTCAGCAGTGTGTGTGTGGTGGGGCCCTAAGGACTTGGCCCAGTTGATGGATCCCTACCCTGACTGCACTTGGGACCACCTGGTTGGGAGGTGTGATGCCCAGGCTCCAGGCTGACCAGGTCTGCAGTAGCCCAGTGTGGGAGCCTGTCACAGGCACCAGGGCTGAAGACCCCAGGCAAGGGGCCACCGCACAGGAGTGGGACTCGGGAGGCCTGGACGTCCTCACCCCCCTCCCCTAACTAGCAAACTAGGTTGCAGAGTTGGGGCCTCAGGGTCCCGTCACCCTCAGGTGCAGCATTTTTGCAATGGGGTGGGGGTTTCCAGACCATAGAGGTGCGAGCCGGGGATGGATACTAACTGTGGAGACACCCACACGCACAGCCTTGGCTCCTTAGCACATCTTCACTCGGCCATGACCGCTCAGTTTAATAACTTGCAGGCTTGACAGTCAGGGCCTGCAGCAGTATTCCCAGTTAGCTGATGAGGAAATACAGAGGTTCAGACCCGCTAAGTCACCAGCCCAAGATCACACAGCATGTGAGAAATCAGGACCAACTTCCTTCCTGTGGCTCCTGGGTGTTCTTGAGGGGGGTGGGTTGCCTTTGGGAACCTCTGTTTATTCTGCAGGGCTCTGCTTTGTAAGAACTCAATAAAATGAGATGTGGCTATTTGTGGAGTTTCCTGCTAACTTCAGGGCTTGTGTGTGAGCAGATCTCAGACTGGACTGAACCTGCCTCTTTCTGGTGTGTTTGAAATGAAGTGTCAGTCCTGGTTTCAGATGCTGGCTGAGACTTCTGCCTCCAAGCAAGGGTGGGGGAGCTCTAGCCGGGTGTCACCCAGCCCAGGTTAAAAATGGAAAACACGAAACACATGTTCCAGGGCTGGTCACATTTGAAAATGTGACTTGGCCTATTAATAATTGTTTTCGTAGGAAATCAGTGATCGACACTGGCCGTGTCCCAACTGGACTGAAGTTTTGTGTTTGCCTGCTCCTGCGTCCACGGCCTGTCTCTGCAGAGATTGGACATGGGAATTAGATGGAGCCCTGGGTGCCATCCGAGCAGCCCCTGCCCCTGGAATTCCCTCATTTTCGTTCAGTTCTCCAGACTCTGGAAGCTCCGATCTTGAGTGGCCAGTGGTGGGGTCGCCCTGCATAGGCTCTGCACTCCAGTGCCTCTGGAAGTGAGGCCTGCCTCCGCAGATGTTTGGGGGCCGGGGGGGTCCGGGCATTCACTCTCTCGGAGCCAGTAAAGGGGAATTACACGTCGTGATGTTAGCTGCTGGTTCTCCACGTGGGTCCTTGGACAGCACCCCTCAACTGTCAGAAACATGGGTTCTCGGGCCTGCCCAGTCAGATGCTCTGGGAGGTGGTACACTCAGTGGGAGACCAGTCTGTTATTGGGTGGGGGGAGTTAGGGCACGAAGGGAAGAAATGCTGGGTGCGGGGCGCGGGCCACCATGGGGCTGGGCCTGGGGGTGGGAGGCTCACCCCAGGCCCCAAGGATGTCAGGGAGTCCAGGACCAGAGCGGAGGGCCTGGTTCACCGAGTACCCTCTGAGCCCTGGGTCCCTGCATGCCGAGCCGATTTGAACAATAGGGTCAAGGCAAGACACACACCCCGGAGCAACTCGCTGCTTTTTCAGCAGTCACCCCACTGCCAGCCACTCTCCCAGCCACCTTGGCCCACCTGCAGCCAGGGCTCTGGGTCCGGATGCCCAGTGAGTGACTCTGTTTGATGGGTAGAGGCTCCGACGACGGGCAGGCTGGCTGCCTAGGCCCGGGGCTTGTCCGGCCGTGGTCACAGTGGTCAGCAGCTGCTGCTCTCTGGCCCGGTACCAGCTGCTGCCCCAGGAGACCAGCTGGCCTGGCTTCCTACAACTCGTACAGCCTGCCAGCCACTTCCTCTCCTATCTTGGGGCTCACCAAGGGCTGTCCTGGGGCGCTGCTGGGGGCCTGCCAGCAAAGCTCTGATAAAATGGTGCTCATCTCCCTGGCATCGCAGCCCCTCCCACCTGTGCGGGACTGGCAGTTACTCCTGGGCCTCAGACTGTCTTTTTCTCAAGTGTTGGCCCTTTTTTATCAAGGACCCTAAAAAGAAGGCACCTCTTTCAAAGAGACTCACTGGCAGCTTCCTGATAGCGAGGTTCCAGGCTCTGGGGCTCTCTGGCCCATGGGCCCTTCATCCTTTCATTCTAGGGGCGGGGGGTGGGGATGGTCCCTGCAGACCTGGGGACAAGGGAGGGTCCATGGCTGCAGCCCCCTCACAGACATGGGGACGGTGGCTGAATTTTCTGATGAGTGGGGGCAGCCAGTCCCCAGATGCTGTGGTTCTGGATGGTTCTGTTGCCTGCCCACGACCTTGCTCTGGTGTGTTTTGACCTCGAGTCGGCAGAGGCGTTGAGGGTGAGGGACCCTGAGGACGCCGAGTGGGGTGTAGACAGTGGATGCTCATGCTTCGCCCCAGCTGTCAAGGTTATTTTGTTATTGGCATGCACAGAATCCAGGGGCAGCCCTGATAGTGCTCATCAGGGTTTTACCCTCGGTCAGAGAGGGAAATGGGTTTTGGTGTGTTTTGTTTTTTTGTTTTTAAGTGAAAATAGCCCCCGCTGTGTTGCAAGTCCAGCATCTGCTGGAGGCTGGGAGGCTTGCCACCAGTGGCTGACAGCTGACAGCCTGTGTGTGAAGAGTTATTGGAGGTGGACCCTAGGCCTGGAGAGTGAGATAACCGGTCCGGGGTAAGAGGTCAGGCTGGGCAAGGCTGGGCAGAGCCTTTGGGTGCTGCTCAGATAGATAAGTGCCCTGGTGCACGCCTCCCGTTTGTATGCTCACCCCGCTTAGAGTGCCTTCTTCTACCTGCAAGTAGGCATCGCGGGGTGGGTGTGGCTTGCGGTCTGCAGACAGGACTGTGAACTCAAGCCACCTGGTCGGCCAGGCGCTCCTGGTCAGGCTCTAAGCGTAACCAGCGGTACAGGGGGCCATGGGTTGCGAGCAGCCCACCAGGCTGGCCAGGGGTTGTCCCTCCCTCACTGGGCAGCATGTCTTGCCCTCCCAGACATGAGGGTGGGTGCAAGTGAGGGAACAAGAGTACAAGTGCAAGTCTGTGAGTTCGTTATGGGGGGATGGTGACTTCGCAGGAGGTGGCTGGCCCTCTAGTGGAAACCTGATGCCCCGACCCCCCTTGCAAGGTAGAACTGGGGCGCCCCTGCAGGGTAGCAAGGTGCCATGTCACAGCCAGACAAGGCCAGACAAGGCCCTGAAGGCCTGTGGGACCAGCCACCAGGCCCTGCCTTCTCTGCCATCTGCCCGCAGCCCACAGCCGCTCCTCTCCCGAGCCCATCAGGCTCTATCTTCCGGCCCCAGCTGTTGCCTGGTGTTTATCTGGAGGGTGTCAGCACTGGGAACCCCAAGGGGGCCGGCTTCCAGCCAGTGCCTCCCGCTGGTGCCCTGGGACAGACTGTGGCCCCTGCCCTGAAGCACAGGTGGGGGCTGCCCCTAACCATGGTGGTGACAGCAGAGACCCTAGTTTCACCCGGATGACCCCTTCATCCTGCGGTGTGGAAGCTGAGGTGCCTTGTTGAGGTGATGGACTTAAAGCCAGGGCAGCCAGAGGCTGACCCAGCTTCCCAGACGGCCTCCCAGCCCTGCTGTCTAAGGTTGGGATGGAGCCCCATATAGAAAGGACATTATGGGGAGTAGTAAAGCATTTACTTATCGGCCAAAGTCAATGAATATTAACGTTTCGTTCTTTGTTTTTATTTTTCTTTCTGTAAAAGAAAGGAATATTACAGAGTCCCCTTTGTCCTGGGATCCGGCCCATTTCCCTCCTGACCGCAGAGCCTCCTCTGTCTGAGACAGAGCTAAGCTCAGGGTCCACGGGGCCCTGGGGCTGGGCTTGGCCAGCCACACCCCTTTCCTGGATCCTCAGAGACCTCATCTGTGGGGTGGGGAGGGGAGCCCCCGCTCACCTTAGGGCGGAGACCCCAAACCCGCTGAGGCTTGCAGAGATGACAGCAGCCAGGGCTGCTGGGCAGGGGCTGACTGCCGGCGGGAAGCGCCGGTCTCCCCCTCCCCGTGGCTCTGGCCACGCCTCTTCCCCCGCCCCACCCCGCTTCCGGCCTGGCCTGAAACATGAATGGAGAAGTGATGCAATCTGCCAGCCTCTTGCTACATGCGGAAACCAAGGCTTCAGGGTTGTCACTTTCCACCTAAGATAGGACTGCCCGGAAAGGTCCCTCCTCTCACCACCCTTCTCCGCCCTCTGCTGTGCCCAGGCTCCTCAGGCCACTGGTGGGAGGGCACCTGGGCTTGCCCTCCCAGGGCCCCTCACCCTGGGTCCCAGCCACGTGGTGGTTTGCATCATCCTGGATGCTCAGGAGAAGGAATTCCTTGCTGCTCCACCTCTCCCCACCCACAGCAGGAGTGTGTGTATCAGAGGGGCCCCAGAGTCTCAGGTCTGCCCCTGTCACGGAGGACAGGGGTCCTTTCTGAGCCTCCGGCTCCTCTTTTGTGCTGGGAGTGGCAGTGCTGATGTGCATAATACAGGACAGCTGTCTTGGGGCTGATCTGGATGGCCTGGACTGAGTGTGTGTCCACCCCCGAGCCAGATGCTGAGGGTCACTGGTGCTGTTTGCCCCTTGCACATGTCGGCCCCTTTATCGGAGCCTCTGCCAGCCAGGGCTCAGCTCCTGCTGCTAGAGACGGCTTTGGTGCCCTGACAGGGACTCTGCCCCCATGTTCTCAAGGCCTCGCATGGGCCCCACTGCCCTGAGGCGGCTGTCCACCACCAGCCTCTGACAAGTGCAGGACCACCACCTGGGAGCCCAGGGGACCTGGCCAGGGTCCCCACGAGTGAGGGCCACTCCGGGTCCATTTGTCACAGCCCTTCACTGTCGTACCTGGTGTGGGGAACGTCTGAAGGTTTCAGTTTATGAGCAGGGGCCAAAAGCAACTGGTTTTAAGATAGATTTTACCCTCTACTTTCTGGGGCGTGGCAGACAGTCCTGATCAGCCATTGCATCAGCCAGGCTTAGAGCAGCAAAGAGAAGAGGACAGGTGGGTGGTATTCCGGTATCAGTTAGTTTCTGAGAGAGAGGCTGTGGGTTGGGGCTGGTCCTAACCAGAGCCCATGGGGCCATTTCCTGTTTTTCACCCACCTGGGCTGTCATGTCTCAATTTAGTTAATTAGCGTGGATTTATTTCTTTGGGGGCCTTTCTCTCACTTTGTAAAAGTACATGTAATTAATTTAGCTGGGGAGGGAGCCACGTGGCACCCTCCAGCCTGGGTTGGTTCTCTCTGGAGAAGCGCTGTGTGTGGGGCATTATGGACAGATGTCCTTCCCATGGGTCCAAGCTGGCTGGTTAATGTTTGACTGCCAGCCCGCCCAGCATAAAAGGCCCCACCTGCGCCCTGACCATCCCCTGGGCAGCTGGTGTGAACAGCAGCATGAGACAGAGCCACCCCGAGAGCCGTCACACCGGGAGTGTTTCCACGGGGGACGCGGTGGAGGAAGGCATGGGTGTTGGGGGGCTGGTTCGTTCGTTTTCATCTCATCCACAAGGGATGTGGTGGAGGAGGGCACGGGTGGGTCTGGTTCCTTCCTTCCTTTTCATCTCATTCTGTTTGCTTGTGAGTTTACGGAGTTGGCTCCCTTCACGCCAGCTCACCAGGCCCCTGAGCATTCAGCCCCCGCCCCCGCTCAGGTCTGGGGTCTCCCTGGGTCCCAGGTGGGGCCTGCCCGTGTCGTTGAGTTTGTGGAGTCCGGCTTGCCTGCCCTGTCCCCCGCCGCACGTCCCCACCCCGATGGGGGGACTGCCTTGGGGTGGGGTCTTCAGTACCTGCTGTGACACCAGCAGCAGAGTTGGCTCTGGTTCTTTGGTCTAACCACTGGGACCCCCGGCTGTACGTCTCCTTCATCCCCCCCACCCCCGGCTTGTCAGGCTTAGGCCTCATCCTCTGTGTCCCCGGGGGATCCTACGAGGACCCTCTGAAGAGAGGATTCCCCCCTTGAGAGGTTAGGGTGTCAGATAAATTGTGAAGTGTCAGGTGGGAGCAGAAAGGTGACTGCGTGCATACATACCCCCAACCGTGGCAGCTTGTGTTTCTCAAGGGCGCCCCCTGGAGGGACTCAGGTGCGGGTGGAGGTGTTTTGATTCCCCGTGGGAGGTTGAAATATGTCCATCAGGAAACATTCCCTATGGCAGCCTGGGGGCACCTGGGCTCGCAGCTCTCAGCCTGTGGCCTTGGGTCCCCTCCCTTCTAGAGTCCAGATGGTCAGACCCAGGGAAGGGGCTGGGGAGTGCCCGCCCCTCTGCCCATGTTCCCACGACACTCACTCGCTGCCCTGTCTTCACAGTGCTACTCACGGCCGTGAACTGTTACAGCGTGAAGGCCGCCACCCGCGTCCAGGACGCCTTTGCCGCTGCCAAGCTGCTGGCGCTGGCCTTGATCATCCTGCTCGGCTTCATCCAGATCGGGAAGGGTGAGTGCACCTGGGGTTGGGGGGGCTGTTCTCTGGACACCTGGCCCCAGATCCACCGCCTTGGCTAAGGGGATTCGCTGGAGTCAGTGGGTCGGGTAGTCCCAGGGGAAGCGCTTATGCTGAGGTAGGCCGAGTGAACGTGGTCACCGGCAGGCTGTCAGTCCTGGAGCAGTGGGAGAAGTGGGTCCACCAGGGCGGGTGTGGTGGTGACGGGGGTTCAAGGGGAGAGCTTGGCGATGAACCTGCCGTGTCAGGAGTGTGGCCAAGAGGTGCTGTTGCCAATGCTGGTGGATCTTCCACTTGGGAACGTGCCCCCAGCCCTCTGCAGGACCCTGGTGCCATGTGGATGCCCACCCACCATCCCCACCCCTCCCATGATGGCCACCCACATGGCTTGATGGGTGGCCCACAGAGTTTATCCCGGGAGCGGGGCAGAAGCAGGTGGAGTCGATCCCGTTTCTGAAGGGGGGTGTCTCTGTGAACAGAGGCACAGCTGGATGGCAGGCCGGGGTGCCCATCTGCTCAGCTGCCTCAGGTCAGTGGTCCTGCGGGGCTGAGGTGCCCACCCCAGCCCCGTGTGTAAGGAGGGCCCCTGGAGCCTCACTCTGCATCTGGGTGCTGATAGAGTCAGGGGCAGGAGGTGGGACACCAGCCTGTGTCCCCTGGCTTCCTGGGATCTCAGGCCCCAGCATTTTCCTGAAGACAAGACTGTGTCGAGAGCACGCTGGCCAGGCTCCAGGTGTCAAGGGGCTGACGGCTCTGAGGGAGGTGGTCAGGGCGGAGGGGGACTCCCTGCCGTCTGGAGCTTACGGTGGGAACCGACAGGTGGGAGAAGAAACCCCTCCTGTGCCACCAGCTTGTCCCGCTGGGAACTGTGTGGTGTCTCCTGAGGAGGAGGACTTGCTGAGGGAGGTTCACTTGGCTGGTGTGATAAGATGCAGACTGACAGAATGCAGGGGGACTGGACTTCTGTGAAAACAGATTTCAGCGGGGATAGCAAAGAGCTTTTGTTCAGCTTGAATACATAACGTGTTTATAATTCTGTTGCTGTCGAAAACATCCTCCCCCTGAAGCCATTCCTTTCTGAACCTGGGAGGCAGTGCAGAGTCTGCAGAATTCCTGTCTACGGGTTTTCCTCCAAATGGTCCCCTCCCTTCTAGAGGACTTTGTGGAAACCGCCCTTTCCCCATGACCGCCGCCTGATCTCCGCTCCGGAAGATGCCCCAGGGTCCCGTGCTGAACGTCGGCAGGAGGGCCAGGGCTCTTCAGGCGGGGCTCAGCACCACGGTGCCCGGATGGCTGCGGGCCCACTGCATCTGGAGGGCGTGACCTGTGTCTCACAGACTGGCCCACGCGTTGTCCCTGCTGTCCTTCACCCAGTGCCTGGCCCCACCAGCCTGCCTGGAACCCAGGGGTCCCGGGGCTGCAGAAGGGGCTGAGGCGTGGGGCCAGCAGGTCCGGTCCCAGGCCTCTGTGGCCTCGTCCTTGATGCTGTGAGACTCACAGGCAGTGTTGCCCCCCTTCCCATCCTCCTTCCCCAGGACCAGACCCATGAATAAGAAACTTGGATTGGGGAGGGTCAGCCCTGACCAGGATGGCTTTTCTGAGGGCCGGAGGGGGCGTTGGTGTGACCAGGGACCACTCTGCAGTCCTGGACTGAGATTGCAGGTGTGGGAGGGGCTCGCTGGGACTGGGGGTGGGGGAGTCAGGCGTGTGGGCCCTCGAGACCACTCCCAGCCTTTTCAGGAAGGGGAAGACTGAGATTATCTCAGATCCCAGTGGGCACGGCTCAGCCGGGGGAGGCCACAGAGAGCAGCAGGCCCCGCGGCAGGGTCAGGCGGTGGAGCCCTGAGGACCAGGGCTGAGCGAGAAGAGAAGCGTGGGCAGCTTTTTGTGTTTTTGCTTTTGTCTGTTGGCCATTTACCTGTAGCACCTGCAAGGCCCTCGGCCCAAGGTCAGGCTGTTCCTGGATTGGAGGGTGGGAGAGGTACAGAGCATGAGGGTCCCTGGAGCCCAGGCCCTGCCCAGAGGACACACCATGGGGACCTTGTGGGTGTGAGGATGCGGTGGCTGGGGTCACCCTGCAGATAAAGGGTGCCGCTGATGGAGGTCATGGGAGGGGACCAGGCAGCCCTGCCCCACACCCCCCACAGCAGCTCCCGCAAGCTCACCTGACACTGGGCCCCGCAGGAGTCCTGGGTGTGGAGGCCACTGTGGATGGTCACCGTGTGCGGGGACATAAGCTCCCTAGGGGTTGGCCCACTCTGTATCCTGCCCCAGGGCGGTATCGGCAGGTGGTGGGGAAGGCCCTGAGCAGCTCTGCTGGTGGTTGCGGCAGAGCGGGGTGGGGGGTGGCTTGGGGAGTTGTGGGGCCTGGAGGAGACCCTCATCCCAGGAGGATCTGGGGCTCGGACCGGTCTCTCCAGGCAAAGCCCTGTGCCTCCTGGAGCCTCGCATCCTCATCTGATAAGCGGCCGCAGCAGCCCCAGGCTTGTCTTTGGGTTGTGGGCAGGTGCCTCGGGCAGCCCGTGAGCAGAGCTGCTCTCTTCAAAGTCTCTTCAAAGGAGATGTTTCGGATGCTCCTGGACCCGGCCACCCCAGTGCAGGACTCAGGGTGCCCGTGACAGAGTCTGTCTTAGAGGGGTCAAGATCACACTAGGACTGCAGGACGCTGACTGGGGCCACAAGGCTGGGCTTCCATCCCCCCCAGTCACCTGTGCCCCAGGAGACAGGGCCGGTGCTTGGTGGGCCGTCTACTCCTGGCCAAATGCCCAGAGCAGCAGGTCACGCACAGACGGGGCGCCTCAGCCGCGGTGGGAGGACTGATGCAGGCGGCTCAGCCGCTCGGGTGCTCTTTGATGGTTTTTAATTGAGGCCTTTCTGTCGGCCTGTGCAGCTCACATGCTTTGCTTGTGTGGCCCGCCCAGAAGAAATCAAAGGCCTGGCAGCTGGCTCTGTCTCCCTGCCGCTCCCACTCAGCCCCGCCCTGGGTGGTCAGCAGCAGGCCGGTGGCAGCAGGGCAAAGCCCTGTGCTGGGCGCTGTTGGTGCTCGTGGGTCTGCCTGCCTGTGCAGTGGGGAGAGGGTCTTTTGAATCTTCACACCAGTCTTGACGTCCAGCGGCAGCTCCTCCAGGAGTTTAAAAGATGAACGACACAGTAGACAGGCTGGCCGTGGGAACCATCCTGTCCTCGCCCCCCACCCACTTAGGCAGAGCCAAAGAACAGGTACTGGACCCCAGGTGCCCAGCCCAGGGTGAGGAAACAGGAGAGAGGACCCCCGACAAGCCCACTGTAAATGTTAACACCCCACCCCACCCCCGCCCAGGGATGCCTGGTCTGTGGATGGAGTAGAGGGCAGAGCTGACTCTCAGCAGAGCTCAGCCCTGCGGCCAAGCACCTGCTTGCTCGGCCAGTGATGGAGAGGCGGGGTCCGCGACCAGGCTGTATCATGTCCCAGCCATGCCCGTGCGTTGCAGAGTGGAGACTGGGGCGTCTGAGCCTTCGGTCTGCAGTGTGTCCTGGGGCGGCCGCAGCACAGGACACGGACTGGGCTTCAGACACTGCAGTTTCTGTCTCAGAGTCTTGGGCTGGCAGTCTACAGTCCAGGCCAGGCTCCCTCCGAAGCGCCTCCAAAGGAGGACCCTTCCTGCCTAGTGGTTCCCAGGTTCGTGGCCACATCACGCGGCCTCCATCCTCACATGGACCCCTCATCTCTGTCTTACAAGGACGCTCAGGGAATGGGGCCCACTCTAGTCCACGGTGTCTGACCTTGCGATCCTTGCCTTGATTACATCTGCAGAGACCCTTTATCAGAGCATGTCACGTTCTGAAGTTCCAGGGGGGACATGAACTGTCATGGGTATACTGTTCAGCACCTGGCACCACGTACATGACCACTGTGTGGAACCCCAAGAGTTACGGAGGGAGATTCCAGCACAGTTGACATCCCCTGCCCTGGTTGGGGGGGTGACTTTCTCACAGTCGGCCTCCCATCCGGGGAGGGGTTCTGGGGGCTGTGGCAAGAGGGGTGGGTCTTGGTCACCCTGAGGCTCTGAGATTTTTCTGGCTTTCCGCCAGCCGCCATCTCCAGACTGGCTGTGGGTTCCCATGCCCGGGCCCAGGCCCAGCCACGGTGAGGGTGACAGGCCAGGCCAGTCCCAGCCGCGGTGAGGGTGACAGGCCAGGCCAGTCCCAGGGGGACACAGAGACCTTGGCGAGCTTTTGTCCTCTGATTCAGAGGGGCTGGCACGTCCCAGTGTGCACACGGCCCCTCTGAGGGTGGGGTGCCTGCACCCCCGGGTTCTCTTGGCTGGTTCCCACGGCCCTGTCTGCATGACGCAGGAGTTTGGGCTGCTTTTCCTGAAATGGGCTCCCTGGGGCCTTGTGAATACTCCCCTCCCAATCCCCCTTGTTCTCAGAGGGATCCTGGCGGGCAGGCGGGCCTGCCTGGTGCCCAGAGCTGTGCGAGGGCCAGTGTGTGGCTGTCTGCTAGCTTTCACCTTCCTGCGGCCCTGTGAGGCCTGCAGAGAAACCCCAGAGACGGGGGGGGCCTAGGGGACCCCACTGAACTGCTGGAGTTCCCACACCCCCGGCCCCGCAAGAGGGCCTGCACAGTCCCTGTCTGTCCGCCCTGGTGACTTTCTTGTCTGCCTCTCATGGGCCTAGGGGCCCTGTGAGGACAGAGCCAGAGTGGGGAGCTCTGTGGTCTTGGGCAAGGGTAGGGGATCGGCACAGTCATCTCTCTCGTGTATGTCTGGTGCCTGGAGCTCTGTTTAAATAAGACTCGCAACTCCAGCTTGGGGTCCATGGGAGCCCTCACATGTGGCCCAGACACCTGCCATCGCTCTAGAGCGGGATCCTGCCCGGCAGTGTCTGCTGGGGGAGTCTCCTCATGCCATGTCCAGCGGCACACGCCTTCGCCCACCAAATGACCCCCACCCCCACCCTTATCCTGCATGACAACCCCAGGTGTGTCTCTGGTCAGCACCATGTCCCCTGCTTGCTGGGGCTGGTGGGTGGCTGAGACCACCTTGTGGAGTCTGGGGTCTGCCCTCCCAGAAAGGCTCCCCCGTGTGTGTCCCTTGCGCTGGCCGCTGGCACCGGGCAGCTGCCCGCACACATCACCCCGTGGGGCTCTGGCGGCCTCACTCAGCTTTTTGCTGTTCTGGAGACAGGCGGGTGGCCCCCCCCCAGCTCTCCAGTCCTGCGTTGAGGGCTCCATTCCTGACAGGATGCGTGGATGGCATGGGCAGGTGGAGCCACTGCCCCCTCGCAGTCACCCCTGAGCTGTGCCCATCTTGGGGGGCCCCGACCAAGTGCTGTGTGGAGCCAGCAGAGCCGGCGCCTGCTCCAAGGCGCCCGTGGAGAGGAGGGCAGTGCTCGGACAGCATTTGGTTGGGTGCCCGGCGCAGCTGTGGCCCTGATCTGGGAGGCCCTCCAGCAGACAGAGGCTGGACAGACCCAGGAGCTCCGATGCGGGGGCCTGTGTGCGTTCACTTGGGGCAGTTCAGCAGGAGGGAGATGACTGGGTGGGGCAGTCCAGAGGGGCTTGCGGTAGTGGGTCGGAGCCCAAAGCTGCCAGATCCCCCAGCCCTTAGGCTGTGCCAGGAGTGGCGTGGGGGAATGTGGGGTCTGGGATGCAGGGATGTCCACTTTTCTCCTGGGGAGACGGACACTTTGTAGACAGGGAATGAGGCCCCAGACAACCCAGGAACTCCCCTCAGGATGGCCCAGCCACGCCTGTCCTTCAGAGGCCTCTGGGCAGCCCAATGAGATTGTTCAGTCTGAGTTCGGGCAGAGCCGCTGTGTTTTCTTGGGGTTTCAAGGCTACAAGTCACCCTGTACATCCAGGAAATTCTGGGGACAGGAATTCCATCCACCGACTTGGGATGATGATGCTTTCACATCAGGACACCAGGCTGGTTGGTGTCCACAGAGCTGAGTAAACCCTTGAAGAAAACAGAAGCTTCCAGACGTCAGGGCTAAAGACCGTGGTTCTTACTTGAAAACCCAGCCTGTATTTCAAGCCTCGAATTTCATACTTGGCAAAAACAGCAGCTGTTCTGCTTGGCGGTGTCTCCAGCTCACAAGTGCATGTGTGTGTATCCATCGGTGCACACTCACGCGCACACACATGCAGGCGGCTTCACCACTTCAGGGTTGTGCTTGAGGTGGGAGCCAGTTCTAGCAGACGCACTGAGGTCTGTCTCGTAGCCTGTGTGCAAAGAAGCTGCTTGTGAATCCGCAGGAGACGAGGAGGCGTGTCCTGGTGGGGAAGTGGGGCAGGTTGAGGAGAAAGGCAGGTTCACTCCTTGGAAGGAGCCCTTGTTGGCAGAGACCTTTGATGCCCTAGAAGCCAGTGGCGGCGGCAGCAAAGCATGTGGGGGTGCGGGATTGGTGCAGATTGGGGATGGTGGAGCCGCTAGGGGCTCCCCTGGGCTCTCGGGGGCAGCTGCAGAATTCTGAGAGTGGCGGGTGCCTCATGGTCCCAGAGCCAGGCCCCTGGCAGGTGGCCTCAGCCTCTGTGTCCCTGATGGTGGGACAGATGTAAAGGGATGTACATTCCCGAACATTGTGTGGGGACTGGCCAGACTCTTGGGTGCTATGCTGAGGTGCATTGTCCAGCTCTCTGCGCCGCCCCCGGCCCTGCTGACCATCCTGTGACCGGGCAGTCTCGGGACCCAGGCATCCTATTCGGATCACGTGTGGGTGGCAGGCTGGGTGAGGTGCCAGCCGCCTCAGAGCCCATGCTCATCACGAGACCGTGGCTTCATCTGGTGGGCAGAAGAGGCCTCACACATCCCCCATCCATCTCCCAGCTTAGGCTGGAGGTGAAGGGCAGACAGTGCAGGCATGCGGACCCAGAAACAGGCACTCAAGGTCCATCTTTCCCATGAGGAGCTTACCGGAGGAAATGGGTGCTGCCTGGAAGGAAGTGCAGGCTTCAGTTGGGTGGAAGGAGGGGTTCACAGGAGCCTCCCTGTCGTGCCCCAGGGGTGGCGTCGCAGCCTCCATCTCCCCATCCCCCGAGGGGCCTGCAGACCTGCTGGCCGTGGGCCACAGGGACCCATGTGGCAGCAGGTCTCAACCTGGCCCCTGGGGACCTGGGCCAGCTGTTCTCAGACCCTCATCTGCAGGTGAGAGATTGACCTGTCCCTGTCCCGATTTGACACTCAGCTTCTCCAGCCCCGTGTGCCCGGCACACTGGCTCTGCTCCCCTCAGCACCTCCGCTTCTGTTGCAAGCCTCTCCCACGAAGGTGATGGTCGCTGAGGTGTGTATCAGTGCCGCTGCCGCCTCCAGAGCTGGGGAGCCAGGAACTGACCCCCCGTGGAGACTGTGTCAGCACCCACTGTCAGGCTGGCGCCTCATTATGGAGCAAGTCTTTCCGCCCTGGGTGTAAAGGGGCTATTTCACCAATGGTGTAACAGTCCAGGACAGGCAGGCCAGACACTGTGCTGGTAGCCAAGGACCCTTCTGAGGCCTCCATGTTTCATGTCTATTGTACCAGGTTGGGGGGGGGGCCCCGTGACATGTCTAATGGAATCTGGATTTGGCCTCATTTAGAAAAAGGGAGGGATGGAACTGAGGCCACCCTGGTTTGCTGGGGCCCTGAATCCAGTGACACGTGTCCTTTTGGGACACAGGGGTCACAGAGGTGCCAGGTGATGGTGGGGCAGAGGTCGAGCCACGCAGCCACAAGCCCAGGACACCTGGGGCCCTTTGGGGTAGAAATGGTCAGCTGAGAAGCCAGCCCCTTTGTGTCCAAGAGCCAGTATGTCCTTCTGGGTTAAAGAGCAGTCCACCGTCCTTCCCTAGCTACAGCCCCTTGGGTCTGCTGTGTCCAGGGGCAGGGGTGAGAAGCCTGGGTTTACAGCTCTGGGCTCCTGGCACTGAGGGGGAGAGCAGATCTCTGGCCCAGAGCCACGTCACAGGGTGTCCTATCCCCCAGACACAGACAGGGGTGCTCAGCACAGCTGGGGGTCTGCAAAGCCACCAGTCCCATCTGGGGCCAGAGGAGGCCCCTGGGGGCTGCATTCCTCGTGCTCAGGGCAGAGCCGAGCTCCCTCGGCCCCAGGTGGCTCACAGGTGCATTTAATCTGTCGCATTTTTGTCTGTTACCGTGTTTTGCTCCAGGAACATTCCGGAACTTGTGGCTTGACCTCGGTACCGTGCTGTCTAACCCAGAATTCCTTTCTGTCTGTTTGGCCTCTGCCAGGTGATGTAGCCAATCTGGATCCCAAGTCCTCCTTTGAAGGCACCAAACTGGACGTGGGGAACATTGTGCTGGCGCTGTACAGCGGCCTCTTTGCCTACGGGGGATGGTAGGTTCTAGAACACCTGGGCCCCAGAGTGCCCAGAAACCCACATATTGCGGTCGTCCCTGGTGATTCTAGGGGCAGGAAACCCCTCGCATCCCAAGGAAGCACAGAGGGGCCCTATAGCAGCCCTGGTGCTCTTCTTGGCCCCCAAGAAGGGGCCCAGATAAACCTCTAGGGACGCTGCTGACCCTTTGGAGACTGTGCTGCTGCCAAGGGTGTGGGGAGGGGCAGGACCATTGCCATCCCAGTAGGGGCCTGGGGGTTGTGGGGGTCCCCTCTCCCCTCCCAGGGCAGCCAGGAAGGGTCCCATGGAACCTACATTCTTTTGTTCTAATGACACAAGGAATGTATAGTAAAAGTCTGCTCTCTGAATTCTAGGAATTATTTGAATTTTGTCACAGAGGAGATGATTAATCCCTACAGGTATGTGTGTGAACAAAGGTTTGTGTTTTCATCATTTTCACTGGAGAGGAGGAAGAAGCCTGGCTGTATCCAAGAGCCCATCCTTGGGCCCAGCCCAGTGCAGTGCAGGGAGGGTCCCTGGGGTTGGGCTCACGGGGGCTGTGTGACCTGGAATAGCGTACTCCCACAGAAAGGGTAGGAAGCCCACTTCACAGATAAGGTCCTGGAGGCTGGAGGGTTGGGTTGCTGGCCCATGTTTGCACAGCTGCCCTGCCCCATGCACCGCCTTCCAGCCACATGCCGTTGTTGGTCTCGTGCCGCTCCCCCTGCAGTGAGGTGTGGGCTCAGCCATTGAGGTGTCGGCTGGCCCCATGCTGGGCCTTGTTTTATTGACATGCCCGCCCGGTCCTCTCAGAAACCTGCCCCTGGCCATTATCATCTCGCTCCCGATCGTCACCCTGGTGTACGTGCTGACGAACCTGGCCTACTTCACCACGCTGACCCCCGAGCAGATGCTCACGTCGGAGGCCGTGGCCGTGGTAAGATGCCAGCCCTGCCCTCCGAGCTCAGACAGGAGCAGAGTGGGCCCTTCCTGTGCAGCCCACCCTCCTACCAGGAGGGGTTGAGCCGGTGCTTTGCCAGGCCCTCCGGGCGTGCAGGGTACTGGCTGCACGTGGGGACCACCTGTGGCTTTCATGGCTCTGGTGCTCAGGCCACCCAGACGGTTTTAGATTGGCTCAGCGGTGCTGGTCCCGTCACCAGTTGTTTTTAGAGCTGAGGGGCTGAGTCCATTACAGACCTCCAGCCCCACCGCAGAGACTGGTCCACCATCTAAATAAATACTGAGCTCCTCCGGAAGGGTCGTGTGGATGAGGGAGGGGACTCTGGGGCCAGGGGTGTCTCGGGGACAGGGCTCATGGTCCGTGTCCATCCAGGACTTCGGGAACTACCACTTGGGTGTCATGTCCTGGATCATCCCTGTCTTTGTGGGCCTGTCCTGCTTCGGCTCCGTCAATGGGTCCCTCTTCACGTCCTCCAGGTGAGCGCGGCCAGGGCAGCTCTGTCATGTGGGCCCCATGGGGCCAGAACAGGACAGGGTATGGGTCGCCATTGCACACGGCTTCCTCACGTGAGCTCTGAGGGTTCTCTTTCTTGTTACTTTGAGTAATAACATAGCCATCAGGAAGTTCACGTAACTCGGAAATAACCCATGTCCCTGCCTAGAGGTACCACAGCTACCCTGTCCATCCAGACTCTCATGGGTTCATCTGGACCTTGCGGGGCTGGGGCTGATGGGACCCCTAAGCAGCCGTCCACGAGGGACACCGAGGCCCATGGCACAGGCCCCTCCACCCCCACCTGCCTGGGTCCCTCGGCCAAGGCTGACCACCACCCCTCTGTCCGCAGGCTGTTCTTCGTGGGGGCCCGGGAGGGCCACCTGCCCTCCATCCTCTCCATGATCCACCCGCGGCTGCTGACGCCAGTGCCCTCGCTTGTGTTCACAGTGAGTCCCCGCCCTCCATGTGGGGGGTCACTGGCAGGTGGAGGACAGGTGTGTCCCTTGGGGATCACTGGGAGCTTTGAGATGGGGGGCATGCCCTGTCTGGGGACGCCTGTCCTGGCTCCACCTGGTGTCGGCCAGGCTGGGGATCAGAACCTGAGATGAGATGTAGACAGGTTAGCATAAGTGTTGTGCCCTTCATCACATGCGCCCCTGGGTGCCAGAGAAAGCAAGATAGTGTTTTGTTTCTCCAGAATTAATACACGGTAGTTGTTAAAAACACGACTGAGCGACTTTACTTTCACTTTTCACTTTCACACATTGGAGAAGGAAATGGCAACCCACTCCAGTGTTCTTGCCTGGAGAATCCCAGGGAAGGGGGAGCCTGGTGGGCTTCCGTCTATGGGGTCACAGAGTCAGACACGACTGAAGTGACTTAGCAGCAGCAGTTATTAAAAAAAAAAATCTGAAATCAGCATAGAGGCACTTGAAGCCAAACCTCCCGACCAGGGTAGACGTGGCCTCTGCCACCTCCGAGAAGCCCAGGACCTCAGCCACCCTGCCATCAGCACGTCCCTTTGCTCTGAGGGCCCTCGCGTGGTGTGGACCACTTCTTCCACTAAGACGGGAAGGGGCGTGTGCGGTCATCCCTCCCCCCGGAGCGTCCTGAGGCTCATGGCCTGCCCTCTGCTTGCAGTGCGTCATGACCCTGCTCTATGCCTTCTCCAAAGACATCTTCTCCGTCATCAACTTCTTCAGCTTCTTCAATTGGCTCTGCGTGGCCCTGGCCATCGCTGGCATGCTCTGGCTTCGCTACCAGAAACCAGAGCTGGAGCGGCCCATCAAGGTGAGGGCTGGGCGTCCACGCTGTCCCCTCCACAGACGAGGGCTCAGGGCACCTTCCCCAAGGGCACCTTGATCAGTGCGTGAACATTTTCTGATCTGGACAAGGGACTGAGTTTGGTCGATAACTGTTGATGGCCAAGCGTGTGATTCCAGGTGCTGGGGTTCATTCAAGATCACAAATGAAAAAAAAAAAAAAAGATCACAAATGACCCCCTAAAGCCCTGCTGTCCTAGAGCTTGTCTTCTGCCAAAAGAAGATGGGCAGAAGGAGGCTGCCACGCCAGGCGGGTGTGTGGGACAAGGGGACTGAATAGCCTGGGGCAGCACTGAGCTGCCTGGCCAAGGAGGTGGGAGAGTGAGGATTACCACGCTGTCTGGGAAGGGGCGGGTGCTGGCGTGACCAAGGATGGGGGTGCTGCGACAGGCTGCAGCGTGGGACATGTCCCCTGACTTTGTCCCCGATTGGTCCATTCAGACTGTCTGCCCCCTGTCTGCCTAGCCTGAGAGGGCCTCTCCCTTTCCTCCACTTGGTACTGGGGGCAGCTCCCCAAGGGCAACCGTTGTTTTGCACAAAGTGGGCCACATGCCTGTCGAGGCCCTGGCGAGCACATTAGCTCTGCCCCCCAACAGTGGTGTCAGACTGAGGGCGGAGCCCCTCTGCAGCTGACACAGGCCTCTTGCCTGCTTCCCCACCTAACAGTCCTGCAGAGGCCAGGCCTGGCCTTCCTGCCTTAGACAGGTTCCCTGGGCACCAGGGCGACCTCAGTGCCCTGGTCCACCTGGCTCCTTGCTTGTGGGGGATGCTGTCCCCGTGAGGCCAGGCGTGGTGCAGGCAGTCTGGGCTGACCTTATGGGACCCTCGCTCTCCCCAGGTCTCTTGTCAGTGTGTAGACAGAGGGTGGAGTCCGAGTGTAGACAGGACGCCTGGCGGGAGGCACAGTGTTTGCAGAGGGGGACGAGCGTCCCTGGGCTCCTGGCTGTGTGTGGATGGGGCTCTCTGCCCAGCGGCTGTGGACCTGTGGTCCAGCCTGTTCACAAGGGCTCTCTGAGAAGTCAGGCACACCTTGCTTGTTAGTAGTGGCCGCAGTCTTCCCAGAGGCGTCACCCCCATCAGGCAACTGTGGTGGAGGGGCAGGGTTCCCTCCTTGTGATGTGGGAACCTGGGAGTCCACCCTCCCCTGACCTTGAGAAGCCTGCTTGTTCCTGCTCAGCCACTGGCTCCCGCTGGTCTTTGAGTAATTACTGCCTGCTGCCCGGTGCTGAGCTGGGTAAATGGAGAACACAGCAGGGTCCCGCTTCTCAAGAGGCCGGCATGGCTCAGGGAGGCCAGCCCAGGGGAACCTCAGGCCCTGACAGACAGCAGAGATGCTGCTCAGGCAGCATGGTGGCCCTTTTGGATCAGGAAGGCTCAGCCAGGCACAGGGCTCTCTGGGGGTCTGTGGGAGAGGCCGGGTGGGCCCCGGGAAAGGCCCGCTCCAGCACGGGCAGAGGGAGGGCTCCAGGGGTGGCCGGGTCGTAGCAGGTGTGGACAGGAGGAGACACATGGAGGAGACTCCAGGCTCCCTGGCGTCAGCTGCGGCCCCCCTGGCAGGTTCATCTGGCCCTCCCAGTGTTCTTCATCCTGGCCTGCCTCTTCCTGATCGCCGTCTCCTTCTGGAAGACCCCCGTGGAGTGTGGCATTGGCTTCACCATCATCCTCAGCGGCCTGCCTGTCTACTTCCTTGGGGTCTGGTGGAGAGACAAGCCCAAGTGGCTGCTCCAGAGCATCTGTAAGTCCCTCCCTACCTGCTGGGCCTCCTCTGTTCCCCGGGGGTCTGTCCCGCCCACCTGGCTGTGCTCCTCTGACCTCAGTCCAGTGGCCAGGAGCAGCACAGCGGGCAGTGCCCCCCGCCCTGGATCACTGGCGGGGGGGAGGGGGGGTCAGCATCAGGATGTGCGAGGTCCTGGCTGAGGGGCCCGCAGTGTCCAAGCCAGGCCTGTCTGGCGGTGACCTGGCCCACGTATTTCAGGATAAGACGCTGAGCCTGGCACCAGCTAATCTCAAAACAAGGGATTCCAGAAAACCAGGCTGCTCTTGCCAAGTAACAAAATCCCCCCCGTCTGCCGCCAGCTTAAAGCCAGCCGGCTGACCTAGAAAAGCAGGGGAGGAGAAAACGGGATCCCTCACGGCGGTCACGGGACTTGTTGACAGGCCTGTTCAGAACCTGCGCCGAGACCGCTGTTAGTATGACGGGCTCCTGGGTGGGCTTAAACACCCCCCAGGGAGCTGTCCCAGAATTCTGCTGGCTACCTGCCTGGGGCCCAGGGCACTGTCTGTCAGTGAAATGATGTGAGTGGCCACACACACGCAGGACCCCTCTGTCCTGAAATGCCACCCAGTGATGCTTGCGGAGCATCCATGGGTTCACTCGGGCCGTAGCACACACACCCGTCTGCTCCAGCCCCTCTGAGGCCCGTGGTGGGCGTGCGGGCAGCCAGGCCCATCATCCTGTTATGGGTCCTGGGGTCTGAACTGGGGTGAGGGGTGGAAGCAGCTCACTTGCTGCCTCCATTGTTAGGATCCTCTCTCACTAGGATCTTTGACCACCCCCGCCACCCTCCAGTAATAGTCCCAGCAGATAGCCAGGGGTGCAGGCCATGCCACCCCAGCAGGAGGCCTGGGGCCTGATGCCCACACATAAATTCCTGACTTCTCTTATGACCTCAGGATTCATGACAACCAGGGCTGGGTGAGCCCACGTCCCATGCAGCCCTGACCCCCAGGCACCAGGCAGGGCACCCAAATAATGCTCTCTCCTCCCGGCAGTTTCCACGACAGTCCTGTGCCAGAAGCTCATGCACGTGGTTCCCCAGGAGACGTAAGCAACCAGAGCCAGGAGGCCGCCCTGAGAGAGCGACTCAGTCCCACCATCCAGGCAGCTCTGCCGGGGCCCCCGCTGTCCCTACTCCATGGGGCGGCCAGGCCACGGTGAACCCTGGTACGAATTTAGTCCCTGAAGGCGGACGTCCGCGGATACCTCTCGAGCATGGAGGCAGGAACATCGGACCAAGGAGGCCGCGGGCTTCCTCCCGAACTGGGCCTCCTCCCTTCTCACCTTCGTTTATTTGTATTATTTTTTTTAACTTAAGTCTTGGATCGGGTTGACATTACCAAGACAATTATTTTTTAAAGAAATGGGGTGGAAAAGTTTTCTCCCTGAACGCTGTCTGCAGCACAGCGTTCTTCCGAGGGGCCAGGACCTGTCACCAGATTCTGGACGGTGGCCTGGACACATGTGCTCGGCTTCCCTGTTTCTCTGTTGTAGATACCGTGACTTTCGTGAAACTAACCTCTGGGCTTACGTCTCGTTGCCTTAAAGCCCTGCGCTAGCTCCCTCCCCTCCCCCGGAGAAGAGAAAGAATGCCTAGAGGCTTGTAGAAGCAGGGGCTTCAGGCTGGTGGAGCAGCAGTGCCCTGGCACCTGCTGCGGGCAGGGGTCTCCAAGCAGAGGTCAGGAGCAGCTGGGCGACTCCCGTCAGTACATGCAGTTGTGGGTGGGGCTACACCCTGTCACTCAGAACATCTCCAAGGTCCTGTCTGTACACCCCCTCCTGAACGCCAGCCTGAGCAGAGGCCCAAGGAGTCCGGTGGCTCCTGTGGCAGGTGGTGGGCAGTGCGGCCTCAGGCCTGTTCTGCATCAGTTTTGGAATCAAGCTCTAGTTCTTTCAAAGCCTCACACTTGAAATCTGTAAGCAGACGCCTCAACCCCTCAGGAGCTTCTCATCTGTGTCCCATGAGGCTGCAGGCCTCAAGGACTGGGTCTCAGCCCTGGCAGCTGTCTGGGGTGCTCCCCGCTCCTGGTTGAGGCCCCGCCGGCCCCGCCCCCGTCACTTGTCCCTGGCGCCCAGCCTCAGCACCCCAACTGCACCTGCTCCGGAGGCCGCCTAAGTCCTGCTGGGGCCAGCATGCACACCCAGCCTCCCTCCGCCCCCAACAAGAGGCTGTGCTTTTGTTGTGGTTCCCATAGCGTTCTCCCCGTCTTCAACGGAGCCCGCTTGGGGAGCAGTGTCATCCGTGGTCAGTCTCCCTCTGGGCCCTGACTTGGCCTATGACCCGTGACCTTGCCACCAGGGTGGGGTTGAGCTGAGTCCTTGGGCCCTGTTGCTCAGCTACAGCCGAAGAAGCTGCTGCCGGTTTCCAGGGGCCACGTGAGCTCCGCATGGCCAGTCCAGCCGCCACCCGCCTGGGCTCCAGGGCCCCATGTGGTCCGATGGGCCCAGAGAGAGCAGCTTAGGGGGACTCAGGATAGACATTGAGGCTGAAGTGGAGGCAGCCAGATGTCCAGCCCTCCCTCCCCATACTGGTCAGGAGACCCTGCCAGCCTGCGGCTCCCAACACAGCATCCGGCAACATCTCCTCACCAACTGAATCCTCCCAGGCCACGGTCCACACGTCTGGGGCCCGGCTCAGTGTCTGAAGGCAGAATGTCACTGAGGAAGCCAGAGGCCTGATGTGAGACTGTTGGGGCCTCGGTTTTCTTGGGTGTACATGGGGCACTGCCCTATGCCTCTCCACGGGGCTCCAGCAGCCTCGTGGCAGATTTTGGCCTCCTCCCATGGGGCTCTAATGGCGGCACTTGGGTTACCTCGTGGTCCACCACCGGCTCTCGATGTGACCTGGCGGAGCGCAGGGGCCAGGCAACTGTCCAGTGCTCGGTGGCCTCCCGGGAATGTGCACCTGTGGGCGGAGTCCTGTCACCCCTGCAGGGGCAGGGGCCCTGAGCTCCCTTTATACTGAAAGCCCAGGGTGTGGCTCCCCAGCGTCTGAAGGCAGGTTGGGGTCCCGGGCACCCTGGTTCTGCCATGTCGGCCTTCAGGGCTGACTCCACTCCTGACCACACTACTGACAGGTGTCCTGAGCGTTCCCGCTTGTGGGTTAATTTTTTTTTAAGCCAGATTTTGGCATAACAGGCGCGTGTTTGTCCAGCGTTGTGCTTCACTTCACCCTCACGTCTCCCTGATGGGAGGGCACCGTGTTTATTTATTGTGGGGCAATGTGCAGCCGTGCTGCCCCTCGGGTTCCGGCCACGTCAGCCGCCAGCCACGATGTCGCGTGTGTGACTTAGCGCCTTTCTCTTCTGTTAACGCTGTTAACGCTAATGTGTCACGCTTAGCTGGTTTGGGATGGGGAGTTTTGTGTTTTTTGGGGGGAATTTGTTTTTTAAGAATTGGAATTACAAGCACTGCTGATGGTCTTTTTGTCTTTTCTTCCGCGCCAAGTTCTGGGTGAGGGAGGTTCCAGGAGGAGGGTGGTGATCACACAGCTCCTTGCCCGGCTCATTTAGTCACTGCACTCGCTCATTCACTCATTAACAGGCAGGTGAGCAAGGCCAGGGAGGAGGCAAGGGCACTGAGCCGGAACTTGGAGCCACTTCTTGGGAGAGGTATTGAAGCCGAGAAGAGGTGAGCAGATGGGCTTGGCCTCCTGGTACCTGTAGGCCTTGGAGTCACCAGGCAGGGATCGGCAGCAGGGGGAGGAACATGCCAGCTTGGGGTCAGAGGGAAAGGCAAGCTTCCACAACACAGCCTCAGGATGGAGCAGGGCCGAGAGCCATGCCAGCCCTCACTTGTTGATGGCAAACTCCATTCCTTGCGGGGCCTTGCACAGCCAGGTGTAGGTGTGCCAGAATGGGAAGGGCACCTCTGGGCTGCCACAGCCTGTCCACAGCAGCTGCTGAGCCAGCCCTATCTGTTGGGACGTGGGGCCTTGGGGCCTCCGCTGCGGTGTTCGCTCCAGCCCCTGGGCTTGGGTCCCGGTGCTGCCCTCAGCAGGTCCTCTGCCCATGCTTTTGTCCATCCTGCAGCCCCTCAATTGCTCCAGGGGCCCAGCTGGACAAAGTCCCGGGTCAGCTCCGTGAGATGTGGACATGCGCATTGACATCCCCGTCCGTTCCAACAGCAGCAGTGAGGGGAGGGTGTGTGCCTGCCATTGCCGATGATGGAAACAGGGCTGGACACAAATAGGACAGGCCTCAAACCAGCCCAAGCAAATTGCCCAACACACACGTGGTCCGTGCAGAGCTGGCGGGTCTGGGTCCTCTGGGTGGGGGGAAGAGAAATGTCGCTTGGGGGCTGGGAGAAGAACCGGGCATGTTCACCCAACAGCCTGTGTCGCTCAAACCCCGGACATCCAGGCAGAGAGAATGTTTGTTTGGAGAATGGGAAGAAGGTGGAGGGGTGCTGACTCCTGCAGGAGACCTCTCTCTTCGTGGTCCCCATATTCTTGGGAAGGGGCTGGTAGGATGGGGGTGTGGGCAGCGAGGCAGGGGTCTCTAACATCAGGGGTTAGCCAAAACCACCACAAGGGCGTGGGATCTCGCCTGGCTCTGGGGATGGGGGCCAGGCACACAGAACTGGATCCCAGGCAGAGTGGGAGGGGCCCAGGGGAGAGCTGGGAAACTGAGCTGTCACAAGCTCCCAGGGAGGAAGCAGTGCCCACCTTGTGCTCCTGCTTCGGGACAAGACCGGTTCTGTGCATCTTAAATACATGACCCTTCCCTGGCCTCCGAGATGGTGAAGCGGGACCAAAGACCTGGAGAGAATACCCCCATCCCCAAAGGGGATCTCTGTGCTCAGGAGTCTGCCCCAGGCGAGCAGCTCCTTGTGGCCCCAGGACCTTTGCCCTCCTGCCAGAAACTGCTCCTAAATTCCTTCTTGTGCATGGCCACGTCACACAGGTCCAGGCTGCAGGCCCTACTTCTAGGGGTCCAGCTCTGGCAAGACCCAGATCTTTGTCCTTCAGCCAAAGGGTGACTTAATTCTGCAAGTAGGAACTCAACTGTAATTAACTAAAACACTTAAGTTTAAATCACACCAGCGCCCCGGGTGATCAGATCTTCGCAGAACTTGTCTCTACCCGTTTTCATGGAGGAGAACATTTCCTCTCTGGATCTAAGACGCGCACGGAAGTTTCCCTCGTAGCCCTCTGCAGGCTGGCTGGAGGACAGCACGTGTCCCCCAGAAGGGCTCTTACTTCCTCCCCAAGAAGGAGGGCTCAGGGCCCAGAGTGGTGTGCGCCTGTCCCTGCCCACCTCTGGTCCCAGCTCTTCCAAGCCTGGGCAGGTAGTGGCCACCCAGGCACTCTGGGTCCTAACCAGGCCCCTGAACTTGGGAAAGGGACGTGTCCAGGGCAAGGTCCTCAGGGCTGACTGGGCCTCCCAGCCAAGACAGGCTGGGCTGCCCCTCACCTCCAGGAAAGTTCCACCTAATCTGCCTATACAGCCCCCGAAGCTGGTTCTTCCATTGTCAGGTCTGCTCTGTCCTGGTAGCTGGGGGAGCGGGAGGCCGCCTGGACCTGATTGCAACCCCCACCCATTCCTTTAGCTGCCATGATGTGTTCCAGGCTCTGACAGTGGTTCCATGGGACAGCCTGCCTGGGTCTCAAGGAGCCCTGGGGATGAGGGGCTGAGCCCCTACTGTTCCAGAAGAGCTGTTCCTGTTCTATTTCTGGGCTGTGGACCTCACAGGGAGAGAGCTGACACGCAGGAGACAGATCTGGCCAGAGGAAGGAGGGATGTGGGATGGTCACTGCAGAGAGGGCCTGACTGAAGATTGGGCCCGCGTTTGGGGCAGGATGGGGGAGAGAGGGGAGGAGGCCAAGGGTCTCCACAGGGAGAGGAAGGGGTCAGAGAGGGCCAGCGTGTGTGTGGGGTGAGTGCAGCCAGGAGGGCCGTGGGGAGGTTACCCCTCCAGGCAACCTGTTTCAGGAGCAGCTGTCAGCTCAGGGGTCTGGGCAGGGAGGGGAGTCACCAGAGTCTGGTTATGAGCAATCCATCCCCTGGGTCAGAGGGCGAAGGACAAGCGGTCCCTCCGGGGGCCACATGTGGCCTTGTCACAGGGGAACAGGAAGTGTCCTCTGGTCTTGGGGGCAGTTCCAGAGCACAGGGGAAGGGGCTGTCAGCGGGGGTTCTTCTCCAGGAAGTTCAGTCCCATCTTAATGAAGCTGGGCTGTTTTCTCCTGTGGTACCTGGCACACTGCCCCCCACCCCTGCCGGCTCCCACTGCTTCCTGCTGCCTGACACCCTTCTGAGGGCCGTGGACGTGAGCCTGGCCTTGCCCACCTCTGTTCACCCACGAGCCCTCAGGTTACCAGGGCCACCTGTCCAGCGGTAGATAGCCCATCGGCCAGTAACCCGGGTGCTGCATAGAGTCCCAGGGTGATGAGTATGCATGCATGGTTGAAGTCTGACTCACATGCCCACCGCAGGGAAGCAGGAAACAGGTGCTGAGGCCACCTGATCTCTTTAAACCGCCGGCAGAGCAATAGGAAGCTGGCTAAAGAAACTGGCTTTAAGGATGGAGGGGACACATGTATACCTGTGGTCGATTCCTATTGATGTATGACAAAAAACATCAAAATATCATAAAGTAATTATCCTGCAATTAAATAAATGTTTTAAATAAAAAATGTTTTTTAAAAAGAAACTGGCTCAAGCCCACGATGGATGGAGACCGTGGAGGCCAACATGGTGATGAGACAGTTCTGTGGTGGCAGTTGCATAACCCTGGCAGATGCTCTGGAAACTGTCGGGGGACTTGTTCAGTGTGTGAACTATGTCTCAATGAACCCATCAGCAAAAAAAGGAAGAAAGAGATGGAAGACTTGCCTTATAAACAGAGTGTGCTGCTAAGCAGTGTGTGGAATGGTGGATGTGGCTGCTGTTCAGTCGCTCAGTCATGTCTGACTCTTTACAACCCCCTGGACTGCAGCACACCAGGCTTCCCTGTCCTTCCCTATCTCCTGGAGTTTGCTCAAATTCATGTCCATTGATTCAGTACTGTTATCTAACCATATCTTCCTCTGTCACCCACTTCTCCTTCTGCCTTCAATTTTTCCCAGCATCAGGGTCTTTTCCAATGAGTCGACTCTTCACATCAGGTGGCCAAAGTATTGGAGTTTCAGCTACAGCATCAGTCCTTCCAATGAATATTCAGGGTTGAATTCCTTCAGAATTGACTGGTTTGATCTCGTTGCAGTCCAAGGGACTCTCAAGTCTTCTCCAACACCTACCATTTATACCAAAAAAAGGAGAAAAGACTATCAAGTGTATTTCCCTGAGTATGGAGGGTCTTTGCAGGTGGGCGGTGGCCAGGAGTTGTTGCGGGGCGGTGCTCCACCCTGCAGTAGTCGTTGCCCTGGTGCCTGCAGGAAGAGCCTTGAGTCCCTGGGGAAGGATGCCCATCTTGCACACTTTGCACCTCTGGAGTTTTCGATCACACGGGTGATTTACACATTCACAAAAGCATTACTTTCAAATTAGCTTTTAAAAACTCAGCAGGCTCCCTGGGATGCTGGCACTGTTCTGTGTTTAGATCTAGTCGGGTGGAAGTTTATCCTGCTGGGCACGAAACATTCACACACTTCCCTGGACGTGTTTTTAAATGTGCAGTGGAGGCTCGGCTGCCTGGCCGTCCCCTGGATCTCGCGGTGGGTCTTTGATGTGCCCTGCAGACCCCAGGATCACACCCCTCAGTCGGATATGACTCAGGGTCTATTGCATCTGAGACAAAGACCCACCTCCATTAACACCCCCAGGGCCTTACACATCCGCCCCTGCACCTGCCCTTCTGACTTTACTGACCCACCGCCCCTCCCTCTGTACCTCACGCACCAGCATGTTCTCACAGCAGCTGGGAGACCCCCAGAGCTTTGCACCTGTTCCTCCTCCTCACCTGCAAATTCCTCTTGCCCCCCCACCCCCACACACAGAGCACACCCTCTCTGGGCCCTGGGATCCTGGGGCCTCTTGGCACCTCAAGGTCCACAGAATATCATGAGCTGCCTGTTAGCATTTCTTTCCCTCACTTGTCTCTAAGAAAATGTGGGCAGCTGGGGGCTCCCAGAAACGCATGAAAGCCAGAGAAAGGGGATGAGTTACCCCGTGAGCTTTGCAGGATATGAGCACTGGCCGTGTCTGTGTAGTGTCGTGGCCCTCCACTCTCCAGCTACAACAGCCTGAGCAACGCCACCTCCTCCACCTGAGCCTCGGTTTTTCCACCTGGAAGGTGGGTGTGGGAAGTGGGGAGGGCTAAGGGAAGCGGCCAGGTCAGTGCAGCATCCGCCTTCCCTCCGGGACCCTAATCCCACTGCACACTCCAGGGACAGACAGGTCCAGCACCTGCTCCAGGAGCAGCCAGTGGCTGGGGGAACCCCCAGGAAACATGTGGGGGGCCTCTGGCACAGTGCCAGGAAGAGGCCGTTTTCTTCCCTGGGACGCGGTGTGAGTTCTTAAACCGCTACTGCTCTGGATGCAGCCTGAGAGAGAGCTCCACACACTCAGAGCACGGCTCCCCAGGAGCGGGGGAGAGGCTGCCACCAACACCTCTCCCCCGAGGAGCTCCAGTAGCCGAGTGCCCAGGACCGCAGGTGTCCCACCTCCCCGGGTGGCCGCTGATCGCTCTCAACTGGGCCTCCCCACTTGCCCTTGGCCTAGGGGACCCCTCACCCAGCGCTAACCCCAGCATCCAGGGACAACTGGACATGTCCCTGGTTGTCCCCAGCCGTTACCGAAATATCGGCCCCTCTTTGCAGCGCCGAATCAAACCTCAGAGATCGAATTTGGGGAGAAATAGAAAATGATGGAGAAGGAAATGGCAACCCACTCAAGTGTTCTTGCTTGGAGAATCCCAGGGATGGGGGAGCCTGGTGGGCTTCCATCTATGGGGTCACACAGAGTCGGACATGACTGAAGTGACTTAGCAGCAGCAGTAGAAAATGATAGCTTTATTGCTTCGTCAGGCAAAGGGGACCACAGCGGGGGGTCCTGCCCAAAAAAACTATGTGTGCTGACCCAAAAGGATTTGATGAGGGTTTTATAACAACGGTTCAAAGGTGGGCTCCCTGACAAGCTTAGGGTGTGAGCAGGGCCTGCACGCCCTCGATCTCACCTCACATGGCGGTCTCATCTCAGCGGTTTCCTGGCTGCTTCTCCCTTGATTAGCAACTGTTGGAACCTGCCTCTGGAACTCAGGAAAGGGCATGGAGTGCGGAGACTTGCCTGTAGGAAACAGGGGACGAAAGGCCCTCTGCGCCTGGGAGCCCCAGGGGAACCTGCTCAGTTTCAGGACAAGCCCAGAGCCTCCCCGGCCCCAGAGCTCCTGTGGGGTCAGCTGGGGCCTTGGCTGTGACCAAGTGCAGCTCAGTGGGATGTGGAGCTGCTAGGGGAAACACGCTGACTGAGGCCACCCGCCCTGGCCAGGCCCCAGAGTAACCATTTGCATGAGTTATTTACGACAGTTATTTTAGGAAGGAACAGGCAACTAACAAACCACCACCAACTGGAAGAGTTAAGAAAAGGTCAAACGGTGACACCGCGTGTCCAACCACCTCCCAGAATCCTCGCTGGTGTCCATCTTGGCTGAGCAATGCTCTCGCCACCCAGAAGGACCCTGAGTCAGAATGATTGGCCAAAGAAAACCCGGAAACTAATCCATCACATCTCAGGCTTTAACCTGAGACTGGGAGCCACGTGGCCAAGCAGTTCTCCTGGGTTCCCTTACCCTACTGCTCTCTGCCCAGGCACCCCTTCCCAATAAGTTCTCTTACTTTGTCAGCTCGTGGATCTCCTAGGACAATTCATTTCCCAGTGTTAGACAAGAGCCTGCTCTCTGGCCCTAGAAGGGGTCCCCCTTCCTGCAACAGGGCCACCCCAATAAGCCTTACATCCCTGGCTCGGAGGTGCTGCTGGGAGCCCACCCAAGAGAGGAGGGTCTCTTCCACTTATACGTTCTTCCCTTTTCAGTGGTCCACATGGAAAGTGGGGCTAGGGGCTGTGGGGGCTGGTGCTATGGGGCAGCCCGGACCAAACCCTGGGCACCCGCCTACTGGAAGGGGCAGGGCACAACCTTTGAAAGAATGACAGAACCTGAGACCACAATGTAAGCTGAGTAGAACCAACTGGGTCCAAGATGGCAGACAAGTCAAGCTAGACCTGGATGCTCAGTACACTCTCGTTGTGACACATCAGCGAGTAAAATGACACACCAGAGGGGCCAGTACAGGTCAAGGTTGACTCGCAAAATGCCTGGAAATCTCCACCACTTCTGAGAAATAGTTGGAATAATCTTCCCACTCATTAGTCTACAAAATTCAGTTCAGTTCAGTCGCTCAGTCGTGTCCGACTCTGCGACCCCATGAATCATAGCACGCCAGGCCTCCCTGTCCATCACCAACTCCTGGAGTTCACCCAAACTAATGTCCATCGAGTCGGTGATGCTATCCAGCCATCTCATTCTCTGTCGTCCCCTTCTCCTCCTGCCCCCAATCCCCTCCAGCATCAGAGTCTTTTCCAGTGAGTCAACTCTTCGCATGAGGTGGCCAAAGTATTGGAGTTTCAGCTTCAGCATCAGTCCTTCCAATGAACACCCAGGACTGATACCCAGCCCTTAAAAGCTGAAAGGTGAAAAAAAAAACCGCTAACCACGCCACATTCCGGGGCCACACTCGCCCTCTGTGACAGCCCACACTCTGACTGTGAAGTTTCTCTTTGAATAAATCCACTTCTTAGTTATCAGTTTGTCTCTTACTGAATCTTTTCTGCAGTGAGACACCAAGAACCGGAGTTTCAGTAGGTCCTGAAACCAGGTCAGTTGGAAGACCATGGGTTTTGGCTGGATCAAGTCACAGCCACGTGAGTTAGAGCCCCAAGCAGGGTGTTGGCTGGGTTCGAGTCCCAACCTGAGCTGGACAGTTTCACTAGCATTCCCACTCATTTCTGGAGCTGGAAAGTCCATCCTCCTGGTCTGGGCTCCTCTCCATGCCTGCTTCTTTCTCTGGCTCCTTCCAAAGGGAAATCTTCATCTCTCATCAACCACGAGGCACTGGGGACCACTCGGGAGACTAGGCCCGCGGCAGTGTATTCCCACCTAGGTCCTGATGCTCGTCTCCCAGAGTGCAGGGCCCCACAGGCCAGGGCAAGGAGGGGAATCATTAATTCTGCCAAGACAAACTAAACACCTCGATCCCAGGGATCAGGACCGGTTTAGTCAAGCTCTCTACCTGGTTTTCAGGATCATGCAGGCGGCACAAATTCCATTTGGCCAACTCTCCCCCAGATCACTCAATCCCTTTCCCTCTCCCAGGCGGGGGGGGATATAAGTGAGTTCAATCCTTTGGAAACGGTGAGGCAGCACTTGCTGGAGCTCATGACTCACAAATCCGCTTCTGGGTGTGTACCCAGCACAGATTTCAAGATGTGTGCAGGGCATGTTTGAGAACGTTCCAGTCACTGCAGCTCACACTGGGGACTACCCGGGGCTCCATGAACTGTGAAGACAGGGACTGTGGCGAGGTCACCTGTGGGTAGGAAGCCTGTGAGGACGAAGAGCCAGCCACAGCCACGCTCAGCAGTTCCACAAACCGCATGCTGGATGAGAGATGCCCAGACCGCACGCTGCCCTGTGTGACGGCGTCCCAGAAAGTCTGTGCTGGAGACACACCTTTGAACCAGTGTCCTGTTCCGCTTAGCGCAACCCAGAGGCTTTGACAACAGGAATCTATCCCATTGAGGTCCAGGTGTCTGAGGTCCACAGTCAAGGTGTGGGCAGGGCAGTGATCCCCTGAGATTCCAGGGAGGGTCCTTCCTGCCTCTCTATCCATCCAACCTCAGCCTCCATCCTCAAGTGGCCTCTCCCTGTGTCTCTGAGGCTGTGTGCATTTCCCCTTCTCTTATAAGAACTCTTTCACGGGATTTAGGGCCCATCCTAGTCCAGGATAAGTCATCTTGAGATCCTCACCATAATTCCATCTGTAATGTCCCTATTTCCAAACAGCATCCCAGCCTGAGGCTCTGGGTGGACATGAATGGGTGGGGCATCATCTTAACCCATGGGAGGTTCCATGGGACTCTGCCAGCATCAGGCTCTCCCTGCATCCTGATGTGAAGATCTCCAAGCTTGGTCTGTGCCGAAGTCCACCTGGAAACTCGACCCAGATGGTTGTGGGGGTGGTGGGGGGGGGTGGGGGGGGTGAAGCTGGGGGGTCTCAGAAAACTTGACAACACCCCCATCCAGACTGGACTCTTTACACTTCGGAGCAAACAACACTCCCTGCAAACAATGGTGAATGGGGAGCCAGAGGTGAAGCAGACAGACCAGTGGGGCCTCCTGTCTCTGCTCCCTGCCCTCACCCTATAGGATAACTGCCCTGGACAGTGAGGGCGAGGAGGAGGCCAGGGGTGGGAGGGAGGGGGTGCAGAGCTGGGCTACCATGGGCTCCTGGTTAAGATGCCAGCCTCTCAGCCTCCATGTGCCCCCAACATGAGGGTCATCTCCCAGGACTGACCCTGCACACTGTGATAGCCCGCACTTCCATTTCTGGATTAGCGTTGATTAGGCTAATTAATTAGGATTAAGTCAGAACCACAGACCCAGACAGAAATGGCCAGAGGGTGTGGGACCCCACAACTTGGATGACCATTCCACACCCTGCTCTTAGGACCAGACAACCTATCCTAGGTGCCGCTTCCTGTCACACTTAACAGACCCCCAAATCCATAAGACCCTGGTGGTCCGTCCCACCCCCTGCCTTCCCCTCACTCACCAGGTCGCCCCGCCCCGTATCCCCAGCCAGTGCAGGCAGACCAGGCTCCGTTGGGAGCCTTATATGGCCCCAAATCTCCCTCACCTGTCTCCTCCTGGTGCCAGTCATGTGTCACGTGCTCAGCGAGGCCTTTTCAGACTGACCTCTAACCCCACTGGGTCACCTGTCATCCCAGAGCCCAGCGCCCTTCTCCAGGCATTTTCCTAGTTGTGTTTCTGGAATAAGCACTCGGATGCAGCAGACTTCCATGAAAGAATTTCTCTGTTTCCTAATTTACACCCAGCACTGGAGCTGGGGCCAGGCATGCCAAACCCAGGGGTTCAGCCTTCTTCAGCAGCACCAGAGCTCTACGGTGACCAGAAGCCAAGCCCTGGGTCTGAGGCTGGGGATTGTCCCCGGAGGACAAGGGCCCCATCAGGTCCATCGCTCTGTCCTGATCGGTCTGGGTCTGCCCTGGGCCCAGGTGCCCCTTATTGAGGAGAATCTCTTCCTCCTTCAGGCAGCTTCGTCTCAAAGGACTCAGACCATCAGGGAATGCAGGCCCTTTGCTGTGGTCAGGCTGGGCAGAACTCCCGGCTCCGGCTCAGAGAAGACCCTCTCCAGGGACCCTCCAGGCAGCCAAGCCGCAGTGGGGTTACAGGTGTCCTGGCTGTGTTGAGGACTCAAACTCAGAAGAGAGCACTGACCACTTCTGGTTCCAGCAGGAGATGAGTACGAGCGGGTACGGCCGCCCCTCCCTCCACGGCCATCGGGCTCCAGCCTGTGGCTGTTTGCCCGTCCAGGCCCCCCTGAGCCACGCTTTGCCTGGGTTGGAGGGATGGGCACCCTAGCTGTCCTGTGGGACTGCTTTTGGGTTGAGGCAGGGCAGGGATGTCTGCCCTCAGCGTCCCAAGCTCTGGGTGGTCGTCATGGCTGTGTGGATATGGGTGAGCTCCGTCTGCCTCCGCAGTGCCCTAACGGTGAGCCGTGCTTCTCAGAACCAGCTCTGTGAGTCACCGTGCGGCAGATCCACGTGGATGCCAGGCTGAGGCCATTCAGTACAGCAGCTGCCGCTCCCATGGGGATGTGAGAGGCAGGCTGGGGGAAGCTGTGGGTGAGGCCGGAGCCAGTCTCAGCATCAGCCCAGAGGCCTGTGAAGGATCTGGGCCCTGAGGCCACATATTCCCCCCGGCCGGGTGTCTTGGGCTCAGATGACCCAGAGCTGGGGGGCTTTAGAATAACAGAAATCTCTTTCCTCCAGCCTGGAGACCAGGAGTCTGAAATCAAGGGGTTGCAGGGCTGGGCTCCCTCCACAGGCCTTTTGGAGAAGGTCCCTCTTGCCTCTTCCAACTCCTAGGGGCTCCAGGCGTCCCTCGGGTGGTGGCTGTCTCCCTCCAGGCTCTGCCTCCATTGTTACATGGCATCTCCTCTGTGTATGCGCCTCAGATGTAAGGACACTGCTCATCGGACCACCCTAACCTCAGTTTGGACCTCATCTAAATTCAGCTGTCTCTATCTGCAGAGACCCTGTTTCCAAGTCAGATCACATCTGTGTTTCCGGGTGGAGGTGAATTAGGGGATCACCGTCTCACTGATAAACAAGGCGTTTGTCACCAGCCCCTGGCATATCTGGCATAGGTGGTCCCGGCCACTCCCCTGGGGTGCCCCAGGTCAGGGTAGCCCTGCAGGCCTGACTGGTCTCTAGCCCCCCACAGCCCAACCTCATCATTTCCATGTGGGTAGGTTTTTCTAATGGGGAGGAATCTCCCGTCCGGCAGGAGGATTACGTGGGCGCCACCATTCAGATGAGCTGGCAGACGGCTGTCACCTCCCAGCGTCAGGCGTGTGTGTGGGTGTCCATGAGTCTGGAGAGAGACGGTGACCTCAGGACATCTCTGTCAGCCTGGACACTGGCCGCGCTTTGTTTCTTCACTGTGGGCCACGTGGCCGGGCGAGGAGCCGCTGGTCAGAGGAGGACGGCGGTTGGGGAGAAGCAGCAACAATGTCCCAGAGGGCCTGGGGGATTGAGGAGGGACTGCACAGGGGAAGCAGGAGGGGTCCCCACAAAACGCAGGCCTGGGCCTCAGGGTCCCCTCCTCTCCTGGTTGTGTCCATTCTTTATGTCCTTCGGGGGCCAGAGCAATTGGCTGAGCATGATGGCCCTTGCCCTGGGGGCTTGGGGGAGCCCACTGCACTGAGCTTCTCGTCAGTCTCAGGTCATAAGCCATCTCTGTCTCTTCTCTTCCCGAGTTTCTTTCTTTTCAAAAATTTGTTTTTAAAAAACTTTTAAATCGAGATATAGAGAGTTCCCTGGTGCCCTAGTGGTTAGGACTGAGAGCTTTCACTGCACTGGCCTGGGTTCTGTCCCTGGTTGAGAAACGGACAACTGCAAGCTGTGCAGTGCAGCAAAAAAAAAAAAAAGGAATAACTCATGCAATGTAAAATCAGTCATTTTTAAAATTACAATTCAGTGGCATTCAGTACCTTCACAGTGTTGTACAACCAGCACCTCTGTCTAGCCGCAGAATGTTTCTGTCACCCAAGAAGGAACCGCTGCAGCCACTGGTGGTCACCCCCATCCTCTGTCCCAGCCCCTGCACTGTCGCTCTGGACTTGCCGTTTCACACATGCAGAACTGACAGAGTCAATTCCTACACAGGTGGATAAGAAGTCTGGGGTCCCTGAGGAGGAGAAAGGGGTCTGGAATTCTCAAGGAGGAGGAAAGGACAAACATCTTTTTTTTCCTCTACATTCTTTAGTCTTAGTCACATAAAACGTTTTTTTCTTTAAGCCAGGAACTGATGATTACACAACAAACAACTCAGTTTGAACTCTGTACTAAGGATTTTATGACAACAATGTATCCTGCTTGAGGACAGTTTCTCCTTCCCAAAAACCTTCTGGCTAATCCTGATGCTGAAGCTGAAACTCCAATGCGAGTTGACTCACTGGAAAAGAGTCTGATGCTAGGAGGGATTGGGGGTGGGAGGAGACGAGGACGGCAGAGAATGAGATGGCTGGATGGCATCACCGACTCGATGGACATGAATTTGAGTGAACTCGGGAGTTGGTGATGGACAGGGAAGCCTGGCGTGCTGTGATTCATGGGGTCGCGGAGAGTCGGACACGACTGAGCGACTGAACTGAACTGAACTGAATCCTGTTATCTTAAAATGTAAATTATGGGAGTGGGTCTGGGAAAATTTTTACGACCTTGAGACAATCTTTTGATTTATTGTAATAACTAATTTTAAAAAGTATATAACTCCCTTACTAACACTAGCAAGGCGGGCACTCTCCGCCCCGCTTCTGATGTCTATGTCAGAAGCTTTCTCTGTCCCTGTTTATACTTTAATAAAACTCTGCTATGCAAAAGCTCTTGAGTGATCAAGTCTGGTCCCTGGTCCTGAAGTTAAATCTTCAGAGATCACGAATCTGACACCGTTCACCGTTAAGCTATCAGAACCATGCGACATGTGGGCTTTCGTGATGGCTTCCTTCACTCAGCATGATGCTGTCAAGGGTCTGTCAAATCATAGCTGTGTCAGTGTTTATTCCTTCTGACGGTGAGCGGTATTCTGCTGTTTGGCTGGAGTATTATCACTCAGTGGACGGATGTCTGGGTTGTTTCTGCTTTGCCGTGGTGATCACTGATGATTCTCATTTCTTGGGGGCACATGCCTGGGGTGCAGGTGCCCGTCACCTGCCTCTCCTCTGCTCTGACTGGATGCTCTGTCCCAACTCTTACCCCACCTTCCCAGGAGCTGCTGGCCTCAGGCTCCCAGTTAGGAGGGGGAGGGGGCCTGGTTCCCAGGCTCTGCAAGCCAGCTGAGCCAGGTAGCCAGGGGCATGGCAGCCCCACTGAAGGTGCCCTGCCCTCATCCGCCCCTTCACAGCCCCTCCAGTGGCATCGAGAAAGCCCCAGTTAGGGTGCCTCGCAACACTTGTGAATCTCCTTTTTGGCAGACCTGGAGTCCTGATTCTCTGGCAAAACAGCCAAACCCGCTACTGTCTGTGATTGGAGGAGGAAGCTTTCCTCTACGTTTCTAGGTTCTTGTGGATGGTCTAGGAATTAAAACCGACAGGAAACTGACTAATAGGAGAAAACTCAAATGAAAGTATAAGGGCCAAAACCCTCACCTTAAATAAAGTCTTCAGCTAAAGACAAAAGAGGTTGTTGAGCGTGGGGGAGAGTCAGGTGTGGGGCTTAGCAGGAAAAGCCCAGTGGCCCAGAGTGAGACTGATGCAAATTTAGGTCATGACTTCCTCATCGATGAGACATTCTAGAGACACAGTTCTTTCCTTCTCAGTACAGAGGGGGAGGCCACCTGACAGCTGGAGATTTCTCTTACAAATGTCAGTGTTTCTGGCAAAAGGGTAACTTTTACTTGCTTTTCAGAGTTCCCCCCACCCCCGCCACGTCTGCTGTTTCCTGGAAAATAACCAGCTTACAGTAATGTTCCAAAAAGACACATTTGGGGGGCAAATTCTGTTCCCCTCGAAATCTAAGGTGCCACTTGGTTCATGTTTTTACAGTTCAGTCCGTTCACTTCAGTCGCTCAGTCGTGTCCGACTCTCCGCGACCCCATGAATCACAGCACGCCAGGCCTCCCTGTCCATCACCAACTCCTGGAGTTCACTCAAACTCATGTCCATCGAGTCAGTGATGCCATCCAGCCATCTCATTCTCTGCCGTCCCCGTCTCCTCCCACCCCCAATCCCTCCTAGCATCAGACTCTTTTCCAGCGAGTCAACTCGTCGCATGAGGTGGCCAAAGTATTGGAGTTTCAGCTTTAGCATCAGTCCTTCCAATGAACACCCAGGATTGATCTCCTCTAGAATGAACTGGTTGGATCTCCTTGCAGTCCAAGGGACTCTCAAGAGTCTTCTCCAGCACCACAGTTCAAAAGCATCAATTCTTCGGCGATTAGCTTTCTTCACAGTCCAACTCTCACATCCATACATGACCACGGGAAAAACCACAGCCTTGACTAGACAGACCTTGGTTGGCAAAGTAATGTCTCTGCTTTTTAATATGCTCTCTAGGTTGGTCATAACTTTCTTTCCAAGGAGTAAGCGTCTTTTAATTTCATGGCTGCAATCAGCATCTGCAGTGATTTTGGAGCCCAAAAAAATAAAGTCTGACACTGTTTCCACTGTTTCTCCATCTATTTCCCATGAAGTGATGGGACCAGATGCCATGATCTTAGTTTTCTGAATGTTGAGCTTCAAGCCAACTTTTTCACTTTCTTCTTTTACTTTCATCAAGAGGCTTTTTAGTTCCTCTTCACTTTCTGCCATAAGGGTGGTGTTGTCTGCATATCTGAGGTTATTGATATTTCTCCCGGCAATCTTAATTCCAGCTTGTGTTTCTTCCAGCCCACCATTCCTCATGATGTACTGTGCATAGAAGTTAAATAAGCAGGGTGACAATATACAGCCTTGACGTACTCCTTTCCCTATTTGGAACCAGTCTGTTGTTCCATGTCCAGTTCTGACTGTTGCTTCCTGACCTGCATACAGGTTTCTCAAGAGGCAGGTCAGGTGGTCTGGTATTCCCATCTCTTTCAGAATGTTCCACAGTTTATTGTGATCCACACAATCAAAGGCTTTGGCATAGTCAATGAAGCAGAAATAGATGTTTTTCTGGAACTCTCTTGCTTTTTCCATGATCCAGCAGATGTTGGCAATTTGATCTCTGGTTCCTCTGCCTTTTCTAAATCCAGCTTGAACATCTGGAAGTTCACGGTTCACATATTGCTGAAGCCTGGCTTGGAGAATTTTGAGCATGACTTTACTAGCGTGTGAGATGAGTGCGGAGAAGGCAATGGCAAGCCACTCCAGTACTCCTGCCTAGAAAATCGCATGGACAGAGGAGCCTGGTGGGCTGCAGTCCATGGGGTCGCTACTAGTCGGACACGACTGAGCGACTTCACTTTCACTTTTTACTTTCACACATTGGAGAAGGAAATGGCAACCCACTCCAGTGTTCTTGCCTGGAGAATCCCAGGGACGGCAGAGCCTGGTCGGCTGCCGTCTATGGGGTCATACAGAGTCGGACACGACTGAAGCGACTTAGCAACAGCAGCAGCAGCAGAGATGAGTGCAATTGTGAGGTAGTTTGAGCATTCTTTGGCATTGCCTTTCTTTGGGATTGGAATGAAGACTGACCTTTTCCAGTCCTGTGGCCACTGCTGAGTTTTCCAAATTTGCTGGCATATTGAGTGCAGCACTTTCAGTGATACTTCCAGTATCATCTTTCCGGAATTCCATCACCTCCACTAGCTTTGTTCGTAGTGATGCTTTCTAAGGCCCACTTGACTTCACATTCCAAGATGTCTGGCTCTAGGTCAGTGATCACACCATCGTGATTATCTTGGTTGTGAAGATCTTTTTTGTACAGTTCTTCTGTGTGTTCTTGCCACCTCTTAATATCTTCTGCTTCTGTTAGGTCCATACCATTTCTGTCCTTTATCGAGCCCATCTTTGCATGAAATGTTCCCTTGATATCTCTAATTTTCTTGAAGAGATCTCTAGTCTTTCCTATTCTGTTTTTTTCCTCTATTCCTTTGCATTGATCGCTGAGGAAGGCTTTCTTATTTCTTCTTGATATTCTTTGGAACTCTGCATTCAGATGCTTATATCTTCCCTTTTCTCCTTTACTTTTCACTTCTCTTCTTTTCACAGCTATTTGTAAGCCCTCCCCAGACAGCCATTTTGCTTTTTCGTGTTTCTTTCCCATGGGGATGGTCTTGATCCCTGTCTCTTGTACAATGTCACAAACCTCCGTCCATAGTTCATCAGGCACTCTATCAATCAGATCTAGTCCCTTAAATCTATTTCTCACTTCCACTGTATAATCATAAGGGATTTGATTTAGGTCATATCTGAATGGTTTTGTGATTTTCCCTACTTTCTTCAGTTTAAGTCTGAATTTGGCAATAAGGAGTTTATGATCTGAGCCACAGTCAGCTCCTGGTCTTGTTTTTGCTAACTGTATAGAGCTTCTGTTTATTTCTGGTTTTCCCTTTAAGTAAATAAAGAGAGTCAATTTATAGAAAAATATTGAGAGGACAAGCAACTAAAGAGAAAGTGAGGGGGTTGATTGAGTCGTGGGATGACTAGGGTTTGGGAAACCCCAGGAAATCAGACAGCCAAAAAGAAATATGAGCAGCTCATGCTCAGAGGACCCGGACTCCCTCTGGCTCTCAGGGAAGGGAGACTTCAGGGTGCCAGTGGGTGTGTCACCTAGCTCATGCTGATGTGTTACAATGAGCGTAGGATGAGGCTCAAAGTGAAGTCGCTCAGTCCTGTCCGCGACCCCATTGACTGTAGTCTACCAGGCTCCCCCCTCCCTGGGATTTTCCAGGCAAGAATACTGGAGTGGATTGCCATTTCCTTTACCAGGAGATCTTCCCGATCCAGGGTTTGAACCCAGGTCTCCCGCATAGTAGGCAGCCGCTCTACCTTCTGAGCCACCAGGGAAGTCTGGATGGCTCAAGGTCCAATGAAGGTCAAATCTTACACCGTCTTGGTCCTAGTGGATTTTAACCAGTTTATGTCTTGTCCTACAGCTATGTCATTCTTTTAAAGTTCTGCCCTATCCTCTTCCCTCCTGTTTCACAACCATAGACTAGATCCTGGGTCTCACCGCCTCCCGCTTCCCATCCCCTTCTCACATGTTCTCAGCCTCGAGCCCTGAAGTGAGTGTCCTTCAGCAGCTGAGTGACACAGTCCATCACAGCTTGTTGCCCGGACCACGTGGGAACAGCTCTCAGTTGAGCGGGTGAAGCCACAGTCACTCTGGGCTCTGGGACCTGCCTGATCAGCACAGGGTCAGCTGATAGGGGACCACAGACTACTTTCCCCTGCACACAATATTTTCAAATAATACTCATTAATATTTAAAAATTGGTGAAAAGGGAAATGACAACCCACTCCAGTATTCTTGCCTGGGAAATCCCAAGGACAGACAAACCTGACAGACTACAGTCCAGTTCAGTTCAGTCACTCAATCATGTCCGACTCTTTGCAACACCATGCACTGCAGCATGCCAGGCTTCCCTGTCCATCACCAACGCTCAGAGCTTGCTCAAACTCACTTCCATCACCAACTGGTGATGCCATCCAATCATCTCATCTTCTGTTGTCCCCTTCTCCTCCTGCCTTCAATCTTTCCTAGCATCAGGGTTTTTCCAATGAGTTAGTTCTTCCTATCAGGTGGCCAGAGTATTAGAGTTTCAGCTTCAGCATCAGTCTTTCCAATGAATATTCAGGACTGATATCCTTTACCATGGACTGGTTGGATTTCCTTGCAGTCCAAGGGACTCTCAAGAGTCTTCTCCAACACCACAGTCCAAAAGTATCAGTTCTTCAGTGCTCAGCTTCGTTTCTAGTCCAACTCTCACATCCATACGTGACTACTAAAAAAAAACATAGCTTTGACTAGATGCACCTTTGTTGGCAAAGTAATGTCTCTGGTTTTTAATATGCTATCTAGGTTGGTCATTGCTTTTCTTCCAAGGAGCAAGCATCTTTTAACTTCATGGCTGCAGTCACCATCTGCAGTGATTTTGGAGCCCAAGAAAATAAAGTCTCTCACTGTTTCCACTGTTTCCTCATGTATTTGCCATGAAGTGATGGGACTGGATGCCATGATCTTAGTTTTCTGAATGTTGAGCTTTAAGCCAACTTTTTCACTCGCCTCTTTCACTTTCATCAAGAGACTCTTTACTTTCTTACTCTTCACTTTCTGCCATAAAGGTGGTGTCATCTGCATATATGAGGTTATTGATATTTCTCCCAGCAATCTTGATTCCAGCTTGTGCTTCATCCAGCCCGGCATTTTGCATGATGTTAAATAAGTTATTTAAACTTATAATTAAATAAGCAGGGTAACAATATGCAGCCCTGATGTACTCCTTTGGAACTAGTCTGTTGTTCCATGTCCATTTCTAACTGTTGCTTCTTGACCTGCATACAGATTTCTCAGGAGGCAGGTCAGGTGGTCTGGTATACCCATCTCTTTAAGAACTTTCCACAGTTTTTGTGATCCACAGTCAAAGGCTTTGACATAGTCAATAAAGCAGAAATAGAGGTTTTTCTGGAACTCTCTTGCTCTTTTGATGATCCAACGGATGTTGGCAATTTGATCTGTGGTTCCTCTGCCTTTTGTAAATCCAACTTGAACATCTGGAAGTTCATGGTTCATACACTGTTGAAACCTGACTTGGAGAATTTTGAGCATTACTTTGCTAGCGTGTGAGATGAGTGCAATTATGCAGTAGTTTGAACATTATTTGGCATTGCCTTTCTTTGTGATTGGAATGAAAACTGATCTTTTCCAGTCCTATGGCCACTGCTGAGTTTTCCAAATTTGCTGGCATATTGAGTGCAGCACTTTCACAGCATCATCTTTTAGGATTTGAAATAACTCACCTGAAATTCCCTCACCTCTGCTAGCTTTGTTCATAGTGATGCTTCCTAAGGCCCACTTGACTTCAGACTCCAGGATGTCTGGCTCTAGGTGAGTGATCACACCATTGTGGTTATCTGGGTCATGAAGATCTTTTTTGTACTGTTCTTCTGTGTATTCTTGCCATCTCTTAATAACGTCTGCCTCTGTTAGGTCCATACCATTTCTATTCTTTATTGAGCCCATCTTTGCATGAAATGTTCCCTTGGTATCTCTAATTTCTTGAAGAGATCTCTAGTCTTTTCATTCTGTTGTTTTTCTCAATTTCTTTGCATTGACCACTGAGGAAGCCTTTCTTATATTTCATTATTCTTTCAGTTCAGTTCAGTTCCTCAGTCAAGTCTGACTCTTTGCGAGCACACCAGGCTTCCCTGTCCATCACCAACTCCCACAGCTTGTTCAAATTCATGTCCATCGAGTTGGTGATGCCATCCAACCATCTCACCTTCTGTCATCCCCTTCTCTTCCTGCCTTCTATCTTTCCTAGCAACAGGGTCTTTTCCAATGAGTCAGCTCTTCACATCAGATGGCCAAAGTATTGGAGTTTCAGCTTCAGCATCAGTCATTCCAATGAAAATTCTCGACTGATTTCCTTTAGGATTGACTGGTTTGCTCTCCTTGCAGTCCAAGGGACTCTCAAGAGTCTTCTCCAACACCACGGTCCAAAAGCATCAATTCTTTGGCACTCAGCTTTCTTTATAGTCCAACTCTCAACTCTGCTATTCTTTGGAACTCTGCATTCAAATGGGTATATCTTTCCTTTTCTCCTTTGCCTTTAGCTTCTCAGTTATTTGTAAGGCCTCCTCAGACAACCATTTTGCCTTTTTGCATTTCTTTTCTTGGAAGATACCTTCTATACAATGTAACGAACCTCTGTCCATAGTTCTTCAGGCACCCAGTCTATCAGATTTAATCCCTTGAATCTATTTGTCACTTCCACTGTACAATCATAAGGGATTTGATTTAGGTAATACCTGAATTGTCTAGTGGTTTTCCCTACTTTCTTCATTTTAGGTGTGAATTTGACAAGGAGCTCATGATCTGAGCCCCAGTCAGCTCCTGGTCTTGTTTTTGCTGACTGTATAGAACTTCTCCATCTTTGGCTGCAAAGAATATAATCAATCTGATTTTTGTATTTACCATCTGGTGATGTCCATGTGTAGAGTCTTCTCTTGTGCTGTTGGAAGAGGGTGTTTGCTGTGACCACTGCGTTCTCGTGGCAAAACTCTGTTAGTCTTTGCCCTGCTTCATTCTGTACTCCAAGGCCTAATTTGCCTGTTACTCCAGGTATTTTTTGACTTCCTACTTCAGCATTCCAGTCCCCTCTAATGAAAAGGACATCCATCCATCCAACACCCAAAAGCACCATTTTTGGGTGTTAGTTCTAGAAGGTCTTGTAGGTCTTCATAGAACCATTCAACTTCAGCTTCTTCAGCATTACTGGTTGGGGCATAGACTTGGATTACTGTGATATTGAATGGTTTGGAAATGAACAGAGATTATTCTGTCATTTTTGAGATCGCACCCAAGTACTGCATTTTGGATTTTTTGTTGTCTATGAGGGCTACTCCATTTCTTCTAAGGGATTCTTGCCCACAATAGTAAAGACAATGGTCATCTGAGTTAAACTTGCCCATTCCAGTCCATTTCAGTTCACTGATTCCTAAAATGTCGATGTTCAGTCTTGCCATCTCCTGTTTGACCACTTCCAATTTACCTTGATTCATGGACCTAACATTCCAGGTTCCTATGCAATATTGTTCTTTACAGCATCGGACTTCCATCACCAGTCACATCCATAACTGGGTGTTGTTTTTGCTATGATTTTCTGGAGTTTTTTCTCCACTCTTCTACAGTAGCATATTGGGCACCTACCGACCTGGGGAGTTCATCTTTCAGTGTCCTGCTCAGTGCCCCCGACCCTGCAGCAGGCCACCGCCCACCCACGCCTCCGCCGGAGACTCCTGGACACTCACAGGCAGCCTGGGTCAGTCTCCTGTGGGGTCACTGCTCCTTTCTCCTGGGCCCAGTGACTACAGTCCATGGGGTTGCAAAGAATCAGACATGACTTAGCGACTAAACAGCAACGTGGATTTGTCAGTTTCTGTTATGTGAGTACTGTAAGAAGCTAAATAATTAAAAGCCTTATTTGTGATTAAAAAAAATCAGTAAACTTCACATTAAAAAATAATAAAATTTCTAATAGTTTTTCTTAAAATTAAAAAAAAAAAAATGAAACCCACCCAAGGATCTAGCAATGTAAGAGTCTCCGTCCCCAGGGACTGAATTGGCTGGTGAGCCCAACACCTACCCAGGCACGTAACCGTCACCTCCACCCACCCAGTCAACTCCTTTCTTTTCTGGCTCCAGCTCCTGGAGACATGAGATTTCAACTCCTGGCCAGTATACAGACCATCTCCGAGAAAGAAGTAACCCACATAAGTCCACCGCATCAGAGAACCCCTAGAATAGGGTGACATGTGCCCTGGTCCAAACACCTGTGCTCCCTAGCGTCTGCCTGCAGTTGGCATCACAAAGGGGCTCTATAGGTGTAAAGGCCCCAGAGAGAGACGGGGGAAGGGGGAATGAGTGGATCGCTGTCATCCAGGTAGGCCTGAGATGGAGACTAAGCTGCGTGGGCACCACCACTTTCCTCTTCTGTGTCAGGGACAGACGTAAATAAAAGCTGTAATATAGCTGTCTTTCTCTGAGCCAGCATTTCCCTCTTGGCTATGGACATCTGGGGCCGAATCACTCTGGTTGGTGGGGCGTGGGGATAGGGTGCCATATGCATTGTAGGATACTGAGCAGCATCTCTGACCTGCACCTACTAGATGCCAGTAACAATTCACCACACACCCCCCACGCTGTGACAACCAAAAGTATCTCCAGGCACTGCCAAGCATCACCCTCCCCCCATGCCTTTCAGGGGTTGATCAGAACTGCTTCCCAGGAGAGGTCTCTTCTTCATCCCTGCGGTGCCTGCGTCCTGGTTTGCACATCTGCGCTCTAACACAGTTGCCCTCTCCAAGACCTCATTGCATCAGACCGAGTTGCAGACACCAGTCTTGGCTCCCGGGTACTGCCCGCCCTGCCCTGCCCTCCCCTGCCCTTCTGTGCAGGGAGGTGACTCAGAGCCAGGTGGAAGTGGGCACCTGTCGGAGCCGTTCCAAGCTGCAGCGCTGGCCCATTGCAGCCTGGTCTCCGGTTACACAAGGGCTGAACAGGGCAGAAAAGATGGAGCGCCTTCTGTTGAGAAAGAAGCCCCCAGGGACACTGGTCTCCTGGCATCAGTGAATCCGGGTGCAGGCTCTCCGCCCCTCCCCCTCATGCAGAGGCTGGCGGCTGATGCAAGATGCTCTCAGATTGCGCCGCCTCCCAGAACAGCCGTTCAAGTGGGAAGTGCGAGTGAACAGACAGCCGCAGCGGTCTCGGAAAGAGCCGGCGGGAGGTGGCGCCGCCCAGCGCTCGGCTCGGTGGGGAGCCAGCGGGCGCGCTGGAATTCTGCCGGAGGGGGAGGGGGACCCTCAGAAGGAGCCTGCACCCTCCTGAAGCCCCGAGCAACGCTGTGAGAGCAGAGGGCAAGGGGAGACCCCAGTGACCACGGGAGCATCTCCCCAGATGCCGCCCTCTGTCAGGGACAGGGCAGGCCCCCAGGAGGGACAGAAGCCTTGCTTCAGCAGCACCGGGGACTCTGGGAGGGGCTTCAGGTCCTGGGCTCGGTGAGGCTTCCGAGATGTGGGAGCAGAGTGACTGCAGAGTGAGGGCGCTTTTGCCTAGCTGTCCCCAGGGTGGGGGCGCTGACCACACGAATGTCCTGGTGTCATGGTTGCCTGTATGAAGAGCACGTGGCAATGGCAGGGCTTCCTGACCCCCACATGAGCTTGGGGGTCTGGGGGTGTGTCCTGTGCACTGTAGGCTGTTGAGTAGCATGCCTGGTCTCCACCTCCCAGATGCCACTGCACTGCCCCCCACAGGTGTTGATGGTCAAAACTGCCGCCTGCCGTTGCCCTGCATCCTGAGGGTGCCGGCCTGGAGACCCCTAGCTCTCCTCCCCTGCTCTGCCCAGCGGACCTCCTGTCCAGTCCTGTCTGGTCTGGTTCTGCAGCTCTGGCTTCCAGTGCCACACCCACATCGCCCCAGCCCTCGGGCTTCTCTGCTGTGGCTTCTTTGGAGGCTGGTTGCCCTCAGCCTGGGCTCTGCTTCCCTCTTCGAGGCTGGGCTGCAGGGAGGGGGCTCCCCAGGAGTGGAAGTTTCTCCCCACTGCCTGACGTGAACACGTATTCCCGGGCCAGGTGGGCTCATATGGGTCCTCTTGGAGGTCTCCCGAGGCGCCCCTAGCAGCTGCTCTGACGTCCCAAGAACAGAAGTCTCCCTCTTAGAAATCAGTTTCCTGGGAAGGTGGGGAGAGAGTCTGCTGCCTCCAGCTCTAGGCGCCAGGGACTCTGACTCCCTTCCTTCCCTCCAAAGTGAAGCACGGTCGGTCGGTTGGTCGTCAAGGAAAGCATGACTCATCACACGTGCTAAGGTTGTGGGGGGGCCCCTCCAGACAGTGGGTGTAGGGATGGATTTGCAGGAGGGAGAGAGACTGGGCTCAGCCTGGAAAACGGCGTCGGAAAGGGAGGGTCACAGCTGAGGGGCAGGTGGGGTCACTGGGTCCCCTCATGGGAAGGGACAAGAGGGAGGGGAGGGGACTCTGGCCAACAGGCCTCCTGCTGGAGGCAGCCTAGGGGTCAGAGACTTCCTCCGGGAAGGGTAGGGAGGAGGAGTTGGTTGGGTTGTATATTGAGGGGGTCAGATACCAAGGTGGGGGAAGCTGGCTGAGCTAACTAAGCAGACTTCTTTATGGAATCGGGCCCCTGAGCACGTGCCCAGGGATGAGGCCTCATTGAAAGCGTGCTCGGAGGAGCCCGCCCTAGGGTCTGGTCAGGGGACAGACTCTGTCGCCAAGCAGTGGGCATTAGTTTCACTCTGCTGCTGTCACTACACGGGAGGATGCGAGACTCTGGGGAGGCCGGGTCACCTGCCCCAGTTCTCCACCACCACGGTCGGGCAGCCGGATGAGACCGGCAAGGCCACGTGGGGCCCTGACGTGAACCATGAAGCGTCGGCGTCCGGTGAGGAGGGAGGAGGGGCCAGGTTTCCTCTTTCTGCCCTGCAACTCCCATCAGGCCCGAGGATGTGCAATACAGAACACAACCCTCTCCTGGTGGAGGCCCCTTACTCCACATCTCTTGGGGGTTTTCTGGAGCCAGAGTGAGGACGAGGCTTTTCTCATGTGTGCTCGAAACTGTTGTTCTCCCTTCAGTTCCCCACTGGCAGGGGCTTGGTGGAGCAGGCGGTGCCCACGGAGGGCGGCCTAGGGGTCACCCTCCGGGATGAGGGTTAGCCGAGGGCAGGAGCCAGGACCGCCCAAGGCAAGGGGACCCTGGGATGTCTGCAGAGGGTGGGGGAGCGGGGTCAGCGTCTGGAGGGGCAGAGAGAGGCGCCAGCACCCAGCTTCTCAGGTCCAGACAGCAGACTGGATTGCGACACCAGGGGTCAGGGAGGCCAGAAAGAGGGCAGCGGGAGGCACACCCGCCTGCAGGAGAGGGGTGCGGTGCGGGGGAGTGCTGCTGGGTTCTGGATCGGGGCTCCTGTTAATCGTCCCCAGCAACAGACTTCAAAAGGGCTCACCTTGGGCTAGACAAGGCCAGGACAAGCAGAGACTACAGACCCGTGCCCGAGAGGAGGGGTCAAGTCCTGGCCCACTGGCCCCAAGGCCTTGCTGGTACCTTCCCTACACCTCCTCTGCCCTCTCCTGGCACCCAGGCCTGCCTCCGCTGGCACCTTCCCCTTGCTCCATGTTTGGCTAAGCTCCCTGGCAGCCAAAACAGGCCAGGATGAGGGAGGGACCCCGTGATGAGTGAGTGATGGATGCAGTGGAGGAGTGGTGGGGACACTGGTGGAGACATTTCCCACTTCCTTCTGTGTGTGGTGAGGCCTCCACTCAGAGCTGCCATGTACAGTGCCACAGTTCATGCACTGCACAAAGGCACCCTGGCCTGGACTTCCTCCAGCAGAGGATGGGGTATCCATCAGAGAGGCCATCCACGAGTCAAGCCTCCCTATGGGGTTGTCCCTGCCCAAAGCATCTCCCCAGTGGGGAAGACTTCAAGTTCTCCCCAAGCCACTGACTTGCTCTAGCTATTGCCATGGAAGAAATTGTTAGCACAAGTTCCTGTGCCCAACGCACAGTGAGGCCACGTACGGTGATGCCACACCTACTGAAACGTGGGAGTTTAAAGCAGAGCAAGGTTTATGGAAGGGCCAAGCAAGGAGACAGGTGGCTTGGGCCTTAAAGAGCCCCAAATTCTCTGCAGGGTTTTTGGCAAAGCATTTTTCAAAGCCAGGAGGCAGTTCGCGGGGTCTGTGATCAGCTTGTGCACACTTCTCTGATTGGCTGGTGGTGAGGTAATTAGGGTAGTATCACAGAAGTTAACATTATCAGTCCTTAGGCTCCAGGAAGCCTAGGGCTGTGTGCTCATGGTCATCAAGTAGTTACATCTTCCATTTGGTGGGGAGTTTTCATGTCTACAAAACAACTCAGGAAATGTGCATCAGATATTGTATCTATTCAACAGGTACTTCAGAGAGGAGCTAAAGCAGAGAATAAAGGGGAAGGCCTGTCCCCGGAGGGCCCCCGGAGGGGCCTCCTGCTTGGTTACAAAATCAGCCCCAAGGTTAACAGCTTAAAACAATTTATTATGAGGGCTCCTGGCTCCAGGCAGTTGGGCTCAGCAGGTGCTTCTTGAGACCTGACTCAGCAGGTCTCACAGAGCTGCAATCATGGGGCAGGTAGACCTAGAGTCTGGAATCATCTCCTGCTTCTTGGTCCTGGCCTGGTGTGGCTGGAGTTTTGGGGGCTGGACACACATCTTTCTCTCCATGCAGCCTTTCCTTGGGGCTTCCCAGACCCTGAGGGTCTCCCTGTGGTCAGAGGCCTTACAGGGAAATTCTGGGGTCCAGGAGTGACTGTCCCGGGACAGGAAATGGAAGCTACCAACCTCCTATGGTCTGGTCACCACAGGCATCAAGTCAGTTCCTCCAGGTTCCCTGGAAAACTGTTGTCCCAGTTCCAAGGCCACTGAGCAGGAAGAACTTTCTCTTTCTCAGAAGAGGTTGGCCTTTTTGTTCTATTCAGGCCGTTGACAGATTAGATGAGGCCCACCCACACTACAGAAGGCAATCTGCATACTCAGCCCACAGATTTACATGTTACTTTCATCCAAAGACATCCTCAGAGAAATACTTAGAATTGTGTTGGAACACAAAGCTGTGGCCCAGTCAAGGTGACATGAATAAGATTAATCCTCGAACTTTTCCTGCTTCTTCCAGCTTTACCCTGGTGGCTCAGATGGTAAAGAATCTGTCTGCAACGCCGGACACCCAGGTTCGATCCCTGGATTGGGAAGATGCCCTTGAGAAGGGCATGGCATCCCACTCCAGTATTCTTGCTGGAGAATTCCATGGACAGAGGAGCCTGGCAGGTTACAGTCCATGGGGCTGCGAAGAGTCGGACACGACTGAGCGACTAACACTTGCAGTTTCTTCAAGCTCCTGGGGCTCCTGGTGTTTCCCGGCTGCATCACTCCAACATCTGCTTCTGCGCTCACATGGTCACTGGAAGAGTCAGCATCTGTGTGTCTCAAATCTGCCTCTTTTGCGTCTTTAAGGATACCCATCATTGGAGTTCGTAACTTAATTAGATCTGCAAAGACCCTGTTTTCAAATAAGGTCACATTCCCAGGTCTCTGGGGTCAGGACTTGGACATGTTTTTTCTGGGGGACACTATTCTGCCTCATGCTGGGTGAGGGTGGGCCCTAAATTCAGTGACTGGCGGCTTTATGTGAAGACATGGAGACACAGAGAGAAGACCATGTGAAGCTGGACAGAGGTTGGAAACGTGCAGTGACAAGCCCAGATGCCAAGGCCTGCTGGCCACCAGAAGCTGGAGGGTTAAGAATGGACACTCCCCTCGAACTTTTCGAGGCCCCATGTCTGACCTCTGCTTCTGTCGTCGCCTCTCCTCCTCTGACCCTGACCTCCCATCTCCCTGATAAAGATCCGGGTGATGACATTGGGACCCTCAGATGATCCAGGGCCATTTCTCACCTCAAGGGCCTCACTTTATCCCCCTGCAGAGCCTCTTCTGCCACGTGGGGCCGCACACCTACAGGTCCCCCTGGCTCAGGTCGTGGTCACCCCACCGACCTCCCCAGACTTCTATTGCTCCGCCGAGGCCAGAGTGCCGTTTCTCTAGGTGGCAGGTCCCTTTGTGTCACAGCCCGGCATACTGCCCTGGTGTTCAGAACAGAGTCCAAACCCCTCTTCATGCCCACTGCCCTGTGGGAAGCTGTCCTGCCTCTCCCCCAGCCGCCTTTCAGGGCACAGCAGTGTCTGACCCCAGGTCACCACAGCAGGTCCCCTTCAGCCTCTGCCCCACAGGAGACTCCATCCTGCCTACGGGGCTGCCCTGTTTACTGCATTCACATACTTTTCATTGCCCCAGGTTACCTGTGGGTCCATGCATCTGTTCCTGTCCGTCCCTCTCTGAGGACCAGCTGTGAGTTCTGTGAACACCTCGGCCTCTGAGTGCCCAGAGTTCGCTGACCACGCTCGCCAAATGTTTGTAAAGTGCCGAGGGATTCAGCAGAGGCTGCCGAGCTCAAGCCAGCCCGTCGCCAGTCTTGGCACAGTGTGCTGTCCGGTCCTCGGCCAGTTATTCAGACACACAAAGGGCTCTTGGCCTCGGCTGGGGACAACAGAAGGAGCAGTGTTGGCCCCGGGGCCCAAGTCTTGGCCCCTGGACTTTCATTCTGCCACTTCAGCAGAAGCCGTTTCTGCCAACTCTCACCAACAACCCAGGGAGGGAGGCACCTGCTTCTCCCTTGTCCCCCCTACAACCCTGTGCCATCTGGGAACGTTGCTCCTCTGACCTCCACTCCCAGATCCCAGCTTGGCCTTAGCTACCGGCAGCAGATGATAATATTTATTGGTGGAGTGCCACAGCCTGGCTCAGCTCTGTGACCGTGAGACAAATGACACCCACATCTTGGCAGCAGAGTGTGGCCCTTTCCTTCTGGGTGGGAGAGCTTTGGGGAGCCAGAGGGTGTGATGCTTGGAGATCAGTGGCAGCCAAGCCCAAGAAGCAGCCACGGCCGGGTCCCAGCACATTTGCTGTGCCTGCCCTGAGGCCCAGGGACCTTCACACAGTCTGGCGTGCTTGTTAATTATAGCGAGTTAGAAGATTATCTCCGGAGAATGCAATGTTGCAGGATTTTTGCCTATGGCTGAAGAGATGTGCTCACCAGCCAAGCAGATGGAAGGCCAGTGAGGCGAGTCTTCTCTGGGTTCTGCAGAGAAATGGAAAACAGCGTGGAGATCTGGAGACCCCAAGGTGCCCGGCAAAGAGGCCAAAAGCAAACTTCCATAGGAGAGGGTCCAAGGCGCCCGGAATGATCACATGTAGCCTCTGAGAGGCTGGGGGCTGCTGTGGGGGTCTGCCGTCAGAAGCCCCTCACCCACAACCCCACTCACAGTGAGCACGTGACAGGTTTCACACAGTGAATTTCTGTCTCCTCATTAAGCCCCCTTTATGGCGCGGGGTGGACATTTGAAACTGACCTGTAACTGCCTCGTGGATGCAGGGACCTCGTGTTCCACCAGGGACCACGGCCTCAGATGCTTGGGGCATGACCCGCTCCCCTCTCCTGGCCTCGTTTGTTGAAACTTGCAGGATCCTATGTGCTAATTCCCAAAGAATGAAACAGCCGGAGGGACCCAAGAATGCTGGGCTCTCGTTCTAGTGGATTAACGGCCTACTCAACCCGACCGGACAAGTCTGAGAGGCTGCTTCTTTCCAGCTTCACGTCCCTGCTGGTCTTGGTTCCTCTTGCCTCCCAGGCCCCGGTTGGAATCAAGGAACGCGCCAAATGCAGACTTGTGGGCCGTGCAGGAGAGGAGCAGAGAACGCAAGCGGCGGCTGACACCGCACTCTGGTCCACAGATCCACCTGGCTTTTAGAAATGAAGTTGAGGAACCACAGCTCGTTAGGGGTGATGGAGACAAATGAGGTGGAGGGGAGGGTGTGGATGCGGGGGGGTTGTCACCCTTACCGTGTGTGTGTGTGTTTTGTGTGTACAGCAGGAGGGCATCTGTGAAACAGGAAAAGCCTTTGTGCCAAGCCTCCTGCTAAAAGCTCATGAAGATTAAATTCACATAAGAAGCAACAGAAAAGTATCAAGGTCAAATTCCATACACAAGTTACTACAAGAAAAAGGAGAACAAGCAGCAGAGTGACACTCCTTACAGAGGAGGAAGGGGAAGGCTTAGAAGGAGCATCTGAAAAAGAGATAAACCCAGAACTCACCGTCTCAAAGTGAGCTAAAAAGTTTCAGACAATGATACAAAGCCTGAGAAAAACACCACTGTAAGTCAGTTTTTAAAACTCAGAAATGATAGACTCAAGAAGAGAATTTAAAACAGGAAAGAAACTTCCCTGACAGGCAGCACAGTGGATGGGACTCCTTGCTTTCAAGGCGGGGGTCAAGGTTCTACCCCTGGTTGGACCATGAAGATGCTGCAGGGCCAAAAGAAAAAAGGAAATAAAAAATTGTTTCCGGCGTGAAGACTAAATGACAAGGAGCGCAAGAGTTAAGAAGCACAATAAATAATGCTCTGAGAGAAGTAGAAGGCAAAGAAAAGTTTTTTATAACTGAAAAGGAAACAAAGATTGTGGGACAGATTAATTAAGGGACATTCTAATTTTGTCATCCCAGGGGTCCTTGAGACCCTTAGTGAGCTCCTGGAGGAAATGAGGTTGCTCAAGCCACAGTGGCTGGCTTTTTAGAATATATACATTCTTCTTCAGATTCTTTCCCCTTGTAGGTTATTACAGAATACTGAGTACAAAACTCCCTGTGCTACAGAGTAGGTCCCCGTTAGTTATCTATGTTACCTACGGTAGTGTGTTGACTTTTACTCTGCATTCCCAGTGCTGGGTGCCTGGAGTTGATCCCTGAGCAGAGAACTAAGATCCCACATGCTGCAAATGCAGACAAAGAAAAGTAAACTAGCCTTTATTTTTTAAGCTGTTAGAGGTTCCCAGAGGCCCCATTCAGCCTGACCCACGGGGAACTTTGGGTTCCACAGCCCTGCACCTATCACCATCAGGAGCCCACACGGACGTGTCACTGTCACCCAGTCCATTTACCACCAGGCTTGGGGGTAATTTCTGCTTCACTGCCACGTGGTAGGAATAGGTTTGTCGGGTCTCATTGTCCTGAGTAGATGGAGGTGGGAGTGTGGGGTAACCACAGGAAACCAGGAGAAGGGATGGTCCCTGAGCCAGGGGACAGCTGAACAGGAGCTGGCAGCTGCCACTGTGCTCCCGACCTCTGCTGGCTTCGGAAACTACCCGGGTGAGGACCCTGCAGCCCGGGGCTTGGGACCCCAGGTCCTGGCTGCAGACTCAGCGGCTCTGTGCTGTTTCCGGATGTTCCCAGATTTACAAAGTAAAGCCAGGGGTATTCTGCGGGGCCAGCACAGGGGGAAGGGAAATGGAAAGATGACTGCGGGGGCAGCCGTGCGGAATGAACTGTCTGGGGCCTGGGGAGGAGCAGTGAGGAGAGGGACAGCCGTGGGCACGGAGCTCACAGGTGGAGCCTCTGCCCCCGGGTGGGCACGGGACACAGCCCCTCAGCCTCATCGCCTCCCCAAGCACCACCCACCCAGGTGTGCAGGGGTCTTGGTTTTCCCACCCCAATACTGTTCCGAGGCCACCGCAGAAAGACTAGAAAGGAGACGGTCCAGTCTGTCCAAGTCTGAGCCACCCAAGAGGTTCTGAGCCAGGGACTTGGTTAGTGACGCGGCCTGGCGAGGTTATTGTGGCTTCCACCGTGGTCACTGATTCAGAAAAACAGTGCTCCTCTCATCCCTGGCTTTGGCCTCATTTCACAATCACAGTGAAGTCAGGATTGAATGGATGCAATCGCCCTGTGGCTGGTGGCCCCTGAGCGAGCAGGAGAGACAAGTCACTTTGGTGCCCAGCGGGGATGTTTTGATTTCTGCATCCCTTACCCCAGGGGGTTGTTCTGACCCCCTGGCCAAGGCATCGAGGTTACCTGGAGACTCAGCCTGAGCAAGACTTACAGATTCCCTCCTGTTTTCTAGAGTAAAGACCTGTCTTGCTGCATGGAAGTGAGTCTCAAATGATGCCCTGTGTCACTGCTCCAGCTGTGGGGCTCAGGGGAGACTCTGCAGGGGTGGGCAGGGTAGAAAGGGCCAGAGTCACAGGAGTGACCTCTAAGCATTGGGACTCTCAGAAAAGCTTTAATCCCTAATGCCATATAAGACTCGAGACTATTCCCTTTCTGGAAAACTCTGCATCTTTGTATCTCTGGGAGCTGAGAGGAGGCCAAGGGGACCCCAGAGGGATGGATGGAGGAAGGCCAGTGTGGGGACTGCTGGGAGCAGGCAAAGCAAGGTCCATCAGTCTCCATCTGGAGCCCCGAGGCATTTCAGAGACAACCTGGACTTTCAGTCAAGGGCGTGTTTTCTCCCCAGAGCAGCAGTGGTGGGATCTGGCAGTGGGGGGCTGGGGAGGGGGGTTGTGCAGTGCACAGCTGGCGGGCACTGGGTGCTTTAGAAACCACATCCTGAGAAGTTTGTGACCTCTGAATGCAACATCGTGACCTGCGTGAGATCCTGAGTGGGACCAGGCATTCATGGGGAAACCAGCTGAATCCAAATAGCATCTGTAGTTGAGTTGATGGTCACATCCCTGTGTCCCCGTGTTGGTTTCTCCTTTCTACTGATTTACCAATGTCCTGGTCTGGAAGATCCCCTGGAGAAGGAAACGGTAACCCACTCCAGTATTCTTGCCTGGAGAATCCCATGGACGGAGAAGCCCGGTAGGCTACAGTCCGAGGGGTCGCAAAGAGTCGGACACGACTGAGCGACGGAACAAACGAACGAACGACCGATGTCCTGGAAGACGAACATACAAAATCTCAGAACTATCTTGCAACTTTTTTGTAAATCTAAAAATATTCCAAAAGAAAAAAAAATGTGTATCTGATTTTAAAAAAAAGGAGGCCAAAGGTGAAAGCAGTAAGTGTGGGGAGGGGAGAGAGCAGGTGCAGGGCGGAGGGCAGGAGGGCAGGAGGCAGGGCCAGGAGCCCATTTTAGACCCCGTGGGTAGAGCTGCGTGGGTTTAAGCGCCAGAAGCAGAGAGGCGTGTCGGCTCTCGTTCTCCACACTTTGATGGCGGAGATGAAGGTTAAGATTTTAAGAACAAGCAGTTGGCCTCCATTCAGCTCCGGTTGGGCTCTCCTCACCTGGCGGGCAGCAGGGAGGACTGTTGGGTCTCCATGGACGCCTGAGGACACTGGGCGGCTGATGCTAGGGATCACAAACAATCCTTTCCCACCCCCACTGTCTTTCCACTCCCCTGGGGCCCCAGGGCTCAGGCCAGGCCTTCCCCTGTGTCCTATATGTGTGAAGGCCGGCAGGCCCGTCTGACCTTGGTTCACCCTGTAAAATGACCCCAAAGCTGGCATGGAAGTCCCTCTTAAAAACACACCTTCTGAGAATTTCAGGAAGTCCAATGATTAGGACCCTGAACTGCCAAAGCTGATGCTGGGGGCCAGGTTTGACCTCTGGTCCAGGAACTAAAATCCCACAAATCCCTAAAATTCCACACAGTGCAGTCAAAAAAACCCAAGCTGCTCCTAACACATCGGGGAGGTGAAAGTTAGTTCTGAAGAGCCACTTTTCCCAGTCACCTCTAGTCCAGCCCCTCCTGTCTGGTCCCTCTTGGCCGCCTGCCTGGGGACCGGCCACCTTCAGTGTGATGGCCACGGGGGGCACAGTTCCAGCCACGGAAGGCTGCGGGTGCTTCTGCTTCCGATGCCAGGAGCTTTCTAGCAGGCTCTTCCCTGATGCCATGCGGGGATCATGCAAGGCCATTGTCACATGGCCAGAGGCCGTCAGTGGGGAAGGCCTGACCTCTGGTGGTAGGTTCCTGTATTGCATCACTTCATGGCAAATAGATGGGAAAACAACAGAAACAGTGACAGGCTTTATTTTTCTTGGGCTCCAAAATCACTGCAGATGGTGACTGCAGCCATGAAATTAAAAGACGCTTGCTTCTTGGAAAAAAAGTTATGACCAACCTAGACAGCATATTAAAAAGCAGAGACATTACTTTACCAACAAATGTCCATCTAGTCAAAGTTATGGTTTTTCCAGTGATTGTGTATGGATGTGAGAGTTGGACCATAAAGAAAGCTGATCGCCGAAGAATTGATGCTTTTGAACTGTGGTGTTTGAGAAGACTCTTGAGAGTCCCTTGGACTGCAAGGAGGTCCAACCAGTCCATCCTGAAGGAAATCAGTCCTGAATATTCATTGGAAGGACTGATACTGAAGCTCCAATACTTTGGCCACCTGATGCGAAGAACTGACTCATTGGAAAAGGCCCTGATGCTGGGAAAGACTGAAGGCAGGAGAAGGGGACGACAGAGGATGAGATGGTTAGATGGCATCACTGACTCGATGGACATGAGTTTGAGCAAGCACTGGGAGTTGGTGATGGACAGTGAAGTCTGGTGTGCTGCAGTCCATGGGGTCGCAAAGAGTCAGACATGACTGAGCAACTGAACTGAACTGGCCTGAACTGAATGGTCCTTCCAGCTTCTATGCCGCCTGTGTGCCCCACGGGAGCCTCAGGCCCTTCCTATCCCCGGGCGCCTTTGCAGGCTGGGGGTCCTGAGGGTGTATGCCGGGGGGTGAGCTCACCCCTCAGGCCCCTTTCACCTGTGGGGACTGTGTCTACAGCCCGTGTCCAGGGCCTGGCTTCCAGCCACGGGAGCTGGTGACCCACTGGCACCACGGGGCTGCTCCTCAACCCTCATTGGCTCATGAGACCCTACCCACTGTACCCTGACTTCTTCACAGCATTGCTCCTACAGGTTTGCTTCTCTTTTTGGATGAATGGATTGTAACATTAAATACACTAGAGCCCTTGGTGGCTCAGATGGCAAAGAATCTGCCTGAAAAGCAGGAGATGCAGGTTTGATCCCTGGGTTGGGAGGATCCCCTGGAAGAGGAAATGGCAACCCACTCCAGTATTCCTGCCTGGAGAATGCCATGGACCAAGGAGCCTGGCGGGATACAGTCCACAGGGTCCCAAAGAGTCAGGCACAACTGAGCAACTTTTGCTTTCTTTTTATGTATTTTCTTTTAAATACATTACTGTAGGGGAACAAAATTTGCCACCCAAAATGTCTCTGGCCTGCAAATCACTTCAAATTGAAGACAATCAAGGCCCTAAAAGCCTCAGAAAGAAACTTTGACATTTCTCCAACTGCCCAAAGGATTTAGATAGAGAGCTTGTTCCCAGAATAGGACTGTCAATAAAGATGTCTACAAGAATGTGGTTGGGTGGGGTGGGGGACTCAGCAGGGTCTGTGGTCAGAGTCCACTCCATGTCCCATTGTCTCTGCTGGCCCAGCAAAAAAGTCCAGGTGAATTATCTTCTGCCCCTTTGATGTCCCAAACCACTCCATCATCCTATTTCATCTGTAGCTGAAAATGGTATTTAAGGTGAGGGTTTTGGCCATTTTGGTGAGTTGTGCAGTTTTTCTGGATCTCTCCTATGTACACATGTTATTAAACTTTGATTTTTCTCCTGTTAATCTGATTCATAGACCAGCCAGAAGAACCTAGAAGTTGTAGAGGAAAATGTCTTCCCCAACATTACTCACGTAAAAATATGCAACACCTCCTCACCAGCCTTGGATGTTAGTGTCCTGGGTCTGGGGCATTCTGATCAGTGTGTGAGGGTGCCTCCCAGCTGCTGTAACTTGCGTTTCCCTGATGACATGTGATGCAGAGCAGCTGCATTATTTATAAGACCATTAGTTGATGGTGTCATCCTGGAGAGATGCTATTTGAGAGGCTGGGATGGCAGACATTTCAGTGGGATTCAAGGACTTAGAGTGGACTCCCACTTCAGAGGGAAGGTCCAGGTGGCAGGGGAACACAGGGGCCTTGCACAGCTTCATAGCAATGTCACTGGCATTTGCTTTGATCAGCCTCCACCTGAAACCATGTTCCTCAGGTTGGGACTTGAACGCATGGGGCTGGGACTTGAACTGTTGCAGGAAGGGGGACCCCTTCTGGAGCTGGAGAGCGGGCCCTTGTCTAACACTGGGAAATGAATTGTCCAAGGAGACACACGTGCTGACAAAGCAAGAGACTATTGGGAAGAATGCCCTGGCAGGAAGTAGCAGGGTAAGGGAACCCAGGAGAACTGCTCTGCCACATGGCTCACAGTCTCAGGTTTTATGGTGATAGGAGTAGTTTCCGGGTTTTCTTTGGCCAATCACTCTGACTCAGGGTCCTTCCTGGTGGCGCATGCAATGCTCAGCCAAGATGGACGCCAGCAAGAAGGATTCTGGGAGATGGTTGGACACGTGGCGTCTCCTTTAGACTTTTCCTGAACTCTCTTGGTTGGTGGTGGCTAATTAGACCTGTGTTCCTTACCAGGACCTCCTGTCATAAAATAACTCATGCAAATGGTTATTATAGTGCCTGCCAGGGTGGGAGGTTTCAGTCAGCGTGTCCCCCTGACGGAACCTGGCCAAACCCCACTGTCTTCCGAAATCATTCACTTGGTTTTAAGACTTAATGATGCTCAGGTTCTTGATGTCTCCTCGGAGAAAGAATTCAGTGAGAGACAAAGTCTTAGGTAAGGAGTGGATTTATTTAGAGAGAAACACATTCCAAGACAAGAATGTGAGCCATTTTAGACCGGCCTCCAAATATGGTGTCGTTAACTTTTATAAATAATTTCATAGGCCAATGAGTGGGAGGATTATTCCAACTATTTTGGAGAAGAGGCAGAGATTCCCAAGAATCGTGCCATACCCACTTTTTGATCTTTGACAGTCAGCTTTGGAACTGTCACAGGGCCTGTGGGTGTGCCATTTACTGGTGTGTTACAATGAGCATATAATGAGGCTCAAGATCTAGTGGAAGCCATCTTGTCCACCATCTTGGACCCATTTGGTTCTAATCAGTTTATGTTATGTCCTCAGACTCAACATTCTTTCATTCTTTCAAAGGTTGCACCCTGCCCCTGCCTTCCTGCTTCACACCCATTTCCCCGAAAAATCTACTTTTTTTTGTTTTTACTCAGCAGCCACAGGGGCTTCCCAGGTGGCTCAGTGGTAAAGAATCCACAGGCCAATGCAGGAGATGCAGGTTCAATCCCTGGGTCAGGAAGATTCCCTGGAGGAGGTCATGGCAACCCACTCCAGTATTCCTGCTTGGAGAATCCTATGGACAGAGGAGCCTGACAGGCTATGGTCCATAGGGTGTCAAAGAGTCAGACGTGACTGAAGCAACTTATCACACACACATATTTTCACTCTTATCATTGGCAGTGCTTGCGGGGCCCATCGAGGTGGAATTTCCCTCTGCCCACCCCGGGCCTTCCTTCTCAGGCCAGAGCAAAAAATACTAAGGAAGGAAGGGGGGTGGAGAAAGAAAGGGAAAGAGAGAAGAAAGGGAGGAAAGGAGAGTAAAGAGAAAAAAGTCTCCCTCCACTCCAGTTCTATGGGGATCAAGCCTTTGGCAGTCACCCACCAACAGAGCTGGGTGGCGGCGGTGGGAATCAGGTGGAGAAAAACAGGAAGTGCTCTGTTGCGGATGCAGGCCTCCCAGACAGTTTGGTTACATACCTAGGGAAAACCTTCAACGACCCTAGATTCTCACATCTTTTCCTACACAGAGAAGCACAGTAAAACCATTAACTTGAGGAGGCTGTCCTTTGTGAATAGCTGCAGTCTTTGTGTCTTTGATCACATGTTTTTTCCAGTAAAACAGTTCTTCTATATCCCGACCCCTCCTTTTCCTCTTCGGAGTAGTTCCTCAGAGCCCTGTGAGAGAGAGGGGGGTGTGGTCCTCAGGAAGTCCCCCGAAAAAACTTTCTTTTTATCTTTTAAATTATGAAAGTATGATAACACATTTACAGGAGACTTGGGAACTGCAGAAATGGCAACCCACTCCAGTACTCTTGCCTGGAAAATCCCATGGACAGAGAAGCCTGGTAGGCTACAGTCCATGGGATCGCAAAGAGTCAGACACGACTGAGCGACTTCACTTCTGGGAACTACAGAACAAAGTTACGTGTAGTTCCACTGTATATTACAGTTATTTTTTTTAAGTAGGTGAATTAAAATTTTTAGTTGGAGTTTGAATATCAAACTCTCAAAATTGATAGAATGAACACACAGAAAAGTAAGAAATAGTAGACCTTAAAAGCACTATGAACCAATTCAACATAAGTAAGATTTATACAATTTTCACACAACAGCAAGATACAAATTCTATTCAAGTTCCTATAGACTATAGACCAGGAGACACTGGAGCATATCCAGGGACATAAAGCAAGGTGCAAAAATTTCATGCTCTAAAGGTGTTGAAATCATACAGAGTCTTTCTATTATCACTGTGGAATTATGTTAGAAATCAATATCAAAAAATAAGTGAAAATAACCCACATATTTTCAAATGCAATGTGACATTTACCAAGAAATTTTTGATTTAGTTGTTGAAAACCTCAGTAAAGTTAAAAGACTGTAAAAACACAGAGGCTGATTGCAAAGAAGAAAGCATTTATATGAGAAATGAATGTCAAGGGTACTTTAAAAACTCCATGTTTTTGGAAATAAAGCTTAACTGACAACTTTTATGTTGTGTCTTTTACTTCCACTCAACAGAAGGGAGGAAGGAAAAACAGCAAGTATGCAGATGACACCACCCTTATGGCAGAAAGTGAAGAAGAACTAAAGAGTCTCTTGATGAAAGTGAAAGAGGAGAGTGAGAAAGTTGACTTAAAACTCAAAAAACTAAGAAAACTAAGATCATGGTATCCGGTCCCATTACTTCATGGCAAATAGATGGGGAAACATGGAAACAGAAAGAGACTTTATTTCTTGGGCTCCAAAATCACTGCAGATGGTGACTGCAGCCATGAGATTAAAAGACACTTGCTCCTTGGAAGAAAAGCTATGACAAACCTAGACAGTGTATTAAAAAGCAGAGACATTACTTTGCCAACAAAGGTCCATCTAGTCAAAGTTATGGTTTTTCCAGTAGTCATGTATGGATGTGAGAGTTGGACTGTGAAGAAAGCTGAGTGCTGCAGAATTGATGCTTTAACATTGAGTTGGTGTTGGAGAAGACTCTTGAGAGTTCCTTGGACTACAAGAAGATCCAACCAGTCCATCCTAAAGGAAATCAATCCTGAATAGTCATTGGAAGGACTGATGCTGAAGCTGAAACTCCAATACTTTGACCATGTGATGCAAAGAGCCAACTCATTAGAAAAGACCCTGATTCTGGGAAAGACTGAAGGCAGGAGGAGAAGGGGACAACAGAGGATGAGATGGTTGGATGGCATCACCAACTTGAAGGACATGAGTTTGATTAAGCTGTGGGAGTTGGTGATGGACAGGGAAGCTTGGTGTGCTGCAGTGCATGGGGTTGGAAAGAGTTGGACATGTCTGAGCGACTGAACTGAACTGAACTGATGAGACAGGAATTGGGATGAGAGCTGACCCTGGATCCCTTAGAGGGGATGTTAAGGAGCAGAGTTAAAAGTTTGCAATGTGAGGATCAAGCTTGCCATCGAAGCTGCTTCACAGGGTGGGTAGGATGGGCATCTTATTCAGAGGGCCTTACATCCCATTTACTCACTGGCCCTACATTCCCCTCTAATAGATCTTTCTTGATCTTCATTTTTATCTCCCTTGAATTTTCGTTTCAAATGTGTGTGGTTCTCAGTCTTTGGGAACAAATGGTCTATATACAGGTCGTTACTCTGAAATATTTAACCAACTGAAACATACCCTCTCTCTGACCGTGCTGGACAAACGTTCTCTGCATAAAGTTGTACTGTCATTTGGGGAGTTTTATTCATTCACTGTTTATTCATAATGTATTAACACAGAGAGCAACATTTTTGTCCCGGGGATACAAAGGGGAGTAAGACACAGCCTGAGGAGACTGACATCTAGTGGATGAAAGAGACGGTACACAGATGACTGATGCAATAAGCTCTGAAGTATGCTCATACGGTTCGAGGAAATGCATTAATGGAAAATCTTGATTTTCTCGGAAATCAGATAACATGAACATTACTCCTGGCACGCCTCTGAAATACCAGGCAGTACGTAATCAGTTCTCCTATCCAGTTTCTAAATGCCTCTAACAACATTCCAACCCTCAGGTAGATTTTGATGTAAAAGCAGTCTTTGCTGCATTTTACATATTTTCTATTAATTGCATCATTCACGAATGTGACCCAGGACAGGAGGATGCACCCACAACTTGGGTTTCTGAGCTTCGTTTCTGCGAAGGGTTTTAGAAAGTGGCCTCCTCCCAGATGGAGAAGGTACTCAGAACAGTCCTTCTGGAGAATTAGGAGGGTTAGTGAATGCCATCTGTTTTCAAAACCTGGCAGCTGAGACTTAAGGGGCTACAGCTATGAACCCTGAGCATAAGTTGTTGACTGTGAGATGGTCAAGCTTGAAAGCTGAGCTGGTTCCTGGGTCAGGGAGGATTAAAGGGCCAGAGACTCAGAATTGTTGTGAGGGTGATATTGTTGTTGCTGACACTAAGTCGTATCCGACTTTTTCTGACCCCATGGACTGTAGCCCGCCAGGCTCCTACTGTCTATGGGATTTCCCAGGCAAGAATACTGGAGTGGGTTGTCATTTCCTTCTCCAGGGACTTAGGGATAGAACCCACATCTCCTGCACTGGCAGTGGGATTCTTTACCATTGTACCACCTGGGAAGACCATGTGATGTTAAAGGGATTTAAAAACTCAAAACCCACCAATGTCGCCAACTATGTGGTCAAGGAGTTTTACCTTTTAAAAAACAAATTTAACCTTAGGAACAGATGTGCAGTTTCACAGACTGCATGTCCTCTAGGCTGGTGCCTCCAAACCCCATGTGGGGGGGAGCTGGCTTTGGGCTGCATCTGGGTAGGTTTAGGGGATCCAGTGGCTGGTAAACAGATGCACGGCTGCAGGCTCACAGGGCAGCGTGCAGGGTCCTCAGCTTCCTCACACCCTGCTTGCTCCCAGACTCGCTGCGATGCTGCAGTTAGCATAGCCGCAGGGCTCTGTCTTCCGTTCCACTTCCTGCACTATTGGCTGGCAAAAGCAACAATGAAGCAGTCCCTGCACCTGAGAGCCAAGCAGCTGAGTGAAACTACAGCATGGAGCCCTGGTTTTCTAAATTAATTCATGATTTGTTTATTTTTGGTTGTGCTGGATGCTGGGTTTTCATTGCTGGCTGCAGGCTTTCTCTAGTTGCATCTGTGCAGGCTTCTCATCGTGGGGGTTTCTCTTGTCGCAGAGGATGGGCTCTAGAGTGAGGGCTCAGTAGCTGTGACACACGGGCTTAGTTGTCCCACAGCATGTAATCTTCCCAGACCAGGGATTGAACCTGTGTTCCCTGCGTTGGCAGGTGGATTCTTAACTGCTGGACCACCAGGGGAGTCCCAGTGACTTTGGGGTTTCCTTCATCGTACGTGCCTGTATTTTCCAAATTTTAAACTTAGTATATATTAATGGCACACTGAAAAATACCATTTAAAGACTGAGCAGTGCTGTAGTATGGTAGACTAGGTTATTTGGAGCAATCCTTCTATACAAACTAGAAAATGATGGATAAACATTGAAATGAGTCTTCTTAATGGCATTGGAAAGCTAACAAGGAGTCAAGAATCACCAAATGGGAACCTAACCAGAAGCACATATGAAAAAATTGGGTAGAGGCTGGGCTTAGGGAAGAGTCTCTTCTGGGCATGAGCAGGCATTGCCACACTTTACTTCAGTTCAACAAGCTTGAAGTGTAAGGAGTGCTGTGTTAGTCACTCAGTGGTTCCAACTCTTTGCAATCCCAGGGACTGTAGCCCACCAGGCTCCTCTGTCCATGGGGGTTCTCCAGGCAAGAATACTGGAGTGGGTTGCCCTCCTCAAGGGGATCTTCCCAACCCAGGGACTGAACCCAGGTCTCCCACATTGCAGGCAGATTCTTTACCATCTGAGCCACCAGGGAAGCCCTGATGTACAAGGAGATCTCAGCAAATCCTCGGGAGCATGGGGGTGGATCTGAGAGGAGATACCCTGCAGAAGAAGAGAGACACCCTGAGGATCCTGACACAGCAGCAGTAAGCTGGCTCCCCAGAACCCCAGCAACTGGGGAAGTCACCCCAGTGCCAAGCAGGGTGGGAAGGCAAGGTCCCTGAGACACTGTGACCACATCCCAGCCCTTCCTTGGATTTTCAGCCTCAAGTTGCATCACCTGGATTGTCCAAAAGACAATCTGGACTGGATATCAGGGGCTGCCAGTGCCCATGGCAGCAGCAAAAGAAATTCCCCCAGGAGAAAGATGCTCTGGCTGAAGTCTTTCAAAGGTTAATCACAAGCAGTTCTTCAAGACAGAAGCAGCGTCACTGCAGCACAAACGGATTGATATACTTCCTCTAAGGACACGACACGCTTGAAAATGTCTGCAGAGAACTGAAAGCTGTAAAAGTGACCCAGCATATTTGAGAAAAATAGAACCTCTGAAAATTACTAATCATAATCAAAAGTTACATGGACAAATTAGACAGATTTGATGGGGTTCAGCAAACAATTCATGAACCAGTAGGTGGAATTTTCCAGAAGGAGGGATTATCCAGAAGTGCAGCACAGGGACAAACAGAGGGAAAATGGGGGAAATGAAGAGAGGTTAAGAAAGCCAAAGGAAAGGAGAAGGGAGCCCCAGAAGAGAAAGGAGCAACAGCATCTTCTGAAGGGAGGGTGACAGAGAAATCCTGGACCTGGTAAGGCTGCCACTCATGGCTTCGTGGGGACCAGCCATTCCCAAGCAAGGTGAATAAAAAGAAATAAACATATCTTAGTGAGACAGCAGTATAATAGAGAGGAAGGTAAAATAAAAAGTAGTTAGAGAAAAAGAAAATTACTTTCCAGAAGGATCTTTAGAACATCTCCAAATATCTGGAAACAAACTAACACACTTCTAAACAACCCAAGGGCCAAAGAAGAACTCAAAAAGGGAATTGGGAAGTATCTCAAGTGGAATGAAAATCAAAGCACAAATATTAAATTTTGTAGGATGAAGCTGAAACAGAATTAAAGCTCTCAAATCAATGAATTGAATTACAAATAAATAATAAAAAACATCTCCAAATGTTTGAAAATTAAACACTTGAATCCCAGAAAGGTGAAAATCTTGCTATCAGCCATGAAGAAGCAAAGAGCCTGGATTTACTGTTTCCCCTCAAATTGAAGAAGGAATTCATAGGGCCTGGACTCCATCTTAGGCCTGTTCATGCTGATCATGCTCGGCCACCTTTTCAATGGACTCTGAACTCTGCGTTTAGTGCCTATGTGTTTAGTGTTTAGACCCCCTCCAGACAGGGGAACCTTGAAGATCGTATTTCTGTTACTCATCGCCTAAGAAAAAACATACACTAATCAACCCCTTCCTCCAGACAGGCCGTAAATTTTTCTGTATTTATCGGAGTGTAACCTCAGGCTTATTGATTATTGGCTAACTGTTTGACTGTTTGAGCACATGAGCACATAGCACGTGAATGATGGAGTTATTGGGATTGTATTTTCCTTGGTTTCTGTAAGTCTCAAGGAATTTGTAGTAGTGGGTTCAGACACGTACACATGGGGTATAAAAGATTTTCACAAATGCTGGTCGGGGTCCTTGGCTAAGAGGAAGCTCTGCCTTGGGCCCGCCAGTGTAATAAACTGCACTCCACTATCTGCATTGTCCTTCTGAGTGAGTTTGTTTCCCGGAACGCGTGGGTACAACAAAATGTCTAGAAAGCCAGACAAAACATATGAAACAAAGGTTTTGAAGTCACTCCTGCCCTTCTCTTCCCCCTTCCCCCTATCCCCTCCTCCTGTCCTTATTCCCAGCTTCATTTCACAAAGCATTTGAGGAATGCCATCAAGCTTGTCTCATTAGAACAAAATCTCCTGGAAGCTGGTGGCTGGGTCTTCTGTTTTGTATCTCATGTGTCCTGTACAACGTTGCCAAGTTGTAGTAACCACTGAATGTTGTTAAATGAAATGATCATCTGTCAGTCCACAACCACTGTGACCCAACTGTGCAGCACACAGAATCTCTTAAATTTGTATTTTGCTTTTTCTCTAAGCTTTTGAAAAAATTTATTTCATTTGATTCTCTCAGGAGTTCTGTGCAGTAGGTGGTCAGGTTTAACATGATCACTTTCCAAGTGGTTAAGTACAGAGATCTACTTCATCTGTAGCACACTTGGAACATCTCTCCTGTTACACTGTTCCTGGTCAGGATGATTAGAAGTTAGACACATTGTTAATCTTTTTTTCTCTTCTGGATTTCAACTTGAAGACAGCAGAGGGCGCCTGACTACACAAAAGGTACGCTTGTAGAAGGTGATGGCACCCAACTCCAGTACTCTTGCCTGGAGAATCCCATGGATGGAGGAGCCTGCTGGGCTGCAGTCCATGACCCTCGAAGAGTCGGACGTTACTGAGCGACTTCACTTTCACTTTCACACATTGGAGAAGGAAATGGCAACCCACTCCAGTGTTCTTGCCTGGAGAATCCCATGGATGGGGGAGCCTGGTGGGCTGCCGTCCATGGGGTCGCACAGAGTTGGACATGACTGAAGCGACTTAGCAGCAGCAGCAAATGTTAATGATAGGCTAGATTTAAGATTATTCATTAAAATTTCAAAAATGTGAATTTCACTAAAATAGGACTCTGTACTTCATCTTTCTACTATTTTTGGATTCTGATCTCATTTTAAATTTTCTCTTCTCCTTCTTTTTTGGTAATGAGAGTTTCAACCTCACGTAAATCACCATGACACTATTAATTCCAAGAACCTTCCAATTTAGCCTCAAGATTCTTTCAGATAATTTAAGTATTGAATCCTGCATCTACCAGATCCTTCCAAATCTTCAGTAGGGAATAGGATCCACCTTTTGTAGCTCTTAAGAGGCGACCACTATAATGTGTTGCAAACAGACATGCTGTGACTGAAGGGCCATCTTGCTTCAAGTGCATTGCCTCTAGATTACCCAATTCTCAGAAAAGAATACAAAGATTAGGTATGTTCTTAGCCATATTGCACTAGAGGGAATGTAACAATTTCTGAGAGGCAATATTGAGGCTTTGACCCCTTGTTGCTCACCGTTGAGGGTAATTATGTCTGCAGGGTCGGGGCCAGGTTCCTGTGAAATTCTGCATTCCCTTCTGACTAATTTCTAGCTGGTTCTTTTCTCTGTCATCTGGAATGTCCTCCCATTCTCCTCCCATCAGTGCTGGGGACAGCAGCAGCCTGAATTCTAGTCTACCCCCACCCTCACAGTTCCCCAATTATATTTTCCTTCCTGAAGACTAGATTTATGGACAAGGCTTCGAGTTGGCTGAAAAAGCACTCCTCCCTGGCTGCTCACTGATTAATAAATTGATTGGCTCTAAGTTGATTTTGCTACCTAATCAGGATTCTCGGACTTCTTTGGCAACCCACTCCAGTATTCTTGACTGAAGAATCTCATGAACATCAGAGGTTGGTGGGCTACAATCCATGGGATTGCAGAGTTGGACATGACTGAAATGACTTAGCACAGTACTCATAATCAACAGAAATTGATAAGAGGCCATAGAAGAAATTCAGGCAAGGCTTTATTGGGACTTCTGCTGCAGCAAGAGGGAGTGAAACCAAGTAGCGGGTTCCCTTGCTTGCTCCCAGACAGGGGATGGGGTAGGTGAGTTGGTCCCTTATACAGGTGAGGGTAGGGTTGGTCCAGGGGTGTGGGGGTGGTGGCTTGCTCACTCCCTTGGTGGTGCTGTGTGCAAGGATCATGTACAGTAACCACACTTTTGTTTCTGACTTCTCAGAAGTGTCAGTTGGGGTTTTTGTCTTTTTGTATCTTGTTCATAATTTGCCACAACTGTGCATGCATGCCGTGCAGTTATTTTTAATCCCTTATAGTTTCTTTGCCAACCAAGGTCCATCTACTCAAGGCTATGGTTTTTCCAGTGGTCACGTATGGATGTGAGAGTTGGTCTGTGAAGAAAGCTAAGCACCAAAGAACTGATGCTTTTGAACTGTGGTGTTGGAGAAGACTCTTGAGAAGCACTTGGACTGCAAGGAGATCCAACCAGTCCATTCCAAAGGAGATCAGTCCTGGGTGTTCATTGGAAGGACTGATGCTAAGGCTGAAACTCCAGTACTTTGGCCACCTCATGCAAAGAGTTGACTCACTGGAAAAGACTCTGATGCTGGGAGGGATTGGGGGCGGGAGGAGAAGGGGACGATAGAGGATGAGATGGTTGGATGGCATCATCGACTCGATGGACATGGGTTTGGGTGGACTCTGGGAGTTGGTGATGGACAAGGAGGCCTGGCGTGCTGTGATTCATGGAGTCGCAAAGAGCCGGACACGACTGAGCGACTGAACTGATAGTTTCTTTGAATTTTGTTTATGGAGGAGGCATTAGTCCAGGTGCAAGCACTGAGGGAAGGGTCCCAGGTCCCAGCCCATCTGAATTTCTTTAAGTCTGAGTCTTGTGGTGGTTCACTCACAAAGTAGGGGATTATTTCCTCCTTTATGCTTTCCCTTTGCTGTTTGCTTGTCCTTGTCCTTAATTTGTTCTATTTCCTGATTCCGAGCATGAAATGATACCTTCTAAGCAACGAGAGGCATTTTCACTCTGCTCTGTCCAAACCTTAGCAGTCCACTTACTATATGTGTTTTTTTCGCATTTATTATGTTTAGTCAAAAGCGAGTGGGCAGTTTTGGTTTTCCAGACTTGGAAACTGACTGCTCTTGAAGAGAGGTCATTAGCCCTGTGCCACGATGGGGAAAACAAGTCCCCTCACACAGCACCCTTGAGGACAGTCACCTGGAAGGCGGATGGGCAGGGCTGTTTTTCTTGCTGAGTACAGTATCCTCAGCCCCTAACAGTATCTAGCGCGTTTTACACCTTCGCTCGGGGTCTGCGACTTGACCGTCTCTCCGGGGCAGGAAACCACAGAAATCATTTAACTTGCACAAGGGTTCGTGCTACCGAGTAAGCCAACTAGGTCACTGTGCACGGGGCTCAGCATTGTTGAACGAACACAGCGAGCGACAGGCGCCGCGTACCCGGTACAGCTGAAGGGGGAAGGGAAGGGGCCCAGCCTCGCTGCTTCTAGCGGGCACCATCCAGAGCCCGAGGCCTCCAGGCCCGTTTGTATAGGCGAACCATGAAGGACTACGGAAACAGCCATCCCCAAGCCCAGACCCAGGCTCAGGCCGCACCACCTGCCAGGAAACGCGCGCGCGCGCGCGCGCGCGAGGCAAACCGGAAGTGACGCGCTCTCTGCGCGCCCCCAGCACGTATTTCCTGCGCGCCGCGCGCCGCTAGAGTCGCTGGTGGTTCAGAAGCCTCCTTCGACCCGGAGCGATGGGCAAAAAGGGCAAGAAAGAGAAGGGCCGCGGGGCCGAGAAGACGGCCGCTAAGATGGAGAAGAAAGTGTCCAAGCGCTCGCGGAAGGAGGAGGTGAGCGGGCCCTGGGGGCAGTCAGACTTCTTTCGTCCGGGGTCGCGGGCGTATCCGGGCACTCCTGTGAGGGGCGCTGGCGGCGGCCGGGCTGAGCCGGAGCACCTCTGCAAGCCTCAGCCCTCGGCTTTAAGCGGGGCGCGTGACCCTCAGGGCAGCCCTGAGCAGTGAGCGTCGGTGGAGTGAGTGGGACTGTGGGAAGTTCCATAACGGTCGATGGTGACCACGGGTCTTTCTCTGTGTCTGTCCCTGTCTCCCTCTGTCTCTCCCTTCCTCTCGCTCCCTCCCTCCTTCCTCTCCTACCCTCTTTCTCTCCTCATCTTTAGCAGGGTCTGCAGATGGGTCAGTGCTAAACTTAGAGGCGAGAGCTCTGTTCCTAATTGCGCTCTGTTCCTGACTGTTGCTCAGGGACTCCCTAACCCAGGACAGTTTATAATGGTTAATGAGTGTTTGCTGCCTCTAGGCTTTGTGCTCTCTGGGCTTTCTCACAGCCAGTTGAATTAGGTAGCTTTGGCATATCCACCTGACAGTCAGGAAATCAGAAGCTAACAGGTTACGCAGGTCAGCTGTGAGGTGGCCGGGAGCTGAAATTTGACCAGACATCTCACATCCAGAGCTCTTGACCACATACCCTTGTCCCTTTTCTTCCTAAGGCATTCATGTGTCCATTTCGTCATCTGTCAAATAATGAGGTTGGGGTCTTTCTCTCTCCATCTGCTGTCATTTTTCAGCTGGGTAGAGGGGGGAGGGACTAAGCTGGCGGTCTTTAGGGACAACTTAGAGTTCTGCCCAACACAGAACTCATGTCTCAGATACCTGGTGACATCTGCATGCAGGTGGCGGTCACACAGATTGATTCCTCCCCTTCTGCATGGTCCTGCTGAAGCCCTATTTCTTCACCCTGTCTGGGCGACCTGCATCTCCTGGGCTTTGCCTCCTCAGCAGCTCACTCCCCAAAGGCTTTCAGGGAAGGTTTTTAAAGACAGGGTGAGGGAGGGGGCTGTCGCAGCATCAGCTCGTGGACATTCTGGTTGGTTGATGGTTAAGTAATTGGGAATCAACGTTATCAACCTTCTGATTCCAGCTGGTCTGGGGTCTCCATCCTTGTGGCCAGCATGCAGTTAACTTCTTCCACCTGGTAGGGGTTTCAGTGTCTGCAAAACAGCTCAGTGGACATGGCTCAGAATATTATCTGTAGGCCTTGGAGAGAAACTAAAAGTCCTGACTTTAAGGCTAAGTTACTTTTATTTTGTCTTGCTTGACTGTTTTCTGCAGTTTCTCACTCTTCTGATTAAATTTACCCTTTGGAACTCGAGAAGGCCTGGGAGGCTAGTTTTTCTACAGACAAGAGGGAGGCGGAGGACATTACGGGGGTGTGCCATGGGGTGGGATGGGGTGGTCTGTCCCGGGAAGACCCCAAAGTCTTGGTTAGAAGACGGCAGGGCTTGTGCTTCTAACGGAGGCTGCGACCAGGCCTGCTCCCAACCAGAGACACCATGGTCACTCCTGCTCTCGAGTGACGGGGGTTCAGTGCTTCCTGCTGACCTAGCCCAGGGCACATCAGTGCCACTCGCCCCATGACTGATACAGCAGCTCTCCCTCCAGGCCTGCTTGTCGCAACCATGCCCTCCTCCCACCTTGTTTCCATCTTTTCTTCTGCCTTAAGGAAGGTAATGACACTGGACTGGAACCTCTGAGTTCATCAAGGTTCCGGTAGTCCCTTGTTCACCTGTCCCTTCCTGGAAAGAACCAGTGGTTCAGTAACTTGTCTTTAGTACCTAAAGGGGCGTGTTTTGCACTTGGGTCTTGAAGTCAGCAGGATGGCTGTTACACGGAAGTAACAGGATGACAGGTGTTTCTGTGGACTCTTGTGAGGGTGCAAATTAGTAGTCAGTTGGGTCTTAAATTGTCAGTACATACAAGAGTGGCAGATACAACATAGCAGTTGCATACATAAAGATTTAGCTTGGAAAAATTACCTCCAACTCCACAAAGACAGGTCCTCCAACAGCCATGGTAGTATTTCCTGTAAAGTTTTGAAGTTGAGTCAGATGTTCAGCAGCAGCAGAATGGGTGGAGAAGCCGTGTGGCACTGCCACCATGACAGCGAACAGACCCGGGGCATCAGACTGCTCTTTCAGCAGGGTAAAGCAAAGAAGCAAGTCCAAGGGAATATTCAGTGTGATGACATTTACATGGAATTGGAAAACTTGAGACAGGAAGGTACAGAGCTTAGGGATACATTAATGGAGAAGGCAGTGGCAACCCATTCCAGTACTCTTGCCTGGAAAATCCCATGGACGGAGGAGCCTGGTAGGCTGCAATCCATGGAGTCGCGACGAGTCGGACACGACTGAGCAACTTCACTGACAGGTAGTGAAAGTATAGAGAGAAATGCCTAAGAGTCAGGAATCCTCAGTTCCAGACAGTGGCTGCTTCCGGGAGGTGAAGGGGGTACAGTGGGGAGGGGGGTTGCATGTGGCTGTTCAAGCCCAGGGCAAGTGATGTTCTGCTGAAAGGAGCCAAGAGGGAGCCTGGGCAGCTGGAGAGTGAGGAGGTGGGGTGAGATATGAGGTGGGTGAGGGAGGAAGAATGGCCTGAAAGTGTTTGTAGGTGCAGGAAGGACACCTCACTGACTTTCAGGCCCTGCAGAGTGTGAAAGCTGGGGGAGAGCTGGCATGAGGTGAAGTGGGGAGGAACGATGAGGGACAGATACCAGGTGTCAGCATGAGCCAGGTGCTGGGATGAGCATTGACGGGCAGGTGGGAGACTTTCCCGTGATAGACGGGTCAGCATCCCTGTGGGCTGGGGGACACTAGTATAAATGCAGGGACTGGGGGTGGAAGTCTGAGTTCCAGCACTGTCCAGCCGTGTACAGAAATAGGCACCTTAACCTCTAAATCTGTAGTTGTAACGGTGGAGATGATCTTACACAGGTTGGTTGCAGCTGGTAGTTGACGAGACCCCCGCAGTGTGCAGGCACATGTCAGTAAGCAGACTGACGTGTCTGGGTCACTTGGAACTTACATTTTGTTATGTTGGTAGAAGGTGGAAACTAAATAAATGAACTTAGAAACGTTAGACCCTGCTCTGCGGACAACAAAGCAGGCTGGTGTGGTGGCCCGGGCCTCGGTTTCCAGCGGTGATTGAAGATGTTGGTGTGAAATTGGGTGGGCTTGTCTCAGAAGAAGGCCTTTGGTGGGTGTGGGGAGTGAGGGTTTGGAATGAGATGACGCATGTGCCATGTGCCGGAATCTCAGGTTCTGAGTGTGCCTGTGTCAGGTTCTGTGACTTTTAAATGGAAGGAACAAGTTCTAATTCCGGTCAGGTCAGGGGGTCTGAGGAGAGCTGACCCAGGCATTTGGCCATGTGTAACTGCTTGTCTGTCTTCAGGAGGACCTGGAAGCCCTCATAGCCCACTTCCAGACTCTCGATGCCAGAAAGACTCAGGTCGTGGAGACACCCTGCTCACCACCTTCCCCACGGTAAGCAAGCTACAGGGTAGCTTCTGACAGTTTTCTGGTAGAAATTGGAAAGGTGCTTGAAACAGGCACCATGTTTTCATAAGTAACTGGGCACTTGGGGCATTTCCATCATTAGAATCTACTAGATCAGCTCCTACAAGACAAGGCTTATTTTTCACTTCTGTCTCTGACAAGTGGAAGGAAGGCAACTCAACTCTGTTGTCACATGGAAACACGGAGAAGAGGTCCCCCGGCACTGCTGCTCTTCAGGGAGGTTATGTGGGTTTGAAACCCCATCTGGTGACGATCTGTGTTTGAGGGTTGTGTTTTTTTTAAACAATGTTGTATTAGTTTCTGACATACAGCAAAGTGCCTCGGTTGTACATGCATGCATATATGTTGTTGTTGTTTAGTTGCTAAGTCATGTTCAACCCTTTGTGACCCCATGGACTGTAGCCTGCCATGCTCCTCTGTCCATGGGATTTCCCGAGCAAGAGTACTGGAGTGGGTTGCCATTTCCTTCTCCATGTGTCTGAGGTTTTTAAAGGCTCCTCAGAGGTACAAAAGTTAAAAAATCACGATGCTTTTCACTGTGCTCGTTCACAGCACTTTTATGTTCTCATGTGGGAAGCGTGACCATTAAACATAAAACTGTAAGCCATTATAGATGGGTTTGTAGTTTATGTGAGGAGTTCCCGTATCTTTTGTAGGATTTCAGACCTGGTGGAAGAAGGAGGAAGGAGCAGGCTGTGGTTTTTCCCTGGCTCCTTATCTCTTCGTTCTTGCCTCCTCAGCTCTTGAATGCCAGCAGTTCTCTGGTTTGATGCAGGACCCAGGGCTCCGTCATTCTTATCCTTGCTCCGGGCAGGCAGGGCCAGGACACAGAGCACCTCGAGCTAGGAGCCCAGGGAGGCCAAGTGACCCTGATGAGGAGATGCATGCCCTTTGGAGAATGGGAAATGCCTAACTACCCAAGCATCCAGGGCTGTTTTGTTAAGCTGAGAAATGATTTGCTTCATTTCCTTCAGGCCTGAGTGGAGGCCTTGGCCCAGCATGTCAGGAAGGGAGGTGGTGGAGTGTCCCCTCTGCCTCAGTGGGGTGCAGGGCATGGCCTGAATCCCACAACCTCGGCCCTGGCTTGTGGTGGTTACCTTTCAGGGTCAGGAGCAGTGTGCTCACTCCTGAGCGACACCAGGGGCTTTCCCTAGGCTCCCAAAGATCCCTTCTGTCCTTCAGTTCATAAATTCCCCTGGGAGTCAGGCTTTATATTCATTTTATTTGTCATGGTATCTTTGGGTCAAGCCTACGGGTCACATGTGGTAGGGGGACATGTTCATATGAATTGTTGAAGCAGATAAATCCATGAGATCGTGAAGGCTTTACCTCTGTGCAGGACGCCTGAGGGAACTCACTTTGAATGTGGGTTGATTTTTTTTTTTTTTTGGATGACATTTGCCTTAAAGTATGTTGCCCTAAAAGCCAGATGTAATGTTCCAGTATAATTTGAAACCTTGGCAGTGCCCTAGGTCATCAGGTCACTGGGCAGCCTCCTGAAGAAAAAGGGCAGGTGTTAGAGCTGAGATCTGCTGGGACACAGACCTTTCAGGGGTCACCTCAGTACCATCTCGCTTCCTACTAGTCCATCGAATTACAGGAAAAATCCATGAAAATCACCAAGTTTAAGTGTGTATATCCTCACGTCTTTGCTCAGAGGTAATTTAATGGGAGCATGAGGGTGAGGTGCTCGGTTGTATTGGAGACCAGGCTGCACTATTTTGACTTGAGGGTTTGACTGCAGAGTTTCTCAGCCGATAGAATGTCTCTGTGTATAATAAATCCCCAGTTAACAACAACAAAAAACAAACAGTTTTCCCTTTCCCTTTGAGAAGCATCGTTTGGCATTGATGTGGTAGAGGACACCTCGGGAACACTGCCCCAGGGGCTTCTGCACAGAGAATGTTTTCCCTCCTCGTGGCCATACCCTTCAATGCTTCCTGCCGAGATGTCAGGGCACACTTAAAATTCCTGTAGAGCTATTGCCTTGTCCTCACGTGTGAAAGTAAGCAGAAAGGTGTTTGCGTTTTCCACATGGAAACAGTCTGGGATGTATGTTGAAATGTTTGAATAGTGGACCTCTGAGGACAGTTAGATTGTGATGTAAGAGGACAGAGCTGTAAGGCAGGAAAGCTCTGGGAAGAGTGGCACAGGAGTAGACCCTACACCCCAGCCCGCCTGATGATTTTTAGCCAGATGCTGTTTGAGAGGCCCTGGGCCCTCCTGGGAGGCTAGCCTGGGTGTCAGTATCCTGAGGGTGAGGCTGGGATTAAGGGTGGTGCCTCAGCTTCCGTCCTCAGCCCTGGCTCCTCTTTTCCAGAAGTTCAGGACAGGCTGGTCCCCAGTGGCGCAGCCTGTGGAGGGAGAGAGACAGGCCGTTGGTTTGGGTGTCACATGGTTTGGTTTTTGTGTTGAGCTGCTGCTTGTGTCTCTTGCAGGTTAAATGCCTCCCTCTCCACTCATCCTGAGAAAGATGAATTAATCCTTTTCGGAGGTGAATATTTCAATGGCCAAAAAGTAAAGTATATATTTTATTCTTTCCCTTCAAATTTTCATGAGTCTCATTTAGAGAAAAATTCCTTTTAGGCACTGATGTAAAATACCCATTGGTCCTTTAACTCCCCCCTCATGTATCCTGCCTTCACACGGCAGGACTGGCCTGTGGTGTGGTCCTTGACAAGCTACCACGATCCTTGCGGGCCCTTCAGGGTCACAGCTCTTCCTGCCTGCATGAGGTGGGCCAGCACCCTGCTGCCCTTCCTCATGGTAAGTTTCCAGAGGTGTTTGAATAGGCAAAGTGCTGACACATGGTAGAGCAATTGATAACATCATAAAAACTGTAAGTTTTATTTTTGAGCATACCAGATAGCCCTGTGTTTCAGAGCTACAGATGAAATAGTTCCAGAGTCCTGAGTTCAGCTTCCCTGTGTGGTGGTCCAGAGGTGGTCTTTGACTTTGTGTCACCATCCTGGAGGGTCCAGGAACTGGCCTTAGGAAGCACACTGCCCAGGGAGGGCTAGTGATTGAGCTCTACCTTCTGCTTGCCGTTGCTTGTGTGGAAGCATCGTTCGTAACACTGAAGTTCCTCTTCCTTCCTGCAGACTTTTCTGTATAACGAACTCTACATCTACAACATCAGGAAGGACAGCTGGACCAAAGTGGAGATCCCCAACCCACCTCCGAGGCGCTGTGCTCACCAGGTACGTGTCCGTGTGACCATCAGCGCCCCCTCTTCTCATGCTGGGGTCCTGACTGACGCAGGATTCCGTGATGGGCTTTTGAGCTGGCAGCCTCCTCACTCTGCTGCCTCTGCCTGGAACGTGTTTTTTCTATTTTTTGACTGTGCTGGGTCTTCGTTACTGCGTGGGCTTTTCTCTAGTTGAGCAGAGCGAGGGCTGCTCTCTAGTTGCGGTGCATTCTCATTGTAGTGGCCTCTCGCATCACAGAGCATAGTCCCTTGGGCATGCGGTCTCAGTAGTTGTGGCACACAGCCTCAGTTGCTCCGCGTCATGTGAAATCTTCCCAGACCAGGAATAGAACCCATATTCCTTGCACTGGCAGGCGGACTCCCACCCACTGGACCACCAACGAAGTCCTCTTGTTCATTCTTATAACTAAGTATTTGAAACAGTGTTGGGGCTCAAAAGGTAGTTTGAAAGAGTGAAACCTCTCCAGTTTCAGCCTCCCAGGGCGTGACTGAAACATTCCTCCACACTGTGGTTCTTCTGATTCAGTGCTCAGAAGTAGCGTCCTGATTTGATATTGGGTCCGCAAGGGGGACCTGCCTGCCTGAACTGCATCGACGTCTCGTGCACAGCTAGGCTTGCAGCCATTTGGACTGGTTCATATTTTGAAAGAAATACGTGCCCTGCTTTTTGATTTAGAAACTAGATCTTGGTAAGCCTGGGTTTTAATTAGTAAATGGCTCTCGATAAGTTTGAGTCCATTCACCTGAGCCTACTCCAGCTCTGAGAACTTGTTCACCCAGGCCTCGAGGCTAAGCACCAAATCCTGTCCTGGTCAAGCAAGGAGTACTCCTAAGTGCCCCCGCCCGATGCCCGGACAGTTCCCGGGCCCCAGGCATGCAGGCTGAGGCGCTCCTTTGGTATTTTCTTACCCGTTTCAATTAGTTATTAACTGTCTTTGAAGAACTAGTATCAGAAGAGTCTTTGAGATTTTAATTTAGTCATTTGGGCAGGCTCTGATTCATATGCATATCTTGTGAGTACTTTTTGAGTCTGGGACTTAATATTATCCCTGTAGGTAAGGTTGGCTTGCTATTTACTCTGAATTTTCCAACAAATCAGAGCTATGGGAAACAGAATATTGGGGGAGAAGTCTTTTGCCTAGAGGTCATTACAGTTCAAATTCCACTACATTATATTTTGAGGTATAAAAATTTCCTCATTTTGGACTAGTTTAATGAATGTGATAACAGAAGCCATATTCTTTATCTTCTGTTTAATCAATCGGGCAGAAGGAGTAGAAAGAGAAAGCTTATATGTGCACCCATCATTCTGTCATTTCTCTGAGATCCTAGGTTTTTGGGAGGTGAAGTTTATTTTAGCATGTAATTTGAAATTTTAATGCCATTTTCTAAAATTAATACAGCTGGTGAGAGAAAGGAGTGGGCCACAGGCCCACTGAAGGTGCGCCCAACAACCTCTTGGACCTCACTTGTCAGGTCTTGCCTGGTGTTGCCCTCCCGGGACCCTCCCTGGGTAGAATGTTCAGATGCTCCTGTTTGGATGGACTGAGCAGGACTGTTGAGAATTGAAGTGTGGGGGAGGAGGGGTTTGGGCGCAGGTGAAGTTCACCTCTTCTTACTCATCTGATGGTTTGTTTTTCCCAAAGCAATAACTCACTTGAAACAAAATGCGTTCTTGCAAACAGAATAAACAGTTCCCTATGGTTTAAAAAAAGAGTCACCTCTCTTCTCATCAGCCTTTGTGTGTACATGAGCAGTAAGTAGTCAGTGTTTACAGAATGACTACTTCTGGGTGATTGGAATTGTGCCCATGGTAGCTGCAGAAGGCATTTCCTTGCAGCTCAGTCACAGCTGTGTCACGTTCCACCTGAGCAACAGGGGTGGCTTGTTCATTGGGAACTGAGCATTTTTTACACGTGAGGCACACTTCCAGGGCTGAGATGCACCAACAAAAAGGACACATTTGCCGTTTTTTATTGTGTCCCCTGGGTTCTGTTTTCTTTGGTTCTGGTGACCTGGCAAGTTGTTAGGACTCGACTTTCACAAAGCTGATGCGAGTGGCTGACATCAGAATCCAGTCAGAGTCTGTATGTTGTTTTGGACTCCATTGTGCCTTTTTTTGGCCTTTGGAGGGAGAGTTGTGACCTTAAGGTTTTCTGGACATGATTTTATTCCATTGAAAACGACAGCTGCTGCTGCTACTGCTAAGTCACTTTAGTCGTGTCCGACTCTGTGCGACCCCATAGACGGCACATAAACTCAAATGCCTGGGAAGCGTCCAGCCTTGTGTGACACGTAGGAACGTAGACACTGGTAGGGGAAGCCCTGCCTCGGCCTGGGAGCAGAGCCATCCTGCTTTGGTCACTGGACAGTGTTTGACCTTTGTTAGGTCCAGGGACCATTGGCCGTCAGTCCGTCTAAACCATTACTTCAAAACCACCATGAGTATGTATAAGTGTGTGTGAATATATGTATGTCAAGGAGTTTATTTTTATTGCTTTATTTTCAAATACATAATCACTCCAAAGAGGGCCAGGGGGCTCAGTGGAAAAAAATCTGCCTGCAGTACAGGAGACACAAGAGATGTGGGTTCCATCCCTCATCGGGAAGATCCCCTGGAGGAGAAGATGGCAACCCACTCCTATATTCTCGCCTGGAGAATCCCATGGACAGAGGAGCCCAGCAGGCTACAGTCAATGGGGCTGCAAAGAGTTGGACACAACTGAGCACATACATGTGTGTGTGTATATTTTCTTTGTTCTGTTCTTTCCAGTTGATGCAGTATTTGTAACACTATCCCAGGCATTAAATACTTCCTATAATAAGATATTTCAAAACCACGTTGTATCGCACAATATGAATATACCACCCAAACTTCATTAAACTCAGAAAAATGTGTTAAGTTTGTGCCTAAGCTAATTTTCTTGTCTGGGTTAAAGATTTGAAATAGTTCCTTACAATCACTGGGGTTTTAGAGTCACAGGAAGCTGATTTGTCTTCTGATAGGTCAATGCCGAGAGGATTCATAGAACTGAGTGGAAATGGCGTGGGGGGCCACATCACCTTGCGTGTGTCACCAGGATCCTCCAGTTAGTCCAGGGCAGGGACAGCATGGTGATAAAGCCATAGTTCTGCGGCATTAAGCTTAGTTAAGTGACAGCCTGTGCTGCAGTGAAAGCCTGGGGTGCTCTGAGGGTGCCTGAAGGTGGCATCCTGGGAACCACTGTCTGACTGCCCAGTGTGTGCTTGTCTGTGGAGGTTTGCTGGGGCAGGAGGCATTCACCCAGAATGCTTGGGAGCACCTGGTGTCCAGCTGCCCCAGCCCACTTCTCCTGCCCCAGCCACACTGTGCCTGCTGCCGTGGACACTGCTTCTGAGCCCTTGGCCACTTGGTGTGAAGACGTGCCCTGTGGCCTGCTTTGCTGCCAGAGCCCTGGGACTGGTGACACCGGGGCAGGCTGGCTCGCCATCTGCCCCCTGCAGGCATTCACTGACTAGGCAGCACCCCCACATTTTTGGGGTACTGGCAGAAGAAGTGATTTCTGTGAAGTCTGTCCCCTCACGCAGTTCACATAAAAGCAGCCAAGTTGAGACTGTCTCCGCAGCCATGCCCTCCCTGGGTGGGGGGCACTCCAGGGAGGGGCTCCATTGGCCACTGGCCTCCAATGACTTTGTGACTCTGTCGGCCCAGGCACTCCTGCATGGTCCCGTGTGACCTGTGAGTCCTGGACCTTCAGCAGAACCAGAGGGGCAGGCCTTTGAGACTGGGGTGTGGGCTTGGAACTGAGTGACCAGGACAGGTCTCCAGTTGGACCGAAAGCTGTCTGGCTGTGCTCTGACCCATCACCATTCTCTCAACAGGCCGTGGTGGTGCCCCAGGGTGGTGGGCAGGTGTGGATCTTCGGTGGGGAGTTTGCCTCTCCTGACGGAGAGCAGTTTTACCACTACAAGGACCTCTGGGTGCTGCATTTGGCCACCAAGACCTGGGAGCAAGTCAGGTGAGGTGCTGGGTGATGAGCCCAACCCCTGGGCCCGCTCCTGTCCCCTGCCAGCATTTGGAGTTCACAGCAAGTGGCTCTAGGGAAGCACATTCGTCCAGGCCTGATGGTGGTGGTAGCAGCACGTGGTGGGTTGTCCCCTCAGTGACCTGCCAGACTGTGTGTGACATGTGCTGTCTCGTGGCCTTCAGACTTTCCACGTCTGTTACAGGTGTTAGTTCCAAGGAAGCAGGGAGGCACTGGGGATGTACAGTCACTGCCCTTTGCAGGGCTCCCCGTGGCCACGGACTCTAGCCCCAGCTGAAAGTCCCACTCGAACTGTGTTCTGCTGCTGTTAGCTCGGTGACGCTTGCAAAGCATTTGAAGCCTCCGTCCTGAGTCAGAAGTTGTTCCTGCTGAGCAGGTCTTTACTTCATTGTTGATTGTAACTGAAGGCGGAGAATTCTGTAAGAAACATTGTAGAGCCTCAGTTCAGTTCAGTTCAGTCGCTCAGTCGTGTCCGACTCTCCGCGACCCCATGAATCACAGCACGCCAGGCCTCCCTGTCCATCACCAACTCCCCGAGTACACTCAAACTCATGTCCACAGAGTCGGTGATGCCATCCAGCCATCTCATTCTCCGTCGTCCCCTTCTCCTCCTGCCCCCAACCTTTCCCAGCATCATTGTCTTTTCCAGTGAGTCAACTCGTCGCATGAGGTGGCCAAAGTATTGCAGTTTCAGCTTTAGCATCAGTCCCTCCAATGAACATCCAGGATTGATCTCCTTTAGAATGGACTGGTTGGATCTCCTTACAGTATAAGGGACTCTCAAGAGTCTTCTCCAACACCACAGTTCAAAAGCATCGATTCTTCGGCGATCAGCATTCTTCACAGTCCAACTCTCACATCCATACATGACCACGGGAAAAACCATTGCCTTGACTAGACGGACCTTGGTTGGCAAAGTAATGTCTCTGCTTTTTAATATACTATCAAGGTTGGTCATAACTTTCCTTCCAAGGAGCAAGCGTCGTTTAATTTCATGGCTGCAATCAGCATCTGCAGTGATTTTTTTGTAGAGCCTGCTCCATGCTAATACAGAGGTGCAGAGACAGCTCGGCCCCTCTGTTCCAGCCTGGGTGGAGTGGTGTGGCAGGGAAAGTGTTAGGTGCTTTATTTCTTGTCTTTTTTTGTCTGATGGATTTTTTTCCAAGCCTGCCTTCTGGGCCATGGTCTCTGGTTCTCAGTGAGGAGATGAGCAGAGGGGCAGGGCTGTGCTGAGCTCTAGGAAGAGCTCAGTGTCAGGGTGCAGCTGTGCAACTGACCAGAGCCCTGGTCCCTGCGGGGTAGAAGTCAGGGGATGGAGGCTGTGTCCCTGGCTTCGCCTCTTCCTCTGTTTGCCTCCACTCCCCTTGTTAGGTTCTGGGCTGTAGCCCCCGCGCCACCCAGCCCAGCGTGGTCCATAAGATGGCCAGGACAGCGTGCCTCGTGTGGCCTCTTCTCCTGCTGTTACAGGGTCTGTGAACACCATGGGTAGGGGGCAGGTGTCTCAGGGAGGGGTCCTCAGTGAGCCATACCCCAGAAGCCACAAGAGAGGGACTGCCTGAGCATGGCAAGTAGGAAGCCTTCTCTAGCGGGAGTGACGCCACCAGGATAGTGGGGAGTCATGGCAGCTGTACGAGCTGTGAGCTTGTGTCCAGCATAGAGACTTTCTGTCGAGCGGTCAGCAACAAGCTCCTGGATGTGAGACAGCAGCCTCGAGGGCTCCCAGAGCAGATTGGGGTGGTCCGGTGGGGAGGGCGGGGCGAGCAAGGCCATGCTGGCCGGAGCGTTAGCAGCTTCCTGTTGCACGCCTGCCATCGACTCCATTCACCTTTCGGAACAGACCCTAAAGAAATACTGCTTTTAGGAAATCATGGATGGAGATATAGTATATGCACGAAACACTAGAGCAACACGTGCCTGAGCGTATGTGCACACACGTGCCTGCAGAGTGGGCTAGAGGCCCGCGTGTGCACACACACACGCACACACGAGTGCGTTTGTTCACACACGGCCCAGAAAGGTCTGATGCTTCCAAGTTTTCTTCTGACTCCTAGATCTTCTGTTTGCACCTGTTCTAGAATTGCTCCATGTTAATTGCTATATGGTTTTATAGCCAGAAGGTTTTCCTCATTTCCTTAAAAAATTTCTTTGTCGTGCACTCGTTGTTTTCATAAGAGCTTTAGGATCACTGTTTCAGGTTCTGTCCTTAACCATTCTAATGGGATTTCGATTGGATTGCCATTTGTAGATTGCACCTACAATCTAGGGAGAATTCAGTTCAGTTCAGTCGCTCAGTCGTGTCCAACTCTTTGCGACCCCATGAATCACAGCACGCCCAGGCCTCCCTGTCCATCACCAACTCCCGGAGTTCACTCAAACTCCTGTCCATCGAGTTGGTGATGCCATCCAGCCATCTTATTCTCTGTCGTCCCCTTCTCCTCCTGCCCCCAATCCCTCCCAGCATCAGAGTCTTTTCCAGTGAGTCAACTCTTCGCATGAGGTGGCCAAAGTATTGGCACTTCAGCTTTAGCATCAGTCCTTCCAATGAACACCCAGGACTGATCTCCTTTGGAATGGACTGGTTGGATCTCCTTGCAGTCCAAAGGATTCTCAAAAGTCTTCTCCAACACCACAGTTCAAAAGCATCAATTCTTCGGCGCTCAGCTTTCTTCACAGTCCAACTCTCACATCCATACCATACATGACCACTGGAAAAACCATAGCCTTGACTAGATGGACCTTGGTTGGCAAAGTAACGTCACTGCTTTTTAATATGCTATCTAGGTTGGTCATAACTTTCCTTCCAAGGAGTAAGCATCTCTTAATTTCATGGCTTCAGTCAGCATCCGCAGTGATTTTGGAGCCCCCCAAAATTAAGTCTGACACTGTTTCCCCATCTATTTCCCATGAAGTGATGGGACCAGATGCCATAATCTTAGTTTTCTGAATGTTCAGTTCAGTTCAGTCACTTAGTCGTGTCCGACTCTTTGCGATCCCATGAATCACAGCACGCCAGGCCTCCCTGAGTTCACTCCAACTCATGTCCATCGAGTCGGTGATGCCATCCAGCCATCTCATTCTCTGTCGTCCCCGTCTCCTACCCCCAATCCCTCCTAGCATCAGACTCTTTTCCAGTGAGTCAATTCGTCGCATGAGGTTCCCAAAGTATTGGAGTCTCAGCTTTAGCATAAGTCCTTCCAATGAACACCCAGGATTGATCTCCTTTAGAATGGACTGTTTGGATTTCCTTGCAGTCCAAGGGACTCTCAAGAGTCTTCTCCAGCACCACAGTTCAAAAGCATCAATTCTTCGGTGATCAGCTTTCTTCACAGTTCAACTCTCACATCCGTACATGACCACGGGAAAAACAATAGCCTTGACTAGACGGACCTTGGTTGGCAAAGTAATGTCTCTGCTTTTTAATATGCTATCTAGGTTGGTCATAACTTTCCTTCCAAGGAGTAAGCGTCTTTTAATTTCATGGCTGCAATCAGCATCCGCAGTGATTTTGGAGCCCCCCCAAAAATAAAGTCTGACATTGTTTCCACTGTTTCCCCATCTATTTCCCATGAAGTGATGGGACCAGATGCCATGATCTTCATTTTCTGAATGTTGAGCTTCAAGCCAACCTTTTCACTCTCCTCTTTCACTTTCATCAAGAGGCCTTTGAGTTCCTCTTCACTTTCTGCCATAAGGGTGGTGTTATCTGCATATCTGAGGTTATTGATATTTCTCCCGGCAATCTTGATTCCAGCTTGTGCTTCTTCCAGCCTAGCGTTCCTCATGATGTACTCTGCATATAAGTTAAATAAGCAGGGTGACAATATACAACCTTGACGTACTCCTTTTCCTATTTGGAACCAGTCTATTGTTCCATGTCCAGTTCTAACTGTTGCTTCCTGACCTGCATACAGGTTTCTCAACAGGCAGGTCAGGTTGTCTGGTATTCCCATCTCTTTCCGAAGAGAATTAACACCTGTCTAATCCTCAGTGCCCCCTCCCACGCCACAGCCCAGGGATGTTTCACATACCTGCTCTTAGCAGTCTTAGTTAGGTTTATTTTTTATCATTCAGTAACTTTTAAACTGGCCCAGAAGTAGACTTTCCAGTCAGAGAGCGTGTGTTCCTAGAGCCTTCTCCCATGGCACTGCAGGCACAGCTCTGAGCAGCGCCCAGGGGTCTTGTCTGGAGGTTTCTACTTGTTCTCAGGCTCCATCCTTACTTCACAGTGCAGCAGGCGCTACCGCGGGGTGGCCACCTCATCGGCACCAAGAAGGGGTGTCTTTTAGGACTCAGGAGGTCCGATAACACGAATTGGTGGTGGAATGTCTGGGAGACTTGTCAGCCTGTGAGGAGGGCTCAGAGCTGAGCGGACACCTGTGTTGGTGGTTCTTGGACTGCGATGCCCGGGGAGCTCTGAAGACACATGTTCTCATCCTCCTCCCTCCAGATGTCGTCTGACCCAGAGCTGCTTTAAAACGGGACTCAGGAATCTGCCTCTCCCCTCCTCAGTGGCCCTGATCCAGACGGCCCTGGATCTCAGCTGCAGGCCTCGCCTACCAGTGGGTCTCATACTTATCTTAGGCACTGTTCACTAATGTGAAAAACGTCTGCTGCCCTGTAAGAAAACTCACGTAAAATGCCTCTTAAATCCTTCACAATGAAAAAGAGTGTGGATATGGCTTCTGTAACTTACTACTTATTGCAAAATGAAAGCATCTCCCCACTTGTTTGGCAGGGACATGAGGGCCTAATTGACGAAGCCCAGCATAGCTGCAGAGAAGCCGGTGGGCTGATTACTCTGGGTGGGCTTTGTCTTGGAGCTGCTGCTGCTGCTGGTCACTGAGCTTGGTTATTAATAACGCCGACGTAACTGCCACGGTGGGGAGAGGGGTGACTGCTGGCAGCTTCTCTGTAATTTTTTCTTACTGACCGAGAAGCACAGGGAAGGAGCTTGGGCCGAAATGAAGGCTGGTTTTGCTGTTTCTGGGGAATATGGCTGAGCCTGGGGGAGTCCACATGTCTTGGGCTCCAGTCCTGGGAACAGCACAGCAGGAGTTCACTGTGAACTGAGTTTCTCCAGACTCCAGGATTTGGCCTTGCTCTCTAGAAGAGTGAGAACTCTTAGTAAAGTTTTGTTTTCTAGGAAACGTTTTTTACTCTTGTGGGGTAGTTTGAGGGAAGGAGAGAGTGAGAAAAGGTTATCCAACAGTGAAGGCCACAGAGGTGGGGTTATATCAGCACTGGGGTCTGTAGAACCTTTCTTAGCTTGTGAATTAGGGTTTATGAAGCCGTGCCTTAGTACTGGCGCGGGGACTGATCCCCAGTGCTCTTAATGTATGAAACCTGGACATTTCCGCCAGTTTCTCTTGAGCAGTGATACCAGGAAGTTGACAGCTAAGTGGATTTTGTGCCGGAGCTTCTTGTCTGTCATCTCCACCGGGCCAGCAGCCACTGCCAGACCCAGCACCATCTCCAGCTGGAACTTGATCCAGGACGTCACTTCATCCACTTTGGCCTCCGTGTCCTCACTGTGGGTCCGCAAGGAAGGGAACCTGCCAGCCTTCTTCAGGCCTGGGCCCCACGTTTGTGGGGTCTACTTGATCAGACAAAGCCAAAACCATATCGTACTTCTTGGCCAGCTTCTTATTCTTGTTGAATTCCTTCAGTGCCTTGATGTCCACGTGGGGGATACCCACAGCCTTGGCCTTGTCACAGTGCTGCTGGTCCCCCAGAGCGTGTATGGAGAATAGGGGCAGGGAGTGGGTTTAAGTCTGATGGTCCTGAGAAGTGTTTGAGGGTCATCGTTCTTTTCGTTGTTTGGGCCACGCCACGCAGTGTGGGATCTTAGTTCCCTGACCAGTGTTCAAACCCATGCCCCTGTGTTGGGAGTGCGTAGTCTTAATTACTGGACCACCAGGGAAGTCCCTTCTTGGCTTTCAAGCAGGCTTTTCTCCTGGGAAGCAGGGTGATTCCCAGACGTCGCTTTGTCCTTCATGTTTGCCCTACTCATGTTTCTGTAGCACATTTACGAGTAGACTTTGGAGACTTTGCTGTCTTCTTTTTATGCACGCTCTCCATTCTGCTGCTGCTAAGTCACTTCAGTCGTGTCCGACTCTGTGTGACCCCATAGACGAAAGCCCACCAGGCTCCCCCTTCCCTGGGATTCTCCAGGCAAGAACACTGGCGTGGGTTGCCATTTCCTTCTCCAATGTGTGAAAGTGAAAAGTGAAAGTGAGGTCGCTCAGTCGTGTCCAACCCTTAGCGACCCCACGGACTGCAGCCTACCAGGCTCCTCCATTCATGGGATTTTCTAGGCAAGAGTAGTTTAATAGACATCATGACAGTTTGAAAACAAGAGGAAGAGTCCTTTTTGTTACTAATGTCAAGGAGACCAGAGCTTAAATGTCAGCATGGCCTCCCGATTTATGTTGGGCAAGCGTGATGAGCTTTACCAGATGTTTTGAGAGTCCCTTCAGTCTCTGCCTTCCGTGGTCGGTACCTGCACAACTGACCTGATTTTAAGATTCTGTCTCCTAATTCTGTTTTTACTTTCATAATATAGAGCCTATCTCCCTATCCTCAGCTGCATTTCTTCCAGAAAGTAGGGGAGAAGAGTGGGCTGTGTTCTGCGGACGTGCAAAGGCAGGAGTCGACATTTACCCACCTGTCCTGTCTCCTGTCTTTCCTGGAGGAAGAAATGGCAATCTGCTCCAGTATTCTTGCCTGAAACATTCCATGAACAGAGCTGCCTGGCAGGCTATAGCCCATGGGGTCTCAAGGAGTAGGATACTGCCGAGCTACTGAGCACCTGTCTCTCACAGCACAGACTCCTTTGTGGTAGTTTATTATTTTATGAACACCCGACAAATGGTGGTTTGATTACTGATCGTAATAGTTAAAATACAGGACACAGCTCTGATAGGCTGCCTGGATTCTAGAAACTGCTGCTAGTTTTTCTATGCAATGTGATTAAATACTTACTAACTCCCCAAATCTGTTTGAGTGGTGCTTGGAAAAGTGGGGCCAGATTCTGAAGGTACCTGTTTGGTTATGGGGGAGATGCTGTTGCCTGTGGTTTGAGTCCAGCTTCTGGCCATGTCAGAACCAGTCTTGCAGGAAGATCCCTTCTTTTTCTGAGGATGGGCCGCTAGATCAAGTTACCCGTCAGCTCAGCCTGTGTGGTCTTGAATCTCTGGGGTTACGAGAGAAATTTTTCCTCTGCTTAGTAAATGTCTCAGGAACAGTGTGGTACTATGGCATATCTTTTGTAAGGTGTAAACTTTAAAATAACTCGGGGACGTATTTGCATACTGAGTGCCTAACGCTCTGTTTGTATCCAAAGCCCATGGAGTTACTTGATGTGTGTGCATTTTCTGTAAATGTCACTGCAGTGGCGGGTTGGAAAGGGCCTGGGTGATGCTGAGTGGCAGCATGCCCTGCCAGAGCGCTGTACCACACGTAACTCGGATGTGCTGAAAGCGCTCCCTCCCACGGCAGGACACATGTAATTTTGTGCCGCTTATAGATCTGGCTGTGTAGGACATGTGAATTTTTTAAGACTCCATATTTAGGAGTGACGGCAGTTGAAAAGTGCCTGTTGAAGATTGAAATATAAACAGATTTTTTTGGGTGAGTTTATTTTTCTGATGGGGTATATAGAGCCTTTTTATAGAAAAAAAATTCCCGTTTTGGTTAGAAAACACAGTGATACTCGGCTACTGCCAGCAAAGTTAATTGACTCCTCCGTGCCTGGCCCACGGAAGGGTGACACTCCCTTCAGATTCTTGGGCAGGAGGCCCTGACCTGGCCACCCTGGGGGTCATCTAGAGGCGCCTTGGCTTGCTGGCACTGTTTCTGTAGGTCACTGGGCCTCTGCAGTCATGGTTACTAGAGTAACACTGGGAGCATTTGTGCTCTCCTGTGTACCTTTTCTTGAAGTAGAATTGGAAGCGAACCTACTAGCTTTTGAATGAAAACCTGTTCCCCAGATTGTATATTTGTAAAGTGTTATAACAGTTTCTCAGAAAGGGAGTCTGCTGCGCACCCAGCAAGGTGGTGTTCTTCTCATTCACCTTCTCTGTTGTGTAGGTAGCTGTATGTTGGGGCTTATCACCGCGGCACCCAGCACGGGGGCATGGGGGGGTGGTGCGGCTGCTTCTGCCTGCAGCCTGCTCTGAGGACAGAGCTGCTTCCTCTCTGCAGAGAGCACAGGCGTGGACCTGTGGTGTTGCGGCCTGGCACAGCCCCTCCTTCTGAACCTTGTTCTTCTGGTGTTTTTTATCACGAGTTTACATGAGAAAACATGCTTACTCGATTTGTGGGTGGTAAAAAGCTAGGAGGGAAAGCAAATAAGTTGGTTGACAAATTCAGCTTCCAAAATCATCTTTGTGGACCAAATCAAGCAAGAAGAAATTGAAGTGGGGTTGAGTTTTCCTTCTAGGTTGCATTTGGAAGAACTGCCCTTGCTAGAAGGGAAGAAGGATTTAGTAAGTTGAAATCCTGGTCGTTGTCTGCATATGGTGATGCTACCCTAAGGCTGATGCTTAAAGATTGTATTAGCAGGATATAGTCGACAGGGACAGATAGTTTTTGGTTGACTTTCCATGGCTGAGTACATTGGTCAGTTTGAATGACATGTTAAAAGGGACGTTAGTAAACTGGGTGTTAGGAGAGAGAGACTGGGATGCTGAGGTGTTTGAGGAAAGGTGAGGGAAAGGGATTTGTTCTAGATTGGAATAAGGAGGGACCCTGGGGGTCCTCATGGCCATGTGTGATGAGTCGTTCATCTGAGATTTGCTGGTGGGGAGACACTGGGTTGGGCAGCTCGAGCTTCTCGTTCATTTTGAGAGTCTCTGTTGTATCTTTTAGGGCCTGTGGTTTGGGGGAAAGCTTTGTAGAAAAAAGTGGAAATAAATGGATAATAATGCCTTCTGTAGAGAAGAGCCAGACTGGGGGGCTCAGGTTGTAAGCATCCTTTGTAGCCAGGACTTGGTGGTTGGATTGTGTGGGTGGGAGAGCCAGATGGAGACAGCACCAGTGCAGAGCAGGGCGAGCAGAGGCAGCCTGGCAGATGGGCCTGGCTTGACCATGTCAGCTCTTTTTAAATCGGGTCATTGTTTCCTTACTCTTGAGTTTTAAGGGTTGTTTGTGTATTCTGGATAACAGTCCTTTATCAGGTGTGTTTTTGGCAAATATTTTCTTCCATACTGTGACTTCTAATTCTCTTGATATATCTTTTGCAGAGTGTAAGTTTTAAATTTTAATACAGTCCAGCTTGCATGCGTGCTTAGTCACTCAGTCGTGTCTGACTCTCTGCGACCCCATAGACTATAGTGCACCAGGCTCTTCTGTCCATGGGGTTCTCCAGCCAGCAGTACGGAGTGGGTTGCCATTTCTTCCTGTGGGGGATCTTCCCTAGCCAGGGATTGAACCCATGTCTCCTGCATATCCTTCACTGGCAGGTGAATTCTTTACTGCTGAGCAATCTGGGAAACCAGCTTTTCTGTCAGTTATTTTACATGTGGGCCTGTGATCCATTTTGAGTATTTTTTGCTAAAGGTTTGCAAAAGGACACATAAGGTTTGTGTCCAGGTTCATTCTTTTGCATTTGGACATCCAGTTGATCCAGCACCATTTGTTGAGGAGACTGTCTTTGCTCCATTGTATTGCCTTTGCTCTTTTGTCAAAGATCAGTTGACTGTACTTTTTAAAAAACTGATTAATTAGTTTTTGGCTGTGCTGAGTCCTTTGCTGCACGCAGGGTTTCTCTCGTTGCATCGAGCAGGGACCATTTTTCATTGCAGTGGGCAGGCTCGCAGGCTTCTCCTTGCAGTGGCTTGTCTTGTTGCGGGGCACGGGCTCTAGGGCGAGTAAGCTTCAGCAGTTGCTGTGCATGGGCTCAGTAGGTGTGGCGCATGGGTTTAGTTGTTGTCCCATGGCATGCACAGTCTTCCCTGAAACCATGGCAGGCTGACTCAACCACTGGATCACAAGGCAAGTCCTGGTTGACTGTACTTAGGAAATCTGTTTCTGGGCTTTCTTTTCTGTTCCACTGACCTACTTGTTTCTTCTCTCACCAATACCCACTGCTTTGGTTACTGTAGCTTTGTAGTGTAGTCTGATGTCAGGAAGTCTGGTTCCTCCAGCTCCGTTTTTCTTTCTTGGGATTGTTTTGGCTATTTGAGGTCTTCTGTGTTTTCATACAATTATAAAAGTCTTAGTTCTATGAAAAATGCCATTGATAATTTGATAGGGATTGCACTGAATCTGTAGATTGCCTTGGGTAGTATCCTTTTTTTGACAACGTTGATTCTTCCAAAGAACATGGTATATCTTTCCATCTGTTTATATCGGTTTCAATTCCTCCCCCTCCCCCCATTTTCAGTTTCTTTAATCTCCGTCTTACATTCTGAGTATAGGTCTCATGTCTTCTTAGGTAAATTTATTCCTAGGTATTTTATTTATGTTTTTTGATGTAATAAATGGGATTGCTTCATTAATTTTTCTTTTTGATATTTCATTGTAGTATATAGAAATGCAACAGGTTTCTGTGGATTAATTTTGTATCCTACAACCTTACTGAATTCATTGATGAGCTCTAGTAGTCTTTTTCTTTCATAGTTTTCTGTTAGCATATTTAGGATTTTTTGTATATAGTTGCATGTCATCTGCAAAAAATGACAGATAATTACTTTTATTCCAATTTGGATTCCTTTTAATTTCTTTTTCTTTTCTGATTGCCATGGCTAGGACTTCCGAAACTGTGTTGAAAAAAAGTGGCAAGACTAGACATCCTTGTTCTGTACCTGATTTTAGAGGAAATGCTTTTAGCTTTTCACCATTGAGAATGATGTTAGCTGTGAGCTTGTCATATATGGCCTTTGTTATGTTGAGTTAGGTTCCCTTTGTGCCCACTTTCTGAAGACTTTTTGTCATAAATGGGTGTTTTGTCAAAAGCTTTTTCTGTGTCTATTGAGACGATTATATGGTTTTTATTCATCAGTTTGTTAATGTGGTGTATCACACTGGTTGATTTGCAAATGTTGAAGAATCTTTGCATTCTTGGGATAAATCCCACTTGATTATGGTGTGTGATCCTTTTAATATGTTGTTGTATTTAGTTTGCTAGTATTTTGTTGAGAATTTTTGTGTCTGTTCATCAGTGATACTGGCCTGTAATTTTCTTTTATGGTATCTTTGTCTGATTTTGGTATTAGAGTGATGGTGACCCCATAGAATGAGTTTGGAGTGTTTCTTCCTCTGCAGTTTTTTGGAATAGTTTCAGCAGGGTAGATGTTAACTCTTCTGTAAATGTTTGGTAAAATTTGTTTGTGAAGCCATCTGGTCCTAGACTATTGTTTGTTGGAAGTTTATAAGTCACAGTGTCAATTTCAGTACTTGTGGTTGGTCTGTTCATATTTTCTACTTCTTCCTGGTTCAGACTCGAAAAGTTAGAACCTTTCTAAGAATCTGTCCATTTCTTCTAGGTTGTCTTATTTTATTGGCTTACAGTTGCTTGTAGTAGTCTCTTGTGATTCTTTGTATTTCGTGATTTCAGTTGTAACTTCTCCTTTTTCGTTTCTAATTTTATTGATTTGACCCCTCTCCCATTTTTTTTTTTTTGGTGAGTCTGGCTAAAGGCTTATCAATTTTGTGTATCTTTTCAAAGAATCAGCTTTTAGTTTCATTAATCTTTTCTGTTATTTTCCTTTTTGTTACACTTGTTTCTGCTCTGTTCGTTATGATTTTTTTTTCCCTTTTGCTAAATTTGGGTTTTGTTTCTACTTCTTTCTCTAGTTGCTTTCAGTGTAAGGTTAGGTTTTTTGAAACTTCTCTTGTTTCCTGAGATAAGATTGTATTGCTGTAAATTTCCCTCTTAGAACCGCTTTTGCTGTGTCCCATAAGTTTTGGATTGCCATGTTTTTGTTGTCATTTGTTTCTAGGTTTTCTTTTTTTTTTCTTTAATTTACTCTCTGATTTCTTCAGTGATACATTGGTTGTTTAATAACATTGTTTAGCCTCCGCATGTTTGTGCTGTTTAAAATTCTTCTTATGATTGATTTTTGTCTCATAGTGTTATAGTCTGAAAAGATGCTTGATATGATTTCAGGTTTTCTTACAATTCCTTCAGCTTGCTCTGTGGCCCAGCTTGTGGTCTGTCCTGGAGAATGTTCTGTGTGCCCTTGAGAGGAGTGTGTATGCTGCTGCTTTCAGGTGGGCTGTTGTGTAAATATCACTTAAGCCCATCTACTCTAATGTGTCATTTAACACAGTGGGGGCTTTTTGCAGAAGCTAACACCTGTGGCTGGCAATTTGTTACATAAGTGAGTTTTTTAAACAATTATTTATTTGGCTGATTTGGATCTTAGATGTGGCATGTGGACTCTCCAGCTGCAGTGCACGGGCTCAGTAGTTGCAGCACACGGGCTCCAGAGTGCATGGGCTTCGGTAGTTGCGGTACCTGGGCTTAGTTGCTCTGTGGCACATAGGATCTTCCCAGACCAGGGATTGAACCTGTGTCCCTGCATTGGCAGGCGGATTCCTGTCCACCGGGCCACCAAGGAGTCTCCCTTGTGAGGCTTTGATACAGCGGTCTGTGTCTATATATATACAAGATTGTTTCAAGCTGCTGGTGTCTTAATTTCAAATGCACTTCCAGTATCCTACATTTATATTCTCCTCATGATTGTGGAGCTTGGTGTCCTATTTGTGTGGGGGTCATTTCCTAGCTTTACTGTGTGTTTGCCTTTGCTGATGAGCTTTTCTGTTCATAATTTTCTTGTTTCTAGTTAATGGCCTTTTCTGCTTAGAGAAGTTCTTTTAACATTTGTCATAAAGCTGGTTTGGTGCTGCTGAATTACCTTAGCTTTTGGATGGCATCTCTGACTCGTTAGACATGAGTTTGAGTAAGCTATGGGAGTTGGTGATGGACAGGGAAGCCTGGCATGCTGCAGTCCGTGGGGTCGCAAAGAGTTGGACACGACTGAGCAACTGATCTGAACTTGCTTGTCTGTAAAACTCTTAAAAAAAAAAGGTTTGTTTATTGGGCTGCGCTGGGTCTTTGTTGCGATGTGCGGGCTTGGATGCTTGCTGCCCCTTTCCTCGTGTGTGCTGGCTGTTATTCCCTTGATACGGGGTGTGCAGGTGTTGTGGCCCATGCATACTCCTGGCATGGTGGGGCAGTGGTCAGTGCCTGCTTGTGGGTCCCCACAGTGGTGGCGGCCCCTGGGCCCGTGGGACAGTAGGGACAGTGATTGGTGCCTGCTTCCAAGTCTCTTAGCGGCGGCAGGCTGCGAGCTCCTGAGATGGCAGGGACAGTGACTGGCAGCCGGTGCAGCCCACGTGCACTCCCCAGGTTGGGGGGGGCGGCACTTGCCACGTGCTTGCAGGTCTTTTGACGGTAGTGGTGGACCGTGTCCTCCTCATACAGTGGGGGCAGCGCCTGGGGCCTGCTCGTGGTGTCGTGGCTGTTGTGCTGCCCGTGCATGCCTTTGGCGTCCCTGTGGGTGCGTCCTGCTCCCCAAGCGTGGTGTGCATGGAGGGACGCTCTGTGGTGGCCCCGCCCCTGCTCTGTGTGCCCCAGCAGTGGTGCCTTGCCTCTGGCGGCCCAGGCTTCTTCCCAGTGGACCCTCGGTGCCCGTAGTCCAGCCTCCTCAGGCTGTCTCTGTGCAGCGAGGCCCGATCCTCCCCCTGGATCTGACCTCTGACGCCCAGGCGTCGAGCATGAGGCCCCCGCACACACCTGTGGACAAGCGCCTGAGGCTGGGGAGCACAAGGTGGCGGTCCCCACTGTCCGTGCAGGTCACGCTGTTGTGCCTTCTGCTCTCGGGGTCCTGTGCTCTTCTCTGAGGCTCCAAAGCCCCTCCTATGTCCAGGGCAGTCTCCCAGCCAGCGAGGGGCCTGCCCCGGATGCAGAGCCGCTCCCCCTCCTCAGCCCCTCCACGGGTGTGGGTCCCCTTTCACATCCGTTCAGTTCGTTTGCTTTTTTCTTTTCTCCTGCCTGGTTCCGTGGAGGTTTTCTTGCGCTTTGGGAAGTCTGAGGTCTTCTGCCTGGCATTTAGTAGATGTTCTTTGTGAGTCGTTCCACTCGTAGACATGCTTTGATGTGTTTGTGGGAGCTCCCGAGCTCCACGTTCTCCTCCTCCGCCTGCCAAGTGCCTATTTTTGGTGTGTTTTCAATTTTAGATCAGCAGGTGGTCCTTCAGGCCGGAGTGGACATCGGATGGTGGCCTGGAAGAGACAGTTAATCCTTTTTGGTGGCTTCCATGAGAGTACAAGGTCAGTACCAACAGGAGGATCCTCTTTCCTGGTGCAGTAAGGAGGGGGCTCTCTGGGAAGAGCCGCTTGGAACACATGTGCAGGACGCTGCCCATCCCTTAGAATAAGGGCTGACGGCATGGGCACGTTGCTTGGGCAGTCGCACAGGAGGGCCCCGAGCTTGGTTTACTGCTCTGCTATCCCTGTTGTGGAATTCTTCATAATTGTTAAAATGACTGTTTATGAAGTGTTTCAAGAGTACAGAAAACATTTAAAGATTTTCAAAGAGATAATCTGTGTGGTCACCATCTGTATCAAATTAGTTCGACCTTGAGAACTCAGTTACAGTTTTTATTTATCCTACGTGCAGAACAGAATTTTTTTGCTAGATATCTGCCATGTGCAATCTGAGAAAACAGTGGAATGTGATGAAGTCTTTTAAGAACTGAGCCCCCGGCTTCATTAGTTCACCTATTGAAAGCCTTGCTTCCATGGAAGGGTACATTTGGTGGTGGGCGCGGGTCAGAGTTCACATGCGCCCCCGTCCCGTTCCCAGTGCCCTGCTGTGGATGGGTCTCCTAGTACCACAGTGGCCTGCATGTGGGCCCGGGCCCCAGACCAGGGTGACCCGAGTGCAGTAGGAGTGACAGGAATCGTGTCCGACGGGTGGAACCGCTTGCTTCTCCACGTGTCTGTGTGTCCCTCCTGCGGAAGCAGGCCCAGCTCTCATCATGTGATTCTGACCTGAGCCCCTTGCCCATGGCTGCCTGTGACCTTCCTTCAGGACACCATTCCCCCTGTGTGTGACTTGGGCAGACCCATCCTTCCCCATTCATCTCCCTTCTCAAGGCCCCATCTGTGTTTTGAGTGCTTTGCCCCTGAGGTCCCAGGAGCGTGGAGTGAGCAGGGCCACCATGCCTTTTGGAATGCCTAAGAAGGCACAGTGTGTAGGAAAGATACCTTTAAGTGAAGTTCACGTTTTCATGTTGCTGCCTCTTTGTTTTTGTTCCTGTATTACAACAGAGATTACATCTATTACAACGATGTGTACGCCTTCAACCTGGACACTTATACATGGAGCAAGCTGTCCCCGTCCGGGACTGGGCCCACACCCCGGTCGGGCTGCCAGATGACCGTCACCCCTCAGGGCAACATCATCATCTATGGTGGCTACTCAAAACAGGTAAGACGTGCAGGACGCAGGGGACTTCTGTCTGCTGTGCTTTCAGTCTTGCCAACAATGAGAACCTCAAATAAGATTGCACATTAGTTTAACGTGAAAGTCTTTCTGTTGTTGAGATGAGACATGGACAGTGGGGTGCGGTCTGCTCCTCTGTGAGCACACTGAGGGTCTGTGCAGCCTCGCTGCGTTCTCATCCATGTGCCATGAGGTGCCCTGCCCTCCTCCTTCCGCTCTGCCCCACCCCCACAAAGCCAGTGGTCAGCCCTCGCTCTGGAAAGGAAAACAGACAGTTTTCTGCAGTTGTGATCTGCCCGGGCCTCATCCAGACGTGAGAGACGTGGGCTGTGGCCAGGCCTGCCTCTTAATCACAGCAGATGCTCCGCAGAGCCAAACTGGATGACGAACAGCAAGCTGCATTAGGCTGACCCCACTTTAATCAAGACAGGGTCTCATTCCCCACCGCTGGTCTTCTACAGCCACACAGACAGCCAGGGGGCAGTCCTAGCACCATGCTTCAGAGCCCACTGATGCCAGGCCTTGGCATTGGATGGAATGAGAAGCTGGTCTGTTTGCCTTCATGGGGGTTTACCAGAATTGATGAAAGACGCGGGTATGATGGTGTGGTTCGTCTGGGTGGGGACACCCATCACTGGAGCAGCGCATGGCTCCGCCTGCCCAGGTCACCACCCAGCCCGGGGTATCTGGTTGAGCATCCAGCGAGGCAGCCTGTACCAGCAGCCCTTAGCTCATGGGGATCAACCTCTTGGTGGCTTCCATGTTCCACAGTCCATCTGGGGACCTCAGCCATCATCACCCCCAGTTCTGAAAAATTCCTGCTGTTGTCTGTTCAGCAGAACCAGTGGGAAGTGGTGATAAAGACTGACCTCTTGTTGCCAAGGTGCTGAGGGCGGCCTCTGACCGGCAGTCATGCTGACAGGCGGAGGAGGAAGGCCCCATGTGCCTCAGTCTTCTGGACACGGAGCCAAGAAGCAGGCCTGGCAGGTTTATAGCTGTGCGTCCTGGCCTGTCCAGAGGGCGCCTCCAGCACACACAGTAGGGTTGCTTGTCCACCTACTGCGAGGCGGCCCAGTGTGCCCCTGACCTCCCCTGGCGCCCCCTGTGCTGACAGGGCCTCCTGCTCTGCTGTCAGGCTGCTACTGTGTCTCAGTGCTCAGGTCGGGAGTGACGTGGGGGTCCTTGGCCCCTCCCTGGCAGCTCTGTCTCCCTCAGCTTGGTGTCCCCATGCCCCCGCTCCAGTCGTCCCCCAGTGCTGTTGGAGTCCTTTCTCAGAGTGGCCGGGGGTCCAGTCCACTGCAGTGCCGCCCTTGGAGCGCCAGAGTGCACCCGCTGCTGGGACCAGGTGCACCGAAGTCCTGCTGACAGTTGAAGGGCCTGGCTCTGAGTGTGAGGCTGGGGCAGCAGGAGACTCAGGGCACGTGTCCAGAGCTCGTGGTCCAGGCAGGAGGACGTGGGGCGCGTGCACAGGCTGTCCTGGGCTCTGGGGTTACTGACGGTTGTGCTGTGACAGCGTAGCACTGTCACACTTGGCACACATCTCTCAGATATCCGTGTGAGCCGTGTGTGAAGTGCACGCCCGAGTCACCACTCTGTGGAGTCAACATCCGCTCACCCTTGAGGACAGCCGAGACCCCAGGTGGACGCGCCACAGCCCTCAGGAGTCATGCCCACCCCGTGTCCTCCAGTGGGAGGGCTGAGTGTTGTGCCAGCATGTTGCGCGTCACCGGGAAGGACAGCACAGGCCACCATGAGAGAAACCAGTGCACGGTGGCCTCCAGTCACCCCCGTGAGGGTCGAGGGGTGGAATGGGGGCATTGCACACTTCAAGAGGAGCCCTGACGGCTGCATTTTCCTTGCACCCCGGCTGTTCTGTGGAAGCCATAGACCCGGCAGGCAAAACGCCTGCTTGGGAGGGGCTCTGGCTCACAGGCCACAGGGGGCGTATTTACACGTGACAGCGAGGAAGACCTACTCTGCTTATTGGTCTCGGAAAGATGGTTGCTGTCAGTGGAGCAATACCATGGAGCCCACAGGTGTGGGGGGTGAGGGGAAGGGCTGTGCCGGCTGTGACTGGTTTCTAGTGACCTGCCTGCAGCACCGACTTCCCTTATGTGCCCCCATGGGTGAGGCCTCGGTGTGGGCGTAGCTCCCATGAGTGGGGGGCGTTGGCCTGGGGGGTGGGCCTGGGAGTGGCAGCCACTTCCTGGTCAGCCTGCAGGACGGGAGGACTGTCCGTCTCGGGGACTGTGGCACGCAGATGCTGGCCGCCTGACTGTTGAGTGTCCCCACGGATGAAAGAGGAGGCAGGGGCCCGGCCTCATCCTTGGTTCTAGGACGCTCAGACCACAGTCCAGTCACGGAAGGTGGATTGTTTTGTTTTCCAAAAGGAAAATAGCTTCCCCTTTACAGTAAACACAACAGGTACTCATTAGTAAACAAAACAAGATGAATTATGTGCACGTCAGCTAAGAGAACAAAACGATACCGCCCAGTGATAAGGCCTCTCACCCAGACTGGGATTCTAGGACTGTCCAGTGAAGTCACAGGGCTCTGCGGGGAAGTGGCTGATTCCAGAACTGGGGCAGGAAGTATGTGAACGGTGCCGGAGCCCAGGAAACCCAAGAAACCTGCACCAGCGTGGCGCATCAGGGGCCTGGGACCTGCCCTAGAGGGTCCCCAGGGGCCAGAGCTGGAGATGTGTGAGCAGCAGAGTGAATCAGGTGCTGTCAGACTGTAGTCCAGAGGAGACCCAACGGTGCATGGGTGCATGCGATGAGAAGCCAGTGAGTGAATAAATTCAGTGCACGGGGAGGAGAGGCAGGCACCCTGTGCTCTGTTCCACCCCAGGCAGACCCTCCACCCTCCAGGAGGTGGAGCACGACCCCCCACCCCCCTAAGAGGGGCTGCACAGAGGGACGCTCTTCCCACAAGGACAGGCTTTAAAGTTGGGGGGGGCAATAACTGGACCACGGAGAAACCTGGTGAACATCTCAGCCAGGTGACCCAGGTCCACGTCTGCGATGGCGATCATGGCGACAGCATGCACCCTTCGTAGGGTGGGATGGAAGGGCACTTGACCTCTGAGACCCCACCTGGAACCCACAGCCTGTCCAGTCATGAGAACAGTGTCAGCCGGGTCCCAGTGGAGGGCACTCTACAGGACACACAACCAGCACTCCTCAACCTCAGGGTCGCCAGAAACAAGCCAGTCTGAGCAGTTTTCGTGGCCCAGGAAGCCTTAGGATCCACGACAGTCTGGCGGGCCATGGGACAGGAGAAGGACGTCAGGGAGCATGGGAGTGTGAGTGAGCCATGGCGCCGCACACACCCACGAATGCAGGGCCAACAGGAAGGGGAACGGCGCAGGGCATAGAGGAACTCTCTGCACCAGCTGCTCTGGCTTTCTGTAAACGCAGAAATATTCCGAAGTTAAGAGTTTATTAAAAACTGGGAGTTTGAAGGACAAAGACCTGGAAGTGAAAGCTGCTGCCCCCAGCAGCTGGAGCCCCCAGGAGAGCCAGTCTGCTGGGTCGCTGTCCAGATGCCTGTGCCCTGACGGGCAGGTGCAGTGTGCACTGGGTGTGCTCTGGAGAGCCCTGTGTCTGGTGTGAGGCAGGCGGTGCTGCTGAGAGCTCGGCGAAGCTTTTGAGTGGCTGTGCTGGCGTCTGCAGTTTCATCTGGTCGTTGGACCAGAGCTTGAGTCCCGATATTCGGAGGTGATGGGGATGGAGAGCACGTGGGGTGAAGGCGGAGGGTGGCCGTGTGATGACAGGGGAGGTCCCCACGCCAGCCCGTCCCCCCCAAGCAGGGCTCGCCTCTCGGCTGCAGGTATAGCCCTGAGCAGAGGGCTCTGGGTGTCCCGACCTGTGGCCATTTACTCTGTCTGTGCGGATGGGCTTGGAGGGAACCTGTCGTGGTTCAGATTCTGAAGCTGATCTGAGTGAAGGCTCCCGAGTCGCCTCCACAGGAACTGGGACCGCGAGCTTGAGGGGCCGTGCGTGGCGTGGTGTGGCACGTGTTCTTCTCATGGCTCCCTGTTCCTTTTGCAGAGAGTCAGGAAAGACGTGGACAGAGGCACCCAGCACTCCGACATGTTCCTGCTGAAGGCTGAGGAGGGGAAAGAAGGTATGTGCGCTGTGCCAGGGACAAGCCACGTGGGCGGCTGTGTGTCGGTGGGAAGGCGGCAGAGGGTTTGGGGCTGGTGGGGAGCCCATGCACGTGCCCCCTCACCCACGGGCAGCCCAGTGGACACCTCGCGAACAGCTCCCACATCCCCTCCGGGGCACCGAGGATGCAGAGTTAAAAACCCCAGTGGTGTCGGTCCATGCACGGTGCCTGTGTCATCTCTCATTCCTTCATGTTCAGTGTTAGGACGTCGACTCCTGGAAGGCTTATGGTGGGGTTGAAGTCACCAGTGTTCTTTTTTGTTAATTGCAGTGTAGTTAATGTTCAATGCTGTGTTAGTTTCAAGTACTCAGCAGAATGATTGGGTTATATCCAAGTATATGTGTTGTTTTTCAGACGGTTTTTCCTTACAGGTTGTAAAATACTGAGTGAGGTCCTGTGCTCCACAGTAGGTCATTGTTGATTTTACACACACTGATGTGTCTCTGTTAATCCCATACTCCTAATTTATCCCTCCACACCTTCCCCTTTGGTAATCCTAAATTTGTTTCCTGTGTCTGTGAGTCTGTTTCTGTTTTGTGATAAGTTCACTTGTATCGTTCTTAGATTCCACATATAAATGACATTGTGTGATATTCATCTCACTTAGTATGATCATCTCTGGGTCCATCCATGTTGCTGCGAATGGCGTTATTTCATTCTTTTTAATGACCAATATTCCGTTGTATATATGTATTGCATCTTCTTCATCCATTTCTTCTGTCAGTAGTCATTTAGGTGTCTTCCCATTGTTCATTTTTTAAAGCTCAAAAACTAGTGATTTGGTGAGAGAAATCACTGCCTCCTCCCCCACCCTACTGCCATCGCCTGCACTGCATATGAGTTTAAGTTTTATTATTATTGCTATAACAATGCTTTATACTGGCTTTTCTCAAAAAAAAAAAAAAAAGGGAGGGGGATTTGCAGCAGAGGTGGTTGGCTTGCATGGTGCCAGTGGTGGGAGAGAGGCCTAAGGGGATGGGCCTGTCTGGTTCTGGCTGCTCCCTGGCTCTGGGAGGCATGTCTCTGCGGGACCAGAGGCCTCCCGGGCGGGGACCTGTCCTCTTTCCTGCTGTGACGTTCTTTCTGTACAAGGCGTTTCTCAGGTACAGAGGTGCTGGGGACGTGGAGCCAAAGTGTAGAGCCCCTTTCACCCATCAGCGAACCTGCACTTGAAAGTGGACTGTGTTCTAGGCAGTGGAACCCTAGCCCTTTCATCCTTGGGGGAGCACACCCCGACCCTGGCCTCATGTGAGGCACGCTGCCAGTCTTCTCTCATTTGAACACTGAGACGCTGGTTGTCAGGAGTGATCTTACAGCCCACTAGTGCATGCCGCTGGGGTCACGCCTCCAGGGGATGCTTGCTGTGGGTCGCTTCATTACAGAAAAACATCCCTGTCCTTTTCTAAATGTGCTGGGGAGACTTGCTCACGTACCACACCCAACCCCCTCTTGTGGGTTATTGACAAACCCAGTGCCCACCCAGTGGACCGGCCTCCTCTTCACCCCTGCCTTCACAGCACCACTGCTCAGTACCCCGGGCGAATGTCGTGAGGCTGTGTGGACAGGTGACCTCTGTGTAGACTGGCCCTCGAGGACGCATGACCTCCGGGGTGGCTGGCCCGGGAGGCACAGACCATGGCTGTGCCCTTCTGCGGGTCCATGGGTCCCCACCTCCTCTCCTTGGCAGGCAAGTGGTCGTGGACACGGATTCACCCTTCTGGAGCCAAGCCCACGCCAAGGTCCGGATTCTCGGTGGCTGTGGCCCCAAACCACCAGACGCTGCTCTTCGGAGGGGTGTGTGACGAGGAGGAGGAGGAGCGCCTGGAGGGGGACTTCCTCAATGACCTGCACTTCTACGACCCCGTCAGGAACCGCTGGCTTGCAGGGCAGCTGAAGGTAGTGTGGGCCCCCGGCCTGCGGCCGCTCCCTCACCTCAGGGCCTCCCCGTCCCCGTGTCTGTGGAACCATCGTCACCGTCTTCACGTCACTGAAGGCGGGGACCGGGTCGCCCCTGCCCTTGCCGCCAGCACAGGCTGGGAGCACGGTCAGGGGCTGCTGGCTGGGGCTCAGCTCCCTGGGGGTGCGTCAGGTCAGGGGCCTCAGAAACAGGGCCCTAGGGCCAGAAAGGGGGGCAGCCCACCCTGTGGGGAAGACTGGCTTCAGACGAAGTGCCCTGGCACCTCTGATGCGGGTTGGACGGCGTGTGCACTATGTCTGTGGCTTGTTCCTCCAAGAGGTCACCCCGGCGGGGGTGTGGCCCGGGGCGAGCCCGGCGGGCGGACAGGGGTTCTCTGGTGTTTGGGCGCTCGCTGCATCGCGCTGCCTGCTCTCCATCCGCAGGGGCCCAAGGTGGAGAAGAGGCGCAGGCGGGGCAGAAAGGTGGAGCCCAGGGGCGCCGACAAGCAGGAAGTGAAGGGGCCCAGTGCCCAGGAGCCCCTGGAGGTGGTCAGGGAGGTGGTCTCAGAGGACGGGACTGTGGTCACCATCAAACAGGTGCTCGCTGCCCCGGGAGCGGCAGGGCAGCTGGAGTCGGATGACAACGGCGGCCCCGAGGAGGCGGGTATGGCCCCGGTGGAGCCCAGCCCCCGCTCCAACGCCATGCTGGCCGTGAAGCACGGGCGCCTCTACCTCTACGGTGGCATGTTTGAGGCCGGCGACCGCCAGGTGACCCTCAGCGACCTCTACTGCCTGGACCTCCATAAGATGGAGGAGTGGACGGTCTTGGTAGAGACGGACCCAGGTGAGGGGGAGCGCCACCCACCCCATGCCCACAGAGTGCCTGCAGGCCCCAGGAGGGCGCGGGCTCACCCCAAAACCACTCGTGAGCTCCGGACCCGCCCCAGGCAGCGTGGACTGGACGCCTGCTCTCCCCAAGGGGCCCTGTGTGCCCGGCGTGGACCCTCCTACCCGCCGCCCCGTCGCACCACAGGCGGGCTCGGTGGGTGTGGCCACTGCTCAGTCCTGAGCTGAGGCTGAAACACCTTCCGAGCCACATGTCTGGGGAGAGGCTCTGAGTGTCTGTGTGAGACCCTTCTGTCTCGGAGCACAGCCTCTCTGCCCAGCCCTGCTGTGAGACACAGGGATGAGGTGTTGGCCTTGAGCCCCAGACATGCTGGGTGGGCCCTGCGCTCACGTCCCGGTGTTTAGGCAGAGGGTGGCGTCCTCAGGGCAGCCGTGCTGAGACTGGTTCTCCCCTTTGTTTAAAGAATCTCAGGAGTGGCTGGAGGAGACCGACTCGGACGAGGACAGCGAGGAGGCCGAGGGTGCCGAGGGTGGTGGGGAGGAGGACGAGGAGGAGGAGGACAGCAGCGAGGAGGGCGCGGGTGAGTGCCGGGGGTGGGGGCACTCGGAGGAGGGGGAGGGGAGGAGCGTGGGGCCAGGGCAGGGGCCTGCTCCGCCAGGCTCACAGCTCCCCTCCTTTTTTTGGTAAGATTTTAAAGTTTACTAAGTTTATGTTAAAGCTTACTTTGCTGTGTGGCTTAGATGGTAAAGAAACTGCCTGCGATGCAGGAGACCCGGGTCCAATCCCTGGGTTGGGAAGATCCCCTGGAGAAGGAAATGGCAACCCAACCCAGTATTCTTGTCTGGAGAATCCCATGGACAGAGGAGCCTGGTGGGCTACAGTCCACGGGGTCGCACAGAGTTGGACACAACCGAGCGACTCACCCTTTCTTTGACTTCTTTCACTGTGCTGTATAGACGTGCCCCCGAGGCAGGCAGCTGGTGTGTGTATTTTTTTCACTGCGTGGAAGGTGTGTGAGCACTTGGTGAGCGGGGCCTGTGCTCTCCTTGTGCAGTCCTCCATGGACGTGGCGTGCTCACAGGCTCGCTCCGCAGGATGTGGGCCCCTTCCTCACTGAACACATTTCTCTCTCTTTCCCCACCAAAGAGGAGCACCCCTCGGTGGCACCTGGCGAGCTGTTCGCAGACTACCTGCCCAGGACGGAGCAGCACTGGCTGAGGTGTGCGCAGGACGACGTCGGGCCCGGCGCCCCGGAGAGGAGGGTGCTGAGGGCTGCGCAGGCCCTGGCCCAGGCCTTCTATGATGGCTCGGCTGGAAGATAGACCGAGGGAGGCGCGGTTCCCCGCGGCTTAAAATAAACTGACCTGGCCCAAGGCCGCTGCCCCTCTTCTGTGCTGCGCTGCACGTCTGGCTGGGCCTCTGGCAGGTCGGGGCCAGACTGAGGGCGAGGGTGCGCCCTGGGACACAGGCCTCACGGAGCTTCCCCTCAGCGGGAGCAGGAGTCCAGCTCTGCCTGACTGCGTGCTCAGCTGTCTCATCCGTGTCTAAAAAGCGCCGGCAGCCTCCGGCCACTTGCTGTACAGTTTTCTTAGTTCTCTGGAAAATAAAGTGCCTGTCGGTCGGTGGTCTCTGCTGTGCAGTCGGGCCTGGCCTGGGGTCTGCTGGTGTGTCTGCCGTTGTCAGGGTTGCCCAGGCCCTCCGTGGGCCTCCTGCCTGCTCCGTGCTGTGCTGACTGGCTGGTGAGCCCACCTCACCTCCCCACCTTTGGATGGGCTCCACCCCTTTCTCTCATTGGCTCCCCAGGACGGAGAGGGACTCCCCAGGATGGAGAGGGGGCTCCCTGGATGGAGAGGGGGGCTCCCTTGAATGGAGTGGGGGCTCCCCAGGATGGAGTGGGGGCTCCCCTGGATGGAGTGGGGGCACCCCTGGATGGGGAGGGGATTCCCCTGGATAGAGTGGGGGCTCCCCTGGACAGAACAGGGGCTTCCCTTCGGGGGACAGGGTCAGTGCAGTGTCCTGCCTCCATCGCCCTCATGGGGTCCTCCTGTTCTGGCCCCCTCCGCCTAGCCTGTCTGTCTCTGTCCCTTGGGCAGCCAGCGCCCCAGTGTGTCTGTGCCCACGCCTTCACACCCCAACTGCTGGGGCAGTCTGTGTCCCAGAGGTCGTCTTCCCAGTCTCATGGACACGCAGCGCAAGTACAGCTTTGTCTCTGGTTTTACAGAGACAAAGGCAGCTGTGCTCTCTTCCTTTCAGGCTGAGTCAGAGACATGGTTGGTAACTGGGCCTGTAGTTTCTCCTCCTTGCTTCTTGCTGGGTTCCTTATGTATGCAGCTCTGGGCAGAGCAAGACCGACCAGCCTGAGCCTGGCTGCTGATCACTCGGCCCTTGTCTGGGCTCCTCTTACCAAACTGCCTGGTAGAAAACCTGCGTCCCCCATGAGACTCACGACACCAGGACAGTATGAGCTGGGTGTCGTGAGTTGACCACGTGTGGCCGTGGGCAGAGGGGTCGTGATGTGTGGAAGGCACTGTTACATCAAGTTTCCTAGACAAAAGCAGGAAGAGCTGGAGGTGAGCCCTGTAGGGTGAGTTGAGCTTCACCCAGAGGAGATGGCCTTCGCCCAGGGGGCAGGGGGGACCCACAGGGCCGGTCCTGCTGCTGGGTCAGGAAAACCCAAACTAAGAAAGGGTAAAAGACAGAAACAGCTTGTTTCACTCTCCCCAACATTCATCTGCTTCAAGTCCATCATGTCCTGGGCTTGTTACCTGGACCTCTCCCCGGGGCTCTCGGGAATGTCCTCTTGGGTTTTAAAGTGGGACGGCCACATGACTTACTGTCTAAAGTGGGGCTCTAGAAACAAAAGGGAGCCGTTTGATGAGCAGGCCAGCACGCTGGGGGACGTTCACCCAGCCACACAAGAGTCTGGGCACCGGCCCTGCGCTCTGCACACTTCCCTGGGGAGTCGTGGGCTTCATGAAGATGGGAAGGTGGAGGGTGCCCTTATGCTCCCACAGAGCCCCCATGGAGGGCGTCCAGCAGGGAAGCAGGCCCACGGTTGCACTCCCGCAGCCACTCTGAGCTCTTCTGCATGGACCCCATCTTCCCCGTCAGCTCCCAGCCTGGGGACGGCCACGCCCCGCTCTTCACAGCCCAGCCAAGCAGCCCAGGTCTCTCGGTTTCTCTGCCCTGGTTTTCACATCTAGAGCTCAGAAGCAGCTGTCAGGGGACAAGACTCCTCTCATGAGGCTGCTCTGGGGTTAATTAAAGCCTGCCAGCGCTCTGCACCACCAGGGCTGCCGCCGCGCCCGTTCTTCCCCGTCCCGCGTGTCCACCAGGGACGTGCCCGGCAGCAGCAGGTCAGCCGGCCTGGCCCAGAGGGAGCCCGTGGACGCGCTTGTTGGGAAACCCGGGGTGCCGACAGGTAGGCGGGGCAGTCTGGTCTTTGACCCCCATCTGGAAACCAGTTAAAAACTAGCTTGTGGAGCCTGTCAGCCCCAGCGTGTGATGGTCTCCGCAGAACCCACATGGATTCCCCGGGTGCAGGGAAATGGCAGCAGTCCTGGCAGGTGCTGCTCCACTCTTCAGGGGTGCTGCCGGCAGCCAGACGCGGGATGGGACACCAACCTGCCCCTGGTGAGACCCCTGCCTCGAATGATGCGCGTTTGTGCTGCCACTGTTTTGCATGCAGCTCAGGGTGTTTGCGTGTGAATGAATATGTGCCCTGCCTGTGCAGGTACCGTCTGTGTCCTGCAGTGCCCGGAATGTACCAGAGGTCCCTGACCTTTGCCAAGTGTTACGGACGGAATCACAGGACACACACCCAGCACGGACGACGCGTGGAGCTGCGAGGAGCAGGCATGTTTATTTGGTTCTCTCCAGGGCTGCGGCAACCACGCGGTAGTAAAAAAAAAAATGAACAAAAGATGTACAAAAACATGGAACATCCCTTTAGAAAGTAACAGCATCAGAAATGTATCTTCTGTAGATCCTCCCTCCCTCTCCTGTGTCCCCTACTCCCCGGAAGAAGACCCCCAAACTCAACCCAACTGGGAAAAGGAACAGGGGGTGAGTCTGTAACAGAAAAAAAAAAAAAGAACTGAATTTAACTGGAACATGCTCTAATCTTTAGTTTATTTCTGGTTAAAAATATAGCAATCCAGTGCAGTGTAGTAAAGAAATCTGCTCAAAACGTAGCAGAGAGACAGCTGAACAGAAGCAGAGCAAGCAGAGCCCACGGGCGCCGAGCCCCGGGCCTTCCCAGGCTGAGCGCGGGCCCCACACACGCATTCACGCACGCGGCCCGCCGGGCGGGCACCCAGACGGTCTGGGACCTTGGTGTTTAGTTTGGACAGTGGACAGCGCTGGCGGCAGACACACCAGAACCTGGTCTTGTGGGGCTGAAATAAGTACGTTGCATATTCTGGAGGTGGATATGTCATGACTGCTCAGGAGCTGTCAAGCCCCCTCTGGGTTGTGACCACATTCCTGTCCTGGGACCCAACCAGCCCCCAAGAGCACATGAGGCATGTTGGAGCAAAACGCGTGTCTGCCAGGGCAGTGGAGGCAGGAGCAGGAAGAGAATGTGGAGACCACGGGCTCAGAGAGCCAGAGAGGACCACGTGGCGTGGGGGCCAACCGGATTGTGGACCTCAGCAGGAGCCTGGACAGCCCGCAGTGCACGAACGCCACGTGCTGGGGCCCGGGCCCAACGGCAGGCTGTCCCCGCGAGGTCTCCCCCCGCACCATCCCCAACCACAGTGCTCCCCCTCCTGTCCCCAGTGCCAGTGCCCTGGACGCCCACTGCACAGCAGCCCTGGGGGCCTGGGTTGGTGGGGGAGGGAGAGACAGAAAAATAAGGACTTGCTGTAAGACGGTGTGGGGAGGCGGCCTCGCGAGGAGGGCCGTGGGGCAGGGCTAGGGGCCGGGGTGTGATGGCTTCATGGGCAGGAGAGAGGGCAGGTGTCTGCCCCCCGCCCCGGGTGTGCAGCAGAGGTCTGAGACTGAACAAGGCCCAGGGGGATGCCCATGCCTGTCACCCGCTCGCCCAGAACAGGAACGCAGGGTTCCCGGACTCCCTGTGTGTGGCCTGTCCCAGCCCTGGCCCCTGCCCCGCCCCGCCTCCCCACGGCTGGACCATCCGATCCTCCGCCCAGGCTGCCCCCTCCACGTCCCAGATGGAGTATGATGATGATGATGGCGACGATTTATTTTTTTGCCGCGGACTTGCCGGGATCCCTTTTCTTTCCACATCAAGCTGGAGGGTCGGCGTGCTGGCCTCCTTCTGCCATGCCACACAGCATAGTGTTATACAAGCAAGGAACTGTGGCTAAAATCCAAAAAACATTACCCAGAAAAAAAGGCAAACTGTGAGTAATACCCAATCGTGTGGTTCTGTGAAAAGACTCGGAAGTTGTCGTTGGGTGTCCGAGCGACGAGCCTTCCCTTTTGTTGTTTCACTTTGAAACGTCCCCCATTTGTACCCCAACTGTTTTTTGCGAACGTGACAATCTCCTCAGATGAAAAAGTTAATAAACAAAATGGCGACTCCGATGTTTAGCAAGATCACCATGGCAACCAGGATCGGCGCGGAGCCCTGGAACAGAAGGAGAAAAGGTGAGGTGAGCCCGCAGCCGTTCCCCTCCTCCTAAGCCAAACTAGGGGTTCCCGGGGGCTGCTGGGGACAGACATGGATAGCTGAGGAACCAGTCTGAGGCTCCCATGAGTGTCCAAGTTTGGACTCTGAAGCCCTTCAGGCCTGCACCTCTCCTGCCCCGGGTCTCCCCCTGGCCTACGGTGTCGCTGCCTCCAGCTCTGCACAACCAGGCTTCAGAAGCAGCCCCTCCACCCAAGTGTGGCCCCAACCCAGGGAGGGCGGAGCTCTCCCAGTCCTCTCCACAGGCTTGTGGTGTGCAACCGCCGGGAGCCCCCTGTGCAATCCTGGGGCATGAAGCCCACCAGGGCATGCGGACCCCAGCCCTTCCCTCCCTGGACCCTCCATCCTCAATCCTCTGCAGGCCCCAGAGCTGTACAGGGATGAACAGAGCGGCTAAGGGTTTGGCAGTGGTGCTGCTCCTGTAAGTAGCTTTGTCTTAAAGCACCCAAGATGCGCTTTAAGAGGTTTTTAAAGCAGGAGCACGGTTTTGGGGCTAAATAGAAAGCCCTTCCTGCATCTCCCACCCTGCCCGTTGCTCGGCTTCCTAAACTAACCGCGTGCACCTGCACACACACTGCACGCGTTTCGGGAAGAGAGCTGGGCGCTCGGTCCACAAAGACCGCCTGGGTTCAGAGAGGGTGGGCGTCTCAGGAGAGCCCTCCACTCGGACACAGGCTCACAGTGGCTGCTAGGGGCTGAGCACGCTGCGAGGGGCCCTGAGGGTTGGTCACACACGGCATCCGTCAGCCGCTGGGGTGTGGTCAGAGAAATTTCATGGGTCCTGCCTGCTGCCATGTGATCGAGGAAGCAGGGAGTGTCTGCTTCCAGGTGGGAGCCAGGGGTGGGGGGAGCAAGGGACCTGGGGAGTCCCTCCAGGGTGCAAGAGCCCCAGCGCTCTGTCTGATCCAGGCCTCTGTCCTCTCCTCCAAACCACCTGCCCTCCATGGCGGGCGTGTACGAGACAACGTGGACCTCACAGCTGAGCAGGAGGCACCCCACCCCCGATGGGCCTGAGGAACCTGGGTCACAGCCCTGCCCCGCGTATCTGATCCCACTGGCCTGAGGCACTGTGTCCATCTCACCCACGTGGGAGAGGGCACGCATGTGTCCCGCCTGCTCTGTCTGGCCTCTGGGTTTCCCTTCAGGACACAACTTTCCTTAGAGGTGAGGACATGAGGGGGAGAGGTCCGAGAAAGCTGGAGGAAGGTCTGGGCAAGGGGGGCGTCCCAGGCTGCCCATTTCTTTTGGGGGAGCCTTCAGAATCACCCAAGCGCTTTTGCTGGAAAGATGGCCTTGGGGGAGTAAACCTCACTTAGACCTGTCAGAGGCAGTTCAGTCATCCTGATAGGTGGGCTTCCTGCCGGGGAAGGTCCTTCCTGAGGGGGAGAGCTGGATGGGCGGGGTCGGGCTCTCGCCGCCCACCCCCCACCCCTGACCCCGCCCCACGGCTGGTGCCCACTCACCATGCTGGCCTTGAGCTCATCCCCGTTCTCATCGTCAGACTCCAGAGCCACGGGCGAGGACCTCTGGGGCGGGGAGAAGGTCAAGTCCCAGCGCAGCAGCCGCGGCTCCCCCCGGTCCCCCAACCTCAGGCTCTCCAGCCTCTGCACTGCGGGCTCCGCACAGGGGGCTGGCCTGGCGTGCTCCTTGTTCTGGGACTTGGACCGCAGTCTCTGGGCCCCGAAGGCCCGGTCTTCGGCGCGGTGGTCCTCCCCCGGGCCCCGGCCGGCGCCCCCCTTGCTGTAGCGTCTTTTCGGGGGGTGCACGTCCTGTGCGTACGAGTCCATCCTCAGCAGGGGCTTCATCTCCATCTCGTAGTTGCTCAGCTTCTCCTCGTCCAGCTCCAGCAGCTTGGGGCCCCCGGGGCCGGGGTTGCAGGCCCGGTGGTGGGAAGTCCAGGAGAACGTGGTGGGGGACTCCGTCCGCCGCTCCCGGGGCTTGGGGTTGCCGGACTGCTTGTGGCCCGAGCCCCGGGTGCGGAAGTCATCCGCCGGCTGGCCGCTGCGGAGGGCGCCGCTGCGGACGCCGCGGGAGCCCCCGGCCTTCTCCTCGGCCCAGCTGTTGCGGGCGTAGTCCCCTCCCCGGCCCTCCAGCAGCATCTGGATGTCCCCGCCCCGCTCCTCGTCCACCGAGACCTGCCGGGAGAAGTGGGCCATCTTGTTCCTCGCGGCGGGGGCTGGGGGTGGGGTGGCCGTGGGGCTGGCGGGGAAGCTCTGCAGGGGGCTGTCGTCTGGGGTCAGGTCCGAGGGGGTGGTGCCCTTGCGGTACAGCTCGGGGCTCTCCTGCTGCGGGGGCGTCCCCGTGGAGGTCACCTCGATGTCGTCGCTCGAAAGCTGATGCTTCGGCCTCTGGTACTCGAGCCCTGCGGTGGGGAGGAGACAGGTGCCGGCGGGCAGGTTACTCGGCGTTCTGTGCTCAGGCCCAGTCTCGCCTGAGGACGGAGGCAACCAGGATTGGGCCAGGCGGCACTCACTGCCTGCCAGCGGGTGGGGGGCAGAGAAAGTGGGAGGACAGTGTTCTCAAAGCCCTGAGGAGACCCCCATCCCCATCTGTGGGCACTTTTGAGGGTGACCGGATCAGGATGATGGGGGTGGTTCCCAGCTGCAGAGGTGACCCAGGCTGCACCCCCATGCGTTCCTGCTGAGGACAGAATGTCTTGTGCTGGGTGACTTTCCGCAAGGCAGAACGTGGAGGTTAAGTGACAGTCCCACTGCCCCTGCCCCCATCCTGGGTCCTGGGGTTCTCCAGGCTGCTGCGAAGGCAGGGCTGAGAGCAGAGCTCCAGAGGGTGGTCCCAGGACAGATCCGACCCCAGCACCTCAAGAGCCTTCCAGTCGCTCTGGGAAACGTGCGTCTAGAGGAGTGATCCTGAGCTGCGTGAGGAGGGTAGCGGGTGGGCTGCCAGGACCTCGGCCTCTGCAGACCCTCGGACTAGTCACCCCCCTGCTCCCGAGAAGGGAGAAGGGTCTCGGTTCTGGCTGACTCAAGGGGCTTCTAACGCCTTTCATCCGCTCCCCGCTCCGAGAGGACAGGTGGGCACCCCCTGAGTGTCTCCGAGCTTCATTGACCAGCTCAGCCACCAGCTCGGTCATGTGTGGCTGCTAATGTTTAAATGTGGACTGAAGAGCAGGCCAGGGGCCACAATGGCCAGTTTCTGTGTGGCGGGCAGCCACCTGGTTGGGCAGAGCAGGGACAGAGTTTTAGGACAGCCCAGGGGGGCATGGAGCACACTGGAATCTTGGGGGAGAGGCAGGCAGGAGGGATGCAGTGGGTTGGCAGGGGGCTCTGGGGCACAACCCGTGGGAGGCATCCAGGGACCCTGGCGCACGGACTCACCATTTTCCCGGTGCTGGAAGGAAGGGGAGAACTCTTTGGCAGTGATCCGGGCGATGCGCGCCTCCTCCTGGGCCTTCTGGGCCGCGGTGAGGGCTGCCTCCGCCTTGGCCCGGGAGTGGGAAGTCCTGGGCGGGGGAGACGGGAGGCCGGTGAGGGCACAGGATGGGCCAGGACAGGGCGCCTGACACTTCGCCCGCCTGCACAGCCCCACCAGGGCCTCGGTGCCTTCCAGCTGCTGCGGCACGGGGCAGGCCACACTCGAGAGCGGAACCTGGCCTGGGATGAGCCCAGTCCTGCCTGGGGAGTGTCCCTCCTCCCGGGTCCTGACCACAGACTAGACCCCTGGCTGACTCGTCTCAGCCTCCAGGGGTGGGCCGGTGCTCAGTGTGGCCCAGACCAGAGACGGGGGTTCTGGTGGTGGCTATTCCCTGATGGACAGGGAAGCCTGGCATGCTGCAGCCCACGGGGTCACAAAGAGCCGGACATGACTGATCGACTGAACTGAACTGATGCCACCTCCACCAGCGCGCCGAGTGGGCCATGCTCCAGGTGGCCGGCTTGGAGCAGGAAGGGGCAGGACCCGCCAGCCTGGCACAGAGAGGGTGCCAGGCCCAAGGAGTGTGGCCTGCCTGCTCACCAGCTCTGACCTGCCCCAGGCAACCGCTTAGCCTCTGTCCCACCCCGTGTGAAGGGGCCTCACTCAACCCAGCTGAGCCAAGAGCTGCGTAGCTCCTGCTCCCAGGACACAGGCCAGGATGGGTTTGCTGGCCCCTGGCCCCCAGCCCAGCATTTCTTCCCCCCAGACCCTGTCTCGGCCACCAGAGTGCCACAGCAGGCTGGTGCTGCCAACCCTGTGGACGTGGAGGAGATGCACCCAGGGGGTCTGAGGAAACCTCCCCAAGTGGGTGGGAGCCATGGTCTCCAGAAGCTGTGAGAAGGCGACGCCCGACTCCCCTTAGCACTCAAGGAGATGGCTCTCCGTGGTGATGGCACTGCTCTCGTGTAGGGGCACAGGCCCAGCGTGGGGACCTCACACCCCAGGGTGGACACAGGAGCCACGACTCCAAACAAGTTTGATGTACGGCCCAGAAACTTACAGCAGGACAGCCTCCGGCCCAACACTTGGACCTGTCGCTCCCCAGCTGAGTCCGCATGAGACATGCTGGGAGCAGGGCTGGGTCACCCAGATGGAGGGTCTCACCTGCCTCTGGGTTCCACTTCTTCCTGCCTCCTGTCCTGGCTCCAGGGGCCTGCTTCCCAAATGCCAGTCCCCCGAGACGATTGCAGCCTACCCTCCAAGGGGCCTCCTCCCTTCCCCGGAGCGCTCTGAGCAGCCTGGCCACACACCCCTCAGCGGCCAAGGGACCTGCTCCAAGGGCTCCACCTGGAGACCCCTCACTCCTTGTAAGCCATGTGCTAACCAGGACGAGTTTACAAGAAGAAAACAGGGTGTGACGCACACAAAGAGTGTGCCCGGCATCACGTGAGCAGGAGTGCAGGACCCACAGCACCGCCTCCAGGCTCCCCCTGCCCTCCAGCCCGCCGCCTAACCTGGGAGCAGGCTGCTAAGACAGAATTAACCGTAGAAGCGCAGTGTTGGGGAAATTCTTCCCTTCTCACGGTTTCTGAACAATGGGGAAAGACAGCCTCCCTCAGTGTGGGCCCCTCGGAGTGGAAGCGGAGAAGCAGCGCCCTGTGGACGATCCCTCGGGGAACCTGTGCTTGTCATCATGACAGACGAGGGGCAGGAAGCTCGGGGGGGCGGCAGAGCCAGTAACGTGGCACCAATTACGAACATGCAGCTCATCGGTCGTCATCAGTTGATAAGCCGTGGCTGCAGCCCACGGGCTCCCGCGTGGCGTCCCCCACCTGCACCCCTGAAAGCACAAGGCATGTCTGCGGCCCCTGATGGGGGTATGGCTGGCCGAGGCCCGTGTGCGCTTTGAGAACCGGCAGGGTCGCGTCAGACCCGGTGAGGGCCACTATGAGGCCCCGGCTGTCCAGGCCCATCTCGGGGCCAGAGCCCTGGGGACAGAGGGGAAAGAACTGAGGCAGGGTTTTCGGCTGCAGGGGTCCTGTCGGGTAAGCCAGTTCCCCACCTTGTCTCCCTGTCCTTCTCTGTCCATCTGCCGCGTGGGACCCGGTGAGCGACCCCTACACGGACACCCCGGCCTGGAGACCAGGGCACCCTGAAATTGCACTCGAAGAGTTCCACCTGCTTCCTCCTTCCCCCCAGCAGGGGCCCACAGTCCCACACACGCTTGTCCCGGACCGATGGTGTGACCCGGTTCCTGCAAGGCAGCTCCCGTAGCTGAGAGGGCTGTGGTCGGGGCAGGACGCCAGCTCCCGTGGAACCTGCCTGTGGGCCGGGGCTCGTCTCAGCTGATGCTGCGGCTTCTCCAGAATGTTCCAGGCACTGGCTTTTGTAGTAATACTTTATTGAGATATAACTCAGAGTGTGTATATATATAATATATATAATAGCGTCTATATACATAAAGCAGTGTGTGAATATATATATCAGTGTGTGTACATATAAGTGTGTGTTCATATACAATAGCACGTGTGTGTGTGTCTATATAGTAAGTAGTGCAGTGGTAAAGAATCTGCCTGCCCATGCAGGAGATGCAAGAGATGAGGTTGAATCCCTGGGTTGAGAAGATCCCCTGGAGGAGGAAATGCAACCCACTGCAGTATTCTTATCTGGAGAATCCCACGGACAGAGGAGCCTGGTGGGCTACAGTCTCTGGGGTCACAAAGAGTCGGACACAACTGAGCACACCTCCACACACACATGTATACAATAATGTGTCTATACAATAGTGTGTGTGTCTATACAATAGTGTCTGTGTATATACGTTAGTGTGTGTATACTATGTTAGTGTATCATTTAATGGTGTGTGTATATATAATTGTGTGTCTATAATAGTGTGCATGCATATACTGTAGTGTGTGCCTGTGATAGGATATCTATGATAGTGTGTGGATATGTATAATTGTTTGTATATCTATAATAGTGTGTGTGTGTATAAATATAAAGCATATGCGTATATATAAAAGGGCTTCCCTGGTGGATCAGTGGTAAAGGATCTGCCTGCCAGTGCAGGAGACGTGGGTTCAATCTCTCGGGTGGGAAGAGCCCCTGGAGAAGGAAATGCAATCCACTCCAGTATTCTTGCCCGGAAAATCCCATGCTTAGAGGAGCCTGGCTGGCTACAATCCTTGGGGTCACAAACAAGTCGGACATGACTTAGTGACTAAACAACAACATGTATGTAACAGTGTGTGTCTGCACAATATATACATGTGTGCACATGTGTGTATATGTCTGTAGCAGTGTGTGTGTGTATAATACTGTGTATCTGTGATAGTGTGTGTCTATATAATAGTGTGTGTGTGTTTGTATAGTTGATAGTGTCTGTATACATATATATAGTTAAGTGAAAGTGAAGAAAGTGAAGGTGCTCTCATGTCCAACTCCTCGCGACCCCATGGACTGTAGCCCACCTGGCTCCTCCAGCCATGGGATTTTTCAGGCAAGAGTACTGGAGTGGGGTGCCATCGCCTTCTCCGAATAGTGACTATATATACATAATATATACATACATAACTCACCCATCTGAGGAGTACAATTTGGTGGTTTCAGTCCATTTGTGGAGCTGTACTACAACCACTGCAGTCAATCTTAGAGCCTTCTACCCACCCCCAAAGACCCCGTTCCCCCATCAGTCACCCCCGTCTTCCCCAGAGCCCCCGCACTCGTCCTCGGTGGTCAGCAGGGTTGCCCGCTGTGGATGTTTCATGCGTGTTTGAGTTGACCGAGGAAGACGCACGTCACAACGGGCACCGCCTGGGAGGTCACGGGGCAGGGGCGTCCGGCACGTCCACAGGCCCCACAGCCACCACCCCTGTCCAGTGCCAGGACCTTCCCACCACCCCCAAACAGCCCCCTCCCCAGGGCAGTCACTCCCACCTGCACCCCCAGCCCAGCAGCAGGGGTCTGAGCCTCAGTTCAGCCCCTCCCATCGCTGCGTGGAGACGCTGATCCCCTCCCGAGTGGGGTGGCGGGGCGAGTCCCAGGGCTGCTCCTGGGGTCTGAGTGGAGCACCCCCGCCACACTGTGCTGTCCCTACTCCTGGGGACCTGGGGTCATCACCTGGCTAACGAGTGTCCCCCAAGCCGGTGACATCCACTCTGAGCCTCCTGAAGGCCCTCAGATGTGACGTCGGGACGGGCCTGGCCCCCAGGGTGAGTGTGCTCCTGTCACAGACAATGGAACCCTGAGAAGCAAATGTGTCTGGGTCATGAGCCTAGCAGTGGAAGCGCCTCAAGCGAGGAGGCTGCAAGGACAGGAGGTCCAGGAGGCTGAGGGTGGGGACAGGGCTCGTGTGTCTCCAGGGGTACCTGTCATCGGAGCGGGTGTCTCGAAGCCCTAAGAGTGACAGGGACAAGGTAGGTGATTAAATCGTTAATCCCACTGGGGGTTGGAAGTAGAGAAAAAAGTGTGGGAGACCCTGTATGTTCATGTCACTCCAGAGAGCAGGTTTGCTTAACCACAAAACCATGCAATAGGAGCACAAGACATACCCCCAAACAGAAGGACGGTGGTGGCACGAGACCTGCACCCTGCCCAGGAGTTCAGGTAGTTACTGATTACTAGGGCGTGTTCGTTAAAAACAAAAATATAAGGAAAAGGTGACATGATACTGAAACCTGGGATGATTTCCCATTTTTAGCATATGCTCCTGCCTTTTCGCTCATTTCCAGAGCCCCACAACAGTCCTGGATTGACCATGCAGGGACAAGAAGACTCCCCTGCCCAACCTGGAGGAGAAGTTGATGATGGAAGCCTGACGTCTACTCAAGAACGAGGAAGAAGGTGGTCTTTTTCTCCTCCCCAGTTTTCCCTTGATTATAGAATTGTAGCTCACCTTCTCGCTCACCCGCCTGTAAGCCTCACAAGCATCCTATTCTAATAAGTCGCTTCTTATCTACGACGTTGTATGCTTGTGTGCGTGTGCTAAGTCGTTTCAGTCGTGTCTGACTCTTTGTGACCCCATGGACTGTAGCCCACCAGGCTCCTCTGTCCATGGGGATTCTCCAGGCAAGAATACTGGAGTGGGTTGCCAGGCCTTCCTCCAGGGCATCTTCTTGATCCAGGGATGGAACCCGAATCTCTTATGTCTCCTACATTGTCAGGTGGGTTCTTTACCACTAGTGCCACCTGGGAAGCCCTATCTATGACTTTGCCTCTTGCTGAATTCTTTCCATGCTGAGCAGGCTGATGCATGAACTGACAGCAGGGTATTTTAGGGTCAGGAGAAAGGAAGGACGTGGGGTGAGCACAGAGAGGGTGCTGGAGGGCTTGGGCCGTGGAAGGACTCTGAGCTCCCCAGGGCCCAAGGCAGGCTTGAAACAGCACTGATTATATTCAGGGGTTTGCCAGACAGAATCAAAGCCTTGGCTCAGGAGAGAGGTGGCCAGCCTGGGCTCTGGGCCTGGAGGAAGCTTCTTGGCTTCCAGGCTTCCTCAATGCAGGATGGGAAGCCACACAGGCTGAGTTCAGCACTAAATGTGGAAGGCTGGAATGACCCAGAGACCAGCACTGTGGGCTTGGAGGGAACAGTGCGCGTCCGTGTAGGTTTGGTGACTCCAAGTCGACACCCCTCCCCCACCCTCCAGGGAGCATCCCCTGACGCCCGCTAACGGCAGGTCCCCACACTCACTGTGACAAATGCCGATGCTGCAGCCCAGACCCACCCCCCCCGCCCCTCCCCAGGGATGGGGTGGCAGGAACAGGACCACGGGGGAGGGCGGGCAGGGCAGGCCCCTAGGGCAGAGGCAGGGCCAGGCTGCGGGCCATGGGGGGATGTGAAATCGAGGAGGGTTTGAGCACTGTGAACTAGCGGGGTTGCTGGCTCATCATTAGAGGAATGACGTGAGCCTTACTGGATCAGTGCCCACTTCGAAGAACTCAGTGCAAATCCCCCCAAAGGTCAGGCCAACAGGCGTCATCTAGCGCACCTCTGCACACACATCCTGTGTAAACACACATGTGCCATCCCCTCTGTCCCGAGGCACACATGGCTCAGACACGACAGCAGCTCCGGGGCGGGCTCATCCAAGAGGCTGATGGAGGCCCAGCTTTCATCAGGCCAAGCATGACGGGCTGTTTCCCTGTTTATTCTGAGCCCATGGAACTGAGAACAAGCACCTCCTGCCCAGCCTCCTGGGAGGCCCGGCTGGACTGCGGGAGCTGGGTCCCCACCCTCAGACGACCACCTTGGCCTGGGATGGCCTGGCCTCAAGGCCAGCGTGGTGGCCATATCCAGTCCCCTTCATGGTGTACTTGGTAAACACCCCCTCAACTGGAGGCTCCCAGAGAGGAGATCCCGCTGGTCCCACCTCCTGCTCAGGAACACACACACACCCCCCCTAGAGGGAGGGATGGAGACATCCCAGAGGGGCCACGGTCTGGTTCCTGCAGCTTTGCTTAGTAAAAAGACATGGACGTTAATCCCCCAACATCATACGTATATTTACACATATACGTTCACACGTATATAAAAAGAACACGCTGTGGCAACCTTAAAATAAAATTAAATCAAGCAACTGCATTTAATAGAGAAGAAACCTCCCAAGGCATCGCGAAGGTTCCCCGGAAGTGAGACATACAGGGCTCTCGGCTGGAGCGAGGTGACGGCCCCCATGGGGACCTGCCCTCTGGGGACGCTAAGCAGGGGTCAGGCCGGTGCCGTGAGCCGGCTGGGGAGTCCTGGGTCCCCACCCCCTGGCAGCTCCACCTGGTGCACTGCACCTCTGCCCCCTGCACCCCAGCTCCCAGAGAAGAGGGCCGGGCGTTCCTGCCAACCAGGGAGTCACCACCTCCCAAACACAGGGCTGCACAAGACAAGGCCATAGGTGCATCAGAGGGAAGGACAGATGGGTGGGGTGTGCAGTGACCTGCCTGTGTCTCCCCAAGCTCTGTCCATCTGGGAACTGGGAATGTCACCTTATTTGAGGGGGGCTGTGATAAAACCCCAAATGGCCAAGCCCCTCCAAGTGTCTGACTCAGCAGGTCAGGGCGGGCCTGAGAACCTGAACTTGTTTGCAGCCAGCCCTCTGCTCCCGGCTGACACCACAGTGAACTGGTTCAACATGTTCCCACACCCCAGACTGAGGCGTGCCCACCCTCCAGGGCTGCCCCGGGCCCCCCAGCTCACCATCTGCTCAGGAGGAGGTGTGTGGTCCCACTCATGGCCACCAGCCCCCCTCCCCAAGTCCAGGCTTGACTTTCTCATGCCCAGATTCAGTTCAGCACTTGTTGAGCGCCTGCTGTGTACGTGTGGGGACGCCCAGGGGTCCGTGGTCCTCTACACACTGTCGTGAACCCTGTTGACCCTGGCAGCCGCTGGGTTCCATGCCCGTGACAACCCTGAGGTCGGCATGTGGGTCACTCCTCACTGACCAGTCAGGAGACTGAGGCACAGGGATCTGGGCTTCCACGACCTTCGCTGATTCCGCCCAGTTGAGGAGTCACGTTCTCTTCACCTGGCTGGGCACGCTCTGGGGCCCAGGGCTGGGACAGGTACACACACTTCTCCAGCCAGTGAAGGACCATCTTTCAGAGGTGGAGATGTGCCTTGAGCACATTCTGGGGGAAGGCACCAAACGGAAGCCAGGTGTTAGGGCTCCCACCCACCCCCCACCCACCCCACTCCTCCTCCTGAAGGCCTTCTTGAGTGCCCCCAGGAGCCTCTGGAGCCCACCCACATGTGATTCCAGCCGGGATGGTGGAGCTGAGCATGAGGCCCTTGGTGCCAAGGGCTCCTCCACGGGCCCAGAGGTGTTCTTGGGTCCAAGAAAGAAGGATTGAGGCCCTGACTGCCTGCCCGACAACCCAGGGCTCTGCCCTCACTGCACAAGGCCGTTACCGAGCTCCACTTCCGTGTCTCATCCCCACAGCCCCTGCCCTCTGGCCTTACACTGTCCTCCCAGCAGGTCTCCCTGCAGACGGCATCTGACCTCGTTACCACCACCTCCTCCCTCCGGTTTTATAACAGTTTAACTGAGGCCGATCCATGTCCCTCCATGACTGCCTTCACGGGCTGTCTTCTCAGTGTATGGCATCCCCTCCCCCGACCTCTGTAAGGGCGCTGTCCTTGGACTCAAACCACCCCTATCTAGGATGACTACGTCTCCAGACCCTCATTCTGGTCGATCTGTTTCCCCAAAGAGGGCTGCGCTGGGTCTCCAGGGTGTCTGCAGGTGGACGTGACTTCTCAGGGGCACCACTCAGCCCACCCTGGCGGGTGGGATGCCAGGCTGGAGACAGGGGGTAGAGAAAGGGCAGGTGCTCCACTGTCCCTCCACCCCAGCCCCGCCGGCCCCCCGGCCACAGGATCTCTTCTTTCTAACTGTTGGCCCCTGCCTGCAGGAGGGCAGAGCCAGACCTGTATCTGTTCCCACCTGCACATGGCCTGAGGAGTGTGGGTGTCTCTAAGGGCAGAATCCAGGGCTTAGTTCCCTTGAAGAGAGGCTGGTAGGCAAGGCAGAGTCGAGGGGAGAAAGAAGGGGAGACAGAGGCACACAAGCCTTCCTTTCGCAGGCAGGGCCAGTGCAGTAACCCTTTGCCTTCTCACCGTTAGGCCCTTGCTAAGGGTTTCTAGCCGAGGAGCGGTGCATCCCTATAGATGGAAATGTGCAAGGCCGTGTGCATGCCAGCGAGAGTGCAGTTTCAGGCATGGATGCTCCCCCAGGCCGACCAGGCTAAAGGCAAGTGGGTGAGCCCTGAGCCCCGAGTGGGCAGACACAGCAGAGGGGCCCCCACACTGTGTCACCAGGAGACAGGGTGGAGCAGTCAGGCCCCTGAGCAGCTGGGCGTCATCTCCTTCTGACACTTCAAGGTAACGGTAAGGCAGAAGGGAGGAGCTGGGCCCTGTTTCAGTAAATGTAAGGAGGCCGCGAAGCAACAGTTAGAACTGGACATGGAAAAACAGACTGGTTCCAAATAGGAAAAGGAGTACATCAAGGCTCTATATTGTCACCCTGCTTATTTAACTTCTATGCAGAGTACATCATGAGGAACGCTGGGCTGGAAGAAGCACAAGCTGGAATCTAGACTGCCGGGAGAAATATCAATAACCTCAGATATGCAGATGACACCACCCTTATGGCAGAAAGTGAAGAGGAACTAAAAAATCTCTTGATGAAAGTGAAAGAGGAGAGTGAAAAAGTTGGCTTAAAGCTCAACATTCAGAAAACTAAGATCATGGCATCTGGTCCCATCACTTCATGGGAAATAGATGGGGAAACAGTGGAGACAGTGTCAGACTTTAATTTTTTGGGCTCCAAAATCACTGCAGATGCTGATTGCAGCCATGAAATTAAAAGACGTTTACTCCCTAGAAGGAAAGTTATGACCAACCTAGACAGCATATTAAAAAGCAGAGACATTAATTTGCCAACAAAGGTCCGTCTAGTCAAGGCTATGGTTTTTCCAGTGGTCATGTAGGGATGTGAGAGTTGGACTGTGAAGAAGGCTGAGTGCCAAAGAATTGATGCTTTTGAACTGTGGTGTTGGAGACGATTCTTGAGAGTCCCTTGGACTGCAAGGAGATCCAAGCAGTCCATCCTAAAGGAGATCAGTCCTGGGTGTTCACTGGAAGGACTGATGCTAAAGCTGAAACTCCAATACTTTGGCCACCTCATGCAAAGAGTTGACTCATTGGAAAACACCCTGATGCTGCGGGATTGGGGGCAGGAGGAGAAGGGGACGACAGAAGATGAGATGGCTGGATGGCATCACCGACTCGATGGACGTGAGTTTGGATGAACTCTGGGAGTTGGTGATGGACAGGGAGGCCTGGGCGTGCTGCGATTCATGGGGTCACAAAGCATCGGACACAACTGAGTGACTGAACTGAACTGAACTGAAGGAGGCCACATATTTCTCATTCTCAGAATCAAGGAGATCTCCCAGACTACACATGTGCGGAGATCAGAGGAGGGAGGGGTGTCAGAGCAAAGTATGTCCCGCCAACCTCCCAGAAACCCTGGCACTGGAATCCATCTTGGGTAAAAGATGCACGTATCTGGGAGGGCACTGGGTCAGATCCAGTATGGACATGAAGCCAGACAATGCGAGATGATTGGCCAGAGAACACCTGGAAACTGCCCACCGTGTGAGCATTTAAACCATCTCCAAAAGTGCAAGACTCCCTGAGCCTGCCCACATGTCCTCTGCATGTTTTACTTCTAATAATCATTCTACTTATTTCACAAATTTTCCTTCTCTTTGCTGAACGTTTTCTTCAAAGAAGAGAAGACCTGGAGACCCACTTCTAGCCGCCAGTCTCTGGTGGTCTAGTGGCTAGGATTTGGCGAGCTCACCTCCAGGGCCCGAGTTCAATTCCCCGTCAGGGAACTCAGATCCCACTTCAAGCTGCCGTAAGCTGTGGCCACCCTCCCTTCAGCCCCATGGCCCCCCTGAGGTCGGCAAAGCCCCCATCTCACAGACAAGACGACTTGGGGCCCCAGGGGTGGAGGGGTGGTGCAGAGCCCAGGGAGCGTGGGATAGGTCAGGGGAGGACCAGACTCCCGACACCTCGTGTGGCCTCGTCAGCGGCTCGCTGGCTCCCCATTCAGGACTGCCCTCGTGTTGTCTCTCTCTGTCCACACCTTCGGGCCACAGAGGAGCAGAGATGGGGCAGAAAGTGGAGAATGGAGGCTTCTTCGCTAGGAGAGGTGCCGACCAGAGCCAGCTGCCCGATGGCGACTCCGACGATGCCAGACAGGAGCCAGGCTGTGGTGAGCACCATGGTGGGGGGGCGTCAAATCCCCACATGACCCAGTTCACAGGGGAGAGAGAAAACTGAGGTGAAGGACACACCCAGCATCACCCTCAGGGCAGGCGTGGCTCTCCGCCCCCACGGCCAGGTTCATTACAGAGAATGCTTGTATGTTGCAGACATTGAGAACACGTGTACGCTGACTTGTGTTCCACCAAATACACACGTTGAAGCTCTAACCCGGGCAGCCTTGAGTCTTTACTGAGGTCATTGAGTTAAAATGAGGTCACTTGGGTGGGCCCTGATCCAGTTTAAACCCTTAAACCCTGATGATCAGTTTAAGAAGAGAGACCACATGAGGTCACAGGGAAGAGGCAGCAGTCTACATGCCAGGGAGAGAGGACCCCAAAACCAGCCTGCCCAATGTCAGACAATGTCAGACGTCTGGCCTCCAGGACTGGGAAGGAATAAACCTGTCATTTGAGCCCCTGTCCATCCATCCATGCAAGTAAGGCAGGAGACCAGCAGGATTTTCAAAGATGATTCAAGTCAAAAAAGGACAGTAGCTGGGACTTCCTTGGTTGTGCAGTGGTTAAGACTCCACGCTCCCAATATGGGGGGCCTGGGTTCAATTCCCGTTTGGGGAACTAGGTCCCACATGCTGCAACTCAGTGCAGCCAAAAACAAAAGCAAACAAAAAACCAAACCAGAATAAAACAAGTCCCTTATTGCAGCTATTTTAATGGCGTTTTCTACTGGAGCCAGGAAATTGGTAAGGGTCTGTACTGCCTGAATCCCACCTGAGGCCCTGAAATGGGTATTTCATCTGGTCAGACCCAGTTAGAACGTCTAAGACAAGCAGCCCAGAAAACCAGGGAACATTCTGGATCAAACCGCGACAGCTGGCCTCTCTTCCTCCTGCCATATTTCCCCACTTCCCCCTCCACCTCTTTTTTTCTATTAAAAAAACCTTCAAAGGAAGAGAAAAGAGAACACAAAGTAATGAAGGAACTGCTGTCCAGTGCACCGGCAGGTCCAGCGAGGCTGACTCGCAAAGCGCAGACCAGATGGGGGTCAAGGTGCCACACAGAGGACGTCTGGCCCCAGTGCTAAGACGAGAGGGGGCAGGGGAGGACCTGAGGTTGGCTCTGACACTGAGACCCCTCCCGGCGAGCAGCCTCGGGGTCTGTAGGAGCTCCTGGGGCTGCGGTAACAAGTGACCACCAACTGGAGGCTTGAAAGAGAAACCTATTAAGTCCACACCCCCGAAGCCCTGGGAGAGGCTGTTCAAGGCCTCCCTCCCGGTTCCTGCAGGGCTGGTGGTCCCCGGCAGTCCCTGTCGTGGGGCTGTGCTGGTCTCTGCCTCCATCCTCCTGTGGCCTCTTCCTGTGTCTGCATCTCTCCTTGTCTGCCTCTTAGAAAGACACTCATCATTGGATTTGGGCCACCCTAAGCCAGAATGATCCCACGTCAAGATCTTTAATTATATCTGCAAAAACCCTTCTTCCAAATAAGGGCATGGTCTAAGGTTCCAGCTGGACAAGTCTTCTGGGATCCACCGTCTAACCTACGGCAAGGTATTGTTGTCATTGTCCAGTCACGTCCGACTCTCTGTGATACCATGGGCTGCAGCACCCCAGGTTTCCCTGTCCGTCACTGTCTCCCAGAGTTTGTTCAAACTCATGTCCATCCAGTTGGTGATGCCATCCAACCACCTCATCCTCTGTCGCCTCCTTCTCCTCCTGTCTTCAGTCTTTCCAAGCATTAGGGTCTTCTCCAATGAGTTGGCTCTTCATATCACGTGGCCGAAGTATTTCAACTTCAGATTCAGCATCAGTCCTTCCAATGAATATTCAGGATTGATTACCTTCAGGATTGACTAGTTGGATTGCCTTGCTGTCCAAGAGATTCTCAAGAGTCTTCTCTGACACCACAATTTGAAAGCATCAATTATTCGACACTCAGCCCTCTTTATAGTCCAACTCTCACATCCATACGTGACAACTGGAGAAACCATAGCTCTGACTATACAGACTTTTGCCAGCAAAGTGATGGCTCTGCTTTTTAATATGTTATCTAGGTTTTTCAAAACTTTTCTTCCAAGGAACGTCTTTTAATTTTGTGGCTGCAGTCACTGTCCTACAGATAAGTATAGTCCTACAGTCACTGCTGCTGCTGCTAAGTCACTTCAGTCGTGTCTGACTCTGTGCGACCCCACAGACGTCAGCTCACCAGGCTCCCCCACCCCTGGGATTCTCCAGGCTACAGTCACTACAGGGTATTAATTCTCCACTTCTCTGGAACCTTTGATCTCAGGCCAAAATAACTCCCAGAAAGTGACCCCCACTTCACTTGCCCCTCTGAGAGCAACCTAGGTTTCCCAGGATCCCCATCAACTCTCAAGAAGGTATGACGGGGGTGAGTGTTGGCATCCAGGCTCCATCCACCTCCTTCTCCACCTGGGGCACGTTATGCCTCTCTGGGTCTCAAACAGTGATCCTGTGGGATCTCGGTAAAGGTTCCTGAGACAGGGCATAGATGGCACACAGCTCAGTTTTCCTTATTAGTGGCTTTTTCATAGAAGAGGTTTGCACTGTGGTGTAATTTACATATCATAATTATGACATAATAATTTCTCCTATTTAACAGTACAGTTCAATGATATTCAGGGTACTTAGAGTCCTGTAACTGTCACCATAACCGGATTTTACATTTTCAGTACCACTAAGAAATCTCATGCCCATTAGCCCTCATGCCCGTTCCCAGGCTCAGGCAGCAGGCAGCCTGCTGTTCTGTAGTTGTTTTGATGGAAGTATTTCTCTGGGGAGGAATTAAGGGCTGGCGCTAGCAGGGGAAGGGCGGCTTTGTTTGAACTGGGTGCAGCTGAGGGGGTGGGAGACTGGGGGGCAGGGCCACGCTGCAGCCCCCTTCCTGCTCTCCATGGTGCCTGGCCACTTCTGAACTTCCTTTGCTTTGGACAGTTCCTCTCTGAGTTAGGAAATACAACAAACTCTGTGGATGACAGAAACCAACACAATACTGTAAAGCAATTATCCTCCAATTAAAAATAAATTAAAAAAAATACACCCAACACTAGAAAACTACCCTCCTGGAATGAAAGAGGAAACGGCAGAGAGGAGGGTATAAAACTCAACCCAGACGCAGACACGCCCTCCCACGACAGGGATCCGTCACCGCCAGACACCGCCTGGAAGAGCAGGGCTCGCTCGTCCCCTCGCTCCAGGTGGGCTGACCGCCACGCGCTGGACACGTAGGGACACAGGGACTCCGAGCACAGGGGGAGGGCCTGCCCTGAGGGAGTGGACGGCCTGATGGGGAGGCTGGTTTGGACATGTCCATGGAGCAGTGTGCGCTGGCCATACTCTGGAGTGGACACAGGCCTCCCCGAAGCCTGAGAGGAAGGAGCTGGCCAGGCAAACAGTCCTGGGATGAAGTGGCAGCCAGGGCTAAGGCCCGGGGCAGGGGAACAAGCCGTGTGCTGGAGAAGCTGGGGAGGCCAAGGCAAGGGTCTGCCTCATAGCGGGGCAGTGGGACCAACCCAGAAGATGTAGGTTTAAAACCTTCCAGTGCCGGGCTGTTGTGACTGGATGCTGTCTTTAAAATTAAAAAAAAAAAAATATATATATATATATATACACACACACACAGAGACTTACACACATATGTGTATATATAGAAATGTGAGTTCTTTTTTTAAAAAAAGGTTTAAATAAAAACTGTGGAGGATGAGTGTAAACTCCCCTTCCACCCTCCCCATCTACTCAGCTCCACAGAGCTGAGCAGACAGTGGCTCTGTCGTGTCCGATTCTTTGTGACCCCATGGACTGTAGCCCGCCAGGCTCCTCTGTCCATGAGATTATCCAGGCAAGAATACCAGGGTGGGTTGCCATTCCCTTCTCCAGGGGATCTTCCCGACCCAGGGATGGAACTCGAGTCTCCTGCATTACAGGTGGATTCTTTAGCACCTGAGCCACCAAGGAAGCCCCCAGCCCTATAGTTCAGTTCAGTTCAGTCGCTCAGTCGTGTCCAACTCTGCGACCCCATGAATCACAGCACGCCAGGCCTCCCTGTCCATCACCAACTCCCGGAGTTCACTCAAACTCATGTCCACAGAGTCGGTGACGCCATCCAGCCATCTCATTCTCTGTCGTCCCTTCTCCTCTCGCCCCCAACCTTTCCCAGCATCAGAGTCTTTTCCAGTGAGTCAACTCGTCGCATGAGGTGGCCAAAGTATTGCAGTTTCAGCTTTAGCATCAGTCCTTCCAATGAACACCCAGGATTGATCTCCTTTAGAATGGACTGGTTGGATCTCCTTGCAGTATAAGGGACTCTCAAGAGTCTTCTCCAACACCACCGTTCAAAAGCATCCATTCTTTGGCAATCAGCCTTCTTCACAGTCCAACTCTCACATCCATACATGACCACGGGAAAAACCATAGCCTTGACTAGATGGACCTTTGTTGGCAAACTAATGTCTCTGCTTTTTAATATACTATCTAGGTTGGTCATAACTTTCCTTCCAAGGAGTAAGCGTCTTTTAATTTCATGGCTGCAATCAGCATCCACAGTGATTTTGGAGCCCAAAAAAACAAAGTTTGACACTGCTGCCACTGTTTCCCCATCTATTTCCCATGAAGTGATGGGACCAGATGCAATGATCTTTGTTTTCTGAATGTTAAGCTTCAAGCCAACCTTTTCACTCTCCTCTTTCACTTTCATCAAGAGGCTTTTGAGTTCCTCTTCACTTTCTGCCCTATAGTAACCACTGTTAACTCTGGTCAACACCCTTCCAGCTCTCTTTCTACATAAAGGGATCCCTTCCTTCTCCAAAGTTCACTTTATGCCACTTTGTTTTTAGGAAAAACCTATGTTCATCCCTGTTTTCCATCGTTCATATGAGAAGAGAGGAAAATCGAAAACAGAGTTCAGGGCTGGCTGTGCGGTGGAGGGGCCAAGCCCCTTCCCAGGGAGTCACAGCCAGAGTCTCAGCATCAGCCACCAGCACTGTGACCTCTGCCAGAATCTGGGGCATTTTCTTAAAAAATATAATTTTATTTCTTTATTTTGGCTGTGCTGGGTCTTTGTCTGTTGCATGGGCTTTTCTCTAGTTGCGGCGAGCAGGGGCCACGCTCGAGTTGGGGTGGGAGGGCTTCTCACTGCCACGGCTTCTCCTGCTGTGGAGCACAGGCTCTAGGGCACGTGGGCTTCAGTTGTTGGGGCTCACAGGCTTAGTTGCTCCGTGGCACGTGGGATCTTCCTGGAGCAGGGGTCGATCCCACGTCTCCTGCACTGGCAGGCAGATTCTCTACCACTGAGCTGCCCGGGAAGCCCCTGTGATTTGCCTGGACTTCCTTGTGCATCTGAGAGCCGGTGGCGTCCCCAGGTCCTTGCAGTTTAGTTGCTCAGTTGTGTCCGCCTCTTTGTGACCCCACGGACTGAAGTCCTACTTCTTTGCTTCGGAGAGAGTTCGTACACGTGTTCTGCTTTTGGATAGCGCGGGAAACCTGCACGTACAGGAATGCTTGTTTGAATACGCCTGGGGTCACACTCCACATACTATTTCCTGAGACTTGCTTTTGCCTGTCACATGTCACACACATTTTGACGAACGAGTTCCCCATGGTTTTCCACACAGTTTCTGAAGCCTGTAGGGCATGGACGACACAGGCTGCCACGCTAGGAAGTCTGGACACCGGCATCAGCCCTGCCCCCGACTCGGTTCTGCCTCTTGCCTCTTCCGTTGTTTTCGCCTTCCACTGTGTCTTGGCGATTGTTCCACACCAGCAAACGCAGGTCTGTCTTGTTCTCTTTCGTGGTTTTTTGTGCCAAACACATTGGGCCTGCCCCACAGACAGATGGGTAGGCTGCCCTCTACTCTCAGTTTGTTTTACAAATCAAAGGCCAGTGACATCCTTGTGCCTTTGGTATTGACACACAAATCCACCTTCAGGACACGTTTCCAGATGTGTGGCTGCCCGCTTCCCGCATCTCCAATTCAGTGGGACCCTTCTATGTTTTCCTTCCCAAGCTGACAGGTGAAACAATATTTTACCCTTGTAGTTTGAATCTGCACTTTGGTTATTAACAGTGAGGGTGGGTTTGTTGTTCATTTCAGGACTGTTTGTAAAGGTATGTCGAGGCTGCCAGCAACATCCCCTCTCCCCGTTTCGCAGGTGAGAACACCAAGGCCTCTGCAGGTAGGGCCCTGCTGGTACAGCTGGTGCGTTGACAAGCCCACCTGCGGTCTGAGCCAGGCAAGCCCAGAGAGAAGGGCCATGATCAAGGGGGTGGGGGGAGGCACACCCTAGTTGCCATGGCAACCCACATGCTCTCCCGCTCATTAGAAACCCAAGTCTCTTGAAGAGTTGATTTTCCATCGTCTCTCCCTCCTTCCCGCCACCTCCCTCCAGGCTGCAGTCTATGTTTAGAACGAGCACCCCCTTCTCCCCCCTCACCCCGCACCGCAAGCCCCCGCACACCAGGAATAGCAGGAGAGCTGCCGCCCCGTGAGTAGCCTATGTACCCACCCAGCGAGGGGGAAGACGGCGGATGCGCCAGCACTACGTTCCAGCGGCAGGCTGCATCCGCCAGGGGTTGTCTGTGCGCCCAGACAGGGTGGAGGCCAGGGACGGGGCTGGGCAGGGGGTGGGACAGAGGGGAGGGGACCGGGGTAAGGCCCCATGGAATCCACACTCACTTAAAACCCAGTTTAAAAAACCAGTTTAAAAGGAAGCAGGTCCCTGTTCTCTTTGGTTTGCCTACTTAATGCTTGAAACTTGAAATAACTCAGTTGTGTTCAGTTTCAAAAGGCACCAGACTGTCCACAACATCTGGACTGTGCCCAGGACTCTGGCCTTCACGGCTCTCCAAGAACCCTGAGGCGGCCCGCCCCGTCGCCCGGCAAATTTCTGTGACCCGGCTCAGCTCAGGGTGGCCCGTGTGCCCAACCCAATGTCCCCGGTCCCACGGAGCAGCAGGCAGTGGTGGCACGTGGGCCCCTCACCAACAACACTGGCCACACTGCAGGGTTGGAATGGGAGGTGGGGCCAGGAGAGGTCAGGGGCAAGCGGCCGCAAACCTGCCCCTGGGATAAAGGACAAGACCCTATGCGCTGTCCCACTGAACTGCCCTGAGTCAACACATATGCCAAGGATCAGGCATGTCACGATGCTGACGCCGAGCATCAGGGCCCTCTGGGTCAGGGACCCGGATGACCACTGTACCTACAGCCCACCCAGTGCCCTGCTTACCCTACGGCCCCCTCTGTGATGGCAACGCTGCCTCTCAACTCCAGGAGGCACTGGCCCTGCGATCTCTGACCAAGGTCACTTCTGTGGGGAAGTCTTTCTTGCACCCCCCACCCTTTCCCCTTGGCACTCAGGGCCCAGATCCTGTTCCTGCCTCAGCATGGATGCTCCGTGAGCAGCATCTTCCTTCTTCCTTCCAAGTACCAAGGACAGCAGCAAGGGGGCAGACCGGCCCCACCAGGCATCCGGGTATTGGACAGATGGTGGATGGATGGTGCAGGTGAGTGATTCTCCAGGAACATTGGCTCCCCCACCCTGCCCCATCCCAGTCCCTTGAGAATGGCTGTGCCCGTCTCCAGCATCCGTCTGGGGCACAGGTATCTCAGAAGACACTCCCCTGACGAATGAGGATGGAACGGCATGGCCAGTGGGGGATGGCACCATAGGTGAGGGATGGACCTTAGTCCAGGGTCCACCCATGGATCCAGCACCTGGCCATTCACACAGCAGAATTCACGGGTGCTACTGGCTGGGTGATAAACAAAACCAGGCCAGGTAGGCCATGTGCACCTAGGCCTGCGGGCTGGCCCTGCACTGAGATCCTGCGGGTGTTACCTGTGGGCTCCCTCCTCCAGGCCTCAGTTCCAGGAGGAGTGGAGACAAAGGCCGCTCAGAGGTGGCGCCAACTTTCTGCCAGGTCCCTGTACCTGGGCCCCTGTAGGTGCAGCAATCACCCACCCATGCCCATTTGGAAGCCCCCCTGGTGACCCCATCACTACTTTTGCCCCTGCAGAGTGACAGCAAGCTCAATCAGGGCCTCAGGCTTGTAGGAACTGGCTGCCAGTGGTGGGATGGGCCTCGCTCAGTCCCTGACTTGCTGTAGGAAGTCCCCACAGCCCGGGAAGGGCTGAGCTATGCTGGTGAAAAAGTCAGTTGCTCAGTCGTGTCCAAATCTTTATGATCCCATGGACTGTAACCCACCCAGCTTCTCTGTTCATGGGATTCTCCAGGCAAGAACGCTGGAGTGGGTAGCCATTCCCTTCTCCAAGGGATCTGCCTCACCCAGGGATCAAACCCAGGTCTCCTGCATTGCAGGCGGGTTCTTAACCGTCTGAGCCACCAGGGAGCTGTGCTGGAGGCAGAGCTAAAGGAACAGCTCCCACAGCCTCCTGGACACAGGGCTGGGCTCCATATGTAGCTGGATTCTTGCTGTGTGATGCTGGACCCCCATTTCCTCCAATGTTTGTTCCTTCTCCTCCCTCCAACTGCTCCAGGTCCTCTGCCTGCAGTGGCACTTTCTTCACGAAGTCCTCCGGGTCTCCAGCTTCTCTGAGCCCCGGAGCCCCTAAACATAAGCTCCTCAGCCAGAGTGAGCACATGAAGGCCCCTGCAGGCCGGGCACAGGGTCGTGCCCTTGATCAGCTGCCGGTCTCGCCACGAACGTCATTAATCCTCCTCCCTCTGCGCCATCCAGCCTGCCCCCCACCAACCCGGGCTGGCGGCTCTCAGGCATCTGGCTTACCAGTCCCAGCAACCTGACGACCCACACTTTCCATGCGGCATCCATCCCAGTGGCTGGTGTGAGGATCACCCCGCTTTACAGAGGAGAACGCTGTGGCCCAGGGGAGGTTGATAAGCTGCCTCGGGTGACAGATGGGGCAGGGGGTAAGATCCTGCCCACTGAGCTCAGGTGCCCGCTCCTCCCACTCTGATGAAGCTCCAGTCTGGGCACAGGCTGCTGTCTAACAGTAACCAGTCTCTCCTTTTTTTTTTCAGCATCTCCCAAGTCAGGTGTGGGTGGAACAAGACACCTGGTCTGGGCTTGGAGCCCCACCCTGCAGGTGAGCCTCCTGGATTGGGAATCTACCCACTGACCCGACACTTCCTGCAGGTGTGCAGGGGGGACCGGGGCTTTCCAGCCAACTTCACCCGGGAGGACCCAGGGTGGACCCTGACCCTGGACTGCAGACATCCCTTGACCCACGGGACACGAGACGGTAGACACCAACAGCACCTCAAGGCTCTGTGCCCAGCTGGAGAAGCTGGGGGAGGCTTCATAACTAATCATCAGTTCTCCAAAGGCAGAGCTGCTCTGGCTCAAGCTCCTGGGACCTCACAGAGAATTAATGTGATGTTTGTAGAAAGTCTGGAGCTCCCCGGAGGGCAGATCTGGGCGAGTGCTTGGAGCAGGCAGGAGGAGCCCCGCCCAGCGAGGTGGCCCGAGGGGGTAGGGGCTCGGAGGCCTGGTCCCAGGGGAGGAAGGGGAAGAGGTGGCACTGGCATCTAGCTCTTTAGTCAGTAATTTGAGGGCACAAAGGGCTCAGCACCGGCCATGAAAGATCTCTTTAGAGATTGAGCCCCAACCACTGCCAGGGAGGGAAGGATAAGACCTTGCCCCCTCCATCAGCTCTTCTGACTCTTCCTGGATAATGGGCAGGGCCTGCCTGATGGGCCATTCTTTGTGAAATGAAGCCCCCCAGCCCTCACATGACAGACAGAGAGACGTTATCACCTCCTCTATGAAATTAAGCAGGATGAACGCTCAGCTGTGCTCACCAGCTCCCCACCCAAGTCGCACTAGTGGGGCCCGGATTTGAGATGGACCAGAAAGGGTGGGAGCAGGCACCTCACCTCCAAACACCTGTACGAGGGATGGGGCTTGATAGGACCCCAAATCCTGGTGTCCACATCAGAGAATGCAGCATGGTGCTGGAGCAAGGCTGCCCCCAAGTTCCAGGTCAGCCCCAGCCAAGGCCCAGCTCTCATGCGTTCAGGCAGCAAATGTGGCGAGTCTGGGTGGAGACCAGGAGGACTTCCTGGAGAAAGTGCCACTGCAGGCAGAGGACCTGGAGTAGTCAGAGGGAAGACAAGTAACAAACATTGCAGGAACTGGGGGGCCAGCATGCTCCGCTCGTTGATGCACAGCTAAAGAAAAGAAACACCCAAAGCAGGAAGGACAGAGCCTGAACACTCCACTCATGGGCCAGTGCCCATGGAGCTAGAGGGTAGTGTGACACTTGTAGACAGAATCAGAGGCCCCTCTTAGGGCAGGGCACTGCCACTCACAGCCCACCAGCCAAATCCAGCTGATGCCTGGAGCTGAGAGTGGGTTTTGCATTTTCAATGATTTTAGGAAAAATGAATTCCTCGCTCGCTCCTTGGAAGAAAAGCTATGACAAACCTAGACAGTGTATTAAAAAGCAGAGATGTTACTTTGCCGACAAAGATCCATACAGTCAAAGCTACGGTTTTTCCAGTAGTCTTGTATGGACGTGAGAGTTGGACTATAAAGAAGGCTGAACACCAAAAAATTGATGGTTTTGAACTGTGGTGTTGGAGAAGACTCTTGAGAGTCCCTTGGACTGCATGAAGATCCAACCAGTCCATTCTAAAGGAAATCAGTCCTGAATATTCATTGGAAGGACTGATGATGAAGCTGAAACTCCAATACTTTGGCCACCTGATGCGAAGAGCTGATTCATTGGAAAAGACCCTGATGCTGGGAAAGACTGAAGGCAGGAGGAGAAGGGGACGATAGAGGATGAGATGGTTGGATGGCATCACTGCCTCAATGGACATGAGTTTGAACAAACTCTGGAAGATGGTGAAAGACAAGGAAGCCTGGCACACTGCAGTCCATGGGGTCGAAAAGAGTCAGACAGGACTGAGCAACCGAACAATAACAACAAATGGTGGTCCAGTGCTAACACTCCAAGCTCCCAACGGAGGAGGCCCGGGTTCGATCCCTGGCCAGGGAACCAGATTCCACATGCCGAAACCCAAACCCAGTGCAGCCAAATAAATAATTCAAAATAAATAAATATTTTTTAAAAAAATTAAAAAAGAGATGATTCTATGACAGGGAGCTCAGGGCCACCAAAGCCTAAAATATTTACTGTCTCATCGTTTACAGAAAAGCGTGTTGATAATGACGGAGGGGAACTTTGCAGGCCAAGGACTCACACCACTCGAGCTCCAAGGCCCTGAAATGGAGGCGCCTTGCTCAGGAGCCCAGCTGCCACCACCCAGGGCCAGGACCAGGTTCTCCATGCGGCTGTGGGGTAGTGGTTCACGGGCTGCCTGGGGTCAGGGCCAACCGTTAGCTCTGACCTCAAAGCCACGACGAGCCACCTGCCAACTGGGGACGGAACACTCTGGACAAGAGACAAAGTGCTTTGTCTGAACAGCCTCAGGAAATGGAGGAGTGTGGACGTGTCGCCAGGGTGAGCTGGGCCGGGCGGGACGTGGCGGAGACTGGGCGTGGGCAGGCAGGTGCAGGCAGGGGACAGTTTCAGAGGCTGGCGAGTGGACAGCATCCTGCGTCCCGTCCCCTCTGCCCCCAGCTTGGAGCCACAGGGGAAGGCGTGGCGAGCACTTCGTGTTGGGGCTCACAGGAGACCATTCCCACAGTGGTCAGGCGTCAGCCTATGGTCCTTATCATGGACACAATCTCACAGCAAGGCCCAAGCTCAAGGCCCAAGGAGGAAGGGGTCTCCACCCCGACCGGCAGGTGGGAGAGACCACAGTCCTTGTCAGCCCTGACCTGCTTCTTGGACCGGCCCTTGAGGTGAGACAGGAGGTTCCTGGCAGGCCCATGGTCCAGGGCAGGGTTCCCTGAGCGCTCCCTGGGGAAGAAGGGTCTAGTCTGACCATTCGCAGTGAGCCCCTTACTGAAGACAATGCCTGTCGGCACGTGCCCCTTGTGGGTATAGACCCAAAAGAACTGAAAACAGGGTCTCAAAAAGATATCTGCAAACCCACATTCATACCAGGATTATTCACAACAGCCAAAGCGTGGAAGTGACCCACGTGTCCATCAACAGACTCGTGAACAAACAAATGTGGTCCATCCACAAAGTGGAGTATCATTCAGCCTCAGAAAGGAGGATTCTGACACACATCACCACACGGATGTACCTTGACCTTAGGCTCAGTAAAATAAGCCGGATGCAAGACATTGTATAACTCCACTTTCGTGAGGTTCCGAGAACCTCCAGGCTCACACAAAGAGTAAAAGGGCTGTGGCCGGGAGCTGGGGAAGGGGCTGAGGCTGGGGATGGGGCTGGGAAGGGGCTGGGGATCCAACTCTTGTCTCTTTCATCTCCTGAATTGGTAGGTGGATTCTTTACCACTATCACTACCGGGGAAGCCCATACATAATCGTGCTGCCACTGGTCAAGAATCTGTCTGCCAATGCAGGAGGTGCAAGAGACGCGGCTTCTATCCCTGGGTTGGGAAGATCCCCTAGAGTAGGAATGGCAACCCACTCCATTGTTCTTGCCTGGGAAATCCCACGGACAGAAGAGCCCGGTGGACTACAGTCCACGGGCTCACAGAGAGTTGGAGATGACTGAGTGACCTAAGCACAGCATGTTACGTATGTTTTACAAAAATTTTTTACATTAAAAAAAAAATGCTGCAGGCACCAAGGGCCAGAAAGGGTGGACAGCTCACTCTGGAGAGGTTCACGTCCACAAGTGGGCGCCCCGGTCTGCTCCCATAGCCCCTCGTGGTGTTCCTCCCACCCCCTGCCCAAACCCACGACAGATGGTCTGGATCACTGACAAAGCCCTTCCATTGAGCCCAGACTTGGCTTCAGAATCCTTCTCAACCCAGAGCCCAAGGCAGCCTCTGCCCATCAGACAAGGTGGGGGGTGGTGCTCACCCCAGGGCCTCACAACTCGTGCAGCCCAGTGCCAGGCCCCAGATGCAGGGCAGGCCATCTCAGGCCCTGGCTGGGCCCCCTGGCTGGCCAGATGCCTCCGCCAGAGCCAGTGATGACCGAGGTCACGGCCACGGTGGCACCCTGCCTGTGCTCGCGCCCTTGTTCAGCTACTTCACGCAATTACTGGGCCTGTCAAGTCTCCTGCCGGGCAGACAGCTAACAAGGGCACGTTCAGTCGGAAAGGGCAGGAGCCGGGCTGTGGCGGGGGCAGACGCCGCACTCCAGGCCAGCAGCCAGCCCGGCTCCCAGCCGCCTGCCCACCAGGCTGGGGTTCAGACTCCCATAGACTCTGCCAGCAGCCGCCCAGCAGCTTGTCCAGCTTCCCCACAGCAGGAAATGGGGAGCACAGCCCTGCAGCACCCCACCTCCCTGCCACCAGCACCCACATTTGGGGTCAACGGCAAGTCTCCCTTCTCACTGTCCTCCCTGGGCCCAGGGTCTGTGTCAGAACCCACGGTGGAGAGACGGGGGCAGAGGGAGATACAGAGATGGAACCCCTGTCCCAATGCTTTTCCCAAAAGGCAAACACAGAACTCTCTACCCAGATGTCATGTTTGGGGTTCAAATCATGGCCCCGCCGTTGAACAGTTGTGACCCTCAGGAGAGGACTTTCACCCACTCTTTCTCATTCGTAAAGTATTTGCTGAGTATCTTCTCAGTGCCAGGTTCTCACCTGGCCCTGGAGATGCTGGTCAACAAACAGGCAAAGCCCTGCACCCAAAGAGCAAGAGTCTGGGGCAGGTGGGGTGGAGGAAGCCAGGTCCCACCTCCCTAAGACAGGCAACACAGGGCTACCGCAGGGCCCGAATCCTGGGGCTCAGGGAAGGCTGCACAGAAGAGTGGACACTAGGTCCTCAAGAATGACCGCCCTGTGACCAGGTGTGGCCGGAATGGCTGCTGCCCACCCAGGAACCATTGGCCCCACTCCTGCATAGCAGCACATGGCCGCCCAGAAGACTACATTTTCCAGCCTCCCTTGAAGCTGGGTGGCCATGTGACTCTGTTCTAGCCAATGGGGTGTGAGCTCAGTGACATGTGCACCTTGGAGGGGACAGTGTGGATGTTTCATGCAAGACATAAGCACCTCCTTTGCACTGCTATGAGCTTCTTATTGTGGCAAACTATATGGAGTTAATCCTTCTGCAGCGTGCAATTCAGCAGCAGGGATGACATCCACAGTGTCGTGTGACCATCAGCATGATCTATTTCAAACCCATTTCCAGTACCCCAAACAGAATCTCAGAATTCTCCTCTTCTAGGTATTTCACTTGAATGGAGTCAGATAGGACTTGTCCTTTTGTCTGGCTTCTGTCACTCAGCACCACGTCCCCGGGGTTCATCCACGTTACAGCCTGTATCAGACCTTAAAACCGATGTTATTTTAGGTCTTGTCAATCTGCCTCCTTCCTAACACACCAGGTGCTGTGGACTGAGTTTTGTACCCCCTGAAATTTTTATGTGAAGCCCTACCACTGAAATGTGACTGTATTTGGTGACAGCACTTATAGGAGGTCCTTATGGATAAATGAGGTCGCAAGGGTGGGGCCCCCATCCAGCAGAACTGGTGTTCTTAGAGGAAGGGGAAGAGAGCTCTCCGCACACACAGAGGACACGTCACATGAGGACAGAGATGGTGCTGCCTGCCCCAGGGAGAGAGGCCAGAGCTGACCCCGCGGGCACCCTGACCTCAAACTCTGCAGACTCCAGACCTGGGAGAGACCATGTCTTATGTAAGGCCTGTGTCTGAGAGATTTTGTCACACATCTAAGACACCAGGGAAAGAGTAGGACAAGGATGCCAGGAATGGGTTAGGGTGAGGAAGGTGCTGTGTTTCCTCAGCTGTGAAGCAGGCACACGGGCTCCTGTGCTGCCCTGAGGGCCAGTGAAGATGGGACACAGAGGCCCCAGTGCGACCAGTGGCATCCCGCTCAGCTGACCAGCTCGGGGAGGCCAGTTCATGGTCGGGGCACTGATGAGTTAACTCTGGGGGTTGCTGGCAACCCTGGAGAGACCCATTCATCCAAGCCCCACTGTCATTGCCCCGCGTTCGGCAGCCCCACTCAGGTCAGCTTGCAGAGGGTGGCCGGGCAGCGGCAAAAGGTAACCCGTGCGGGGCCGTGACGGCAGTGGAGCAGCCGAGATTCCAGGTGTGCTCGGGCCCCGTGCTGTGTGCACTTGCCTCCCGCCTCATGTAACCCCGACTCCCCAGGAGGCGGGCCGGGCAGGGGCATGGATGGAGACAGGTGCTCGGTTCTCCACGTACTGGTAGGGACACCAGCTGATGCTGTGCTGATTGGCAGTAAGTATTCTGACTGCCACTCCTGGGAATAGTCATGATTGTTGAGGGGAAAGAGGAAATGAAAATCAAAACCAAAACAGAAAATGATCCTGTCCTACAGACAGAGAAACCAGCTCAGCAAGGAGAGGCAACATTGCCAAGGCGGCCACTGGCCTGAGGCCAGTTCTGCACCTCGTGTGCGGGATTCTGTGCTCACGGGGGTTGGCGGGCGGGGCTGTTGTTGATGGAGGTCCCCACCTCCTGCCGAACACACACCAGCAAGACTTTGAAGGAGGAAGACCAGGGCCATGATGAGGCTGGAGACACGAGCCACAGCCCTTTCTAGCCCCAGAGCACTACCCCCTGACCCCCGAGGGAAACGGTGGCACACAGCCCTCGTCCACGGTGGACCACGGGAGCCTGCATAGCCACGCCCTTTGGGTGCTTGGCAACAAACAGGAGCTTGTCTGCAGTGACAATGCTTTCCTGGAGCCAAACCAGGGCAGGGATTTATTTTGAGTCCTTGTCGGGAGGTGCCAGGTGACCAGTGCATGTGTGTGGTCACCCTTCCACAAGAAGACGGTAGACTGGTGACCAGAACCTGAAAAACAGTGTCTGTGGGCGGTGAGAGGAACAGAGTCTGGCAGGAGAATCCTGATTCCCGAGTTAGTGTTTAGGTAGCCTGTTGTGAGTTCCCACCGCCCTGAAGATCCCAAGGTGGAAATATTCCTGAGGGCTTCCTGGAGGCAGGGACATGCTGAGCATTCTACAAGTGTCCTCCCGGTCCATCCCAACTGCCCCCCAAGAGTGTGTCTATCATCACACCTGACATACTGACAGGGAAACCAAGGCTCAGTGAAGGCTCACGCTAGGTCAGCCCACCACGGCTTGCCTGACCGTACAGGCCCCAACCCTTACTACTCAGACATGTTTCTCTTTATTAGAGAGGCCCCCTCCTTCTCTTTCTCACTCCTGTACCTACTGGGTGCTGAGAAGGAAACAATCATAACTTCAGGGAACTCACAACCCAACAGACAGACAAAAACTCCTGCACCGCCAGACAGACGCCAACACAGAGGGGAAGAGAAAGTGCTTTGGGATTACAGAAAGGGAGCAGTTGATCCCTGCCTCAATCAGGGATGAGTTCAGAAAGGAATATCTGAACTGGGTCTTGAGGGGTGCACAGGAGTTGGCTGGTGGAGCTGAGGCATTCCAAGCACAGGGAACAACGTGTGCAAAGAAGAGGCTGCCCAGAGGGTGGTGGGGTGGGTGTGTGGGACAGAGGGCCAGGGTACAAGGGCAGCCGTCCAGCTGGGGATCTGCACTTTATCCTGAGGCCTGGAAGCACTGGGACAGACAAGAGCAGACTACTGACCCTACGGCTGCAGATGTGCGTGTCTGTCCACTGCAGAGATGACACCTTCCATGCACGCAGTCTCTCACCAGCCCCCCACCGGTGGGTGGCTGCACTGAGACCTGAGACTCACAGCTGGAACTCTACTGCCTACACCGCCCCTCCCCCCAGCCCAGAGGCCCAGGGCAGGGCTAGGAGCTCAAGGGAGAGAAGCCAGAGAAGCCAAGGTGGGATGGGAGAGCGATCAACAGCCGCCAGCATTCCTGACACTGCAAGGAACCTCAGTGGCAGCTGAGGTTCGGGGAGGGGTCAGGGTCCTGGGCAGCTTCAGTCCCTTCCCCGAGGGACCCCAGCCAGGTAGGATTCTGCAGTAACCCCTCTGGAAGATGAGCTCACCAGGGCCTTGGGGCTGGAGGGACCGGGTCTCCCTGGTGACAGCTAGAGACAAGTCAGTTCTGTCCCCAGCAGGGCCCTACTGCTCCCTCAGGACAGCACTGTGGCTGAGGGCTCCAAGTCAGGCGGGTCAGTGCAGAGCAGCTGCACACCCCTGCTGGGGAAGAGGTCCCTCCCTTAGTGCCCACCAAACCCAGCCCAGAGCTCTCCCGGGCATCACCCCGGGGAGGCCTGCCCTAGAGCACGGGGCAGCTCTGCCTCCCGGGGCGGGTGCCTCCAACTAACACACAGAACCCACAGGGGAGAGACACGAACATTCACTAAAACCCAAGCTGCCGACAGATCTCCCAAGAAGATGCCGAGGTGGCCAACAAGCACAGGGAAAGATGCTCGAAATGTCAATCGAAACCACAAGGAGGGACTTCCTTGGTGGTCCAGTGGCTAAAACTCCATGCTCCCAATTGCAAGGGGCCAGGGTTCGATCCCTGGTCAGGGAACTAGATCCCACGTGCTACAACTGAAGATCCTGCGTGCCACAACTAAGGCCTGGCAGAGTAAAATTAAATAAATAAATAAAATTAAAAAAAAAAAAACATGCAAGGAGATCCACTCCACACCCACGGGGGCGGCTAGAATCAGAGACGCATGGGAACAAGTCAGGGAGGATGCCGAGACACAGGATCCAGTACTGATGGGGAAGTCAAAGGAGCGGACTGTGGGAAACAGCGGGGCAGCACCTCTGAACATTAAACCCAGAACTGCCATTCGGCCCAGCAATTCCTCTCCCAGGTACCCACCCAAGAGAACTGAAAATGAACAGCCACCCAAATATTCGTACATGAACGTTCACAGCAACACCGTTCATAACAGACAGAAGTAGAAACAACCCAACTGCCCATCAACTGGGGAGCAGATTGACAACATGAGATCCGTGCACATGGCGGGCTGTCACTCGGGTGGGGAGGGAGGAGCTCACACACAGGCTATAGCGGGGCTGAACCCTGACAGCACGACAACACTGCACTGAATGAAGCCGCCAGATAAGCCACACCACCTACTGTGCGACTCCACTTGCAAATGGAAAGAAGTTAGATCTGTGGCTGCCGGGGGCGGGAGGCTGCTAAGGGGGACAGGTTTCTTTTTGGGGTGGTGGAAATGTTCTGAAAGCAGCAAAGACGGCTGCACCACTTTGAACACTCTAGAGACCACTGGTCGTGCACTTTAAAGAGTGACTTGATGGTATGTGAATGTTGTCTTCACGGGAAGAAGCGTGGCTGAGGCACCTCTAACCTTCCACATGGACAGGAGAACGTGCCTTGAGAGTGCTCCCTTCCAGAGCTGGACAGAGGTTTGCTTGCCCAGTGGCCCCCATCAGGGACCTTTCCTACTCCACTGCACTCCTGATGGGGTGTCAGGATGTCCATCCTCTGACCACACCCCTCACATCTCAGGTGGGCACATGATCCAGCCTGGCCAATCAGCAAATTCTATCGGCAAGGGCAATTAGCAGGCAGGTGACTCCTGCAGAGCCAAGCTGAGCCTTTCCAGACCATCACTATATGGGCCCTGGGAGAAAACCATCTCACCTTCCCGCCAGGACTGAGAACTCTAAGGAGTATGTGAAGGCAGACCTGGTGGCCTTCCCCACCGCATGCAGAGAACCTGCTGGAGAGTGGAATTAACACACAGAGGAAAGCAGAACCAAGAAAGGGAAAGAATGACAGAGCCCTGACATCTGAATCCCTGGATCCAGCTGTGCCTGAAGCCAACCCAGCGACTGGGAGCCAACACAGTGCCTCTCTGCTTGAGCTACTCTGAATGACGATGCTACTGCTTGCAACAGAGTCCTGATTAATGGAGCCAAGTCACATTCTACACAGACTTCAGGTTTAGAGAAAACTTCAAGTGGTCAAAATGACTCTTAAAGATCCCCCAAAGTACATACACTGAGCGGCTCTATTATGCAGAATACACAGGTCTTTAAACAATAGAAACCAGTAAGTTCAGAGGTGCTTACACACCGGATGTTCTGTTCTTCCCAGCTTCTGTTTCTCCCTCCTGCCTTGTCGCTGATAAGGCTGAATCCATAACTTTTTTGGCCTGTGTCATGCAGCATGTGGGATCTTAGTTCCCCAAGCAGGGATCAAACCTGGGTCTCCTTGCAGTGGAAGCATGAGGTCTTAATCACTGGACCACCAGGGAATTTCCAAATCCGTAACTTCAGTGCTCACATAGTATATGACTCCTCTGGATACCAGACAGGCTGGGAGAAGATGACCCCTCCCCTCTGGCAGAGCCCATAAGTGGATCTTTCGAGAGGCAAAGGGAGCCAGGGCAGAGTCTGGGGTGGCAGTGGGGGTAGGTGGGGGTGCTGTTGGCAGACAAAGCCTGAAGCTCATATTGGAGCAGAGGCTGGGCATTGTGAGAACAGGGTGGTCAGCAAGCAGTGACCAAGGAAACCCCTTCTATTTCCCCAAGCCATCTGCAAGCCGCACCCCTCCCAAAACACACCCCTTAGATGAGGATAAGGCAGCTTCTCATGGAAGATATTCAAGGTTAGAAAAACCATGGGAAAGCTAAAGTGGCCCCTCAGAGCTTGGGACATGATGACCCAGAGCACAGAAGACCCTGAGACCCAAAGACACTTTGTAGGGAAGCAGGGAGCTCCCCAGGAGAGTAGTAAGTTTTGTTCCAAGCCCTCCGGAGGCCAGCCTGACTCCAGAGGCAGGAGCTGTGATCACAGGAGTTGAAGTGAGGCATTCACATCCGCAGGAGCCGTGGCCATGGGGCAGTCGTGCAGAGTGCAGACCCCAAGTTCACATCCAGTGGGAACCTCCGAGTGGGGCCTTCTTTGGAACAGGGTCTTTGCAGATGTAATAAAGTGAGACTGGATGGTGGCGGCCCTAAATCCAATGACATGTCCTCATAAGAAGGAAGGACAGACACCGGCAGAGGTTGGAGGGATGCCTGGACACCCAGGAGCTGGAAGAGACAGGAAGGACCGCCCCCACCACCCCGCTAGAGAATCCAGAGAGATGGTGACGCTGCCCACAGCCTGACGCTGGACTTCTGGCTCCAGGACTAGGAGAGAACATTCCCACTGTTTAAGCCCACCCCATTTGTGGCACTTTGATATGACAGCCCCAGGACACTCACACAAAGGATCAGGAATGTTCCCCAGAGGACTAGCGTGGCCGGACCCACAGTGTGTGCAGATAAGCACAGCGATCCTCTTATCCAGGACCACCTACGAGGCCGCTGCAGTCAGCGATACCAAAGAACGCTTTTTAACAATGCCCCATCCCCAAAAGGAGGTGATTTAAAATAATCATTATTCTTGCTTATGCGTCCAGGTGTCCCCAAGTGTCCCTCTGCCTCACCCCCAGGGACGGGGGCTCCCAGGGCGTGTTGTCACAGCGACGGCAGAAGTACAAGGAGAGTGAGCAGAAACACAGCGAGCCTCCAAGGGCCTCAGCCTGGGCCGGGCCCTCCATCACTCCAGGCCGGTCCCGCAAACCAGGCAAAGCCCGTGGCTGTGCCTCCAGGGGGCGGACCACAGTCACAGGGCCAAGGGCATGGGGGTGAGGAACAGACAAGTAACCTACACACGTGCCTGCCTGTTCCAGGCTGCAGTGAGGCGAACTTCGATTTGATGAAACTCCTCAGTTTAAACTCAAATTAAACTCGGATCTGACGAGTGTGGATATGGTCGTTTCCACATCTAGGGAGGCAGGCACTCGGGTGAGGAGACAGGCTCCATGGCTGCCCAGGGGTAAAGGGGTCAAGGGCAGGGGAGTCTCCCCTACACCCCTCACCCCTCTTGCCTGTCTTTCCCAGTGACATGCCACTCTTCACAGCGACCCCACTGGGCACATCGTCTCTTCAGCCCATTTCACAGGGTTGAAACTGGAGACCCAGGGAGTGTATGACCCTTGCCTGAGGCCACAGACCTACTAACAGCAGATCAGTTTACTGTTTCCCTCAACAACGGGAAAGAAACAGGCTCGGGAAGTAACAGAAGGGCATGGGTTTAGATTAGGATGAAAAATCCCTGCGCCACCAAGTCTGGGGACAGGTTGCCAAGGCCACATGGGAGGCCTGTCCTCCAGGGCCGTGGAAAAGGAGGCCACAGCTTCTCTGAGAAGGGGCGAGTTCAACAGTCCCCAACCCAAAACCTCAAGCCAGGGCTCTCCTGGACACGGCCAACACAGGGCCCAGGTCACCCCAGGCGCCTCCCAATGCCAGGTGGGAAAGCTGCCCATGGGTGAGTCAGAGCTCCGCGCGTCTGTCTGACAAGTGGCCCAGAGCAAAGTGGGCAGCGATCCTAATCCCATCTGACAGCCTGAATCCCCGACCCCACGCGTGAGGACCGGAGGTGACAGAGGTGTGGGCACAGGCTGGCACCCCCAAGCCAACACCCTCCAGGCCCCGGGAAGCAACTCACAGACGCGACACGCAGGCCCAAGGCCAAGTGCTCCTGGGTCTCTGGGGTGGAGCCAGGTCTGGGGGCTCTGTGGCCTCGCACCTCCTGGGGCCCTCAGGCTGGCCCCTGACCCAGGAATTCCCAGGACCCGGCATCCCACTCCCCAGCCTCTTCTGCTCCTTCTTTTTTTTTTAATGTCGGGAGGCCAGAGCCAGAACAGATGGCTGTCGCCCACCAGAAGGCCTCTCCTGGCGTGTGGCCGGCCCTCCCCCGGAGGCAGGAAGCCGCATGTACTCCTCACCGAGAGTCCATCTCCGCTGGGCCTGGAAGCATGGCTGCAGAGCAGGTCTCCTGCCGGGGGCGGGAAGGGGCCGGGCCTGCCCCCTCTAGAAGGGGGATACCAGGTGACACAGCCCGCCGGGTGCCAGAGCTGGGGGCTCATAGGCTTCCTACGGAGCTGCAGCAACCCAGAACAGTACACATTTATTATTCTATGGTTCCGGAGGTCAGAAGTCTGGAACGAATCTGTCTTACAGGCTAAACTGGGGCTGGTTCCTGATGGAGGTCCCCTCTTCCAGCGTCTGGAGGCACCAGCACCCCCTGGCTTGTGGCCACGTCATCCCGATCTCCACTTGCAACATCACTTACTCTGCCCTCTCGCCTCCCTGCAACAAGGACCCCTGTGACGACACTGGGCCCCCACCTAGGCAATCCTGAGTAGCGTCGAATGTAATCACATCCACCAAGTCCCTTTTCCCTAGGAAGGTCACACATCCGCAGGTTCCAGGGATTATCAGGATGTAGACTTCTTGGTCTGGGGGTAGGGGGCTGTTACTGGCTGACTGCAGGGAGAAACACCTCAATGACAGAGCAGTCACTCAAGGCCGCCCCACTGCCTCCTCTTGCAGCCCTCCCTCCCAGCCAAGGTAAGGTGAGGGAGCCTGTCGCCAGGCAACGAGGCAGCACCTTGCACACGTCACTCAGGCACACACACTTGCTCTAGGGGGTCGTGGTGGGAAAGACCTGTGCCAGCAGCAGAGCCGGGCAGACAAGAACAGTCTTAGCTGCCTTGTAAGACTGCAGGAGGGGACACAGACGTGGACCAGGCTTCCCAGGTGGCGCTGATGGTAAAGAACTGCCTGCCAATGCAGGAGACATAAGAGATGAGGGGTCGATCCTGGGTTGGGAAGATCCCCTAGGGGAGGGCATGGCCACTGACTCCCGTATTCTTGCCTGGAGATTCCCATGGACAGAGGAGCCTGGTGGGCTACAGTCCCTGGGGTTGCAAAGAATCAGACACGACTGAAGCGACTTAGCACACCCCTAACAGTTGGACACTGGTGGAGCACCCATAGACTATGACGCAGACGCCAGGGGAAAAAAGCCGACGTGGAAAGAGGTCTTTGACATAAGTGAGGGGAAAGGAAAGCAAGCTACAGAACAAGTCGACAGTACAATTCCTTCAGCACGACCCAGAATCCTGTGGGTGTGATACAGCTATCTGCACACAAGTTGAAAACACTGATTTCCTCTAAGAAGACGGACAGCCCACGGTGGGACCTGGCTACTCGACACTGGTCTGCCTTATGTGTGAGTGCTCCGTTAGTCAGTTGTGGCCAGCTCTTTACAACCCCAGGGACTGTAGCCCGCCAGGCTCCTCTCTCCATGGGATTCTCCCAGCAAGAACACTGCAGTGGTTGCCGTTTCCTTCTCCAGGGGATCTTCCCGACCCTGGGATTGAACCCTCATCCCTTGCACTGGCAGGCAGATTCTTTACCACTAGCGCCACCTGGGAAGCCATCTCCATTATTGCTTTAGTATTTTTACAAGGCTCTATTACTCTTACGTTTTAACAAGGAATGATATGAACGTATTTTAAACCCATAACAAACCACACCCCCACCCTGATTTCAGATCCTCAAATATTTTGTTTTCTTTAAGATGGAAAGATGCCCCAGTGAGAGAGCCCCAGGCAGTCTCCCCTGCATATAATGCTCCCTCCCTGTCCTGACCCACACCGGGCTCATGCACTGTCCCCCTGCCCCCAGGGCTCTGGGGATGACCTGCTGAAGACCTGTAACTGACAGGAGCAGAGAAGCCACAGCAGGGCTTCCCTGGTGGCTCAGTGGTAAAGAATCCACCTGCCGAAGCAGGCGGCATGGGTTCAATCCCTGGTCCGGGAAGATCACACACGCCGTGGAGCAACTAAGCCTGTGAGCCACACTATTGAGCCCGTGATCTAGAGCCCGGGAGCCACAACTGCCGAAGCCCATACACCCTAGAACCCGTGCTCTGCAACAAGAGAAGCCACCGTGACGAGAAGCCTGCACACTGCAACTAGACAGCAGTCCCTGCTCGCGGCAACGAGACAGCAGCCCGCGCAGCAATAAGAGAGACAGAGAGAAGCCACAGCAGAAAGCTTAAAGCAAACAGGTCTTCCCGAGGCCCAGACAGACGCCAGCCCAGGATCGACATAAAAATGGCAACTAGGGACGTTGATGCCTGTCCCTGAGCAGACCTCACCGAGGTTTCATGCATGAAGCCCTCCTGTCCAGGGGCAAGGCTGGATTTCAAGAGCACTTCATGGAAGGCAGCCAGCACCCCTCTATTCACAGAGCCCCCAGTCTGGGTCCAGGTCTGAAGGGGCTGAGAGCAGGCGCAGGGCAGCAGGCAGCGCTGAGATGTGATCTAGTCCTGCCTGGGCCACCGCCTGGCTCGGAGACCAGCTCCACCCTGCCAGCACGGGGGCCTGACTCTCAGCCAGGCTGCCCTCGGAGCCCACTCTCCCACCTCGCCAGCGGGGACCACCCCCGTTGTTCAGAAGGGCCGGCTGGTCTGGCACAAGGATACGGCATGCAGCCCCCTATGGGTGCAGGAGGGAGGAATGACTGCCCCCTGCCAGGAACTTGTCATCTTCCACCTAAACATCAGGTCAAGGTCCCTCCTAGCTCCACCTGCCCACGACTCTGCTCACTCAGCAAAGCATCAGGAGACAGGGGTATCAGCTGATGGGCAGCATGCGGGCCTGTGCCCACAGCCCTGCCGACCACCACAACCACCGGCAGCCTTGGCGCACCTCCTGCCCCCACACCCCTGCCCCACGGGGACCCCGCAGCCTGGAACCGCGAGGCCGCCCAGCCCATACCTCCTCCCCTTTCACTCCCGAGCACAGCGGTCACTCCCAGGAAACAGAGCTGGCTCCAAGCTCCAGGCCGCAGGTTTAGCGCCAGAGGGCAGCCTGGCCAAGAAGAGGCGGCGGGGACAGGGGTCCCTGTTCCACCACCCAGCCCCTCCCTCTCTGGTCCCCGCAGGGTCTCGGGGTGAGGACAGTGAGCTGTCACATTCACCAGACTCAGGCTCTGGTGTAACCCCTACAATCCAGGACCTTGGGGGAAATTTACCTCTCCTTCCCCGTGGAGCCAGCTGACCCACCAGGCCCCACAGCACACCTGGATCAGGACTGACCATATCTACAGGAGGTCGGGCCAGAGACAGACCGAGCCCAAGGGAACTTGCAGTTCTGTCCTGTGGGCTTTGCTGAGGATGCTGCCCTGCTGGACCACGGCAGGTCCGCCTCTCGCCCTGGAGAGTCTGCAGGCACCCAGGAGCAAGAGGGGACCTGTGATCCTCCCGGGATGGACGGTGTGGCTATGGCTCCTGGGGAACCTGGCCCAGCCCCACGGTGGCCACAGCCTTGCCTCCAGGTCTCAGAACCGGAGGAGGTGGCTGGGCCCCTGACGACGAGAAGGGGCGGGGCTAAGCATCTTCATTCATTCATTCATTCAGAACTAGCTTCATTCATTCAGAACGAGCTTCTGTGCAGACAAGACGCTGCTGAGAAGTCCCCAGGGTAGGCCAGCGGGGCCTCTGAGCCCGCCTGTCTCTGCAGACCGACCAGCCTGGCACACCTTCCCCTCAGCCCCGGCTCCATGTTACCTGACCGGGCAGGAAGCTCCTCCACCTCCCACCTCGGCCGCAGGCATGTCTGCTACCCCCCGGGGGCCAGCCAGCACCAGGATCCCAGGGGCTCCCCAGGAATGCAGGTTCTCAAGCCCCACCTGGATCTGCTGAGGCAGAAGTTCGGGGTGTGTGTGGGGGCGTCTGCATTTTACACATGTCCTGAGGGGGCTAGGGCAGGGCTCTGGAGCCCAGGTGGCACCCCCGTCGAGGAGCTTGGCATCTCTGGGCAGGCTGCCTACATGTCCCCGGTGATGCCAGCCCGCATGATGGGCAGCAATGATGGGGGCCAGCCTGCAGACCTGTCGCTCAGGAGGAACCCCAGCTCCCCATCTTAGCCATGTGGCCCGGCCCTGGCCCTAGGAGCCAGGGTGGGTGAGGTTCACCCTGAAACAGAGGGAACAGGACCCTGTCTGGGACCCTAAGCTCTGTGCCACCCCCTTTCCCAGGAAGGCCCATGCCCATCCTCATAGCAGCTGCCCTCCGCGAGGTCCCCGCACTGGGAGAGAGGACACACACACACTGAACCGTTTCTGGCTTGCTCGACTCAGCGACTGCGCCTTTCTAGGCCTGAGGATGCAGCTCGCTAACGCCAGGCCGGCTCCTGGCTGTGACAGTGACCACAGCCCGCCCGGGGCCAGCCACTCTGCGGCCCCACGCGGCTGCCGCGGCTGCTTTCACGCTCCGGTGGAGGGCTGGCCTCGGGGCTCCCGGGCGTTCACTGGCTTCACTCTCTAGGACGGCAGCCTCTGGCTTCTCTTTTTTTTTTGAATCTAAGCCCATTGAGAAATCGCAGGCAAGTGCAGCTCCTGCTGCAGCCTGGAATGGAGGCTTGTCCTCACCGTGTCTGGGGACCTCCCACCTCTGACTGTGGCCCAGGGCACCACGAGGCCGCCAGGCTGAGACCACATCAGGGTGTGCATTCACACCCACCTCCCCGCAAGGCCAGGGAGCAAGGGGAGGCGCCGACCCGGTTCAGGGGTCACTTGGGAGGGTAGCCAGGCCACACACTCGCTGAAGGCACTGCATGCTGCTCCATGCCATCTGTCCACAAGAACCCAGCCCGGAGAGGGTGAGTGCCCTCCCAAGGCTGCTCAGCAGTGGTGGGCCAGGCTGGACGTTCAGCAAGCCAGCAAGCAATACACGGAGCCACCCTCAGGCCTTTGCGGCAGGCAGGCAGTTGCATGGGGGTCCAGGTAGGGGTCCTCGGGGAGCTGGCTCTGAGCTCCGCCCACACTACCACCTCCACGTACTCCTTCTTAGAGACCAGCACCCCCCAGGTTCTGGGGGTGTGTCAGAAAACTGTCCTGCATCACATGTCCCCAGTCCCGAGAGGTTCACCTGAGTGACAGACTTTTAAATAAAATCAGAACTTCCCTGGTGATCCAGAGGCTAAGATGCCACACTTGCAATGCAGGGGGCCCGGGCTCAATCCCTGGTCAGGGAACTAGATCCCACATGCCACAACTCAGAGTTTGCACACCACAGCTAAAGATCCCGCATGCCGCAACAAAGACTGAAGATCCCATGCCCTACAACCAAGACCCGCGCAGCCAAACAAATAAATATTAGCAAAAATAAATACTCAATTCCGGGGAAAACTGTCCATGAAATCTTTGTGCTTCTGCCTCACAAGCCCCTAAATTTCTGACAACACTGACCCCCTGCCCTGTAAAGTGCCTCATATCCACTGAGGTCAACAAGACAAACACAAAAGGTAAAAAATAGATGAACTATTGGAAGGAAAGAAAAATGTCCAATGCCAGTGGGGTCTCTGGGTGATGCATGAGACCCACCCTTAGGCTGCTCCCTGCCTTTCATGTTCCATCATCCAGTTTTTCTATGTGGAGCAAGGGTTATATATTCATAAAGGAAAAAATAACTAGGGAACCAAATTTGATTGTAAAATATCAGAGAAGCAGTGATAAACGCTGCTCCTATTTATCGTTGAACACTTCCGGGGGAACTGGCAGGGGTGAACCGAGCAGGGCTGAACCCTGACATTCAGGCAGTAATTCCTTTTTCCCCTTGGCTTCTTGGAATGGGTTTCGTTCCCCTCTAAGACCTTGGATGTGAGCGGCAGATATCCTGCCAACAAACCACAGCCACCTTTTTTTGTTCTTTCAGTATGGATGGAAGGTCGCTGAAAACCAGAACCAAATGGGCTAAAGTTTTATTAGCGATGAGGTTGGGAAGGCCTGAGCCATAACTGAGCTGGGCGTCTCAGGAATAATCCCAGGAATTAAGCCAGGAATTCAGAATCATCCAGAAAGAGTCAGTGTCTGTCCTTCTGGACATCTCCTGTCCGGGCAGCCTGAGGCATCTAAAGTGCCCCACTCCTGTCCCAGGCCCCATGACCTTTGAGGCTGACCCCAGGGCCCTACCCTGACCCAGGAAAGTAGACAGATGGCCAGAAGCTCTCGACACACTCAAGCCAGGAATGGTTCCCTGAGAACCCAGGAGCGTGGCCACCCGGGGGCCCTGGTTTTCAACTGGATGGCTTCCTTCAACCCGGGGCTGGCAGTTCCTGCTGTCCACAGCCTCCCGCAGCAGCACAGGGTAGACCCAGGCTCACACACTTTCCTCTGCGCTTCCTGGGGGGACCCAGGGACCCCTTCTACCAGTTCTAAAGTTCCCACCCCTGCACCAATAAAAAAACACCTAAACAGCCAACACAGCGCCCGCCTACAGTCAACTCTGGACCCTGCTTAGGGTCTGGAGGCTGCTGAATCCACACAGTGAGCCCTGTGTTACTCTGAGAACAGCTGATGGCTGACAGCACCAAGTTGCGAGTGACTCCTGGGCCAGCGCCCACAGGCCAACCCTGTTCACTTGGTGCCATCTCCAGGGCCTGTGGAGGATCTGCCTCGGGCTGGGGTGGCCAGGACAGCTACTCCCTGCCTCCCACATCCCTGCAGCACCGGGCACTTCATGCCCGCCTGGGAATGCGGCCATGGGGGCACACACCTTCCTCTCAGCCAGCAGCTGTGCTATGCATCCTACTAAGAGAATGGCCAACATTGTTCTCCATCAAACACCAGCATATAAAACAAGGGAGAGAGGAAGGGCCGTTTGCTCCATCTGAGGGAGGCTGTTACGACCCAGAGCCTCCTCGGACCAACCATCTCCTTGCACCACCTCTGAGAACCTCTGAGGAACCCCAGGGTTCCACGGGGCACAGTTTGAGAAACAAACGTGTAGACACCAAAGCAGGCAGCACAACCAACCAGACTAGGTCCGGAGACCCAGAACCGCCCCGCGCCGCACCCCCAGTCACGCCGCCCCTCACCCTCCTACCTGGAGGCCGCGATCTCCGCCTTCTGCTTGGCGATGGTGGCCGCCCGCTCGGCCGCCTCCACGGCGCGGTCCACCTTCTCGCGGATCTTGCTGGCGCGCAGCGGGATGAGGTTCTTGCGCTTGCCGCTCACGAGGATGTTCTGCTTGTACTTGCCCTCCTCCTTGGTGCCGTCGGGGAAGGTCATGCAGCCGTAGCCATGCCGCCGGTTGCCCGCCCACTCGCCCTCGTACTTGAGCCCGTCCGAGCGCTGGCTCACGCCAAAGCCCGAGCGCTTGTCGCTCTTCCACTCGCCCACGTAGGTCTCGGTGGTGGTGGCGTCGATGTCGTCCTCGATGGCCGAGAGCTCGGCCTCGCCCTCGCCCAGGCTGATGGTGGAGTGGATGTCGCTGGCCGTGGAGCTGACCGAGCTCATGCCGGCCTCGCTGCGGAAGGAGCTCTGCTTGCTGCGCTGGCTGGCCAGGCTGCTCTTGGACTCCGACTTGCGCAGCTTCAGCCCGCTCAGCAGCGAGCGCCGGAACAGCCCCTTCTTCTTGCTCTTGAGGATCTCGGAGTCGCTGTGCGCCACCAGCACGAAGCCCCCGCGGGACACGGCGGGGCTGCCGGCCACGGCGGGGGAGGCGTCGGGGTGCAGCGCCGCGCCGTTGGTGTGCTCGCTGCGCAGGGAGTTGATGGACGTCCTCAGGGGCGAGCGGATGACCGCCGCCATGCCGTACGGGACACTCTGCCGCACGCCGTAGCCCTGGCGCATGCCGCCGACCCACTGGCCCTGGTAGGTCCCTGCGGAGACAAACGAGAGGGTGAGGCTCAGCGGCGGGCGGGGTGACGCGGCCGCCACGGTTCGCCCCGTCCTGGGGCAACTCGGCCAGGTTTACATGGAGGCAGACAGACCGTCAGCCCCCAGGTGGTTTGACGATTTCTATCACGTATCACGAGTGGTCATTATTTTGTGTGCTGTCTAAAGTATACCATTCTTTTTTTAAAATTTTTTATTAAAGGATGATTGCTTTACAGAATTTTGCTGTTTTCTGTCAAAACTCAACATGAATCACCCATCAGTTCAGTTCAGTTCAGTCGCTCAGTCCTGTCCGACTCTTTGTGACCCCATGAATCACAGCACGCCAGGCCTCCCTGTCCATCACCAGCCCCCGGAGTTCACTCAAACTCATGTCCATCGAGTTGGTGATGCCATCCATCCATCTCATTCTCTGTCGTCCCTGTCTCCTCCCGCCCCCAATCTCTCCCAGCATCAGAGTCTTTTCAAGTGAGTCAACTCGTCGCATGAGGTGGCCAAAGTATTGGAGTTTCAGTTTTAGCATCAGTCCTTCCAATGAACACCCAGGATAGGTATACATATATCCCCTCTCTTTTGAACCTCCTTCTCATCTCCCTCCCCATCCTACCCCTCTAGGTTGATACAGAGCCCCGTTTGAATTTCCTGAGCCAGACAGCAATTTCCCCTGGCTATCGATTTTACATATGGTAATGTAAGTTTCCACGTTACTCAAGGGTGGTCATTTTTAAAGGCCCTTCCCTCCAGTTTCTTGAAGCTGAATTCTGCTCCCTTAGGGCTCGGGGAGGGGGAGAGAGGAGTAAGAGTCCGATGCAGTCAGGAGTGAACCGCAGAGCTCCTCAGGCACAGGGGCACAAGGAAGGGTGTGGGAGAGATGAAGAAGCACACCCTAGGTGAGAGGCTCTAAACTGGCCTCGTGGGGCCCATGAGTGACAGAATAAGGACACAGAGCCAGGCTACAGACTGGGTACTGACGAAACAGTCTTGGAAGGTAGTGAGTTCTCCATTGCTGGAGGCATCCAAGAAGAGTTGGGAAGACCACCACACCTGAAGGCATGAGAATTGGCAGACTTGATGTCTCAAAGAATCCAAAGTGGAGACTCAGACACTCGTACCTGCACGAGCCCAGCAGCATTACTCACAAAAGCCAGAGAAAATGTGGTCCATCCGACAATGAAACATTGGTCATGCAGCCTTCAAGAGGAAGGCCATCCTGCCATTTGCTACAACATGGATGAACCCTGAGGATACCATCTTCAGTGAAATAAACATGTCACAAAGGACACTTGCTATTTGATTCCTCTTACAGGAGATATCCAGGAGTCAAACCAGACAGCCTGAAAGTAGATGGTGGGGCCGGGGCTGGGGCAGGGAATGGGCAATTATTGCTTATTGGGTACAGAGTTACTGTCTGGGGGGACGGTAGTCCTGAAAGCAGACAGAGGTGATGGCTGTGTGACACTGTAAGAGTGACTGACGCCACTGAACTGTGCACTGAGAAATGGTTCAAGTGGCGAGTTTTATGTTATCTATAAATCTTGCCACAATCAAGCTAAAACATCACAGCACTGAGCTTTATTCTTGCTCTGCTTATTGGCTGTGTGACTCTTAACAGGACGGGTCCCCATTTCTCATGCGTTAGGTAGTTGTGTAAATTAAATGACACTCCGCACACAGCAGGGCAGGGCTCCCCACCTTCGTCCATCCTCCCACCCCACCAATACCAACAGCTTTCCCTGCTTGGGGCCACAGCTGCCCATGCTGGGGCAGAGAGCCAGGACTTGCACCCTGGGTTGTGAGAAGGACGCTGGACTAGCCTCCTGGTCCTGGATGGCTCCTCCGCTCCTGGGTGGGTGGCTGTGGGAAGCTGGCCCTTTAAGGCCAGACCCTTCCACCAGACAGCGGCCTTCCTGTGGCCAGTTGAAGCTGGGAGCCAGTTGAAGCTGGGAGCCAGTTGCTGTTGCAGGGATCTCTCACTCCCAGCTTTCTGCCACTTCCACTTGTGGGTTGGGGACAGATAAAACACAGGACCCCGAGTTAAATCTGAATTCCACATGGACAAGTAATTTTTAGAGAATGTTACATGGGACATACTTGGCTAGAAATGATCAGACTGATGATCTGAAATTCAGGGTTAACTAAATGTCCCATGTGTTTGTTTGTTGAATCCAGCTGCCCCCCGCCGGAGTCTCCCAAGATGTCACCCCAGGTTTCTCTGGCAGCCCCCCACAAAGTTGAGGATGCCCTTGCATGAAGAGACTCAGTCCACCTCCCCACCAACACCCCTGCACCCCTCAAGGCAGGCTGAGCATATAGCTGAGGACACACGGGGGCCCAACACCCAGCCTTGTGGAGGTTGTGGGTATGGGGGTAGAGGGAGGAGCTAGGAAGGGGGCAGACACGGGATCGAGTTCCCAGCTCTACTCTTTCTGCATCTGTGACCTTGGGAATGTCTGCTTTAAGTTCCCATGCCTCGGTTTCCTCACCTGTAAAACAGGGAAGGTGGCTGTGCGGATAAAATGCAGTAATCCACGAAAAGTGCGGAAAGGTTGTTAATGCTCAGTAATCAGCAACTATTGTTCATCACTGTCATTAAAACCTTAGGGATACGTAAAACTGAATCCCTTTGCTGTACACTTGAAACTCACAACACTGTAAATCACCTATACTCCAATATAAAACAAAAAGTTTACAAAATGAAAGAATATTTGGTTAAGGAAGAAAACCTTAGGGATAAACAGCACTTTACCTGGCAGGTGAGGAAACTGAGGCTCAAAGAGAGACAGGATTCAACCCCAGGGTTTGCGTCCTCCCCCTACCAGGGCTCTGCACACAGTGAGGTCCTGCCCATCCTCGTCCAGAGGGCACCAGGCTGGAAGCCACACCTGGCATCCTGTGAGGTGCGGGCCACTTCCATCCCTGAGAAAATGATTGCCCACACTCCCTCCCTCAGATAAAAGGGTAAAAACAGGGAGGCGTCGGGATCCCTGTGCGGATCTCAGAGTCTGAACAACGTCCCCGCAGTCTGGAAGGCATCGTTCCACCTTCCAGACATGGACGCAGAGTCCAACGCATACACAGAGGCAAAGGCAAGCTGCAGCTTGCTCTGAGCATCGGCGCAGACAAAGCAAGGGTCCCAGGTAGAGATTCGAGCCTCCCTCCCACTCTGAGCTCCCAGGTCCTGCTGCCCTGGCCTTCCACAAGCCACGCAGTCCTGCAGAGCTGAGTCTGTTTTCACATCAGTGAAAAAGCTGCTCGGCATACTATTCCTGAATTCCATGATTCCAGAGGTCCCTGGACAGGTGAGCTGAGGCTGGAGAGTGTCAGAGATGTGTGCAGAGGGTGTGCCCAGACAGGAGCAAATGCTGAAGAGAATTCTCCGCACAGCCAGCCTCCGCTTTAAAATACACAGCCTCAATGGACAGTCCAGGGAGATAGCAGGTTGGTGGTCGCCAGGGGCTGGGGGAGGGAGGACGAGAGTGATGGTTATCAGGGTCAGGGTTTCTTTGTGGGGTGATGAAGATGGTCTGGAATTAGACGGTAATAACTGGCAGCAGAAAAATGAACAGAAGCAGTGAAAAACGGGCTTCCCAGGTGGCGCTCGGGGTAAAGAGCCCTCCTGCCAGTGCAGGAGACCTAAGAGACGCTGGTTCGATCCCTGGGTCGGGAAGATCCCCTGGAGGAGGACATGGCAACCCACTCCAGTATTCTGGCCCAGAGAATCCCACGGGCAGAGGAGCCTGGAGGGCTACCATCCACGGGGTCCCAAAGAGTTAGACATGACTGAAGCAACTTTGCATGCACAGTGAGAAACATATCAAGACAGAAGATGAACTGGTCATATTCTAGGTGATTTAAGCGGAATGAGGGCATCGGGGCTTTGAAACAAATGCCTGTGGTTGCTGGGGCCCTGCTGGGGCAGCCTGCCCAGCAGTGCTGGAGCCTGGGGCATGGGCACCGGGAGTCAGGAGTCCCGAGTTCAGAGCCGGGGCTTTCCACTTATCCCAGACCTGGGGTCCTCACTCCACCTCTCAGATCTCCTAATTCATCTGTGACATGGGGGTGACGACCATAACCATCCTCTAGACACATGGAGTCGTGGGTGTGGCCTCCTGCACACGGTGTGACGCAGGCTGCTGAGCCTTCCTTGCTCAGGGCGTGCAGTTTTATTGTATTTGCACTTTTGTTCCCAGTCTGAACACATTTCTGAATTCACAGCTGACGTCAGTAAGAAAAATGAATTTCGATATTTCAGAAATATTCTCCTGATCAGCTCTGCTGTGACCTGCTGGGATAGCTGGGCCCTGCTTCGGGGCTGGTCCAGATCAGAAGAAAGAAGACAGGCCTTCAGCCAGGAGCCAGCTTCCCCTAAAGCGGGGGCTCTGGGCTGGCCCCCGCTGGGCCAGGTCCTTTCTTCTCCTCCCACCTCCCTTTCTTGTTTGGGGACAGCAGAGGACGGGTTGAAATCAAACCCCTGGTTCCCCACGGCTGTTTCATTGAATCTGGTTGGTTATTGAAAAAGACTAAGTCCATCGTTTTGTTATATCCCAAGCAGCTTGCATGAGGAAAGACAGAAGCCAGCCCAGTGCAGAGAGAAGACCACGTGTGGCCCCAGCAGGGGCGCCCTTGCGATGCTGTGGGGTCAGTCTGGGTGGTGCAGACCCCAGGGCAGGGGCAACTTCCTGTCTGCACTCTGTACCCCGACCCGGGGCCCCGCAAACCCCCTGTGTCTGCCCCTCACAGGGAAACACCCAGATGAAGATGAATTATCCAAGGGGCACCTGGGGATGGGGGGGCGCAGGTAACCTCAGGGGGAGTAGGGTGGCACGCAGATGACCCACTCAGGGACTCTGCACATTGCAATGAAGATAAGGGATGACCCACATCACCCAGAACTCAGAACCAGATCTCAGTGGACCTCCCAAACGTGGCCTGTGAGATGCCAACTGGAACGACCCAGGCCTGCAGAGAAGAGCCAATGAGGTGTGAACACCAGCAGGTCTCAGGCTTGTGGGCTGTCCAACATCCCCCGAGCTCCTGGCCACAACCCCTGCGTTCCTGACGAGACTTCTGGGAAGGCCAACACTGTGCTCAGGGACCCACTCGAGGGCCACTGTGACCGTCGCTCTGGGCACACCAGGGACACTGGCGCCGTCTGGTTCTGGACACCACCAGGTCCAAATTCAAAAGCTGGCTCTGCCCCATGGCCCTCAGCCAGCGGAGATCCAGGCCTCACCCCCGCTGCCAGCCTCTTGGGTACTGTGCACAGTCTGCTCTTGCTGACTGATTCGGGTCTACCCAGAGCCCTCACGTCTCTCTCACACTTTTATTTTCTTACTCTGAAAGCCCTCCCCGGCCTTATCCACTGACACTCTTCCAACACGTTCATCACAGACCCAACGTGTTCACCTGTCAATGTTGTGATAGTTTCAGGGGCCAGCCTGGGGACAAGACAGGTCAGTCCAGCCAGACGCTGCATCCTCCAAGAGCAAGCCCTGGGCAGGATGGGGACTGTTCTTCCTGGGAAGGGCATGGAGCCCACGGCAGACGGGGGGGGTGGGGGTGCCCAGGCCAGGGCCCCATCCTGGAAGGATGCCCACCCATGGCACCTGACGGTGAGGTGACAGGAAAGAGCCCCACCTAGGGGAAAACTGGAGGGAATCATGGGAAATGCAGGGTGTGGACACCAAATAGTAATCCTCATCGAGATAAGATGCTGCACCTTCAAAATGAGAATCAAGTGCAATTTTTAAAGAAAAGGAAAAAAAATCAGGGAAAAAGAGTTCCTGGAAATTAAAAGTGTAAAGGCCAAAATAAAAATTTTGATGTGAGCTGGATGATAAAGTCAAGGAAATCTTTCAGAAACTAGAACAAAAAGAGGTAGGCAAAGTAGTGAGAGACAGAAAAAATTTAGAGCCATCCATGAGTCATGTAGAAGGCTTCAAATCTATATACTAGGAGTTCCAGAAAGCAAGGAAGGAAAATTACCAAAGATGTAAAATGGGAAAGTGTCCCAGAATTTAAGGATGTGAGCGTCCAGGCTGAAAGGGCTCCCCTGCACGACCAAGGAGAGAGACACAGGCCAAGTCCAGTGAAACTTCAGAACCTCGGTGAGCAAAGGAAGATCCCAAGTGCTTCCAGAGAAGAAAAAGAGACTTCACACGAAGGACTGAGAGCATGGCCTGAGACCCTTCTGTAGCAACACCGAGATGGAGACTTCGGTGGGGAATTTCTTCCACTCAAATTCGGAACAAAAATGATTTTCAATCTAAAACTACACATACAACCAATCGATCAAGTAATTAAGCCACAACAACTATCTTCCACGCATCCTTTCTCAGGAAGCTACTGCAGGATATACTCCACCAAAACGAGGAAGCAAACCACAGAAGAGGGAGGACACGGGGGTTCCAACAAACACGAGGGGAAACAATTTTATATACGCACACAAAAATACCACGGGTTTGAAGGTCCAATTATAAATGATTTTTTTCCAATGGTAAAAACTGAAGCGGTTGAATCCACAGATGCAGAACTGCAGATACTGTGCAACTGCATACACTGAGGTTGACTATCAATTATACATAGATTTTCCTATTTTTGGAGGGTTGGAGGCCCTCATCCTGACACTGTCCAAGGGTCAACTGTACATAACTTATAGCAAGAAATGAAAGAAAATATACAAATATGAAATGTGTGTATACTGTATATATGTAGAGAATTTGGTGGATTTGTTCAGGCAAAAAGCCGTATGGAGTAGTATTTTAGTGAGCATGTGGAAGGCAGGGAAAGAAATGACCAGCATAGTGGTGAGTATTCCTGCCTGTCATGTGGGAGACAGGGGTTTGATTCCCTGATGGGGGAACCAGGCCTTCCCTGGTGGCTCAGCTTGTAAAGAATCCATCTGTAATGTAGCAGACCCCGGTTCGATTCCTAGGTCAGGAGGATCCCTTGGAAAAGGGATAGGCTACCCATTCCAGTATTCTTGAGTTTCCCTGGTGGCTTAGGTGGTAAAGAATCTACCTGCAGTGTGGGAGACCTGGGTTCCCAATCCCAACCCAGGTGGAGAAGGGAATGGCTACCCACTCCAATATTCTTGCCTGGAGAATTCCAAAGACAGAGGAGCCTGGTGGGCTACAGTCGATGGAGTTGCAAAGAGTCGGACACGACTGAGCAACTTTCACTTCATACATTTGAAAAAATGAGGCAGTTACTAACTTATGCTGCACAGGAGAAGTACTTGAGTGAATATAGAATCAGTGCATCGCTTGCCCCAGTAATAAGTAATGCTTAACAGTCTTGTAATAATGACAACTCACAACGAATTTAACAGAAGCATTGTAACCATGCTGAAACAGTTGAAGGGAAGAGGAAGGGGGTTCTAAAAGACTGAGAATCTTTTATTTAAGTCTGTCTCGACTATACACGTAAATGTATATAGGATATAGGCTGTGCTGGTTCTTTGTTGCTGCACATAGACTTTCTCTAGTTGGGGTGTGTGGCTTCTGATTGTGGGGGCTTCTCTTGTTGCAGAGCATGGGCTCTAGGGCAAGGAGGCTTCAGTAGTTGCCACACACGGACTCAGCAGTTGTGGCTCGTGGACCAAGCTGCCCCCAGGCACGTGGAGTCTCAGTTCCCGGATCAGGGATAGAACCTATGTCCCTGGCATTGGCAGGTGGATTCTTAACCAATGGACCACCAGGCAAGTCCCAAGACTAAGAATCTTCACCTAAGAGTCCCATGCTGACTCTGAGGAAGTCAGTGCGTGTGTGTTCAGTCGCTCAGTTGTGTCTGATTCTTTGCGACCTAATGGACTGTAGCCGCTTAGGAAGTCAGTACCTAACAGCTAAAAGAGACGATGAACCAAGGAAGCACACAGATGTAGAAACTCGGAGGTGAGTCTCTCCGAAGACATGGCTGCAGGAGTTTAAAGTCGTAGTTCTGGGGAGCAGGAGGGGTCGGGATCCTGCTGATTTTGTTCTAAGCGCTATTGTTTGTGGCACCCACTGACATCTTAAACTATGGGCACATCATCATGATAAAGATTCAATGTTTCAAGGGGGATGAGACTTTCACGAGAAAATTCTCACAATAGTGGTCTTGTGCCTGTTTCCCCAGCTGCAGAAACTAAGCCTCGGGATTTGCGTCTCGTGGGGGCCCAAAGGTGAACCTGCTCCTCACAGAGGACGCTGACCGGGAGGACACCCAGCCCTAGTATGTAGCAGGTGGGTAGAGGAAGTCGCAGAGGAAGCCCAGGTGGCAGGTCGGTGGAGGTCGTGGAGGGATGGAGGGGACAAAACTCCCTGAGAAGGCATCAGCTATGTCAGATGACAGGCAGGAAAGGTCAGTGACCTCAGAGGCCATGAGCATCGGGTGCAGGTGACGGCCATTCCCACGCTGAGAACAGGACACAAGCCAGGAAGCCACCCCAAGGCTGGGAGGGGCTGAGAGCAAAAGCAGAGCCCGTGGAGACCAGCAATTATGGGCCCTCGGGCCATCCAGAGGGGAGGGGATTCAGGCGTGGCTGGCCTTGGACCAGGGAGCCACCCAGGCAGGCCCATCTCCACAGTGGGGGCCAGGGTCCCCAAAGGCTGGGGGAGGACCAGGCTCAGAGCCAGCCTCAGCCAGCATCCTAGGTCGTGCCCACCCAACCGACTTCACACCAGCATTGCTCCTTCTGCACCACACATCTTTTACTGTCTCTTTATCCACTCATCCTGGGAAGGTTTAGGTTTGTTTTTTTTTAAGATGAATAAATGCTCTATTTATCTGTTATCAGACATTTCTTACAGATTAAAATAGAAAAAGCTTAAAAAAAAAGATTAAACGTCAAGAGGGGATGACAGAGGATGGTTGGCATCACCAACTTGATGGACATGAGTTTGAGCAAGCTCCGGGAGTTGGTGATGGACAGGGAGGCCTGGTGTGCTGCAATGCAGGGGGTCACAAAAAGTCAGATACAACTGAGCAACTGAACTGAACTATAAAGTCTACAGAAAACCGAGTGCAAGTACAGACACACAGGAGTGTGGGGCATGTATTACAGTCAGTGAGCCAATACGGACACATCTCAGCACCCCTGGTGTGGCCCATCCCCTGATTCTGGATAAATGTAACATGTATCTGCCCTTAATGAGACATGCAGAGTGTCTCCTTGCCCTCAAAACCCTCTGCACTCAGCCTGCTCACCCTCCCTCCCCAGCGCCTGGCCACCACTCAGTTTTTACTGTCTCCACAGTTCTGTATTTCCAGAAAGTCATGGGGTCGGACTCAGTATGAAGCCTTTTCAGACTGGCTTCTTTCACGCTGCAACACATACTACAGACCTCCGAGCCTTGTGTGGGCCTGAACCATACTGTGTCCTTCACTCCAACTCAAGGGTACCTTTTAAGTTTTGGTGATTACGAATAAATGGAAGGTCTTTTCCACATCAGAAAAACAAGAGATGGGTCTAACCTCAGATGAACGAACACTGTTAAGTGAAGTGAAAGTTGGCTCAGTCGTGTCCAACTCTTTATGACCCCATGGATCATACAGTCCATGGAATTCTCCAGGCCAGAATACTGGAGCAGGTAGCCTTTCCCATCTCCAGGGGATCTTCACACCCCAGGGATAGAACCCAGGTCTCCCACATTGCAGAGGGATTCTTTACAGCTGAGCACTGTCAAGTCAGGGTTCTATTGAACTTCCCTTCACTGGCTGCCTTCTCAGTTGGAGGCACCAAGAAAACCCTCCAGGGCACTCGGGTCGGGAACCACAGCCACAGCGTCCAGGGACACCGTCTACGGACATCTGCTGAGCTCTCACCATCTACAGAAGGCCAGGACCTGTCATCACGTCAGGAAGCTCAGAGCAATGTGGTGACTTGTCCGAGGCCACACAGCAGGAAGGGGTGAAGATCTGAACCTCCCTCCTCCGCTGTCCCCAGAGCTGGAAGGGGCTATGGGGATGAGGGGCCGGCCTACCCCCGGCACCGTCAGCTGACGCGTGCACCTCTGGGGCAAGTCTAAATAGCGGCTGGTCTCTAGACCCCAGTCAGCGGTCCCTTCCCTGAGCTTGGTTCCCTCTGGGCTGCACTCCCTGGGGAGAGCCCCTCTGCTCGCCTGTCAGTCACCCTGACCTCCCGGGGAGGGCAGAGCTTCTGACCTCCCTGCAGAGTGCTCACAGCAGGCCCCAGGGAACCACTAGGGAGACACTGCCCATTTTACAGACAGAAAAACTGAGGCGTGATGAGGTTAAGGCTCTTGCCCAAAGTCCTGAAGCAAGCGGCTCAGCTTAGGACCCCTGCCACATGTGCCGGGTTCTCAGGCCGGCAACCTTTCTCCACTGCCCAACAGAAAACTCTGAGGGGTCTGCATCAAAGTACACAGCCTCCAGCTCCCACAACACCAGGACCCCTGGCCCAGTGGTCCTCACTCAGGGTGGCAGGATGACTCACCCCACAGGAGGTCCCTTTAGGATGCAGCTCTGTGCCCAGCACTAAGGGGCTGGCCCTGGGTGGCAGGAGGACCCTGGGCTTCGCTCAGAAGTGGCGGCTGCTGCTTCTGACCCAGTCATGTCAAGTGCAGCCTCCTCTCTAGGGTCAATGGTTTCGAGGCACAGGCTGGGGAGATCTGGGCAACCCTCCCGTAGCTTCCAAGTTTCAGCCCCACCTCCTCTTGGGCCTCAGTGAGCAGGGACCGCCCCTGCCCACCTCTCCTGCCCCTCCCCCTGGGCCTGAACAGGGGAGACAGGAATAGAACGCAGAGTTCCGAATCCTGCCACCCAGGAAGTCTCCTTCTGGGCCCATGCCTCCCTCTCTGGTCACCCAGGGGATATCGTGATTCAACTGCAGAGGCCGGCAGAGCTGGCCTCAGAAGTGAGGGGTTCACGGAAGCAATTGTGAGGTATGGCAGCAGGGGGCACTGGGCAGGAGTGGGAGGAGGAAGCAAGGGAGCCCCCTCCTCGGGGAGGGCCCTTCACCAGAGTGGCTGGAAGTCAGGCAGGTCTGAGCACAGATCCTGGAAGGATGATGCGACCTGAGCCTCTACTTCCCCATCTGCAAAATGGGGATAAAATTATTTCCCCTCGGGCTAAAGAAAGGGGGAGGAGCCAGGAGCTGGAGCCAGACCGACACTCAATGCCTCCAGAGCTGCCCTGAGACACCTGACGTGGCTGTGACTCTGTGGAGGGTGACAGTGACAATGTCCACCCTGTGGGACACTCAAGGGGAGAAAGTGGATTTGTACTTGCAAAGCGCCTCACGATGGTGCGTGGCAGGTTCTGCATTAAGTACATCACATCAGAAGCCACGATTGTCTAGCATGTGACCAGGCAGAGGACTTGGGGGCCGTGAAGGACAGTGGTGGCCGTGGCTGCTCTGGGCTGGGGTCTCCGACAGCATCCGCAAACCAGGACCTCAATGAAATGCAGATTCTCGGGCTCCCCTGGGTCCTTCAAAGCAGAAACTCTGGGGGTGGGCAGATCACCAGGGCTATAACACCCTCTGGGTTTCTCAGCACTTGAGGTCAAGAACCCAGGTTGTCCTTTGAGAACCCCTGCAGGACCTTAAACTAATGGCTGATGCCCCATCTACCCAGAGACGCTGATTCAGCGGTCAGAGGCAAGGCCTGAGCAGAGGTGGGTTTTAAAAACCCGACGGGGACTTCCCTGGTGGTCCAGTGGCTAAAACTCCACACCCCCAATGCAGGGGGCCTGGGTTCGATCCCTTGTCAGGGAACTAGATCCCACATGCCGCAATGAAGATGGTGCTATGACTGAGACTCAGAGCCGCCAAATAAATAAATAACCACTAAAAAAAAAAAGCTTGCCTGTGATTCTTATTTTAGGACCAATAACCATTTTCTTTGTTACATTACATTTTTTGAGGACCAAGCTTTTGCTGAAGAGCTGCCAGCGGTCAAGCTCCCAGCCTCCCCCCGGGCCGCAGCCTTTGTTTCACACTCTCGGGGAGCCCTGTCGGCTCTTCTCAGGGACAAACGCTGCACACACACACACCAGACACCCCAGGACCACGGCCTAGGTCCAGGCTGCAGGCCGAGCACCTGGGGCAGGATGGCTGATTGGGGCTCAGGCTGGTCAGACCCCTCCGAGATGTGACTTGAGCTCTGAGCCACTGTCACAGGAAAACACCCAAGTCTACCACCAAAAGCAGGGGCTCCCACACCCCTGCCAGCCTGGGCCCTACTATGCAGGGCTTTTTCCAAAGCCCTCAAACGTGGAGAACAGGCTCGCTGGTCACGCTCAGTGTGAGAGCCTCCCCAGGATCCCTCCCTGTCCCCTCCCCAGTTTCCTGTGGCTTGGGGACAGCCCCTCCTCTAAATGACCAGTTATCCCGACCCATAACCACCAGACACCTTCTGAGTACCAGGGGCTGAGGGTATAGAGAACAAAGAACTTCATGGACCTGAGATTTAGGGGGACAGATTTAGAGACAAATGAACCGCACCCTGAAGAAAGCTAGAGCAGGGCGGCAGGGGGTGGGGAGGGAGGAACATGGGTGTGGCCACCTGCTGGGGGCGACACTGAGCGGTCTCCACGCTCGGCACAGACCATGCACTCAAGAAATGATTTTCTCCAAACACAGACTTCACCACGTCCAGGAACAGATTTCCAGGTTTGGGTGAGGGGTGGGGGGTTGAAACTCTTTTAAAAAGAAGCTGAAATGTAAAAGGGTTCAGACGCTCTGGAAAACAGTCTGGCAGTTTCTCTTAAGTGGAGAGGTCCAGCCTGACCCAGCAATTGGGTATCCTGGCTTGATACCCAAGAATGAAATGAATAAAACACACGTCGACACACAAAGCTGTACAAGAATGTTCACACAGCAGTACTGTGTGAGACAACCCAGAGGTCCATCCCTGGATGACTGGATAAACTGAATGCGCTCCTTCCATATGTGGAATACTACCCAGTCTTGATACCCACATGGCCTGCAGTCAAGCTATGACATGGACGGACCTCGAAAACAGTACAGGGAGAGAAAGAAGCCAGAGAGCACAGGGTTCCAGCTCCATGACGTGTCCACGGTGGACAGATCCGCAGAGACAGAGAGCAGATTCCTGGTTGCTGGGGGCTAGGGGATGAGCCGGGGTGATGACAGCTGTGCACAGGGCTTCTTTCTGAGGTGATGAAAATGCTCTAAAATTGACTGGTGATGGCTACGCAACTCCGAATATACTAGAGGTCACACAATTGCATGTCTTAAATGGGGGAACTGTGTGTTGTATAAACTGTAGCTCAAACTATAACAAACAGAGCCTCGGTCCGCAGACAGAGGCCCTGCAGTCTGAGCAGGGTGGGCCCCGGGGGAGAGCTGGCCCTGACCTTCCTCTGCCTTGGGGAGGGGCCTGGGGGGTCTCTGCATGTCCTGCTCCCACGACAGGCATCACAGCTCCCCTGACCACTCCAATGGGGACATGACCACTTTCTGTGAAGGCCATGGAAAAACCCTCTGATTACTGGGTTTCATGGGGGCCCCCACAGACAAAGACTCCCAGAAAGACTGCTCTGCAGCCCAGGGGGCCCCACAGCTGAGGAGTATTTCCAAACTGTGCCCTGAACTTCCACAGAATACCCCCAAACCCAGAGGCCCTGGCAGCAGGTAGGGTGGAGAAGGCTCCAGTCAGGACTCCCCTCAGGACATGGAAGTGGGCTCTCTGATTTCAGGCGATACATCTGCTCCCGAGGTGGGAGGGCTGGGGCAGGACCCCCAACCCAGGATCGGTGGGCTCCCAGGGGGAGGGAGGAATTGGGGATTGTGGGGGAAGAAATTGTATCCTTATTTCACCAGCAGCAACCGTGGTGGTGGTCGCCAAACCCGGGACTCTGTCACCCCTGGAAACGGCACGTCCAGTGAGGGTGGCTGCAAACACTCTGGAAGAGTGTTACACCCAGGCCTGCCGGCTGGAAGGCTGAAAATGAGGCTCACATGCCCACCTGTCCGGACGCTGGAGTGGCCAGCCAAGGAGGGGCCCGGGCCCAGGCCCGGGACATGTGGCACCACTGTCCTGAATCTGCCCCGTGGACCCCAAGGGCAGAGGGGGAGCAGAAGAGGCCCACATTGTGTCCACTGGCCAGTAGACCCCTCCACCTCCACCGCCCCAGGTGACTCAACGCCCGAGGGGCCTGGGGACCTTCCGGAGAGGCAAGGGCGCTGAGAGGACTCAGGAGCCCCCAGCACTGCCCCCTGCAGCCTGACTGGCCCAGGCTCAGAATCACCCCTGATGACCCTCAGGCAGCTTGCTGGGCAGGGGTCCAGGCCTGGGGTCCTCCTACAGGATGGCCCAGGGAGCGGCTCCGGGCAGAAGGAGGGGGTGTCCCCAGGTTGGGGGTCCTGCTCCACAGGGGGGTGAGGCGGCCCTGAGTTTTCACCCCAGGACTTTGGACTAAACTGACAGCAACTCAAGTGGGATCAGGCTGTGGGCTGCTTGGAGAATGGGGACCCAGTTCTACCGAGGGCCCCTCACTGTCTGGAGAAGGGAGTGCAGGGCTGGACACTGAGGCAGGGGTGCCTGCCTGGGGCATGGGAGCAGCCTGGCCGCCGGCAGTGGGACAGACCACCCACCCTCGATCACCCCCGGCCCTGCTCAGGCTGCTCTGGGCTATAGGACAGCCGGCCTTAGGGGACAGCTGCTGGGGCTTTACGGGAAGGTGCGTGGGAGGGGCTGAGCGCTGGGCTTCTGAACAAGGGAGGACTGAGAAATAACACGTGTGCCCTTGGTGGGGCGGAAGGGCTCATTCTCCTTTGCTGCCCCCACGGCCCGCCCCCAACTCCCTGGCTCTTCCCCCCCAGCCTTGCCTCTCTGCCCTCCCTCTCTCTCCCCTGCTCTCCCCACTTCCTCTCTGTCTCTCCACTAACAGTCACTAACACAGCAGCCTCCAGCCCCGAGAAAACCCTGACTTCTGCTGTATTTCTGCCGCATTCTCTCGGGGACTCATAATTCACTTCCTCCACATTTGGGCCCAGCCCCATGAACACAGCCGTTCAGGCCCCCACGCAGGGTGCACGGGTCCCCAGTCTGTCTGGGCACCGTGGGATGCTGGGAGAATCTGGCTGCAGACTGGGACCTTGGGCCCCAGCGGGTTACCTCCTGGCTCGTTCCTCCTGACTATCCGGTTGGTTCTGTGCAGACAAAAGAGTCAGGCCATGGGCCCCATGCACCGGATGGGGGGTCTGGCCCCCAGACACGGCCCCTTGTGCCCAGCCAGACACAGCCACGCTGGTCCCCCACTCCTCAGCCGTACTTCCTGGGGCGGCCTCGTTCTCTCCGCCTCTGGGGGTGATTAAACATCTCCTCCTTGTGCACCTCTGACACCTGCCTCTCTCCTGCCACCCTCAGGTCTCTGTAGAAAAGCGCTGCCCTAGAAGGTGTTCCCAGATGCCCAGACATCTGCTGGTCCTGTCCAGGATTTGCTGACACAGGTCCCCACCCTGTGCAAATGCACACCCCGCCCTGGGGCTCTTGGACCCCTCTCTCCCCCGGGTCTAGCTCACTGCCCAGCATAGTCAGTGCTCAGTAAATACCTGCGTGGGTCCCCGCTTCCCCACAGACACCACTGCCGTTCTCTCTTGGCTGGAAACACGGCGCCTACATGCAACCCACCAGAGCCACCTCACTGCGAAGGAGACAGGACCGCCTGGCCCCTTAGCTGGTGCACTGAGGTCCCACTGTTTGCTGAGCCCCTGCTGTGTGCCTGGCACTGTGCTAGATATTCAGGCCAAGAGAAAGGCACCCACAATGTATTTCAAGGCATCTGTCACCCAAGGGGGCGGCAGCATGCCAGTGGGCACCCTGGGGGTGGCTAAGAGTCAGGTGCTTCAGTTTAAGTCACTGTGGTATCTACAATACATTTTAAAAAGAAAAGCTTTTTGGAACAATAAAAAACAACTGAACAATAAGAAGACAAATAACCCCATCTTAAAGTGGGCAAGGATCTGGACAGACATTTCTCCGAAGTCTCACAAATGGCCAAGAAGCAGGCGAAAAGATGCTCAACATCACTGGTTATTAGGGAAACACAAATCAAAACCACAGTGAGACACCACTTCACACCCACCAGGATGGCCAAATCAAAAAGACAGATATAACAGATGTTCGAGAGGAGGTGGAGGGATTGGAACCCTCATACCCCTGCTGACAGGACTGCAAAACCATACAGCTGCTTTGGAAGAGTCCAGCAGCTCCTCAAAGGGTGAAAGACGGTTACCGTCAGACCTCGCAGTTCCACTCGTGGGTGTTTACGGGAGAATGGAAAACATTTCCACATGAAACTGTGTCCACAAATGTTCACAGCAGCACTACTGACAACAGTCCAGGGGTGGAACCAATACAAATGTCCATCGATGGATGGATGGATAGACAAACCGAGGTCTATCCATATAGTCGACTGTTAATCAGTCTTAAAAAGGAAAGAAGGGGCTTCCCTGGTGGCTCAGTGGTAAAGCATTCACTTGCCAATGGAGGAGACACGAGTTTAATCTCTGATCCCACATGCTGTGCAGCTGAGCCCGTGCTTTAGAGCCCAGGAGCTGAAACTACTTTAGCCCATGGGCTGCAACTACTGAAGCCCACATGCCTAGAGCCCGAGCTCTGCAACAAGAGAAGCCGTCCCAATGAGAAACCCGTGGAGCGCAACTAGAGAGTAGCCCCTGCTCACCACAACTAGAGAAAAGCCCACATATCAGTGGAGACCCAGCATGGCCAAAAACAAAGTAAAAAATTTTAAACTAAAAAAGGGAATGAACTTATGATACGTGGCATGTGGATGGACCTGGGTGCTGAGTGAAATAAGCCAAACCCAGAAGACCACATGCAGAGTGTAGGATTCCATCCACATGAAATGTCCGGAACAGGCAGGTCAACAGACAGCAGAATAGGGCTTGTCAAGGGCTGGGGGTGGGGGGCAATGGGGAGTCACTGCTTAATGCAGAACAGGGTTTCTTTTGTGGGTGATAAAAATGTTCTAAAATTAGGCGGTGGTGACAGCTGCACAACCTTGTGAACATTCCTAAGAGCACCGAATTATGCACTTTAAAAAAGTGGATTTTATGTAAATTATATCTCAATAAACACAATACGATTTGTCTTCTCTCAGGGTGCAGGCGTGACCTGGAACCACCTATGGGATATAATAGGATAAGTGGGGAGGATGTGAAGCACAGAATGGGGGCTACCATCCACCCTTGGGCTTTGTGAAGGGTCTACAGCAGCAATAGCAGCTTATTCATGGAGCATCCATGGGTACCAGGTGCGAGCTCGGAAATCTTCGCCTGAGCTCATGCACCTTCAGGAAGGCCCACACAGGCCTGTAACCGATGGCCTGAGGTCTGAACTCAGCCCTGTGCTCTGTGATTCCGTGGCTTCCAGAATCCAGCTCTCTCTCATGACTGGGGCAGGTCCCTCTATCCGCTGTCCCTGCTTTCCTGGTCTGTAAATGGGCACACCTTGTGGGAGTGATCAGATGACCTAATGGAGGAAAATGGTGGCCACGTGGACTGGACAAGCAAAGCCCAAGTCCTGGGGCGCCTCTGCTCCTGCTGTCCTCCTGCCCCCCCGTCTGTCTTCACCCCCACCCTCCTCCTCCTCCTCCTCCAATTCGGAGTCCCAGGGCCCCTCTGGGAAGACGCCTCCCCTGACTTTCAGCATCACCTCCCACAGGATGATGTCCCCTGAGACCCAGACTCCCAGCCCTCACCACACCGTCCTCACCCGACCCCACATCCACTCCTCCCTGGGTCCCCTCAGCCCCCAGTTCCCGGGCACTGTCTGTCTGCACTCCACCACCCTGCTCTGCCCACCTCCAAACTCCCAGGCCTCTGGTTCTCCCCTGCGCACTGTCCCCACCCAGACCCAGGCCATCATCCCCTCCCTCCCGGACACCTGCATCCCTCCCGGGGGCCCCCAGCTTCCTCTCTAGGCCCCCCTTTTCCTTCCCCACCCAGCAGCCAGAGTGATCCTCCAAACACAGCCATACAACTGCCGCACGGCCCAGCAAGTGCACACCTGGGCATTTATCCCAGAGAAGTGAAGGCTGAGGCTCGCACAAAGCCTCCGCGTGGAAGAGCACGGCGGCGGCATTCACAGAAGCCCCAACGGGAACACTCCAGATGCCCCTCAACGGGGCCACAGCGCCCCTTCACTCACTCGGGAGCACAGCGGGCAGTGAAAGGAGCCAACTGTTGGTGCAAACAATGGCCTGGATGGTCTCCAGGGAACCCCCGCGAGCGACAAAGGCAGCTCCCAAATGCTACATCTGTAGAACATTCTTGAGAAATGACAGAAACGGAGAGCAGAGGCTGAGGAGACTGGTGCCAGGGGAGAAGGGCGGATGTGGCCCTAAAGGAGGACGGAGGGTCTGGGTGGTGATGGGATATTCTGTCTGAGACAGTACCCACGCTAGCATTCAGACTGTAACACCGTGCTAGAGTTTTGCAAAATGTTACCACTGGGGGCATGTGGTGGAGGGTTCAGGGGATGTCCTTGCATCATTCTCACAAGTGCGTGTGAATCTACAATTATCTGGAAACAAAACATTTAATTACGAAAGCACAAACACCAGATCGCATGCTGCCCTGCTTAAATCGTTCAGAGCCCTTCCCTGGCTTCTGGACAAAATCCAGCATCGTTCCTGCAGCCCGGAAGCTGAGCTCGGACACCATTACCCTCTGCCTCCCTCTGCTGCAGACCAAGCCCTGCCTCCCGGCCTTTGCACGTGCGTGCTGTCTTCCCCGCCTGCACCTTCTCTCCCTCTTCACGAGAGGCTGCCCTCTCACATCTCCAGCTCCCTGCTAAGGGGTCATTCATTCACCATCCAACCACGGTCCCCCAAGGTTCCCCTGCTGCAGGCACTGTGGCTGGACCTGGCGGTCACAGTCAGGAACTCAACAGATGGGCCTCTGCCCTTCTGGAGCTTCCAATCCAAGAAGAGAAGATGCCACAGGAGCCAGTGCACAAGCATGGGTACACATGGAGGGTCCAGGGGCACCCAGGGGCCAGCGGGGGCGGGAGGGGCACCACACCTGCAAAGCCACAGACCACCTTCACTGTCCTCACCAAAGTGCATTTCGACTGTTGCTTTTTATCTCAGAGTGACCCACGAGCAGCTGGGTCGCTAAATTCACCAGTAACAACCCAATGGTTGGGGGTAGGGCCCCGAAACGCACACGCATTGGCTGCACATCCCCAGGTAGGCAGTGGGGCCCCAGCTCACGACCCCTGGCTTTGCTCCTACAACCAGTCTCCGAGAAAGCCTACGTGGTTTGTGACAGTGGCCAGCCACGTAGGATCTCACCTGGCACTCCTGGCAGGGCCCCCCCAAGCCCCCTTAGTCCCTGAAACCCTCCCATTGAAAACCCCTCTAGGACTTCCCACGGTGCAGATGCCGCCCGGCCCACATGGAAACACCTTCTGTCCCCATTAACCGTCCTCAGCCCTGATGCAAAGACCCGCTGGGGTGAGGGGACAGGCCTTCTCAGCGTGGTCCTTATGACCACCCGCATCAGGCAGCCCCACTGCAGGCCCCCGGGCTCTCCTCTGGGAGCCCGTCCAGGTGGTCCTGGTCAGGCCACAAGTAATTCAGTCCCTGTTTCAGCATTTCCCATCTCCCCTACCTCCCTGAGCCTCAGGCCCACTCCCCATCTGTAAAATGGAGGGGTCACGCTTATCTCACAAGGGGACCACAGGGAAGAAGCCTGGGCAGGGATTTCCCTGGTGGCTCAGTGGTTAAGAATCCACACTTCCAATGCAGGGTTCAATCCCTGGTCGGGGAACTAAGATCCTACATGCTAAGGGGCAACTAAGCCTGCATGCCCCAAATACGGAGCCCTCACTGCAATGAAGAACCCACACGTGGCAGGGAAGACCCAGCACAGCCAAAATTTTTAAAAAAGGAAGAAGAAGGCCGGGTCACTCCCAGCTCAAAAGGCCAGACACTCACCAGGCATGGAAGTGAGGGTAGCTGACAGAGGGTAGCTGTGGGGAGCAGGATGGGAGGAAGGTCAGGGCGTCAGATGCTAGCTGCAAGCGTGGACCCTGGAGTCCTCTGGGAGAAGCCTCGGGCCATAGGCCTCTGGAGTGGAGCATCCTGAGAGGAGAGGAGGGACAGAGCGGGCAGGGGAGACCCACTGCTCACTCCTGCCCTAGGCCTCGGACTCAGACCTGTAGGAGTCCGCAGGTCCTCTGTCTACTCCCCACCGGCTGTGAGATCTTGGTGTGTACGGACACCCATGGAGAATGGCGGAGTTCTCATCTGGGGTCTATGGAGAAGCCTCGGGCAGTCTTCAACCCCCAGAGGTGCCCACAAAACATCGCAGGACTTGCCTTCCCCTGGGCAAGGGCCACAGCTCTAGGAGGGCCTGGGAGAACCCACGCATTTATGAATGTGGACAAAGGCCCACCGGAGGTCCAGGCTCAAAAGATGGTGTCACCCTCTCCAGCCTCTGCTTCACGGTGAGACGTCAGTTCCTCTGGCCCCAGCTTCCTCAGCTGTAAGGAGGGGGATGAAATTATGGCTCCACTGGGGAACACCATCGCTTGGGACTGTGGACAGCTCTGGGCCAACTGAGCCCACAACCCAACAGTCATGCAACCTCCCAAAGCCACAGAACGTGTACACTTCACCTTCTCATCCCCTAAATGAGACCCCATGCCTTACCGCAAGGGTTTCCCTGGTGGCTCAGTGGTAAAGAATCCACCTGCAATGCAGGAGACGTGGGTTTGATTCCTGGGTTGGGAAGATCCCCTGGAGAAGGAAATGGCAACCCATGCCAGTATTCCTGCCTGAAGAACCCCATGGACAGAGAAGCCTGGCAGGCTACAGTTCATGGGGTTGCAAAAAGTCAGACACAACTGAAGCGACTGAGCATGCATACCTTACCTCAAACCACTGATTTAAGGACTACAATTGATGCTTGCAAACTGTGGTGCTTTTCTCTAGGGACTATTGAGAGTCCCTTGGACTGCAAGGAGATTAAATAAGTCAATCCTAAAGGAAATCAACCCCAAATATTCATTGGAAGGAATGATGCTGAAGCTGAAGCTCCAATACTTTGGCCACCTGACGCAAAGAGCCGACTCACTGGAAAAGACCCTGACACTGAGAAAGACTGAGGGTAGAGGACAAGAGGATGACAGAGGATGAGATGGTTGGATGGCATCACTGACTCAATCGACATGAGTTTGAGCAAGCTCCGGGAGATGCTGAAGGGCAGGGAGGCCTGGCGTGCTGCAGTCCATGGGGCTGCAAAGAGTTGGACGTGAGTTAGTGACTGAACCACAACAAAGGATTAAAAGAAATAACACCATGGGAAGTGTACAGCTCAGCCCTTGGAACAAAGTGGATGTTAAGACAGTGAGTACCCTTCTTCCAAAGGAATCTCCTGGCTTCAGGAGTCCAGTTAACACGTATTCGCCTTGGAGTTCTTTCAAACCAAAACTGGTATGACATTGCAGTGGGTTGAAAAATGTCCCCCAAAAGAGATGTCCAAGTCCTAAATCCCGATACCTGGGAATGTGCCCTTATTTAACCATCTTTATTTATTTTTGGTTGGGCCAGGTGACATGTGGGGTATCAGTTCCCCAACCAGGGATCAAACCCATGCCCTCGGCAGTGGAAGCTCAGAGTCTTAACCACTGGCCCATCAGGGAAGTCCCCTGTGTGCTCTTATTTAGAAAAAGGGTCTCTGCAGATGCAGTGAACTTAAAGTCCTTGAGATGAGATCACCTTGGATTTTGGCTGAGCCCTAAATCTAATGAGAGGCGTCCTTTCAAGAAACAAAGGGGAGACACAGAGAAGGAGGCCACTGGCGACCGGGCAGAAGTGAAACATCGCTGACCCTCGTGGATGTGGTGCTGGGGAACGCTAGTCTACTTCATTTTTGTAAGCCATATGACCCAGAGTTTAAACAACTCTGTCCAGAGCAGTGACTCTCAGCCCTGCCTCCTTTGTCACACACCCAAGCCAGATGCCACCGTCTGAGATCCTGGCTGGAGAGGTGCTGCATGGAGCCCAGACACATCCCTCCCTCAAACCATCCCGGTGATCCCAACGTGTAGCTGAAGCTGCTCCAGACACAAGACCATCGTCCAAGCCACACATAAGAATTACCTGGGTAGCTTGAAAAAGCACTCAAACACCCAGGCCATGCCCAGACCACCCCGTCAGCATCTCTGGGTGGGGCCAGGCACCAAGTATTCTTCATAGTGCCCAGATGACTCTACATGCAGCCAAGGTAGGAACTCCAATGGAGCTGAACACATGTGAACCTCCTAGGCATCTTGCAAGCATGAGGATTCCGACCCTGCAGGTCTGGGGGAGGAGGGAAGGTCAGACTCTCCATTTCTGACAGTCTCCCAGGACACCATCCTTGGTGGAGCTACTGTGCGGCTGGGGATGAGAAGGGCTGCCTAGTGCTGTGGTTCTAGAGGTGGGGTCCTCGGACCAGTAGCATCAGCATCAACTGAAACTTGTAAGAAATGTAAATTTCTGGGGGTACCTCTCAGACCCAGGAGGTCAGCAACCTATTTTAACAGGGGGCCAGCAATCTATTTTAACACACCTCCCAGGTGATGCAATCAGGTGGAGAACACATTGGCCTAGGATAACAGACAATAGCAGGCCAGTACCAGCAGCAAGACTGACCCTTGATTCGATCAGAGGTCTCCAAAAGCATCCCTGTGTCCAAATCAATACCTTTGACATTCCTGGGAATTCGTGAGATGACACATATGGAAAAAATTGCTATGGTAGCTCAAAAGGTAAAGAATCTGCCTGCAATGCAGGAGATCCGAGTTTGATCCCTGGGTTGGAAAAATCCCCTGGAGAAGGGAATGGCAACCTACTCCAGTATTCTTGACTAGAATTCCATGGACAGAGAAGCCTGGCGGGCTACAGTCCATGGGGTCACAAAGAGTCGGATGCAACTGAAGTGACTAACATTTTCATCATGGAGATGAGAAAACCAGTGCTGAGGACAAGACTCCTTCAAGGCCAGCAACTTCAGTCCTGATGTAATGACCACACTACCCACCGTCATTCAGACTCGGCTCAGGTGCCCCTCCAAGGATGCCTCTGGGGCTCACTTAAGGACAGACATGGCTCTCCCTTCCCTTCACAGAACCCTCACCTGTGGCATTTCCTTTTGAGATGCCCAAAGTTTGGCATGAGAAACTCCTAATTGTTTTACATATTATAGTTTTGTACCCAGACTACATATTCTTCTATAAAAGTCGTCATGCTGTTTCTTGTGTTTTAGATTTTATTTGCTTATTTCTTTTCCAACAGCCTACATTACTGCAAACTATGTACTGTATACATAGAGCTATGGACTATGCTTGTGTCCCCCCAGAACCGTACGGGCTTTGGGAGGTGATGAGGTCATGAGGATGGGGTCCACCACGATGGGATTGGTGCCCTTATGAAGGAGACCCCATAGAATTCCTCTGTCCTCCCTCCATGTGAAGACATAGAGAAGCCGGTGGTCTACAACCCAGAAGGTCCTCACCAAACACTGAATCTGCCAGCGCCCTGATCTGGGACTTCTCAGCCTCCAGAAGCATGAGAAATGAATGCTGTTGTTTACAACCTCCCCATCCCCCACCTGGCCTACGGTTTTCTGCTGCAGCAGCCCAAAGGAACAAAGACAGAGAGTCAGGCACAGCAGATACTGCCGGGTGGACCCACTGGAAATGAGGTTTCAGTCTTTATGCTGTGAGCATAGTAGGAACTTGGTAAATGCTGCTCAACTGCTGAACGAATCAAGCTGAGTAAAAAGGACCATTAGAAAGTGGACAGATGAAAGGGTATTTATTTTTCTGCTTGTGTTTCCTAGCACTTAAAAAAATATTTATTTATTTGGCTGCATTAAATCTCAGTTGCAGCACACAGGCTCTCTGTTGTGGCTTGCAGGCTTCTTTGTTTGTGGCACATGGGCTCCAGAGTGTGTGAGCTCAGTAGCTGCAGCACATGGGCTTCATTGCCCCGTGGCACATGGGATCTCATTTCTCCAACCAGGGTCCAGGCTTTCCTCGACCACCAGGAAAGTCCCTTGTCTAGCACTTTACAATGAATGCTGCTCATTAGACAGTGTTCCAACAATGTGTCCTGGCCATGACTGCCTCACAGCATTGAACATCTCTATTATTCACTGTATTCAACACCATCTATCTTACTCATGTAAAATGCTGGCAAGTCAATGAGCAACAACAGAGCTGATAACAAAACAAAACCAATCAGGGAATTTTAACAGCGATGCTTTAGAGGGTTTTTTAATTTCCCTTTAACTGTCTATATCCAGTTCTAAGTTCTTGCAAAGGGATGGATGTGTGAAATGATGACAGTGAATGAAATTACCAAATACTGCTTCATCTGCCCAATGGATTCATCCCACACATATTTACTGAGTGACCACTGTATGTGGGCACTACTTTAGTGACGGGACACACAGCCCTTCCTGCACGACTCTTATGCTCCACACTGGTGCTTTTTCAAGATGACTTTCTGTAATGACAGAAATGTTCTGCCTCTGCCCTGGCCAAGGTGATGGCCTCAAGTCACAAGCAGCATTTGAGCGTGTGGAATGCAGCTAGCATGGCAGAGCCACTGAGTTTCTAAATTTCATTTAATTGAAATTCAAATTTAAATTCAAATGGCCACATGCAGATTGGGCAGAATTGGTTCAGATGACTAATCCATTGATGCTGATTTAAACAGAACGGAGGCAAGACCATCTTTCATTGTCTGCAACAGACAAAATCCTTCCTTTGCTGCCGTGTGTGCACTTCCTGGTGTGCACATTTTCTCTTTATTTGGCCGTGCCACATGGCATGTGGGGTCTTAGCTCCCTGACCAGGGATTGAAACCACACTCCCTGCAGTGGAAGCTCAGAGTCTTAACCACTGGAAGACCAGGGAAGCCCCTGGTGTGCACTTGAACCCTTGTACACCCCATGGGAACTGAACACACACAACCCAAGGCAGATGTAAACCTCAGGTTTTATTTTCATGAGTTCTACTAAAGGACCCCATTCCAACCCTGCCCACCCTAGCTGGGAAATGCCCCCTTGGCTCACCAGGAGACACCGAGAAGGCATTCAACTGGCCAGTAGACAAGGTCTTAGTACCCATAGGGAATCAGAGCAAGGCAGTCTCCCAGTAGCCCAGGCAGAACAGGGGAGCGCTCTCCAAGGTGCTGAATGGGCCGCTCCTGTCTCCGGAACAGGGCGAGCCGTTGTTCTAGTCCATAGAGCCTGTTTGGCAAAGCCAGGACCCCACATAGCACCACTTTCATCAACCACGTGCCCTTTCCCAAGCCAGGAAACTACAAACTGGGGAGCAGTTGATCCAAGAGGGGACGAAACGCTGCAGAAAATTCAAACATCACCCGTCCTTCCAGGGCTCACAAATCTAACACCGTGCTGACACTGAAGGACTTGAGGAGTGTTTTATACAGACTTATCAGCTCAGGGTTGATAGCTAGCTGTCTTTAGAGCTGTGGAGGCCTGATGGAAGATGAGGAAGAGAAAGTCTTGAGGAAAAATGGCAGACGCTCCTGGCCCTGACCTCTTGCCACCATCACCGCCTTTTCCTGGGGGCTTCCTCTCTCCACAGGCATCCTCAGAAGATGGACCCACAGTCCCCTGTCCTCGGGTTTGTTGCATGAACTGTCAGCGTCAGCGAGGGCTACTCACTAGCTACCCGGTGGATGGCTATTTTCGGAGGGTGCTGATCCTCACCAGCTCAGTTAGGTTTCCTAATATAAAGCCCGTCAAATTGCTCCAGGGCTGTGCTGGGTGAGGGGACTTTTCAGTAACACTCCTCTCTCAGCTATTAGTGGCAACAAAGAACTAGTTATTTGCTTTCCCTTCTCCTTTCACCTCATGGAGCCTTCTCCCTCCCCAAAGGGGCTGAAAGACTCTCTGAAGACGCACTTTCATCTCCAATTGCCTTTCGTTTCTGAAATGAGTTCCTACTGGCGCAATATCCCTGTCCATGGACCTGCTTCCTCCTAAATTAAGCATTTAGATTAAAAAAAAAAAGTTCACTTTTTTACATATTCCAAGCACCAATGGTCATTTATTTTGATAGAGGGTTTCCCCCACTTAAAGTGGGGGGTACTGACTGCCTAAATGTGTATTTAAAGTGGAAACAAAGCCGCAGATGTGTATATGTACCCGAGCCTTGCTCTGTGGCTGGCACCCTCTCTACGGGGAGAGCCACTTCTCGGGAGGAGTGGAGGTGGGGGGACCTGGAGGACCCGGCAAGCGAACAGAGCTGGAGGGCACACGTGGCTGTGTTTTGGGGGACAGGGTGAAAACCGTCTCTGGGTGACAGGTGTACTGTGTGCACGCACGCAGGCGCAGGGGGATCTGAATTTTGACTGTGGGCGTGTGTGATTCGTGTGGGCCGAGGGATCTGGGCCAGTGAACGGAATCTGTATGTGAGGGGGAGCGGCCGGGTGTGTGCAATGACTCACATCTTTCGGGCTGTGGGAGGGTTTTATTTGCGGGGGGTAACTTTTGGTCCGAGGGATCCTGTGCACATGGCACCCGACAGAAAATATTTACCTGTGCAGCAAAGCAGGGGTCCATCAAGCGGAGAAGAGGGCCCGGGTGGGGTGTCTGGGCAAGTGCACCTGCCGGCAACTCCTCTGCTGCACCCAGAGGAGAAGGAGGGTGTGGAGGGAGAGGAAGAACAAGGATGGGGTTTTGCACATGGGAGTTCAGAGAGAAGTGTTCCGCACAGAAGCAAGAGTTTGGGAACCGCCTCCCTGAGTGTGATTCCAGGTGCCGCCCAGTGTGCAGCAGCCAAGTCACCTGGCTCCTCAGCCTCTGCTTCCCAAAGTGGGAAATGGGAGGAAGGAGAAAACCAAGCTCGGAAACAAGCAGGGACTGAGTGCTGTGGTCACGCAGACACTCGCCACAGGTCCGGCGCGCAGTAAGTGCTGAGCACGGCCGCTTATTCACATTTACTGATCATTACCATCATGTCTGGCTTTTGGTTCTAATAACGATCATTGTAAGTGACATTCATTGCATGTGAACCCTAATAATAAAACGGTGCTAAATAATAATGAAAGCTTATTCTATTCCTGGCACCGCCATGTACACCACCTCAATTAAGCCCCACCTACTTCACAGTCGTTGCTATCGGCCCTTTGTATGGCTTCAGAAACAGAAGCTCAGAGACATTGAGTAACTCACCCCAAGGTCACAGAGAAGAGCAAAGGCACAACCAGGATTCAAGCCCAATGGGTGTCGACCCCACAGCGTGTGCTCCTGCCACCCTTGTGCCCTCAGGCCTCACCGTCTCTTCAGGGTCACCCGACAGACAGTGGAAGCCACTCAGCTCGGTTGAGTGAGCAATGCCGGCCTTGCGCCTGGGCGAGGATGAACCTGGAGGAGGAGGAGTTGGCAGAAGTGTCCCCAGTTGAAATGGATTCCATACCAATTCCAGCTAAATGTAGAATACATTTGCCGTTGGTGCATTATTCATGAAAATCGCCGTTTCCCCAAGTCAGCACTGGGAGCTGGGCGTCTGCCCTTCCCACATCCCCATCCCATGTGCAGAGGAAAGCAGGGTTGGAGGCAGGACCATGAGCTTGTTAAGGCTCTGCTGGCCCTCTCCAAGCATGACCCACGCTGCCCACCAGTTGACTTGGGAGCAAACATTCTCAACAGCCACCCCCTTCCTAGTGAGGGGTGGGGACCGGGTTTCAGTGGCCCCGGATGTCTGGCCTGATTATTCCAGGCCACAAAGGGCAGTTCAACTTTCTGCGCTGCCTTGTCGCCAACCAAAAGGCAGCAAGTCAGCCTGGTACCCTGCATCCATGTGTCCGCCTCGGCTGGCACACAGGTGATGGGATGTCAGTGAGGAAAGGGGGCTCCCACCCTGGACATGCTGGGGGTTCAAACCCTCGCCTCTGCCACCAAAGGCTGGGAGCTTGGTCCTGTCCCATGGGCTCCAGGGCCTCCCTGGCTCGGTAGGTGGTGGACATGACTTCCTCCCCTGAAACCTGTGAGACTCAAGCAAGATGATGTGGAGGAAAGCGTTTTAGGGGGTGAACACGGTGGAGCTGGTTGGTAGCCGATGGAGACCCAAGGATGACCACCCAATGACAGCAGCGCTTCTCACAACAACACAGCCCATCCTACACTCATGGCCCCCACAGGATCGGATCCTCTCCTCCCAGGGAAACCACCACCCTTTCCTCTAAAATGAAAGCTCTGTGAGGGCACAGATTTCCACCTGCCATCTTCCCAGGGCCCCGAGCACCTGCTCATAGTAGGCACTTGGGAGGTGTCTGATGAACAGAGGCTAGAATTCCATGGGCCACTGAAAATCTCTGGGGAAGGAGGGGCCGACCAGGGTGCTGGACCTCCCTTGCAGACACCCTGCCAAGTCCCACGGGGGACCGGCCCAGCCCCTCTCCTCCCAGGCTCCAGTTTCCAGGCACAGACACAGCTGGCAGAACCTCCGGAAGGACAGATCTGCAGAGCAGCCAGATCAGAGCCACGGGTGACGGCTGCCCTGGGTTCCCAAAGTGCCCAGCTGGGAGCGCCAGGCTGCTCGGCCGCCCACCTCAGCCACCCACATCTGCTGCCTGGGCCTCGCCATGCCTGCACACACACACACACACACACACACACACACACGCCCACGGCCTAGAACCCAAGGAGGGCTGTCTGTTCGGCCTGGCCCAGGCACCCCAGGGTCAAGGAAGCTCTCCAACCCACTCCAGGAAAACAACAACAGCACAGAAGAGGCCTCCTGGGACGGGGCGCCATGGCTTTGACAGGCAGGAGCGTTATATAATTAACTGCCCCCCACGCCTCCTCCCCTTGGAGGAATAATGAACCCTGCCTCTCAGTTGCATAAGCCAAAATAATAATTACTCTCCAGCCCTCTGACACTCCTGGATGTGGCCAGGGAGCAGGTGTTTAGCACAAGCTTCAGGAGCCTCAGAGAACGAGCAGGGGACCGCACGTACGTTTGTGACTCTTGTGCCCAGTAGAAGCACACAAGTCCCCTCCAGTCCCCACTCCTTTCCCAGGCATCCAAACCTGAAAAATTAGCCAGCTGCCAAGGGGGAGCCACTCATTAGGATAAGCTCCCAGATGGGGGAGGGGGCCTCTGGGGAGCAGGCTCACTTGGGGTCTGGCTTCCAGGAACAGAAGTGCCCCACACCTTTCAGATGCCCTGAGGAGTGGACACTGGAGTGTCTGGGACAGCCAGGGCTCCCTGCACAGAAACCATCTTAGAGCCGCGGAGGGTGGGCAGCACGCTGGCTTCCGGCGCCGGCTCAGCCGGGAATGTGGCGGCATCTTAGAATGAAGGCACAGAGCATCCCTAAACTAATGGTGAAAATGATTCAGCCACTGAAAGGCGAGATTCCTGGGCTCGCGCTAAACAGATGGGCCTCCCTCCCTCCCTCCCGCCAGCAGCCTGCTCCAACAGCGCTAGCCCCGCGTCCAACCACCTAGAAGTTTATTGCCTTGTTGTGATGGTTTGGGTTCGCGTCCCCCGCCTCTAGCTCTCCCAGCCGCTCTCTTTCCATTGGCTTGGGTTGATCAGGACTAAGAGAGGCCCGGAGGCACCGCAGGAAAAACAAGCAGCAGAGCAGGGGCCTAACTCCCAGAGGCCGACACCCAGGGAGCTGGGCCAGCAAGGGGAGGGGGCCCTCTCCCAGCCCCCTGCGCCCTTGCTGGGTCCCAGAGGAGGCCGCGGGCCCAGCCTGGCCTTTCCGGCCTGCTCTTGGACGATGCACTAACACCCGGCTCAGCTCCGAGGCTCCCGGGCCTGGCACTGCTCCCAGAAAGCCCCCAACACCCTTCCGCTGGCACAGGGGCGCTGTCCCCCACCAGGCAGTGAGGCAACCTGTAGCCAAGGCCGCTGTGGCCTCCAGGGAGCCCCAGGAAATGCCCCAGGTGCCCACGGCCCTCTGGAGGGAGAAGCTCGACTTCCCCAGAGATAAAACAGAAGAAGCGAGAGAAGAAGGTCCCTCCTCCACCATCCCCCGCGCGCCGGGCGCACCTACCTCCATCGGAGTAGGTCTCCGTGCCGTAGCCGTCCTGCAGCCCGTTGCTCCAGGTCCCTTCGTACTTGGCCCCGTTGCCCGTGCACTCCCGCACCCCGTAGCGCCCCTTAAATCCGTGCGTCCACTCGCCCTTGTACACCCACTTCCCCTTGCTCTCCAGGCCGATGCCGTGGCGCTTGCCCTGCGCCCAAGTGCCCTGGTACGTGTTGCCGCTGGGCCAGGTGTAGACGCCCAGTACCTCGAAGCCGTGGCTCCAGGAGCCGGTGTATTCGCCTTGGCCCTTGGGGCCGGTGCAGACGCCATGGCCGTGCGCCTTGCCGTCCTCCCAGCCTCCACAGTAGGACCCTCCATCGTCAAAATTAAACCTGCCCCCACTGGACATGCATGTAACTCGGTTTGCAAATCCCGCAAACGGTGAAAAAAAAAAAAAGGCGATCAACAAACCGGAGTCTTGGTTGGCTGGCTGGCTGGTTTTGTTTTGCTTTTTTTTTTTTTTGTAAGGAAGAATGGAGAAAGCAAAAAACACAGCGAACAGATCCCGGGCGGCGGACGGCCGCGGCGTCGGCTTCGGAGGAATTCAAGTCAATTGGGGGCGATTATTCATTTTCGAGCTGCGCCGCGGAGCCTGACCAGCGTCTCGCGCTCCCGCTGGAGACAGGACCGGAGGGGAGGAGGGCGGGGGAGGGGAGGGGAGGGGGAGGGAGGGGGCAGGAGCAAGAGCGGCTGGTGCGAACGGCTCCACCTCAGCGGCAAGTGCCCCTCGGAGGCGAGCCCGCCGGGCTGGCCGCGCAGGCCAGGCGGGGACGGCGGCGCTCAGGCCCGGGGCGCAGTCCCCCACCTGCGGCTGCCGCGCTGCGGGCGCCCGAGGGCGGCGGCGGGGCCCGCGGGCGGCGGCGGCACGGGCGGCGGCGCGGGCGGCTGCACCATATTGGGGGCCGCGGGCCGGGCCGGGCCGGGCGGCGGCGGCAGCAGCAATGCGGCGGGTCGGGCGGCGGCGGCGGCGGCGGCGGCGTGCGCTCTGGGCCCGGCTCGCGCGCTCGGGCCAGCGCGGCGCGCGCCCGCACCCCGCGCCCCGCCCGCCCGCGCGCCCCCGCACCCCGCCGCCCGCGCGCCCCCGCCCGGCCCCCAGCCCCCGGCGCGCCCGCGGCCTGGAGAGGGGAGCTGGCCCGCTTGACTGAGGGCGCGTGGCGCAGGCGGGGACCCAGGGAGCCCCGCCCGCCCGGCGTCACCTCTTGCTCCGATCGGCCTGGAAATAGGGGTCCAGACGCCCTCCCTCCCCCGTCTTTCCCGGGACTTGGGTTTAAAGGGACAGGAACTGCGTAACGGGAAGGCGCCCAGCACCCAGGGCGCTCTCTGTCCCCTCCCGGGAGCCGCGAGGTGAAGCCGGGCGCCGTAGGCCTTGGGCAGGCCAGGGGCGCCCGGCGCGTTTCGGCTCGCCCACCGCGCGCCTTGCCCCTCGCGCCCGACTCCTGTCTGGGACGCCTGGCCCTGACTTGACTGGAGAGGCTCTCGGAGGACCACAGGTGGTTTTGTCTATGACAAATGATCCTTCCTTTTTCCTTCCACGCGTTTTGGGTCCACATGTGGGAAGGGAGAGGCTCGCCTTAGAAAACGTATTTGGTCATTGGCCCCTCCCCATAAATTAAGAGAAAGTCCAGCAACGCACAAACCTTTAAGTAAAGACACCCAAATTCCGTTTCTCCCCTGCGCCCGGGCCAACAGGTAGCCCCCCTCCATCCCGTGAGCCGTTGCGCTTTGGGGGAACAAAGTGGAATCGCCTTTCAGGCGTAATTAGGTCTCTCTCCACACAGACTCCCACCCCCCAGCCCCAAGAGATGGTGTCTGATTCCTGGATCCGGGTATCCTGGGACCAATTTGAAGTGCATTTCCTGGACCATAAATCCGCAGACAGGAGCCCGAGTTCCCAGCTCTCCGGAACATGTTGGGCAAATGGCAGCAGCCAAGTGCTGCGCTGCGAGAATGCACAGGCTGGTTGCAGTGGGGGATGGGGGGTGAGGGTACTCAGCGGAGCAGGCCTTCAGCCGAGGTTTAGGCAGGCCAGGAGAGCTGCACTTTCGAGGGGAGCGTGGGGGAACGGGGTTACACCTCCAGCCAGCAGTGTTCCCACCTTTGGGTCTCAAGAGAAAACCAGCCCCTCCTCCTCCTAGAATTCAAGTCCAGTTTCTTTTCTCCCCAGGATAGCCAAAGCCCCCTCTCTGAAGGGCCATCAGCCTGCAGGGCTGTACCCTCTTCACCACCCCTCAGCAGAGGGACAGTTAGGGAGTTTTCAGTTTTGCTTTGTGACTTGGAGTTACTGGGATTCCGTGCACCTTCTAGGTGGCGCCTCCCTGTGCCCTCTGGGAGGTTTTCCTACATGCCTGGGGGTGCAGTTCTTGGGCCTAGCCTATCTTAGACTTAATGGAAGTAGCCAAAGGGACCTCCAGAACACTTGGAGCAATTTTCTTTTCCGCAAGCAGTGCCCTGGGTTTCTGGTTCTCTGCTTCCTGGCTGAAACTCAGTGTAATCAGGCTTCAGTTCAGTTCAGTCGCTCAGTCGTGTCCCACTCTTTGCGACCCCATGAATCACAGCACACCAGGCCTCCCTGTCCATCACTCCCGGAGTTCACTCAAACTCATGTCCATAGAGTCGGTGATGCCATCCAGCCATCTCATTCTCTGTCGTCCCCTTCTGCTCCTGCCCCCAATCCTTCCCAGCATCAGAGTCTTTTCCAGTGAGTCAACTCTTCTCATGAGGTGGCCAAAGTATTGGAGTTTCAGCTTTAGCATCAGTCCTTCCAATGAACACCCAGGACTGATCTCCTTTAGAATGGACTGCTTGGATCTCCTTGCAGTCCAAGGGACTCTCAAGAGACTTCTCCAACACCGCAGTTCAAAAGCATCAATTCTTCGGCGATCAGCTTTCTTCCAGCAATTCCACTCCTAGGTCTTTATCTTGAAGAAAAAATACATGTCCACAAGACTTTTGGTTTAAGTAAGAATGTTTAGAATGGCGAAATCCTGGGAACAACCCAAATATCTGTAAATAGGCGAATGAATTAATAAATAGTGCTAGATTCATGTAATCAAATATCACGCAGCGGTAAAAGAGAATGAACTATGACATATGCAGCAACGTGGATGAATCACTAAAGCATTATGTTAAACAAAAGAAGCCATAGATGCAGGAGTATGCCCACATTCATATGAAGTTTTAGAGCAGGCGAAGCTAATGCATGGTGATGGAAACATAAACAGTGAGAACTGATTAGAAGGAGACAAAGAGAACTTTGTGGGGTACTAGACATAGCCTTGTACTTCCCAAATACAGTAGTAAAGAATCCACCTGCCAATCAGGGGACGCAGCTTCAATCCCTGGGTAGGAAAGATCCCCTGGAGAAGAAAATGGAAACCCACTCCAGTAGTCTTGCCTGGAAAACCCCATGGCAGGCTACAGTCCATGGGGTTGCAAAGAGCTGGACACAACTTAGCAGCTGAGCACAAGACATATCCTTATTTTGATTGGATGTTTGTTACATGGATATGCAGGTTTATCAAAATTCACCAAATTGTACACTTAAGATCCATGCATTCTAGTCTGTATAAATTTTACCAAAAAGTATTTTTAAAAGATGCCATTGTATTCAAAGCTATGAAGGTAGCTAACAAAATTGTTTCTCATAAAATGGGGGCATAGTTAATTATACACAGAGTATAGAAGAAAAATTCATATCGGACTGCTACTGAATATTACTAAGCAATGGAGTATATTTTATTCTACAAAACTTGTATGTACTAAATAGAAACATTTTGGCTTAGTCCCAAAGATCAAAAGTCGGGGGATTCTTCTTAATGAAAAATGTTAACAAACATCTTCCTTTATTCCATAGCTCATGAGAACTGAAATGAATGAGGATGTGTACTGGCTTAGGGGTTTCCTTTGAGGGAGCCCAGATGTCCTGAGTTCTCCGGGTCAGGGCCGAGAGGGCCTCTCCTCTTGCCGGTAGTTTTCCATGAGCTTGCAGGCAGCACCAACAGTGAACTTTCAAGGCTCCAGTGTCTGACCTTTGGCTGGTGCGAGCTTCTTCAATCATGAATTCCTTTCTAAGAGTCTAAACTAAATTGCTCTTATGATAGTTTTGAATTATTACATATAATGTCAGCTGTGAAATAAAAAGAGGTATTTCTTCCACATGCGCCTTTATTCACATTTTTTGTTTGCTTTTTAAAGAGCCTTTTCTGCCTTTTTTTGAATCCTGTAACTGTCACTCATTTCAGATTTTCTCATAGAATCTATTTCACCTTGCTTTGTCTTCTGTCTTCTTCAATACATCTGTGCTGCTGCTCAGTCGCTTAGTTTGTGTCCGACACTTTGCGACCCAAGGACCTGTCCCACCAGGCTCCTCTGATTATGGAATTCTCCAGACAAGAATACTAGAGTGGGTTGCCATTTCCTATTCCAGGGGATCTTCCCAATCCAGGGATTATACCTGCATTTCCTATGTTCCCACATTGGCAGGAAGATTCTTTACCACTGAGCCACTTGGGAAGCCCCAATATATCCAGTCCTCTCAAAATACTACAATCCAATCAAACCTGTTTCAGTAACAAATAACACATTTCCAGCTCTTCCGTGTGATGTTATCAGGCTTAGGTCTGCTTTTATTGTATTTTGTCTCTCTAAATCTCAGGGCTGTTCATGTAAAAGAAAGATTAAATGTTGTGAAGGGCTACAGACTTTCCTCACAATTCAGATTGAAATCCTGCCTCCAGGGACTGGCAGCTGTGTGGCTCTGGGCAGTCCCTTAAAGTCTCTGAGCTCATTTTTCTCATCTGTAAAATGGGCACAATAACAGTTCCCGAGCACTGTGAGAATTTATCTGAACTGAGTGCCCAGCGCCTCAGGTAGGTGCTCAAGACGTGGGACGTGATGTTACTAGAAGGCAAACCCCCAGTGAAGGTCATGGCTTTCTACATGGGACACCCAGCCTTCAGCCTGCTCCCCTTAACATAGCTGCCATAAAATTGCCATTTCTCTTGGACACTCTGCACTTTCTTTCTTCCATTTTATTTCCAAGCTGTCTTTTGCTGATTCAGCAGCCCTTCCTCACACAAGCAGTGGATTGCAATGAGATCTCATTGGGAAATGGTGATTGGTTCCAAGTAATTACTGGCCAGCACCTTCTACCTCTAGCTAACGCATACCTTTCCTCCAGGCAATTCCAGTACACAACCCCCAGGATCCTTCCCTCCTCTCCAGGTTTGGTCAGATTAGCTCCAGCGGTTTCAGACTCTCTTTCCTGAAATGCAGATATTAGAGGCATTCATTCTGTGCAATTTGGAGATCATTCTCCCATAAAGTAGGGCTGACGGTATTGATTTCATTTTGGAGGAAACTCTCTAAGGTTATAAACATAGTACCACCCAGCAATTTCAAAACACAGACCAGGGAGAAAAAACAAAAAGCCAGACCCCCATGTGGAATATCACGACTCTGTGCACCAGGCTCTGGGGTGAACAACTCACGGTAGTGACCTCAGGGCACTCCTCAGGTGACCTGGGCTTACCCACTCAGCTTCCACAAAGGCCAGCTTGGAGGGGATTTCTCTGGTGATCCAGTGGCTAGGACTCCACACTCCCAATGTAGGGGCCCGAGTTCCATCCCTGGTCAGAGAACTAGATCCCACGTGCTGCAGCTAAAGATCTCCCATACTGAAACTAAGACCCAATGCACCCAAATAAATAAATACTAAATTAAAAAAAAAAAAGCACCAGCTTGGAACTCACTCAGTGAAGTGCCTGGCCAAAGGAAAAATAATGACTGAGCAGGATTCCAGCCCAAGCTGTCCAGTTTTCCAGCCTCCAGGACTGAGAGCTACCATTTCCCTGCCCTCTCCCTCTTCCTGTGACCAAGAAGTTTTCTGATTTTGGCTTCAGAAAGGCTTCTTGGTTTCCCTATCTAAAGAACGGCCCCATTTTACCTCCACGGAAGCCTGTGTGTTTCCTTCAGAGAACTGAGCTTCAGTCTACAGTTTATGGTTCATCTTCATGAATCACGGCTGATGGTGACTGCAGCCACGAAATTAAGATATTTGCTCCTTGGAAGAAAAGCTATGACCAATCTAGACAGCATATTGAAAAGCAGAGACATCACTTTGCCCACAAAGGTCTGTGTAGTCAAAGCTATGGTTTTTCCAGTAGTCATGAATGGATGCGAGAGTTGGACCATAAAGAAGGCTGAGCACCAAAGAATTGATGTTTTCAAACTGTGGTGCTGGAGAAGACTCTTGAGAGTCCCTTGACAGCAAGGAGATCAAACCAGTCAATCCTCGAGGAAATCAACCTTGAATATTCATTGGAAGGACTGATGCTGAAGCTGAAACTCCAATACATTGGACATCTAAGGTGAAAAGTCAACTCATTGGAAAAGATCCTGATGCTGGGAAAGATTGAAGGCAGGAGGAGAAGCGGTGACAGAGGATGAGCTGGTTGGATGGCATCATCTACTCAATGGACATAAGTCTGAGCAAACTCCGGGAGATAGTGAAGGACAGGGAGACCTGGCGTGTTGCAGTCCATGGGGTCGCAAAGTGTCGGACATGACTGAATAACTGAAAAGAAACTTCACGAATGAGCCTGTGTTTACCCGACACTGAGATGCCTGCAGCAGGAGCTCCCTTCTTTGCTGCTCTCTTGGAACGTAATGCTGATACTTCTCCTACCAGGAGGTGGGCTGGCTGGTGAATGTAGCAGAGGGGGCGCAATGTGATTTTGAAGGTTACAGCGTAAACGCAGCTTCTGCTTCATGCTCTTGAGATCCTGGAGAGCTTAGACCCCACTCGCCATGATGTCAGGAAGCCCAAGCAGCACCAGGAGAGAAACAGATCCTCCAGCTGTCAGCCCAGCTGGACTCCTGGCCCACAGCCAGTCCCAGTTGAAAGGTCTGTAAGCGTACCATTTTGAAAGTAGGTCAGCCAGCTCCTGTCTAGCCACTCCAGCAAATGCCACGTGGATCAAAGACCCCACCCAAAGGGCTTTCTTCACCATGCCTTGTTATAATTCCACATAATAATATTTTATCACATCTATATGATCTATATTTCCTCTATCTCACATAGATAAAGAATATGGTGTATATATGCATACATACAATGAAATATTACTTAGCCATAAAAGTGAATGAGATAATGCCATTTGTAGCAACCATGGATGGACCTAGGGATTTTCATACTTCATTTTTTCTTTTTGAGGTATAACTGACATACATTATACTAGTTTCAGGTGTACAACATAATGATTTGATATTTGTGTATACTGCAAAATGACCACCACAATAAGTCTAATTAACATCCATCACCACACAGAGTTATAGAATTATTTTTTTGTGTGATGACAACATTTAAGGTTTGCACTCTTAGCAGCTTTCAAATATGCAGTCAGTGTTGTTAACTAGAGGCCATGCTGTGCATGACACCCCTGACTTACTTGTTTTATACATGCAAGTCTGTACCTTTTGACCTGCGTCACCCATTCCGCCCACCCACCTCCCCTGCAACCTTCAGTCCATTCTGTTCCCTGTATCTGTGAGCTTCTTTCCCCCTTTTTAAAAAGAGATTCCACACAGAGTTGCAATGAAATATTTGTCTTTCTCTGTCTGACTTAATTCACTGAGCTTAATGCCCTCAAGTTCCACCCATGTTGCTGCAAATGGCAAGATTTCATTCTTTGTTATGGCTGAGTAATATTTCATCATATCTATATGTATCTGTCTCACATGGCTAAATAACATGTGATATATATATATACACACTATATATATATATACACACTATATATATATATATATATATATATGTATATCACATGTTATTTAGCCATGTGAGACAGATATAGATATGATGAAATATACACACAATGAAATATTACTCAGCCATAAAAAATGAGATATTGCCATTTGCAGCAACGTGGATGGACTTAGAAATTATCATACTGAGTGAAGTAAGTCATACAGAGAAACACAAATATCATGTGATATCACTTATATGTGGAATCTTTTATAAAAAGATACAAATGAACTTATTTATAAGACAGAACTAGACCCACAGACATAGAAAACAAACTTGTGGTTACCAAAGGGGAAAGGGTAGGGAGGGATAAATTAAGAGGGTGGGATTAATTTATACACATGACTGTGTGTAACATAGATAGCCAACAAGGACCTACTGTATAGCACAGGGCACGATACTCAATATTTTATAATAACCTAAAGAAAAAATAATAATACAAATCAATCAATCAAAAATGACCAGAAGCTTTCTTCTGCTTGGTTCTTTTATTGAAATTATGTAATACCAACTTATTTTTTAGTGTGAAGTCATGAGATTTTATCTTTAGGCCATCTATATTTATGAAGAAAAGGAGATCAATCCTGGATGTTCATTGGAGGGACTGATGCTAAAGCTGAAACTGCAATACTTTGGCCATCTCATGTGACGAGTTGACTCACTGGAAAAGACTCTGATGCTGGGAAAGGTTGGGGGCGGGAGGAGAAGGGGACGACGGAGAATGAGATGGCTGGATGGCATCACCGACTCTGTGGACATGAGTTTGAGTGTACTCCGGGAGTTGGTGATGGACAGGGAGGCCTGGCGTGCTGTGATTCATGGGGTCGTGGAAAGTCGGACACGACTGAGCGACTGAACTGAACTGAACTGAACTAGCTGTCTTTCTCAAATCACTTAACTTTTTTAAGTTGTCTAAGCACAAATTTTGGAGAAGGCAATGGCACCCCACTCTAGTACTCTTGCCTGGAAAATCCCATGGGTGGAGGGGCCTGGTAGGCTGCAGTCCATGGGGTCACGAAGAGTCGGACAGAACTGAGTGACTTCACTTTCACTTTTCATTTTCATGAATTGGAGAAGGCAATGGCAACCCACTCCAGTGTTCTTGCCTGGAGAATCCCAGGGACGGGGGAGCCTGGTGGGCTGCCGTCTATGGGATCGCACAGAGTCGGACACGACTGAAGTGACTTAGCAGCAGCAGCAGTAGCAGCAAAGAAAAAAGTGGACTCGCTCAGTTGTGTCCAACTCTTTGCGACCCCATGGACTGTATCCTACCAGGCTCCACTGTCCATGGGATTTTCCAGGCAGTAGTACTGGAGTGGGTTGCCATTTCCTTCTCCAGAGGATCTTCCTGACCTAGGGATCAAACCCGGGTCTCCCGCATTGTAGACAGACGCTTTACCGTCTGAGCCACCAGGGAAGTCATAATAACCTAAAGAGAAAATAATCTGAAAATATATGTATATATACTTTTCATATTATTTGTATAATATATATACACACACATACATGCAATACAAATAATATATGTATTCTATATATATAAAACATATATACACATCATATCATCACATCATATATATATGTATGTGTGTGTATGCATATAACTGAATCATTATGCTCACATCTGAATCTCATACAGCATTGTAAGACAACTATAGTTCAATGAAATAAACCAGGACATGTGTTCTGACAGTGGGACAGATGATTTGAAACTGAGAATAAAAGAGCTTTGAAAAATGGCAGGCGTCATTTTACTTCCTAATTTAAGAAGATCTAGAACTATCATGACCCCAGGGAGCACTGTCACTGGGTCATTTCCATTTCTAGATAGAGACAATTATGAAGAAGAGAGAGGAGGAAGAATAAAGAAGGAAGAGAAGGATAAGGAAGGAGTGATTTGGATGGATTAACGAGAAGGAAAAAGAGAGGCTGTGGTGATGGTGGTGATGATGGTGATGACAGTGGTGGTGATGGTGATGGTGGCGATAGTGATGATACTGGTGATGGTGATGGTGATGACTGTGGGAAGGGTGATGGTGATGATACTGGTAATGGTGATGGTGGTGATGGTGGTGATGATAGTGATGATGGTGGTGGTGGTGGTGGTGATGGTGGTGATTGTGATGGTGGTGATGGTATTGGTGGTGATGATGGTGATGACTGTAGCAATGGTGATGGTGGTGATGGTGATGGTGGTGGTGGTGATGGTGTTGGTGGTGATGGTGGTGGTTGTGATGGTGGTGGTTGTGATGGTGATGGTGGTGTTGGTGGTGATGGTGGTGATGGTGATGGTGGTGATGGTGGCGATGGAGATGACTGTGGCAATGGTGATGGTGTTGATGGTGATGGTGGTGATGGTGGTGGTGGTGATGGTGGTGGTGGTGATGGTGATGGTGGTGATGGTGGTGGTGGGGATGGTGATGGTGGTGGTTGTGATGGTGGTGGTGGTGATGATGGTGATGGTGATGACTGTGGCAATGGTGATGGTGGTGACGGTGATGGTGGTGGTGGTGATGGTGTTGGTGGTGATGGTGGTGGTTGTGATGGTGGTGGTTGTGATGGTGATGGTGGTGTTGGTGGTGATGGTGGTGATGGTGATGGTGGTGATGGTGGCGATGGAGATGACTGTGGCAATGGTGATGGTGTTGATGGTGATGGTGGTGATGGTGGTGGTGGTGATGGTGGTGATGACTGTGGCAATGGTGATGGTGGTGATGGTGATGGTGGTGATGGTGGTGGTTGTGATGGTGGTGGTGGTGATGGTGATGGTTGTGATGGTGATGGTGATGATGGTGATGACAGTGGTGGTGATGGTGATGGTGGCGATAGTGATGATACTGGTGATGGTGATGGTGATGGTGGTGATGGTGATGGTGGTGATGGTGTTGGTGGTGATGGTGGTGGTTGTGATGGTGGTGGTTGTGATGGTGATGGTGGTGTTGGTGGTGATGGTGGTGATGGTGGCGATGGAGATGACTGTGGCAATGGTGATGGTGGTGATGGTGATGGTGGTGATGGTGGTGGTGGTGATGGTGATGGTGGTGATGGTGTTGGTGGTGATGGTGTTTGTGGTGATGGTGGTGATGGTGATGGTGTTGGTGGTGATGGTGGTGATGGTGGTGGTGATGGTGTTGGTGGTGATGGTGATGGTGTTGGTGGTGATGGTGGTGATGGTGGTGGTGATGGTGATGGTGGTGATGGTGATGGTGGTGATGGTGATGGTGGTGATGATGGTGATGTGATGGTGGTGATGGTGGTGATGGTGGTGGTTGTGATGGTGATGGTGGTGATGGTGTTGGTGTTGGTGGTGATGGTGATGGTGATGGTGGTGTTGGTGGTGATGGTGGTGATGGTGATGGTGGTGATGGTGGTGATGGTGGTGGTGGTGATGGTGGTGGTGGTGATGGTGATGGTGGTGATGGTGATGTTGGTGATGGTGGTGATGGTGATGGTGGTGTTGGTGGTGATGGTGTTGGTGGTGATGGTGTTGGTGGTGATGGTGGTGATGGTGTTGGTGGTGATGGTGGTGATGGTGGTGGTGGTGATGGTGGTGGTGGTGATGGTGATGTTGGTGATGGTGGTGATGGTGATGGTGGTGTTGGTGGTGATGGTGTTGGTGGTGATGGTGTTGGTGGTGATGGTGGTGATGGTGATGGTGGTGATGGTGATGGTGGTGATGACTGTGGCAATGGTGATGGTGGTGATGATAGTGATGATGGTGGCAATGGTGGTGGTGCTGGTGGTGATGGTGTGGTGGTGATGATTGTGGTAGTGGTGATGGTGATGATGTTGATGGTGATGATTTTGGTGATCAGGATTAATTACTACATTTCTGTGCCTGGCTCTGTGTCAAGCACTTGACATTTGCTATCACATTTAATCCTATGACAACTTTGTGAGGCTAGTACTATTATTATCCCCATTTTACACATGAGGAAACCTGAGACCTGGACATGTCAAATTAGTTGCCTAAGATGGAAATGAACCCAATCAGTAAACAGTAAAGCACAGGCTTGCAACTACCACACTTTTCTGTCTTGAGTGTGTAAACATCCCCTCACTGGGGAAGACAAGTTGTTGTCTATGGTCAAGCTACATGTTCATACATTTTAATGAGTGGTTGTATAGCATTGTCCACAAACAACCACCCAGGTGAAGGAAATGAACATTATCAGCATCTCAAACCCCCTAGTGTGCTCCCCTTAATCATAACCTCTCTCCCAAACAGAACCATTAATCCAAGTTTATCATTATCTTTTTTTCTTTGTAGTTTTACCACCTGTGTATGTGTATTCCTAAGTTCTGTAGTTTAGTTTAGTTTTGGAACTTTATGTGACTGAACTTATAATACATGCACTCTCTTTTACCCAACATAGCTCTGGGGGTCATTCATTTCTTTAACAGTATAATATTCCATTGTATAAATACATCGGATGGTACTCGCTCCATTCCAACATAACTAGACATTCAGGTCAGTTGTTTCCAGTTCGGGGCTATTCAAACAGCTACTTTTGCTTTCTAGCTTATGTGTTCTGTAACGTGTGCACACTCCTCTGCACCAGGAACACTTCCTCATTCACACGATCCACCATCAGCATCCCTCCCCAGGAACCAGGCCAGGCAGATGTGTCTCCTCTGAGTTTTGTTGACAGCTGTGCTCATCTGGTTTCAGCACATGTCGTTCTGCCTTGTAGTTATTTGTAAAGTCACATCTCTTAAATCATGGTCTCATCCACTCACAGGCAGGGGAACACTGCAAGGTGGGACCCCATCTGATTCCTCTCCTCCCCTCTCTGTGCCTGGCACGGTGTCTGGCACACACCAGGAGTGTGATCATTGCATTTTGAGTCGATGATGAATGAAGAAACCGATGAATGAATGAACAGTGGGCGTTCCCTAAACATTTGTTAAACCAGAGCTGGTCACATAAGTGAACGGTGGAGCCCGGAGGTGCTGTCAGCTGGGGCTGCTTTCGATCTGTGTTTGACCTTGTTTGACACTCTGATGTCACAGTGGTGGTGCTGGGGACACAGACTGTGTATGGGCAGAGGAGTGGGAGGATTACGGACGCCTCACGCACACTCCCTGCTCAGCAGGCGGGGTGTCGGGGTGGGGGGGCAGAAAGGCGTCCAGGAAAACGCTTCCCCACCCCCAGCCAGATCGCTTGTCTCGGTTCCCTCCTCCTTCTCTGCCTCCCAGGGCTAATGAGAGTGATTAGACCTCACTAGACTGAGGCAGCTAGTGGCTTCCTCCTGCCATTCCCTTATCTACTCTGTATCCGATTCGTCCATCCCCGTGATGATTAGCTTGATGGCAGCGGGGTTGGGTGTGTGTGTGTGTGTGCTGCAGGGTTGGCCTGAAGAGGCTTGTAAATCTGCTGGTTCATTAAAGGGGAGGATGAAAGTCCTGGAGTCTGGGCGACGGCCATGGGCGGGGGCTGAGCTGCCATAGGTGGTGGGTGTACCAGAATGGCTGGGGGGGGGGGGTTGTGAAGTCACAGTCGTGGATGGGAGCCCCAAGCAGTGTGGACCAGGTATGTGGGCCAGGCCAGGTGAGTTCACACCTGTCCTGTCAGGAAGTGTCTCATAAGAGCCCACTGGACTTGGGATCACACCCAGCCTCCCTAACCCGGTTTATAAGGCCTCCCTAACCGGTGCCTGCCTCTCGGTCTGCGTCCTCCCCTCCTGGCTCCTCTGTCCCCTTGGCCTGGGCTGCTGGCTCTGCCCTCACCTATTCTGCCCCCTGTCCTGCCGCACCCTGTCAGGTCTCTGCTCTGTAACTCCTCCCAGGAAGTCTGCCTGGCCCCTTGACCACTTCCAAGGCCAGGGTGGGTGGCCCCACCTGTGGTGCCACAGCCCCTGGGGCCTTTGCGTACCCGCATCATGCGGTCCAGGCTGGCTCCTCCCCAGCGTCCTCTGCCAGGTGACTGACGGCAGGGACCGGGGTTGCTGGGCTAACATTCTATCCTGACTCAGTGTCGGTCCAGGGCAGGTGCTCAATGAGTCACTTCAGGGATGACGGCATGAAGAAGGTGGGCCAGTGTTTGCCCAGGACCATAGAGTAACTCATAGGTACCGTGATCTGAGGACCCCCTCCTCCCCTCTTCCAGCCCTTCCCTACCCCCACCTTGTTTTCCCATGGATGTAGCCTCCCCCAAGCCCCCTGTGCCAGTTGGAGCCTGCAGTGCACACAGGGCTGCTCAGAATCCAGCACTCTGCTTACACAAACGCACTCGAGAGTCTTCCTGAGTCTCAGCCCACATGCTGGGTGCCTTCACCCAAGGGCTGACAACTTGATTTAGTCCCCCGAATCAGGCAGTACCTGAAGGCCGGTTTTGTCTGAACTTACCGACTTACTTAAGTACAGAAGGGAACGAATCCCCTTTTTGCACACATCTCTCTGAGCTGGGTTGTCTGGCTTTTGCAAAAAGGTGTTTTTAAAACATCTTTATGGAGGGACTTCCCTGGAGATCCAGTGGTTAAGAATCCACCTTTCCATGCATGTGGAAAGGTGATGTGGGGACATGGGTTTTATTCCTGTTCAGAGAACTAAGACCCCACGTCTTGTGGCAACTAAGCCTGCAAGCTGCAAGTACTGGGCTCCCACGATGCAGCTAGAGAGAAACCTGCACACCGCAACAAAGCTCTCTGGTGCTGTAAGTAAGACCCAACACAGCCAAAAGTAGATTAAAAGAAAAAGACTACATAGTACATAATTCATATAAGGTATGAAATACTTGGAAAAGGCAGATTCATTGAGACAAAACTAGAGTGGTTATCTAGGGCCAGGAAGGTTGGTGAGAAGTGGAAAGTGACTGCTAACAGGTACAGGAGCTCATTCTGATGTAATGAGAAGGTTCTAAAGTTGATTGTGGTGATGACTCTGTGAATATACTAAAAAAAGAAATTAATAAAAAAATTTTGAAAACTTTATTGAGATATAATGCACATACCGTATAATACCTACACTTAAAGTGTACAATTCAGGGTTCTTAGTATAAAGTTGTCAACTATCATTACAATGTAATCTTGCCTTTTCATCACTCCCAAAGAAGCCCTGTACATATTAGCAGTCACTCCTTACCGTCCCCTCCCCCAACCCCCAGCAAGCTCTAATCTGCTTTCTGTCAGCACGGATTTGCCTGTTCTGGACGCCCCATATAGAAAGACTCATACAATGCAGGCTCTTTGTGACTGGCTTCTTTCACTGGGCATAATGTCCTGAAGGTTCATTCATGTTTTAGCATCAGTACCTCGGGCCTGTTTGTGGCTGAGTAACATTCCATCATGTGGATGGACCGCATTTGGTTCACCCATTCATCAGCTGATGGACATTTGGGTTGCTTCTATTTTTGCCCACTATGAACAATGCTGCCATGAACATTTGTTTTCAAACGTTTGTGTGCATATATGTTTTCAGTTCTCTTGAGTATAAACCTAGCGGAGGAATTGCTGGGTCACATGGTTACTCTCTTTCACCTTTGGAGGAGCTGCCAGACCGTTTTCCAGACCAGCTGCACTATTTTCCTCGTGACTTGTGATGTTGAGAATCTTTCTATGTACTTACTGGCCATTTGTATGTTTTCTTGGGAGAACTGTGTATTCAAGTCCTTTGCCCTTTTCTAAATCTGTACTTTTCTTATTAAGCCGTAGGAGTGCTTTGCATATTTTGGATACAAATCCTTTAGCAGATAGACTGTTTGCAAATATTTCCTTTCATTCTCTAGGTTGTCTTTTTACTTTCTCCATAGTTTTATCATTTGCAGCATGAAAGCTTTTAATTTTGATGAAGCCCTTCGTATCTGCTTTTTCTTTTATCCCTCGTGCTTTTGGTGTCACTCTTAAAGGATCTTCACTAACACACCCAGCTTCTTTGAGACAACTTGCCACTCCTCTTCCATCTGACCCAGCTTGTATCCTCAGAGTGCAGTAGTCTTGCCTCCCAGAGAGTCTCATGCTCTGGGGATGTAGGGGTAGTTGAACCAATGAGGTCAGAGTCATCAGCACCCCCAACAATGTGTTCTTGTGGAAAGCATTTCAGGTACCTGAACAGATGGGTTCTGAGACACACACACTTCCATTCCCACTGTAACCACAGCTGATAGACACTGGAGGGCTTCCTGGAGGAAGGGTCAGTGAGACATGAAGTGGCAATCACAGAGGGTGAGCACCAGTCAAGTTTGGACCTTTGGGGGCCTACACCCTGGAGCATGCTTGAATCTGGTTGAGTCCAGTCCACTGAAGCCTCCCTGAACCCCGACTAGTCAGAGAACACACCAGGCCTTGAGCTCACAGGAGTCGGTCTGCACTCTGCTCAGCCAAGCGAATGGCTGAGCAGATGGGCTTCTTTCCCAGCCTTCTCCCAATCTCTCCTGCCTCCCAAACACAGGCTCTTAACCTTGAACCCTCAACAGCTTACTCAACATTCATTCAAGAAACCCTAGGCCAGGGCTGGGGATATGACAGAGGACAGGTGTGGCCTTTGCCCTGGTGGCAGAAAGCCGTCTGCAGAAGCCCAGTGTGCTCTGCTGACAGCCAGCAGTTACTGGTGACATGGAGACCAGGCTCGGCTGGTACATAGGTGTCAGTGCAGGAATCCCTGCCTGATGAAGAATTTGCAGAGCCTGGGGTGGACTCGGGGGATGCGTGTTCAGTCCTAAGCCTGCCCCTTGCTCCTCTGTGGCCTTGGGCAAGTCACTCGGCCTCTCTGAGCCTCACAGTCCTCACTTGACATGTGGGAAGAAGAATCAGCGCCACCTTCCTGCGGAGAATAGGTGATGTGTGACTGTCAGTGTTGACCCGGCTGCAGGCAGTAATGAAGAGCTGGCCTCAGAGTTACTCACTGAATCTATACAATAACCCCACCCCTCCCTGTGGGAGACACCCCCAGGAAAAGAGACAGAAGCTCAGGAGTGGGGAGGGGCTGAGCCTGCTGGCTCAGGGATCTCTTGCTCCTTGGAGAGCTGGGGGCAGAGGTAAGGGTTCTGATAACTTCCCACTGGTCCACCCCCACACACCTTCGCCCTGCAGTGGAGCCACAGCTTTGGGAAAAGGAAAGACAGCCCCCTGTTATGACAAGAGTTGGGGGCTTCCTGAAATATAGCTTTCTTCTTTGTGGGAAAGTTTTGAAAATGTATTTGGTTCATCTTATAACCATCACATTTACTGTACACACTTTGGAAAATACAGGAATGCACACACAAGAGGTGAAAGTCATCATCGCACCCACGTCCAGCAGTTACACAGCCAACAGTTGATTTCTTTATTCTCAGGCTTTTTCTTCTGTGCGCAGTTAACACAGATAGATTTTACAAAAGCAGGAAGAGGCTTTTTGTACTTCTTTTTTTTTCACTTGGGACATGTCCTGCACATTTTCTCATTTCATTAAATTGTCTTCTATGGCCCAGGTTGCTAGTGTCTGTCCAGAGCCATTGATAATAGCAGATGTTAGATATGAATATAGTTTACACCCCTTTAGAGCTTTATAACGTTTACATTGTACTTGTCTGTTCTCAGTGCTTTCCATATATTAATTCATTTAATCCTCACAACAACTGCATGCGCTCCGTGGACTATTATGACCCCTTTTACAGAGAAGGAAGCTGAAGAGCAGAGAGGTGAAGCCACTTGTCCAGAATCACACAGCTCATGAGGGGCAGGGCCAGGATGCGAACCTGGGCAGTCTGGCTCCAGGGTCCACACTGCCTCTGAAGTGCCCTGGTTATGAGCAGATCTGGGACAGGAAAGGCACTGGGGGGACACGGTGGGATAAAGGGGCAGGCTCCCCCTTCTCTGGGGCTCTGGAAGACACCTGGAGTGGTGCCTCTGGGCCCAGCTTGTAACTGATGCTGGGCTATCTGTGCCTCTGATGGTAGGGAAGCCATCCCGCTCGTCTGTGTGGACCTGTGCACCTGCCAGCTCCTTCGAGAGCCTGGGAACCCATTTACAGTGACACCTTGGAGCTGCAGCCACAAGGGCTGGGAGTCCTCTTCTGCGCCTAATTCCTAGCCCCTTGGTCTCAAGCACCAGGTTCTAGGATGCAGGTTGCCTTAAGCTGCCCGAGGCGATGCCAGCCTGTCACCACAGACACGTGCTTTCCCAGCCAATGGCAGCCGTGGCAGCAAGAGCAGGCTCACAGGCCTCAGCTGGGAGAACCAGAGTTCCCCCAACTCCTGGGAAGCCACAGCAGTGCCTGGGGTTCCTGGGGGTCTTACAGGGGCTGGAGGAAGGGAGGAAATTATGGACCTTAGCCCAGTTTGGAGGGGTGCTGTTCAAGTGTACAGGGGGGCCTACCAGGGACTGGTATCCACACCCCCAAACCAGAGGCAGGATACCTGGTTGGAAAGACAGTCCCCCTGTGCCCACCCCAGTGCACGAGGTACCCCCATTCTGCCCACTTCTTGTAAACAACACCACTATGGCCACACTCACCCAAGAGGCAGGGGACTGCTGGTAGGAAGCCCAAGCTCAACTCCTCACCCTACCATGCCCTGGCAGGCAGCCTGGGGGTCCTTAACTTTTGTAAGCCTTGGTCCCCTCTTGGCCAGCCAGCTCCATCCCAGGATTATGCCCAAGGACATGAAATGAATGAAGCATCCACCGTGTCTGGAGTGAGTGCTGCGTTACTAGGTCAGATTTTCCCTGGTGCATCTCTGATAGCTTCCTTGGGATAAATTCCAAAGTGCAGACTCGCCATGTCAAAGGGCACACGCATTCTGCAAACCAGCTGCTGCCGGATGGTCCTCCCTGCTACAGCTCAGCCTCCCATCACAGAGCCTCCTGGCTCTAATTCTGGGTTGGCAGGACTGGGTGGTCACTGAGATCTGCATTTCTAAAGCAGGCAGTGCTGACACCTGGTCCAGGACCACCCCCAAGGGTAGGGGTCATCAGGTGCATACAGGTTATCCACCAGCCCGCCTTGCAGGAAGCGGGGTTCTCAGTGGGGCCGGGTTGACCGCAGCCCCAGGCAGTGTCAGTGGTGGGGCTAGAAGGCCTTCCTGGCGTGCTGCCTGAATCTCAGCCTGGAGCCTGAATCTCTGCCATTAGCTGGCAGTCCAGCGGAGCTGTTTATGTAGCGAATTCCAGCAAATTCACTTTATCCAGAAAGGCCAAGAGAGACCAGCTCTCTGCACTGAGGCCAGGCGACTGGGGTCCAGCCCTGCACTGCCCAAAGGGCCTTTCCTGCAGCCTCGGGCCTACGGCTTTGGTCCCTGCGGCGGCGCTGCAAGCAGGCCCGGAGCGGAGAGCAGGCCGAGGGAGACCCCATCTGGACGGGAGCGTCCGTGCAGTCGCCTCGCTTTCTCCCCGCCCATCAGATGCAGTGTGTACGCTGGGCTTCCACTCCAGCCCAAGGGGCTACAAAGCCAGGGCATTTCTTGAAATCAGGGATCAAACAACCAACCAACTACACTGTGGGTGAAAGGAGGGGAGAAGGCACAAAATGCATAGGGTGTTTTTGTTTCCTGTACGAACTACATGAAATTGCTGAATTGGGGCCTTTTTTGCCCTGCAAAAGGGCAACTTGATGTGGTTCAATGCTAAGTTTGTGGCAAACCTTAGAGGCTGTTTTATAATCGGCCTGTTCTCAGGATGCACCATCACTCTTCACACACATTGCCACCAACGTCACTCTTCACACACATTGCCACCAACACTGACCATATTTCAGGGAATCAGATGTCAAGGGTGCTCGGGGCCCCTCTGTCCCCTGACAGCTGAGCTCACTTTCAGGCCCCTGGGGGGCGTTAGGGGGCCAGGGCCCCCATCTTCTCTTTCCAGCATTTTAGGGTCACTTCCTGGAGGAAGTTCCCATGAGCACTGTTGGCCAGCGAAGCAGACAGAGCCCCCAGAGACTGTTGTCCGTCTCGCGCCAGAAGGAGCTGCCCTCCTCTTGTCTCCCACTGAGACTCCGAGGGTCTTCCCAGGGAAGAGCCATGAGGTGGGAGGGGAGACGGAAGCCAGACAGAAGGAGATGCCGACCTCTGTCTGATCCCCGAAGACAAGATGCCCATGTGTGATGGACCAGGGACTCGCCTGGCCCAGCCTTCCTGAGCCAGGAGGTGAGAGCTCCCAGGTGTCAGAGTGCTGTGGCTGGGCGGGAGGGAGCAGGTGAACCCCCCACCCCAAGAGGGGGTTTCAGGTCAGGAGAGATGAGCACCCATGATGAGGCTTGCTGCGGGGAGCAGGGTGGCCACCCACGTGGGTCCGAAATGGCAGAGAAGGGAGATTTGCCTGGGTCTTGCTGTGATTGGGGGTGAGGTGTCTGCTCTCAGAACGGAGCTGTCAGCAGCCACGAAGGAGGGAGCACCCACTTTCTATCAGCCTGCCCGGATGTGGGGTATTGGTGCGGAGGCTTCATAGCTGCCAGCAGTCCAACATCCAAGTCGGAGTCAGACTCTGCTATGTGCTGACATGCCCGCCTCCCGTATCGCGACTCAGCGGCACGAGTGATGCAATCCAGGCCCAGGGAGTGAGATGACCCTACGAGTCTCCAGCACCTTAGTGTCATGGGCAGGGGGTGCATTCAACCCACCTCTCCCCATAGCATCCTCATGGCAGCTCCGCTGTCAAAACACACTCAAGACTTTAAATTGTGCCTGGTTCAGCCTGTACCAGACACCCATGTACTACCACCCAGACTGAACAAATGTTCATCTTTTCCATATTTGCTCTGCAGTGTTTTGTAAGGAGATCAGTTTAGAGTGGAAGCTCCACCCCGTCCTTCCCCTCTCACCTGGCTCAGAGGCGACTTCTTGCCAAGTTGCTGTGTGTTCCTCCCACTATATGCCATCGTCATGTGTAGCCCACGGAAACTCAATAAAGATGGCCATACCATTCAAACCCTTTAGAGGGTCTTTTCCCCTCCACCTGATATTTTAGGTTCATCTCTATTGATTCAAGCAGCTCTCATTCATTCTAAAGGTGAGGATAGAGGTTGGCTTCCCCAGTGGTTCAGTGGTAAAAATCCAACAGCAATGCAGGAGACTCGGGTTCAATCCCTGGGTTGGAAAGATCCCCTGGAGTAGGAAATGGCAACCCACTCCAATATTCTTGCCTGGGGAATCCCATGGTCAGAGGAGCCTGGTGGGCTACAGTCCATGGGGTGGGTCATAATGAGTAGGACACAACCGAGCAACTAACACACATGACTTGGAAACTGTTGGCAGCAGTTTCACTGCTGTGAAACTGAGCCCCACCTGAGTTAACCATCCCACATCCTGCTAAGATCAGGGATGGTTCCTGGGTTTTGCCTTTAGTCATTTTTTTTTTTTTTTTACAAAGAAGATAGGCTGCTCAGCAGGTAAGCGGTAGAGGCAGGAGACAGGTCATCCTCTGCTTTCCCAGCAGAGCATCACTGCAGTCTTGGACCCCTGGTTAAGCCACATACCCCAGCAGGGCAAGGTCATCTGTCGTGGTGGCTTTAAGGTATGTGCACAGGGGATTTCCCCAGTGGTCCAGTGGCTAAGACTCCATGCTCCCAATGCAGGGAGCCCGGGTTCCATTCCCGGTCAGGGAACTAGATCCCACAAGCTGCAACTAAGAATTCACACACTGCAACCAAGACCTGATGCAGCCAAATAAATTAATTAAAAAAATAAAAGTATGCCCACAAATTCCTGGACTCTCTGCCCCCTCAAGAGGGGAAGCTTTATTCTCCTGCCCTGAGTGTGGGCTGTACTCACCCACTTGCTCACCCCTAACAGAACAGGCATCGCTAAGTCACAAGAGGACTGGGGCTTATGTCTTTGTCTGTCTGTCTATCTCTCCCCCTCTCTGATTACCCACACTGTGGGAAGCCAGCTGCCCTCCCCAGAGATGTGATGAGGAACTGAGGCCTTCCAAGAACAGCCAGTGAGGTCCTGTGGGCTGCTGGCAACCAAGAGTTACCTTGAAAGTGGATCCTTGATGCCCTGTGCGACACCTTGACCACAGCTGCTCAGGCACTTCCTGGACTCCTGCCCCACGGAACCATGGGCTAACTAAAGCACACGTGCTATTTAAGCCCCTGATTTCGGGGCGGGGGGGCGGTATTTGTTATGCAGCAGCAGATAACTGACACACCCATTCTGCATCACTCAGAGGCCAGGAGGCAGGCAGACTTGGGAGTCTGGCTGGCTTGACCACCCACAGTCTCGAAGCATCTCCTCCTCACAGCATCCTAGCCTCAGAGTGAGTGTGCTGGCCCAGAAGCCACCAGCATGGACCTGTCACAGCACCCTGGGCTGACCACAACAGAAAATGCCTCCTCTTCCCTTTCTCCTCTGACTCCACCATCCTTGGCCACTTCCCTCACAGCCCTGACTGGCTGCACCTCCAGGGACTGAAATACTACAAAAGAAACTCAGACCCAGCCCCCAGCTACAGACAACTAGCCCCTCATTATGCTTTTTTCCTGGGCTTCCCTGGTGGCTCAGATGGTAAAAAATCTGCCTGCAACACAGGAGACACCAGTTTGATCCCTAGGTCAGGAAGATCCCTGGAGTAGGGAATGGTTATCCACTACAGTCCTTTCCTGATAAATCTCATGGACTGAGGAACCTGGTGGGCTATAGTCCATGGAGTAGCAAAGAATTGGACATGACTGAGCGACTCACACACACACACACACACACACACGTTTTCTTCCTGAGGGTAAATTTCTGATACAGAATCCAACAACTTCTGCCACATAAAGTGTTCTGGAATTTTTAATTAGGTTGGTGCAAATGTAATTGTGGTTTCAGACTGTGAATTTTAAATCATTATAACTAGGCTCAAACACACCTTTATTAATCAAAACAGGAACCGTTACAATCAACATATTTTTGCCAATGGAATATAAGTTTGTTTATTCCTGTGGTGTAGAAGTCCATGCTTCAGGATTTGACAAACACTTGGAAAGCGTTTTCTGCCTCCTTCTGGTTATGGAAGTGTTTTCCCTGCAAAAAGTTGTCGAGATACTTGAAGAAGTGGTAGTCATTTGGTGAGAGGTCAGGTGAACATGGCGGATGAGGCAAAACTTCGTAGCCCAATTCATTCAACTTCTGAAGCACTGGTTGTGTGATGTGCATTTGGGTGTTGTCATGGAGAATAACTGGGCCCTTTCTGTTGACCGTGCCAGCTGCAGGTGGTGCAGTTTTCAGTGCATCTCATCGATTTGCTGAGCATACTTCTCTGCTGTAATGGTTTCACTGGGATTCAGAAAGCTGTAGTAGATCAGACAGACAGCAGACCACCAAAGAGTGACCATGACCTTTTTTTTGGGTGCAAGTTTGGCTTTGGGAAGTGCTTTGGAGCTTCTTCTTGGTCCAACCACTGAGTTGGTAATCACTGGTTGTCATATGCTGCTGCTGCTAAGTTGCTTCAGTTGTGTCTAACTCTTTGCAACCCTATAGACCATCGCCCACCAGGCTCTTCACTCCATGGGATTTCCCAGGCAAGTGGGAAATTTGCATGGAAGTGGATTGCCAAGTCCTAGAGTGGGTTGCCGTGTCCTCCTCCAGGGGATCTTCCCAACCCAGGGATTGAACCTGCATCTCTTATGTCTCCTGCATCGGCAGGCAGGTTCTTTCCCACTAGTGCCACCTGAGAAGCCTGGGTTGATTTATAAAATCCACTTTTTGTTGCTGGTCACAATCTGATCGAGAAATGGCTCACTGTTGTGTGGAATAAGAGAAGATGATTTTTAAAAACAATGATTTTTTAAAATTTGCAGTCAGTTCATGCTGCTGCTGCTGCTAAGTTGCGTCAGTCATGTCCGACTCTGTGCAACCCCACCAGGCTCCTCCATCCCTGGGATTCTCCAGGCAAGAATACTGGAGTGGGTTGCCATTTCCTTCTCCAATGCATGAAAGTGAAAAGTGAAAGTGAAGTCGCTCAGTCATGTCCGACTCTTCGCAACCCCATGGACTGTAGCCCACCAGGCTCCTCCATCCATGGGATTCTCCAGACAAGAGCACTGGAGTGGGTTGCCATTGCCTTCTCCTAGTCAGTTCATGAGGCACCCACTTATAGAGCTTTATCATCTTTCCATTTTGCTTTAAATACCAAACAACTGTAGAATGGTCGATATTGAATTCTTTGGCAACTTCTCATCTAGCTGTGAGAGGCTTCTATGATGGCTCTCCATTGGTCAGTGTCATCTTCTGATCACTACACTCCTCCTCTTCAAGGCTCTCATCTCCTTTGCAAAACCTGATCCACCACTGAACTGCAGGCTCTCATCTCCCTTGCAAAACCTGAACTGCACCGTATGTTCATTAGCAGTTCCTGGGCCAAATGCATTATTGATGTTTCAAGTTGTCTTCACTGTTTTACAACTCATTTTTAAAAATTAATTTATTTTAATTGGAGGCTAATTACTTTACAATATTGTGGTGGATTTTGCCATACACTGACATGAATCAGCCATGGGTGCACATGTGTCCCCCATCCTGAACCCCCCTCCCACCTCCCTTCCCATCCCATCCCTCAGGGTTGTCCCAGTGCACCGGTTTTGAGTGCCCTGCTTCCTGCATCGAACTTGGACTGGTCATCTATTTCACATGTGGTAATATACATGTTTCAGTGCTATTCTCTCAAAACATCCCACCCTTGCCTTCTCCCACAGAGTCCAAAAGTCTGTTCTTTACATCTGTGTCTCTTTTGCTGTCTTGCATATTGTTACCATCTTTCTAAATTCCAGTCAAGGCTATGGTTTTCCCAGTGGTCATGTATGGATGTGAGAGTTGGATTGTGAAGAAAGCTGATCGCCAAAGAATTGATGCTTTTGAACTGTGGTGCTGGAGAAGACTCTTGAGAGTCCCTTGGACTGCAAGGAGATCCAACCAGTCCATTCTAAAGGAGATCAATCCTGGGTGTTCATTGGAAGGACTGATGCTAAAGCTGAAACTCCAATACTTTGGCCACCTCATGCGATGAGTTGACTCACTGGAAAAGACTCTGATGCTGGGAAGGATTGGGGGCGGGAGGAGACGGGGACGACAGAGAATGAGATGGCTGGATGGCATCACTGATTCTATGGACATGCTGCTGCTGCTAAGTCGCTTCAGTCGTGTCTGACTCTGTGCGACCCCATAGACGGCAGCCCACCAGGCTCCCCCATCACTGGGATTCTCCAGGCAAGAACACTGGAGTGGATTGCCATTTCCTTTTCCAGTGCATGAAAGTGAAAAGTGAAAGTCAAGTCGTTCACTATGGACATGAGTTTGAGTGGACTCCGGGAGTTGGTGATGGACAGGGAGGCCTGGCGTGCTGTGATTCAAAGGGTCGCAAAGAGTCGGACACGACTGAGCAACTGAACTGAACTGATGCATTAATATACTCTATTGGTGTTTTCTTTCTGACTTACTTCACTCTGTACAATAAGCTCCAGTTTCATTCACCTCATTAGAACTGATTCAAATGCATTCTTTTTTTTATAGCTGAGTAATATTCCATTGTATATATGTAACTTTCTTATCCATTTGTCTGCTGATGGACATCTAGGTTGCTTCCATATCCTGGCTATTATAAACAGTGCTGTGATGAACATTGGAGTACATGTGTCTCTTTCAAGTCTGATTTCCTTGGTGTGTATGCCTAGCAATGGGATTGCTGGGTTGTATGGCAGTTCTGTTTCCAATTTTTTAAGGAATCTCCACACTGTTCTCCATAGTGGCTGTATTAGCTTGCATTCCCACCAACAGTATAAGAGGGTTCCCTTTTCTCCACACCCTCTCCAGCATTTATTGTTTGTAGACTTTTTGATGGCAGCCATTCTGACTGGTGTGAGATGGTACCTCATTGTGGTTTTGATTTGCATTTCTCTGGTAATGAGTGATGTTGAGCATCTTTTCATGTGTTTGTTAGCCATCTATATGTCTTCCTTGGAGAAACGTTTGTTTAGTTCTTTGGCCCAATTTTTGATTGGGTCATTTATTGTTCTGGTATTGAGCTACGTGAGCTGCTTGTATATTTTGGAGATTAATTCTTTGTCAGTTGTTTCACTTGCTATTATTTTCTCCCATTCTGAAGGCTGCCTTTTCACCTTGCTTATAGTTTCCTTCATTGTGCAAAAGCTTTTAAGTTTAGTTAGGTTCCATGTGTTTATTTTTGCTTTTATTTCCATTACTCTGGGAGGTGGGTCATAGAGGGTCCTGCTGTGATTTATGTCAGAGAGTGTTCTGCCTATGTTTTCCTCTAGGGTTTTTATAGTTTCTGGTCCTACATTTAGCTCTTTAATCCATTTTTATTTTATTTTTGTGTATGGCGTTAGAAAGTGTTATAGTTTCATTCTTTCACAGGTGGTTGACCAGTTTTCCCAGCACCACTTTTTAAAGAGATTGTCTTTTTCCAGTGCATATTTTTTCCTCCTTTGTCAAAGATATGGTGTCCCTAGGTGTGTGGATTTATCTCTGGGCTTTCTATTTTGTTCCATTGATCTACATCTCTGTCTTTGTGCCAGTACCTTACTGTCTGGATGACTGTAGCTTTGTAGTATAGTCTGAAGTCAGGCAGGTTGATTTTTCCAGTTCCATTCTTCCTTCTCAAGATTGCTTTGGCTATTCAAGGTTTTTTGTGTTTCTATACAAATTGTGAAATTATTTGTTCTAGTTATGTGAAAAATACCATTGGTAGCTTGATAAGGATTGCATTGATTTTATAGATTGCTTTGGGTAATATACTCATTTTCACTATAATGATTCTTCTGATCCATGAACAAGGTATATTTCTCCATCTGTTTGTGTCATCTTTGATTTCTTTCATCAGTGTTTTAGTTTTCTATATATATGTCTTTTGTTTCTTTAGGTAAATTTATTCCTGAGTATTAGATTCTTTTTGTTGCAATGGTGAAAGGGTTTGTTTCCTTAATTTTTCTTTCTGTTTTCTCATTGTTAGTATATTGGAATGCAAGGGATTTCTGTGTATTAATTTTATATCCTGCAACTTTACTATAGTCATTGATTAGCTCTAGTAATTTTCTGGTGGTGTCTTTAGGGTTTTCTATGTAGAGGATCATGTCATCTGCAAACAGTGAGAGTTTTTCTTCTTCTAACCTAATCTGGATTCCTTTTATTTCTTTTTCTTCTCTGATTGCTGTGTCCAGGACTTCCAAAACTGTGTTGAAAAGTAATGGTGAGAGTGGGCACCCTTGTCTTGCTCCTGATTTTAGAGGAAATGCTTTCAATTTTTTGCCATTAAGGATAATGTTTGTTGTGGGTTTATTATAGACGGCTTTTATGTTGAGGTATGTTTCTTCTATGCCTGCTTTCTGGAGAGTTTTTATCATAAATGGGTGTTGAATTTTGTCAAAGACTTTCTCTGAATCTATTGAAATAATCATATGGTTTTTATCTTTCAATCTGTTAACATTATGTATCACATTGATTTGCAAATATTGAAGAATCCTTGCATCCCTGGGATAAAGCCCACTTGGCCATGATATCTTTTTAATTTGTTGCTGGATTCTGTTTGCTAGAATTTTGTTGAGGATTTTTGCATCTATGTTCATCAGTGATATTGGCCTGTAGTTTTCTTTTTTTGTGGTATCTTTGTCTGGTTTTGGTATTAGGGTGATGGTGGCCTCATAGAATGAGTTTGGGAGTTTACCTTCCTCTGCAATTTTCTGGAGGAGTTTGAGTAGGATAGGTGTTAGATCTTCTCTAAATTTTTGGTAGAATGCACCTGTGAAGCCATCTGGTCCTGGGTTTTTGTCTGTTGGAAGATTTTTGATTACAGTTTTGATTTCCACGCTTGTGATGGGTCTGGAATGATTTTCTATTTCTTCCTGGTTCAGTTTTGGAAGGTTATACTTTCCTAAGAATTTGTCCATTTCTTCCAAGTTGTCCATTTTATTGGCACATAGTTGCTGATAGTAGTCTCTTGTGAGTCATTGTATTTCTGTGTTGTCTGTTGTGATTTCTCCATTTTCATTTCTAATTTTATTTGTTTGATTCTTCTCTCTATTTTTCTTGATGAGTCTGACTAACGGTTTGTTTATTTTACTTTTCTTCTCAAAGAACCACCTTTTAGTTTTGCTGATTTTTGCTATAGTCTCCTTCTCTTCTTTTTCTTTTATTTCTGCTCTGATTTTTATGATTTCTTTCCTTCTACTAACTTTGGGGTTCTCCTTTTCTTCTTTTTTCTAGTTACTTCAGATGTCAAGTTAGGTTATTTATGTGATGTTTTTCTTATTTCTCGAGGTAAGCTTGTATTGCTATGAACCTTCCTTTCAGCACTGCTTTTACTGAATCCCATAGATTTGGGATTGGACAACTCATTTTGAACTCAAATAAGAAAATTGTTAACATTTACTTTTTGTCTAACATAAATACAAAGTAAACAGTCAGTAATAAGTCATTAGCAAAAATAAAGCCAAAAAAATGCATCAAAATGGTGTATAACACAACCACACTCATGGAAGAATATATTCCAATATCAAATGGCAAAATTAAGCAATGCAAAACTGCAATTGCTTTTGCACCAACCTAATTTTTTGGCTGTGTTGGGTCTTCATTGTTGCGCGTGGGTTTTCTCTAGTTGCAGTGAATGGGGGCTACTCTTTGGTTGCAGTGTGAAGACTTATCGAAGTAGCTTCTCTTACTGCAGAGCATGGGATCTAGTCCTGCAGGCTTCAGTAGTTGTGGCTCATGGGCCTAGCATGTGGAATCCCTCAGCATGTGGAATCTTCCCAGACCAGGGATTGAACCCACGTCCCCTGCGTTGACAGGTGGATTCGTAAACTCTAGACCACTTGGGAAGTCTGGTCCTGGGTTTTCAAGCCTCTTCTGCCACTTTTCTTCTCCCCCAGCCTCCCTCTCCTCGTCTGTGCAGTGGATCAAATTGTACCCATCTCCAGGACCACCTACAGGACAGCAGAGAGAATTCAGAGCTGATGATTGGGAAAGAACCCTCAGGCAACAGGGCTGTGAAGTTATCATCCACCTAATTAATACCAGACAGCACAAGCTAGGCAGCCTGGGTGATACCCTGGTGATTAGTGATGTTAAGCATCTTTTCATGTACCTGTTTACCATCTGTATGTCTTCTTTGCAAAAATGTCCATTCAAATCCTTTATTTTTAAATTGGATTGTTTTGTGATATTGAGCTGTATAAGTTCTTTATGTAGTTTGGATATTAACCCCTTATCAGACATAAAGTGAAAGTCTCTCATGTGTGTCTAACTCTTTGCGACCCCATGGACTATACAGTCCATGGAATTCTCCTGGCCAGAATACTAGAATGGGTAGCCTTTCCCTTCTCCAGGGGATCTTCCCAACCCAGGGATTGAACCCAGGTCTCCCACATTGCAGGAAGATTCTTTACCACCTGAGCCACAAGGAAAGCCCAAGAATACTGGAGTGCGTAGCCTATTCCTTCTCCAGTGGATCTTCCCAACCCAGGAATCAAACCAGGGTCTCCTGCATTGCAGGCAGATTCTTTACCAACTGAGCTATCAGGGAAGGCCTATCAGGCATATGATTTGCAAGTTATCTTCTTCCACTTGGTAGGTTGCCTTTATTCCTTTTTACAGCTGAATAATGCTCTATTGTATGGAATATGTGTATGTACATGTGTTCATACACCTAATAATAGTTATTGAACATTTACTATGGGTCCATTGCCGTCCTAAGAATTTTACATTTATTACCCTTTCAAACCTCACAACAGCTCTATAAGTAGGTCCTACCATTATCCCCATTTTGATAAGGGAAATGAGGCTGAGAAAGGCAAAGTGATTTTCATAAAGCCACCAGGCTGGCAGATGGTAAGGCCAGGCTGCAAAGCCAGACAGTCTGATTCCAGGGGCCACGCTCTGAGCCTCTGAGGCTTGCATTTGAAGATGTGAACAAACCTCTTTTCCCTTCTGAGCCACGCAGCGGAGTGATGACTCCACCTGCTAACTTTCCTTCTGTTCTGGCTTCTTCACAGGAGAGCAAAAAATCCCAGAGCATATCCAGTCTGTATGCTCACTTTATAGTCGGGATGAAGACGTTGGGAAAGATTGAGGGCAGGAGGAGAAGGGGACAACAGAGGATGAGATGGTTGGATGGCATCACTGACTCAGTGGACATGGATTTGGGTGGACTCCAGGAGTTGGTGATGGACAGGGAAGCCTGGCGTGCTGCGGTTCATGGGGTTGCAAAGAGTCGGACACGACTGAGCGACTGAACTGAAGACGTTCAGAGAGAGGTGACTCCTGCAAGCTCACACAGCTGAAAGTGACAGGTGGGTCTGGACCCTGAAGACCCAGAGGGGAGGCGAGACCTCCATGTGCCTCCAAATTGCAGAACCGTCACCAGCCAGCAGTCTGACAAGCTGTGTCCTTTCTCCAACGGCCACCAGGAGGAGGTGAACCTCTGCCCACAGCAACGCCGGCTGTGTCCTCTCCCCCAGGCACCTCCCACAGGCACATTCATTCTTCCGAGGGTGGTTTCCTTTTTCACTACTGCTTTAGTGGGAAAGAAAAAGGCTAGAGACCAAAAACCTGGGAGCAGTGCTCGTGGTGAGCAGTGCTCGTGGTGAGCAGAGGCACTCGCTGCCTCCCCCGTGACTTCTGGCCTCCTCAGCCACCGCTCCTGGCAGGTGGGTCATGGGACTGGAGGCAGACGTTGCCTGCGGAGACAGCTGCCCGTGCCACCTCCCCCACCACCACCCCCTCCCCATCCAACTTGGCCGACAGACAGGCTGGCCTTGGCCAGAAATTATATGTTTTGAAGCTGTTTCTGAAGCAGAAGTCCCAAGACTGTGCCGGCTTTGTGGTCAGTGTTTGAATTCTTGCAATTCCTTGAATTCTCCCAGCTTTTCTTTTTACCCTTTGATTTTTTAAAAATATGTCTCATTATGGAATATATATTTGCTGTAGAAAAATGAGAAAATATAAATAAGCATAAGAAGGGTTTTAAAACATCTCAACTCTACTACACAGAGAGGAAATGAAACCACCTGATCTAGCATAAGGATAACCCTCACAAGCAAGAAACCAGGCCCTCTAAGGTGCCCTGACCCACCTGAGAATGAGGAGCCAGGACGGTGGCCAGCCTGGAGGAGGTGCAGGCCTGGAGGAGAGGCGGGGTGTCTGCTGCTCAGACTACATGGTGTTTGCACCGGTGAAAAGGCACCAAGTGTGCATGTATGACCCATGCATTTTCCATGTGTAATCTCAAAATCATCATTACTAAAGACCTGCCCTTTCTATTCCCAAAGTCACCACTATTATTTTTTAATTAATTTATTTGGCTGCAACGGGGTTTAGTTGTCGTATGGGGGATCTCAGTTGCTCTATGGCATGTGGGATCCTTAGTTCCCCGACCAGGGATCATGTCCTACAAAGTGGATTCTTAACCACTGGGTCACCAGGGAAGTCCTGGGGTCACCACTAGTAACATTTTCAGGGCATTTCCTAGCAGACATCTTCCTGTGCATACATGCAGATTTTTTCATAGATTTGTTAAATCTATGTTAATTTCTGTGTCCTTGTTTATTGCTGCCCTCCAGCCCCACTATAAGGACCCATGTCATCTGAGGTCAGTTCAGAGCAAGGAGGCCTGGGTGTACTGGTTACTATTAATGACTCAGAGCACAGAAGGGCAGAGGGCAGAGGCCATGGGGAGGACTCTCATGGGTCTTGTGAGTCAGGTAGGAAAACACCAGCGAATGAGCTCTTGGAGCTCCAATTGTTTACATCTTGAACCGAGAAATTACCTTGGCGCTAAGAAGGCAGGGCTTGCTCTTGGCCCAGTGTGGCCCCCACTCTGGGTCTCACCTGACAAATGACCTGGACCCAGGCTTCCCAGGCTTTCCCTGACCCAGCCTCATCCACGGTTCTCATGCACGGACTGCTCTGCCTGCCACCACTGTTGCTGGTCTTCAGGGTTGAAGGGGCTGCTCACCAAGTGGCTGGTTGAACCCTGAGTCTGCAATGCAGCTCATCACTCCAGGATCAAAGGACCTCGTCCAGGCCCTCAGTCTAAGTGAGAGGAGGGAGGCCTCCATCTGATACCTGATATCTGCCTCTATCAGATACTAGGAGCCAGACTTACCCCTCAGTCTCTGATCCCCGATGGTCTTGGTCACTTGGGCAATTCACTGACCAAATGAATTGACCAACTCACTGACCAAGAGGCTCGCTGAGCACAGGGGAGGCCCCCCTACTTGCCTGTCCACCCAGGCTCATCCGCCAGGTGTGGGGCAGGAAGCATGATATTTCTGTCAAAGGCTTTGGCTGTGAATTTGCCCCGAGCGAGTCTAGGTTGGTGCTGAGAAGGGAATGGTTGTCCCGTGGTCAGAGAAGGGGCTTCAGGGACGAGGTGGGGCCAGATGGGAGTCAAGGCAGTGGGGTCCTTCCTGCTCATGCTCACCTCGCCCGGAGCTTATACGTCATGCTCCGCCATGCCCAGAGGAGGGCTGCTGCCTTGGTGACGCGGCCTCTGCAGTGGCTGTGCTCCGTTGTGGCCCCCATTTCTGAGCAAGGCTTTAATATAATATTTTTCATTGAGTGAATAAGTGAATGAATGAATCATTCACTCACACACATTTGTCAACACCCAGAGTTAAAAGCTGAGCCAATGAGAGAGAAGAAAAGAGTCTCCTGGTCCAAACAAACCCCAGGCTGGTCAGAAGGAAGCTCTGGGTCCCCAAGAACTGTCCCTTCGCTTACTGCGGATGCTGGGTGGGTGGCCGGGCACCAGGAAATCAGGTGCCGCTTGGCTTTGGAATTTAAACACATTCCATGAGCCTCTGGTAAGTACGACCCTGCTGTGGATTCAAAGGACTGATGTCAAAGGCCACTGGTGGCCTGTCCTCTTCCTGAGAAAGCTGGGGGAGCCTTGAGCATCACTAGATCGACCCCAGGCCTGTCGATGGACAAACTGAGACCAGGACGGGCAGGGACTTGCCCAAGGCTACTCAGCAGTCAGGAGCAGAAGTCAAGCCCCCATTACTCCACTGGGTGCAGTTTATACCTGACTTCCGGCCTGGTTAGAGCAGGAAGCATAGAGCTCAGATGATGGTGGGGGAGTCCTGGAAGCTGCATCCCGGTCTCCTCTCTGGGCACAGGATTGTGCCAACTGACAGCCCCGATATCTACTGCGTTGGCACCAAAGCTGTGCTGTGCCTCCTGGTCAGAGCCTGCTTGGACCCCTCCACGTGGAGAGTTTGCCTGATGTCCCTTCATAGATTCCTGGCACCAGAGGTGTGAGTGCAGGATGGAAGGCTGAGGCTACGGGCAACAGAGCCCACTGGTGACTCCGAGCCTGACCCATCTTGAGACACATGTGGCTCTGCATTTGTGGCTGACCATGGCATCACAGACACATCCCAAATACTGGCCCTTCCAGGCTGGCCATGTCAGCACAGAGGGACGTCCATCCCAGGCCAGAAGATGCTGTGTTCATTGAGGCTGGCCTATAGGCAGCATGTTTGGGGGAGTGTCATGCTTTTTAGGCACAGAGAGGGCTGCTGATAGGGCTGTAAACAGAAAGAGCTGCTGCAGAAAACAGTCCGGTGGTTCCTCACATGGTTAAATACAGAGTTTGGATGTGTGTGTGTGCTAAGTCACTTCAGTAATGTCTAACTCTTTGCAACCCTATGGACTATAGCTCTCCAGGCTCCTCTGTCCATGGGATTCACCAGGCAAGAATACTGGAGTGGGTTGCTGTGCCCTTCTTCAGGGGATCTTCCCAACCCAGGGATTGAACCAGCATCTCTTATGTCTCCTGTATTGGCAAGCGGGGTTTTGTTGTTATTTTTTTTTTTACCACTAGAGCATGTGGGAAGCCCAGAATTAGCACATGATCCAGCAGTTCCACTCTTAGGTTCATATCCAAGAAAATAAAAACACACTTCCACACAAAAGCTTTTATAAAAACGTTCATAATAGCCAAAGGGTGGAAACAACCCAAGTGACCATCAGCCGATGAAAGAATAAACAAAATGCAGCATAGCCACGCAATGGAATATTACTCAGCCACCAATAGGAATAAACACTGACACGTGGGCCAACATGGATGAACTTTAACAACACAGAGCCACGTGAAAGAAGTGGGTTGCAAAAGACCAAATTTTGTATGATTCCCTTTATGTGACATGCCTAAATCCATAAAGACAGAAAGCATGTCAGTGGTTGAATAGGGCTAGTCAGCTGGTAGTGGGGGATGCTGGGGGAACACAGGGTTTTCTTCAGGATGATGAAAATGTTCTAACACTGACTGTGGTGATGGTCCCACAGTTCTGTGAATGTATGAACCACCACTGAATTATATTCCCTTTATAGGGATGAACTGTTTGGTCTGTGAATTCTATCTCAATAAAGCTGTAGAAAAAGCAAATGTTAATGATAGGCAAGGGTGTGGTGTCACTGGAGATTTGGGATGCTGCTGGAATCTGCCACTGCAGAACTTTGTAGAACTGGCAATATGTACTCAGATGAACCTGCACATCCAGTGACCTCCTGTCCTACTCCCAGGCCTGGACTCAACAGAAACACCACACCTGTCCACCAGAACATGTCCACAGCAGAATAATGGCAACAGCCCTCACCAGGCTGCCACTTGTGTGTCCATCAATAGTAGAATGAATAAATTTGCTGTTGCTATTCAGTTGCTTAGTCATGTCTAACTCTTTGTGACCCCATGGACTGCAGCACGTCAGGCTTCCCTGTCCATCACCAACACCCAGAGCTTGCTCAAACTCATGTCCATTGAGTTGGTGATGCCACCCAACTATCTCATGCTCTGTCACCCCCTTCTCCTCCTGCCCTCAATCTTTCCCAGCATCAGGGTCTTTTCCAATGAGTTGGCTCTTTGCATCAGGTGGCCAAAGTACTGGAGCTTCAGCATCAGTCTTTCCAATGAATATTCAGGACTGATCTCCTTTAGAATGGACTGGTTGGATCTCCTTGCTGTCCAAGGGACTCTCAAGAGTCTCCTCCAACACCACGACTTGAAAGCATCAATTCTTTGGTGTTCGGCCATGTTTATGGTCCAACTCCCACATCCATTCATGACTACTGGAAAAGTCATAGCTTTGACTATACAGACCTATACAGTTGGCAAAGTGGTGTCTCTGCTTTTTAATATGCTGTCCAGGTTTGTCATAGTTTTTCTTGCAAGGAGCAGGTTTCTTTTAATTTCATGGCTGCAGTCACCGATCATGGTGATTTTGGAGCTCAAGAAAATGAAATCTGTCACTGTTTCCATTTTTTTCACCCATCTATTTGCCATGAAGTGGTATGAATGAATGAGCGTGGTCTATTCACACAGTGGCATGGAATGAACACTGCTGAACGAAACCCATACACACAGTGGATGAACTGTGCACATACAGCAAGGAGGGAAGGCAGTTCCAGCGCTGGAGTTTCACGTGCTTACATCCAGAAACCAACTTCTGTGTCAAAGGTCAATCGACGCCAGTCTCAGAGGACGGCCAGAGCCCGGGGGACAGGAAATGGTGCTTCTGGGGCTGCTGACAGTCTATTTCTTGAACTGAGTACATTCACTCTGAATTTAAACAATAGTACACCTAGGGTTGGACTTCCTTTGTGGCTCGGCTGATAAAGAATCCTCCTGCAATGCGGGAGACCTGGGTTTGATCCCTGGGTTGGGAAGATCCCCTGGAAAAGGAGAAGGCTACCCACTCCAGTATGCTAGCGTAGAGAATTCCAAGGACTATATAGTCTGTGGGATTGCAAAGAGTCGGACACAACTGAGCGACTTTCACACCTAGGATTTACACACTTTTTGCTTCTATTTCATATTTCAATTTAAAAATCCACTTATTCTTAACCAGATTATTTTTCTGATACTGAGTTATATGAGTTCTTTACATCTTTAGGATATTAACCCCTTATGATAAATTGTTTGCAAATATCTTCTCTCATTCAGTAGGTGGCCTTTGTGTTTTGTTGATGGTTCTCTTTGCTGTGCAAGAGCTTTTTAATTTAATGTGATCCTATTTCCTTGTTTTTGCTTTTGTTGCCTTTACCTGAGGAAACAGATTTAAAAAAATATTGCTGAGAGTGATGTCAAAGAGAATACTGCTTATGTTTTCTTAAAGAAGTTTTGTGGTTTCAGGTCTTACATTTAAGTTTTTAATCCATTTGAATTGTATAATGTATAAAGATAACATATAAAGTCTAAAATAAAGAACTCATACAACTCAGTATCAAAGAAACAAGCAATCCAATTAAAAAATGGTCAGAGGATCTGAATAGAAATTTTTTTAAAGAAGATGCACACAACAGACTGAACTGAACTGAACAGGAAAATCCATTACTAGGGAATACAAATCAAAATCACATGGAGATATCGCCTCACATCTGTCAGAATGGCTATTATAAAAAAGACAGCAGATAACAAGCATTGGCAAGGATGTGGAGAATGGGGAGCCTTCATGCACTGCTGGTGGGAAGGTAAGTTGGTGCAGCCACTACAGAAAATAGTACAGATATTCCTAAAAAACTTAAAAATAGAACTACAATATGTCCAGCAATTCCACTTCTAGGTATTTATCCAAAGAAAATGAAAATACTAACCGCAAAGATATATACACTCCCATGTTCATAGCAACACTATTCACAACAGCCGAGATATGGAAACAACCCAACTGTCCATCGACAGAGAAATGGATAAAGAAGATGTGGGACAGATATACAGTGGAAGATTCAGTTCAGTTCAGCCGCTCAGTCGTGTCTGACTCTTTGCGACCCCATGGACCGCAGCACGCCAGGCCTCCCTGTCCATCACCAACTCCCAGAGTTTGCTCAAACTCACATCCATTGAGTCGGTGATGCATCCAACCATCTCATCCTCTGTTGCCCCCTTCTCTTCCTGCTTTCAATGTTTTCCAACATCAGGGTCTTTTCAAATGAGTTAGCTCTTCGCATCAGGTGGCCAAAATATTGGAGTTTCAGCTTCAACATCAGTTCAGTTCAGTTCAGTTCAGTCGCTCAGTCATGTCCGACTCTCCGCGACCCCATGAATCACAGCACGCCAGGCCTCCCTGTCCATCACCAACTCCCGGAGTTCACTCAAACTCATGTCCACAGAGTCGGTGATGCCATCCAGCCATCTCATTCTCTGTCGTCCCCTTCTCCTCCCACCCCCAACCTTTCCCAGCATCAGAGTCTTTTCCAGTGAGTCAACTCATCTCATGAGGTGGCCAAAGTATTGCAGTTTCAGCTTCAGCATCAGACCTTCCAATGAACACCCAGGATTGATCTCCTTTAGAATGGACTGGTTGGATCTCCTTGCTGTCCGAGGGACTCTTAAAAGCCTTCTCCAACACCGCAGTTCAAAAGCATCAATTCTTCGGCACTCAGCTTTCTTTATAGTCCAACTCTCACATCCATACATGACCACTGGAAAAACCATAGCCTTGACTAGACGGACCTTTGTTGGCAAACTAATGTCTCTATTTTTTAATATGCTGTCTAGGTTGGTCATAACTTTCCTTGCAAGGAGTAAGAGTATTTTAATTTCAAGGCTGCAGTCACCATCTGCAGTGATTTGGGAGCCCAAAAAAATAAACAGCCACTGTTTCCACTGTTTCCCCATCTATTTCCCATGAAGTGATGGGACCGGATGCCATGATCTTAGTTTTCTGAATGTTGAGCTTTAAGCCAACTTTTTCACTCTCCTCCTTCACTTTCATCAAGAGGCTCTTTAGTTCTTCTTCACTTTGTGCCATAAGTGTGGGGTCATCTGCATATCTGAGGTTATTGATATTTCTCCCAGCAATCTTGATTCCAGCTTGTGCCTCATCAAGCCCAGCATATCTCATGATGTATTCTGCATGTAAGTTAAATAAGCAGGGTGATGATATACAGCCTTGATGTACTCCTTTTCCTATTTGGAACAAGTCTGTTGTTCCATGCCCAGTTCTAACTGTTGCTTTTGACCTGCATACAGATTTCTCAAGAGGCAAGTCAGGTGGTCTGGTATTCCCATCTCTTTCAGAATTTTCCACAGTTTGTTGTGATCCACACAGTCAAAGGCTTTGGCATAGTCAATAAAGCAGAAGTAGATATTTTTCTGGAACTCTCTTGCTTTTTTGATGACCCAGCAGATGTTGGCAATTTGATCTGTGGTTCCTCTGCCTTTTCTAAATCCAGCTTGAACATATGGAAGTTCACGGTTCATGTATTGCTGAAGTCTTGCTTGGAGCATCTTGAGCATTACTTTACTAGCTTGTGAGATGCACACATTCGTGCGGTAGTTTGAGCATTCTCTGGCATTGTCTTTCTTTGGGATTGGAATGAAAACTGACCTGTGGCCACTGCTGAGTTTTCCAAATTTGCTGGCCTATTGAGTGCAGCACTTTCACAGCATCATCTTTCAGGATTTGAAAGAGCTCAACTGGAATTCCATCACCTCCACTAGCTTTGTTCATAGTGATGCCTCTTAAGACCCACTTGACTTCACATTCCAGTATGTCTGGCTCTACGTGAGTGATCACACCATTGTGAGATTATCTGGGTCATGAAGATCTTTTTTGTACAGTTCTCCTATGTATTCTTGCCACCTCTTCTTAATATCTTCTGCTTCTGTTAGGTCCATACCATTTCTGTTCTTTATTGAGCCCATCTTTGCATGAAATGTTCCCTTGGTATCTCTAATTTTCTTGAAGAGATCTCTAGTCTTTCCTATTCTATTGTTTTCCTCTATTTATTTGCACTGATCACCAAGGAAGGCTTTCTTATCTCTCCTTGCTATTCTTTGGAACTCTGCATTCAAATGGGTATATGTTTCCTTTCCTCCTTTGCTTTTCACTTCTCTTCTTTTCACAGCTATTTGTAAGGCCTCCTCAGACAGCCATTTTACTCTTTTGCATTTCTTTTTCTTGGGGATGGTCTTGATCCCTGTCTCCTGTACAATGTCATGAACCTGTGTCCATAGTTCATCAGGCACTCTATCAGATCTAGTCCCTTAAATCTATTTCTCACTTCCACTGTATAATCATAAGGGATTTGATTTAGGTCATACCTGAATGGTCTAGTGGTTTTCCCTACTTTCTTCAATTTAAGTATGAATTTGGAAATAAGGAGTTCATGATCTGAGCCACAGTCAGCTCCTGGTCTTGTTTTTGCTGACTGTATAGATTTTCTCCGTCTTTGGCTGCAAAGAATATAATCAATCTGATTTCGGTGTTGGCCATCTGGTGATGTCCATGTGTAGAGTCTTCTCTTGTGTTGTTGGAAGAGGGTGTTTGCTATGACCAGTGCGTTCTTTTGGCAAAACTCTATTAGCCTTTGCCCTGCTTAACTCTGTACTCCAGGGCCAAATTTGCCTGTTACTCCAGGTGTTTCTTGACTTCCTACTTTTGCATTTCAGTCCCCTATAATGGAAAGGACATCTTTTTTTGAGTGTTAGTTCTAAAAGTCTTGTAGGTCTTCATAGACCCATTCAACTTCAGCTTCTTCAGCATTACTGGTCAGGGCATGGACTTGGATTACAGTGATATTGAATGGTTTGCCTTGGAAACAAACAGAGATCATTCTGTCATTTTTGAGATAGCATCTAAGTACTGCATTCCAGACTCTTTTGTTGACTATGAGGGTTACTCCATTTCTTCTAGGGGATTCTTGCCCACAGTAGTAGATACAATGGTCATCTGAGTCCCATTCCAGTCCATTTTAGTTCACTGATTCTTAAAATGTCGATGTTCACTCTTGTCATCTCCTGTTTGACCACTTCCAATTTGCCTTGATTCATGGACCTAACATTCCGGGTTCCTATGTGGTACTGGTCTTTATAGCATCGGACTTTACTTCCATCACCAGTCACATCCACAACTGGGTGTTGTTTTTGCTTTTGCTCTGTCTCTTCATTCTTTCTGGAGTTATTTCTCCACTGATCTCCAGTAGCATATTGGGCACCTACCGACCTGGGGAGTTCATCTTTCAGTGTCCTGTCTTTTTGCCTTTTCACACTGTTCATGGGAGCAGCAAGTGGTGACTGTGCAGCGCTGGGATGGCAAGCGGCCAAGAGGAGCTACCCTATGTCCAAGGTAAGGAGCAGCAGTTGTGCTTTGCTGGAGCAGCCGTGAAGAGATACCCCACATCCAAGGTAAGATGCTAAGTGTTGAGAGAGGGCATCAGAGGGCAGACAGACTGAAACCACAATCACAGAAAACTATCCAGTTTAATCAGATGGACTACAACCTTGTCTAACTCAATGAAACTAAGCCATGCCATGTAGGGCCACCCAAGACAGACGGGTCATGGTGGAGAGTTCTGGCAAACTGTGATCCACTGGAAAAGGGAATGGCAAACCACTTCAGTATTCTTGCCCTGAGAACCCCATGAACAGCGGAATGTTACTCAGTTATAAAAAGGAATGGAATCTTGACATTTGCAACAACAGGGATGGATCTGGAGGGTATCATGCTAAGTAAAATACATCAGAGAGAGGAAGACAAATACTGAATGATTTTACTTATATGTGGAATCCAAATGATAGGCAAATGAACAAACAAAACAAAACAGAAACAGACTCACAGACACAGAGAATAATCTATTGGTTGCCAGAGGAGAAGGGATATGGGAAGAGGTGACAAGGGGGAAGGGGATTAAGAGGTTTAAATGTCCAGCTATAAAATAAATAAGTCAAGGGGATATAGTATACAGCATAGGGAATACAGCATTGTAAAAGGACGGTAATAACTCTGTGGTGACAGATGGTAATTACACTTACCGTTGAGCATTTCATAGTGTATGTGATCTCTATGCTGCACACCTGAAACTAATGTAATGTTACAAGTCAATTACACTTTAATCTTAAAAGTCTTCTAATAAAAATATGAACCAAGCTTGTGGAGGTGATGGAATTCCAGGTGAGCTCTTTCAAATCCTAAAAGATGATGCTGTGAAAGTGCTGCACTCAATATGCCAGCAAATTTGGAAACTCAGCAGTGGCCACAGGACTGGAAAAGGTCAGTTTTCATTCCAGTCCCAATGAAAGGCAATGCCAAAGAATGCTCAAACTACCACACAATTGCACTCATCTTACACGCTAGCAAAATAATGCTCAAAATTTTTCAAGCCAGGCTTCAACAGTATGTGAACCGTGAACTTCCATATGTTCAAGCTGGATTTAGAAAAGGCAGAGGAACCACAGATCAAATTGCCAACATCCGTTGGATCATCAAAAAAGCAAAAGAGTTCCAGAAAAACATCTACTTCTGCTTTATTGACTATGCCAAAGCCTTTGACTGTGTGGATCACAATAAACTCTGGAAAGTTCTGAAAGAGATAGAAATACCAGACCACCTGACCTGCCTCTTGAGAAATCTGTATGCAGGTCAAAAGCAACAGTTAGAACTGGACATGGAACAGGCTGGTTACCAATTGGGAAAGGAGTACGTCAAGGCTGTATACTGTCACCCTGATTATTTAACTTACATACAGAGTACATCATGCAAAACGCCAGGTTGGATGAAGCACAGGGTGGAATCAAGATTGCCTGGAGAAACATCAATAACCTCAGATATACAGATGACACCACCCTTATGGCAGAAAGTGAAGAGGAACTCAAAGACCTCTTGACGAAAGTGAAAGAGGAGAGTGAAAAGGTTGGCTTGAAGCTCAACACTCAGAAAACTAAGATCATGGCATCTGGTCCCATCACTTCATGGCAAATAGATGGGGAAATAATGGAAACAGTGAGAGACTTTATTTTATTGGGCTCCAAAATCACTGCAGTTGCTGATTGCAGCCATGAAATTAAAATATGCTTGCTCCTTGGAAGAAAAGGTATGACCAACCAGGACAGCATATTAAAAAGCAGAAGAGACATTACTTTGCCAACAAAGGTCCGTCTAGTCAAGGCTATGGTTTTTCCAGTGGTCATGTATGGATGTGAGAGTTGGACTTTGAAGAAAGCTGATCGCCGAAGAATTGATGCTTTTGAACTGTGGTATTGGAGAAGACTCTTGAGAGCCCTTTAGACTGCAAGGACATCCAACCAGTCCATTCTAAAGGAGATCAATCCTGGGTGTTCATTGGAAGGACTGATGCTAAAGCTGAAACTCCAATACTTTGGCCACCTCATGCGAAGAGTTGACTCACTGGAAAAGACTCTGATGCTGGGAGGGATTGGGGGCAGGAGGAGAAGGGGACGACAGAGAATGAGATGGCCGGATGGCATCACCGACTTGATGGATGTGAGTTTGAGTGAACTCTGGGAGTTGGTGATGGACAGGGAGGCCTGGTGTGCTGTGATTCATGGGGTTGCAAAGAGTCGGACACGACTGAGCGACTGGACTGAACTGAACTGAACGTGAATAAAGGGAATGGTGCCCAGCCCATAGCAGGCACTCAACAAGTGGCATTGGGGTGTAACGGCCTCATAATCACCTGGAGCTGGTCTCAGAGGGCAGGCTGGTGGGCCACTGACCCTCTGATTTGTCCTCTGTGGGTAGAGGAGCCCAGGATCTGTGTGTAAAGCATCTCTCCCTCCAGGGGGCAGATGTCGGAACCCTGGCTCATCACTGAGGGGTGACAAAGGACCCTGTGCCTGTGGACAGGCAGGGCAGGCCCAGACCTCAGCTCCCTGGGTCGGACACCTGGACTGTGGCTGGGCTCTCTGTGCTGTGCTGAGTCACTCAGTTGTGGCTGGGCTCTTGGCCACCAACAAGAACTTCCTCATAACGAGCTACCTCATTACCTCGCAGACTGTCACTGCCCTCAGCCACCATCTGCCGCCTCACCTGTCCCCTGGCATGTCCCCATCCCATGCTGCCTTGAGCCTGCTCCCTGCATACTGCGCCTGCATCCTGCTCCTGGGGTGGGGTGGGGCAGGATGGGTATGGGGGGGATGGGTGGGGGATGCGGTGCTCTGTGCCCAGGCCGAGGCTGTGCACACCCTCCAGACGTGCTGGAGTGGTCTGCTCGTTTCAGACAAGTAGGAGCAGAGCCCAGGACACAGCTTAAAAGGCAGCCGGTGGCGGGCCAACCCGGTCCCTAGGTTTCTTCTCTTCTTTTCCTACCAGAGCTGCAGTTCTGTCCAGGGCATCAAGGTCAGGGCTGAAAACCCCTGTGTTCCAGCTCCCCTGCAGCTGTGGGCCCAGCACCACCGATGACACCTGGTGTTCAGTTCAGTTCAGTTCAGTTCAGTCGCTCAGTCGTGTCCGACTCTCCGTGACCCCATGAATCACAGCACGCCAGGCCTCCCTGTCCATCACCAACTCCCGGTCTTCACTCAAACTCATGTCCACAGAGTCGGTGATGCCATCCAGCCATCTCATTCTCCGTCGTCCCCTTCTCCTCCCGCCCCCAACCTTTCCCAGCATCAGAGTCTTTTCCAGTGAGTCAACTCGTCGCATGAGGTGGCCAAAGTATTGCAGTTTCAGCTTTAGCATCAGTCCTTCCAATGAACATCCAGGATTGATCTCCTTTAGAATGGACTGGTTGGATCTCCTTGCAGTGTTAGGAAGGGCTTATGGAAAAGCCCTTCCCGCTCAGCTGGCATCTGCCCACCTTCCCATCTGAAGGCCAGGATGTTGGCAGTGCAGCCACCATCTTGTGGCCACGAGGACAAGAGCTGGTTGGGGAGATGGTCACTGTGGCCAGCTTGGGGCTGCTGCCCCAGCCGGCATGCCTGGCTGGATGCCTCTGGGGTCCCAGGAGGAAACACGCTTCTTATTCCACGGTCTGAGTTTGGTTCTGTTCCCTACGCCACGTGCAGTTCCCAACAGGCTCGGGGAGAAAGCAAGAGCGAAGTGAGGGCTCTCCTCCGCTGCGTTCCCTGGAGGAAGCGGCCGACAAGATTCTTCAGGTCTTTCTGGGAATATGGACGCACATACAAACACCGTGATCGTGGGCTGTTTTTATTTTCACCACCAAGGAGAACATTGCTCTGTAGCGTCCACGCTCCAGCAGAGCTGGGACTTTCCCCAGGAGGGGCGTGGCATCGCAAGAGCCGCGCAGCCTCCTTCACTGTGTGCAGAGACCTGGGGTCACAGTCCCCCACTGACGGACACTAGGCCGTTTCCAGTCCTTCCAGGCATATGCTTTAGCAGTGGTCTCTGAGGGTACTGTTTGACCAGATGCTTAAGACTGTGATGGAGACACAGGCAGCCCCATGAAAACCAGACCAGAGCAGCGAGATGGCTATCAACAGGGGGGAATCTACGTCTGCCTTCTTCAGCCAGTCAACAACCTGGCCCCGCCGCAAGGCTCCACCCCAGGCTACATGACACCGCCCCCAGAAAGTGTGGTCCCACCTCCAGGAGGCCTACCACACCGCTAGAAGGCCCAGAATTGAGTTGATGCTTTTGAACTGCGGTGTTGGTGAAGACTCTTGAGAGTCCCTTGGACAGCAAGGAGATCCAACCAGTCCATCCTAAAGGAAATCAGTCCTGAATGTTCATTGGAAGGATTGATCCTGAAGCCGAAGCTCCAATACTTTGGCCACCTGATGCGAAGAACTGACTCATTAGAAAAGACACTGATGCTGGGAAAGACTGAAGCCAGGAGGAGCAGGAGACGACAGAGGATGAGATGGTTGGATGGCATCACCAACTCAATGGACATGAGTTTGAGCAAACTCTGGGAGTTGGTGATGGACAGGGAGGCCTCGTGTGCTGCAGTCCATGGGGTCGCAAAGAGTCGGACACGACTTAGCGACTGAACTGAACTGAACTGAGAAGGCCTCGGTCCGCCCTCAGGAAGTCTGGTCCCATCCCAGGAGGTCTGGCTCCACCCTCCGGAGGCCAGGCTCCACCCCCAGGAGGCCAGGCTCCGCCCTCAGGAGACCTAGTTCCGTCCTTGGCTTTTTCCTTCTTAGTACCTGCGTCCCCCCGCTGCCTTCCTCCTATCCAGCCCCTCCTGTGTCCTCTGGCCATCAGCACGGGGACCAGCCCTCACCATCTAGTCCCCGGACTGCAGTAACTGCCTCCCGCAGGTCTCGCAGTCTCCTCCTTCCCCGTTTCGCACTCCCAGTAGATTTCATTCAACCCAGAGAGTCGGACTCCACTGAGCGACTGAACTGAACCGAACCCCTGCTTACAACTCTTCAGGGGGCTGCCTCCAGGGCAAGGACCACCCCAGACCAGTATCTCCTGCTTCGAGAGCACCCTGTCAAGCCCTGCCCCACCTCCACTCTTGCACACTTGTCTTCCTGGAATATCTTTCCTTCAGTTTCAGGTCCGGTGTTGGCCTCCTGCTCACCCCGCGAGAACTGGGCACTGTCCTTTGCTGTTGCCACCCCCCGCCCGTGCCCCCCACAGACTCTGATCCCAGTTCTAATGGCTGCCCTGCTTCTCGCGGCACCTCTCACTCAATCCTCAGTCCGCCTCAGGAGGTCAGGCTACAGCTGCTCCCGTCTGACACAGGAGCAAGCAGGGCTGTCCGTGGTAGTGTCCCCTTGGCTGGGCACAAGGGTTCGTTGGTTGAAAGAAGGCACAAAGGAGATGGGGGCAAGGAGAAATGGAAGAGGTGAGATAATTCCCGGTTTCCATAGCAACAGAAAGGATGCAGGACTTATGAAGGGTGGGGCGGGGAATGTCCTGGGGGCAGGATAAACGGTGGAATTTCAAGACATCCTCTAGTCCAGGAGTTCTTAACTGTGGGGGAGTTCCCCCTGGGAGACATTTGGGGATGGCTGGAGGCATTTTTGGTTGTCAAGTTGGTTGGGCGGGAGGCGCTACTGGCATCTAGTGGACAGAGACCAGGAATGCTGCAAAACATCCAGCCATGCACAGGTGCCTCCCATAGCAGCTGTCCAGCTCAGAACATCACAGTGCCACGGCTGAGAAACCCTGGTGTAGTTCACTCCCTGCTCTGGGCTTGAATGCTCTCTATATACCCCCACCCATTCCAGAGCTGTTTCTATCCTTGCTTAACTCCAGTGATGGGGGGCTCACTACCTCTAAGATCAGCTGGTCCAAGATGATGAGTTTTGCTCAGAACCAGAACTGGCAGGACATCTAGGGGAAGAATTTGCACATATGTCTCCACAGCAGAAAAGCAGCATTCAACTCATTACTGAAGCCTTGGAAAGAATAAAGCCTCCAGTGAGCTAAGACACCAGCTCCTGTCTGTCCTCAGATTTTCTGTGGAAGAGGGTCAGCCAGGAGCCAGGGGTCTGGGGGGAATTAAGAGGGCCGTGCTGGTCCTTGGCTTGGGAGCTCTCAGCCTGTGACTGCAGGGTGGCAGTGGGGAGAGGCAAGGGAAGGGGGAGGCAGGACTCGGTCATTTGCATATCCAGAAGGAAAATTAAGTTTCACAAACACTAAAGTCTTGTTCATGATATGCATGTTGACATAGTTAGGAAGAAATGTACATACTCTGAAATACAAACTAATAAGATGCATGGATGAGTGGATAGATGGACGGACAGACAGTTGAAGGATGGACAGATGCACAGACATGTGCAAGTATAGAACATTTCTATTCAAGAGATTGAGATGGTGGGATGGCATCACCGACTCGATGGACATGAGTTTGAGTAAGCTCCAGGAGTTGGTGATGGACAGGGAAGCCTGGCGTGCTGCTGTCCATGGGGTTGCAAAGAGTCGGACATGACTGAGTGACTGAACTGAACTGATTCAAGTTATATGATTAAATCCATGTGACAGATGAGGAAACCAAGGGTTCAGATGATTAGAACAATTGTACAAGGTTTCCCAGCTCATAAATCATGGGGACCAGGACTGGACTCAAGTTAGTCTGACCTAGAGCTGAACTCTGCCCACCGTGTGGACTCACCCCTTCCTCCAGAGGACGACCACAGCCACTGCAGGGTTTCTGCGGGAGAGAGGCCCTGGCAGTACCCTCACCAGGAGGAGAGTCCCAGGAAGTCTGTCTATAGGGATAATGGGGTGGGGCTGGTTAAAAGCCAGAAGTTTCCCTAAGGCACCCTTGGCACTCTCCTGAACTACAGCAGTGAACTAAGGTCCCTGCCTCGAGGAACTGGCGGTCTGTTTCCCTCCTCTTCACTGCCGTCATTTTCTGGGCATGCTCTAAAGCATGTTCTTCATCTTTTCTGTGCCGTGGGCCCTTTGGCATTCTGGCAAAGGCTTTAGATCTCTTCTCAGAATAATGGTTTAAATGCACAACTAAAATGCATAGGGTTCCCAGCTGGTTCCGTGGTAAAAGAATCCACTTGTCACTATAGGAGACACAGGATATGAGAGTTCGATTCCTGGTTCTGGGAAGATCGCCTGGAGTAGGAAATGGCAACCCACTCCAGTATTTTTGCCTGGAAAATTCCATGGGCAGAGGAGCCTGGTGGCCAGGCTATAGTCCATGGGGTCGCAAAGAGTCAGACACGACTGAGCACGTGTGCATTCTGCACTCCCATAAGGAAATCAGTCACGTAAATGTAAAAGTATTGTTTTAGACTGAGATCCAGTGATGCAAGTTTCTGTATTAGCATGTTCAATATCAAGTTCCAATAGGTCTGCCCTTCCTGCTGGGAGTGGGCACTCAGGGGGCCACTAGTGGCTGCTGGATGGTGCTCGAGCACTGGGGCAGGATCAACCTGCTCCTGATTCAGAAGCAGAACCTTGAGTGATGACGTCCCCTGCCCATCCTTGGTTTTCCCATCTGTAAGGTGGGGAGAAGGCTGGAGGTAAAGATGGCATTGTTCTGAGATGCCTGCCCCGACTCTGGCAGATGTATCCCCACTGGAGCTCTAATTCTATTGAGCCTGGCTTATTTGCATCAGTGAAAGGTTGGTGAAAACATGATTTAATTTTTTTTCTCTAAGTTTATCGACCTCTGTAATCCCTCCACAAGCCCAGTGGGAACTGATGGCCATTAGACCTCGGATGCTGGGCTGGCAGGGGCTCCCGACCACCTCGTCCTCCCTGAGCCCCAGGAACGGTGAGCATGTCCAGGCTGTCAGAGGGCCATGCCCTCTGACCTCAACCCACCCCCTAGTTGATGTTTTGCTTTCTGTTCTGCCTGGAAGGGAAACAGGGTCAGCCCTGAGCCTGGGACAGGTCTGGGCAGAAGTGGAGCCCACAGCTGGACTTCTCTCTGGGCAGTGGACAGAAATAAGGGCATTTCTCTGCCCGCCGTCCCCAGGCCCAGCCGGCCAGGAAGGCCACTCCCGGCCAGGCCCCTCAGGTCAGCCATCCCAGCTGTGTTCCTGAAAGTCTTGGCAGGGTGGGACAGCGCTGGCCAGCCAGGAAGCAGAGACATCACCCAGCTGTGAGTAATCGGCTGGCTGGGAGGTGGGTGTGGGTGGCACAGCCTCAGGCTTTTGGCACGGCTCCGGGGGGATGGGAAGGAACTTTGTCCGCTCAACGGCCCAGCCTTTCCTCCCCGCCCTGGCCTCCCCCTCCTGGACAGAGTGGAGAAGTGAGGACACTTCAACTAAGGGCAAAGGCATGACAGCGGTGTCCAGCAAGGACCGTGCCCAGGCCATGGAGGCGGCTGATGGGGAGAAGCCCTTGAAGGAGTTGGCAAGCATCACCTTAGGAGTCAGGTTCCGGGCCGAGCCTGCTCCTCGGGCAGCCCTGGGCAGCACCAGTGAGCAAGGAGGAGTGCTGGCCGTGGTTCAGCTGGACTCTGGTTCATCTTGTAGAACTGTCTAGATCCAACCTGACCCCTCCTCCATCAGGAAGTGGAGTCCAACACCCTTCCTCAGCGCTGAGCCTCCCTGCGTGCCTTGCAAAGCTCATTTGGTTAATTTTGGGAGCATGGATCTTAAAGAAAGCCTGAGAAAGTGCAGCACAGCCCCCCTCACCCCCCTGCTAATGCTGCCCTGCTGGGAGGCCCATGATGTTGCCTTCCTGGGCAGGTGGCTCTGTCTGCCAGGCCGTGTCACACATGTGGGCAGCCTGCCTCCTCTCTACTTCACACTGTGTCCATAAGCATCTGTCCACATCATTTCGTAACCCTGGTAAGCACCGCTTTTCCTTGCAACACTTATTTATGTATTTGTTGCAAAATTACCATCTTTCTGGTTGTAAGAGCAGTATGGACTCATTGCAAAATATTCAGAGACTAAAGAGTGTGATGGAGAGGGAAGATAGAAAGATCGCCCTTAACCCCCTGGGTGCTCACTCAGCCAGGATGTGGTTTAAGACAACAACAAAAAAGAACTCTAGAGGAGAAATATCATGTGACATCACTTACATGTGGAATCTATAAAGAAATGATACAAATAAGCTTATTTACAAAACAGAAAGAGACTCACAGACTTAGAGAAGGAACTTATGGTTGTGGATGGGGGAAGGAAGGGGGCAGGGACAGTTAGGGAGTTTGCGATGGACAGGTACACACTGCTGTATTCCAAGTGGGTAGCCAACAAGGACTTGCTGTATAGCACATGGAACTCTGCTCAATGCTGGGGCAGTCAGGAGGGGAGGGGAGTTTGGGGGAGAATGGATACGTGCATATATATGTATGGCTGAGTCCTTCTGCTGTTCACCTGAAACTACCACAACGTTGTTAATTGGCTATAACCCAGTACAAAATAAAAAGTTAAAAGAAAAACTCTATATACATCTGTTTACTTATCTGCAAATTTGCAGTCATACCTACCTATGTGCTTGCTGTTTTATATATGAAAGTAGTGAAAGTGAAAGTTGCTCAGTCGTGTTTGACTCTTTGTGACCCCATGGACTATACAGTCCATGGAATTCTCCAGGCCAGAATACTGGAGTGGGTAGCCTTTCCCTTCTCCAGGGGATCTTCCCAACCCAGGGATCAAACCCAGGTCTCCTGCATTGCAGGGAGATTCTTTCCCAGCTGAGCCACAGGAGAAGCCCAGGAATACCGGAGTGGGTAGCTTATCCCTTCTCCAGTGGATCTTCCCAACCCAGGAATCAAACTAGGGTCTCCTGCCTTGCAGGGAAATTCTTTACCAACTGAGCTATCAGGGAAGCCCATTTTATATATACATACATATATATTTCATTACACACACATATACATATATTCATACAATGCCTTTTTTTTCATTTTATAGTCTTACACCTCCACTGAGATTAGGACAGCAAGGACACTGAAATCCAAGTTCAGCAGATTATTCAACTACATCTCTGCTGGGTGACAGTGGTTTCCACTTTTTCACAATAACTGTGAAACTCCAGTACACTTTCCAAGTATGTCTCTGAGATGAATTCCAGGAAGTGAAATTGCTGGATCATAGACCAGACCCCTTGTAACATTTCTAACCCTGTCCCCCGGTGACCCCATAACGTTCCATCTGGGGAAAGCAGCAGCATTTATTTTGCCAGCTCCTATGATGGACAGGCTCCTCTGTCCATGGGATTCTCCAGGCAAGAATACTGGAGTGGGTCACCATTCCCTCCTCCAGTGGACCTTCCCGACCCAGGGATGGGACCCAGGGATGGAACCCATGTCTCCAGCACAGCAGGCAGATTCTTTACCATTTGAACCACCAGGGAAGCTCACGACGGAGCATGTCAGTTGTTTCCAGTATTTTCTATGGTAAATAACACTGAGAAGGACATCTTCACTCACGAAGTGCCTTCTGCAACTGGGATTGAGCTTGCCCAAGGATCTGAATTGGTTACAGAGAAGACTCACAGGGACCTCTGGGCTGCCCATGTTTCATTTAAATTAGCCACACCCACCAAGTTCCAGTCTGAGTGAGTGACAACTCCAATAAGAATCACAGCTTCGAGAGGGCTGTGTGTCCATTCACATCAAGGCAGGTGCACCCTATTAAGACCCAGCCTGTAGAGTCCCACAGAAATACCTAACCTGAAAATAAAGCCACAAAATGCCAACCTCGACTATCTCTAATTAGAGCGCTTCGGGTCTTTACTCTTCTAGAGATGGAAACTAAGGCTTCCAGCTGCAAAGGATTCTCCTCTGGCTGGACGGCATAGGTCTATGGTGCAGAGGGAGACCTTGGACAGCAGTCTCCCATTGGCACCTTCACCCTCAGGCCCCCAGGCTGACTGTGATCCCCTGCCTGCCCTTGCTGCTGTGGTCATTTTGAGTGAATTTTAAGGTAGGTGCCCTAAGAAGCTTAGTCTCTGAAGCTGGGTTTCCAACCTGCGTTGCCAGGAAATCACACAACCCAATGTGTGCTGTTGTGTCCCACCGGGCTTCAGGAAGCCCCCAGGTGGACTCAAATCTCTGAAGCCCCCACATTCCACCAGGAGCCTAACCACCTCTGTTCATGTGCTTTTCCAGCACTCTTCCAGCGGATCCTCTGTTTCCCCTTAAACACCTAGGTTTTAAAACACACAGGAACTTCATATGAATCTTACACGTTGAGGCGCCTGCCCCTCGCTGCCCTCCTGTGAAGCCCTCTCCATCTGAGTGAGGCCCAGCCAGAGCCAAATGCTCTGACCCTCCCCCTGACCCACCCCCAGCCTTCCCACTCCGGGGCCAGTCACTTCCCAGTGGAAATCAGGAGTTGGCCATCCCTTGTCTGTCCACTGGTCCATCATCTTGAGAAGCATTTGATATTCACAGTGGCTGTGGTACATTTATTGAATGCCTGTTGCGCATGTGCTACTGTGTCCGGTTCCATGCTTACAACAGCATGATGAACTGGGTGTAACCTGTTCCTTTCAGCTCACCAATACCAGCATGATCTCATCTTAACTCGATGTCATGATGTGCAGAGACCCTGTTCCCAAGTAAGGCCACATCCACAGGTAACAGGGTAGGAACCTGACCACATCTTTGAGGCGGGGGTAGGAGGACATAACTTCACCCACCACCTCCTCCAGGAAACCAGGGAGGGTGTGCCGAGGTGTCTTGGAGGGGCATTTCATACCCATTCCTGCCCCTTCACTTGTCTGCTAGAATGGGGTGCCCGTTCTGCAAAACCATAGAGGTGGGAGGGGCTGCACCCTGCAAGGATGTGGGGACCATCGGGAGAGATGAATAGGCACAGCAATAACTGGTGAATCTCGGAGGGGCTTGGGGTCTCACATGGAGATGGGGCCGGGTGTGGGGTGAGGGCCACATCTCAGGGCCAGGTGCCTCCCACCAGCCATACACCGGTCCCCTCTCTGGGACACGAACTCCAGAAGGAGCCCCCGGCATAAAGCAAGGGCCAGAGACACATGGCACCCACAGTAATGAGCCCCCTGGTGTGGAAGGAAAAGGCTGGGGGCAGGAAAGCCTGCAGAGGTGAAAGGAGACCAGCCTCAGGGCTCCCCGTTGGCTTGAAGAGGGGTGGGCAGGGAGCCCCCATCCTGCGGCACACTGCTTGGTGCTGCCACCTGCTGGATCATGGGGGCAGTGTATGGGTGGGAACATTCTGGAAGAAGCTCTTGGCTGAGCGTTCCTCAATCCCCAGTCACTGTCACTGTGTTCCTCCCTTGAAGGTGATGCCTACAGCGACCAGGGACCTTGCTCCTCGTGTGTCACGTGCTCCTGGCCGGGTGACGGGAGGGCAGCACGGGGAACAGGGACCTTGGTGGTGGCCCAGAAGTTACCTGACTCTGGCTGATGGGGGCTTTCAGGCTGCTTCTATCATAAAACAATTCCACTGTGAACGTCTGTGCATCTCTGCCCATTTGTGAGCAGCTGCACTTGAAAGGTCACTGCAGGGTCTTGGGTGGGTGAGGTCTTGCTCTTGGACGCATGCGTTGGGACCTTCTCTGCAGCAGAGGACCAGCAGCCTGTGCCCTCATCCTTGGCATCACCTGGTATGCTCGGGCTCATTGAGTTTTGCCAACCCACTGGCCAGGAGAGGGCCACACCGGGACAGGTGTGTGTGCCCTGCTACCTGGTGGGGACCTGCCTTTCACCCACCAGACACATCACTCCTCTTCCCCTTGCCTGTTCATTTAGATGTCAAAGTTAGCAATCTCTTCTTCTGTGGTCTGTCCTTTGGTGATTTTGTTAAAGAAATCCTTACCCACCCCAAAGATAAAGACATGACTTTTTCTGCAAAAGTTTTATGCACTTTGCTTTTTGGATTGTGGAACTGTCTGCTGTCAAAAGACAGCCCTTTGGGACCTCCCTGGTGCTTCATTGGTTAGTGCAGGGGAACGTGGGTTCAGTCCCTGGTCTGGGAACTGAGATCCCACATGCCTCCAGGTAACTAAGCCCATGCGTCGCAACTAGAGAATGTGTGTGCGCCACAATGAAAAACCCACATGAAGCAACAAAGATCTCAACACGACCAAATCAACCAATCAATCAATATTTTAAAAAGACAGAAAGACAACCTGTTGTCAAAGAGTCATCAGGAAGGTGTCCCCACCTGGTCTGACTGGTGTCCCGCCTTCTCACTGCTTCCTCTCTCTGCCCCTGCTCTCCTCACTTCCCTGTCTGGCCCACTTCCTCCAACTCCAAATTCTCCTCTGGCCACGGTGCTGAACAATTCTGCTCCCCGCAAGACCCTGCTGCACCCCGCCCCTGCCCACTACTGGAGAGACTTGACTAGCACATCAGCTCTGATACCTGCTCACTATGTGATCTTGGCCACTTTTCTCAGCCTGCCACACACACCTGCCATGGAACCTGACCCAAATGCCCGGCCATGAATGCCTGCTCCACCCACAGCCTCTGCACCAGAACCCCCGCTGCACCCTGTGCGCCCCGTCCCTGCCTCAGGAGCTGACCTGTGCTTTTGGCAGAAGGGGATCCCCTTGGGACTTCCCTGGTGGTTGAGAGGTTAGAGCACCACACTTGCACTGCCAGGGGCGTGGGTTTGGTCCCTATTCAGGGAATTAATCCCATGAGCCTTGATGCATGGCCAAAAAAAGAAAAAGAGGACACAGTTGCTCTCTGGCTATGGCTGCCCTGGGGCACCCTGGTGCAGTTGGCATGGGGTGCAGAGTGAGGGCTAGGTGTTCACGCTCTGGATCCCTTCTTGCAGGGCTGCCTCGGGCCAGGTGTCCCTTGAAGGTCAAGGCTGTGGGCTCCACACAGTTGCCCTTGCCTGGTGCCAGCACTGCCACCTTCATGTTCTAGGCCCCCTGTCCCCAGTTCCAGCACTGCCCGCCCTCATGTCCCAGGCTCCGCATGGCAGCAGCTCTGCAGCTCCTCTGCACCATTCAGGGCACTGTGCCTGCTGCCCTGCCTGCCCACACCTCTGGGGACCACCCAGGTGACCCTGGCATGAGTATACCCATGTCTCCTGACAGATGGGCCAAGGGCTGCACTTCCTCCTTCAGGGCCCCCTCCCTGAGGCCCATCCCTAGAGGCAGGAACCGCACAAAAAGTCAGGAAGACCCCAGTGGGCAACTGCGGCAGCACGTTCCAGTGAGGACTGTGTCTGGGTTGGATCGCTGTTCTCCTGGAGATGAGACATCATAAAGATTTATGATGCTGCTTGGTGCCCTGGAGGGCCAACCTTGCCAAAAAGTCAGTCCGTCTCCACCTCCTGGCTCTGCCCCAGGTCTGACAAGCAGTGGTGGGGAGAGGGGGAGAGGGCGAGGCCTAGGTGTTCCCAAGCACTTTATCAAGGTCAAGGGACAAAACCTCTTCCCTCCCCACCCCTCCTTCTGAAAGTTAAATTCCACTGGAGAATGGCGGCAGCTGCCAATAACAGACAGAGGGGGCAGGGAGAGGGGCAGGAGCTTTGAAGCCAGGCCACCTGGCCCAGCGCCCATTCTCTAGCTGTGTGTCCAGAGCAGGCCCCTTGGCCTCTCTGAGCCAGGTTCCTGGCCCACAGGCTGAGGACAGAAAGTCCACCTGTAGAATCGTTGAGAGGATTACAGAAGTGAATGGGAAACATTCACCTACTGCAAGTTCTCAGTCAGCACCGTTAGCTCTTACAGCGACAGGGGCGAGCATTCGTATGATTAACATGAAAGACGGAATTACTAAACCTGTTCTTTGTAAGAAAAACATGCATCGATTTTGATGTTGAACGTAATGACCATTGGCCTCTACTGCTTTGCCATCCAGATGAGGACACTGAGGCCCAGAGAAGGTGAGTGTCTTGCCTGAGGTCACACAGCAGTAGTAGCCCTGGGTCTGGAACCCAGGCTTCCTGAATGTGTGATTATAATCTCGGGCTGTGGCAGACACATCCTAGGGTGGCCTCTTCCCTTCAAGTGTGGGCAGAACCTGCGACTTGCTTCCAACCAAGAGAGTGTGGGATGTTGCTCCCATGATCACGTTTCTTTATACAAGACTGTGTCTTAGCAGATGCAGTGAGAGAGAAGGAAAGAACCAGGCTGTGAACTGCCATGGGGGGGCTCGAGGGCAGCCTCCAGGTGACACCTAGAGACAAAACGGGGACCTCGATCCTTCAGCCATGAGGAAATAAATCCTGCCAACAACCAGAGTGAGCTTGAAAGCTGAGCCCTCCCAGTCGAGCCTCCAGATGAGCGTGCAGCCCAGATGACACATTGATTACAGCCCACAAGACTGGACCCTCAGAAACTGTGAGACACACTGGGGGGCATTTTCAGGTGCTAAGTTTGTAATAATTTATTATGCAGCACAGGAAACTAACACACACGCCATATCTCAGAGTCCTCCTGAACCATGAGAAAATATCCCCTCTCCTTTGTACAGTAGGCGCTCCCCTCTGCTCACCCAAGGTTGTACTCGGTGTCTGGGCTCCAGACTGACCAGGAACAGGCCAGGCACTATGCTCTGCCCATCTCTCATGGAGGGAGACCTGCAGCTCACAACAGGCATGTGGCTGCCCACAGTCAACACATTCCTCCCAGCAGGAAGAAGCAGCCCCGCGCCTGAGTTCTAGCTGGGGACCTGTGAGGAGGTGAGGTGTGCAGCTTCTGAACTGTGTCCCTGAACGTTCTCCCTCCCACCCTTCCTGCCTGCTGGAGCACCACCCTGGGGAGCCAGCCTGGTATGGGCTGTGTGCCTGAGTGACACTGGGTCCACCAGCCAGACCACCCTTCTGGACCAGAGAACTCCTACCCTGTCTGCTGGGACACAGCCCTTTCCAGAGACACCCTCAGCTGTCCTGCTTTGAGCCACCCCGCTCCAGTCCATGTGGGGACACAAAGGAAAGCCCTGAAGGGCCCAGCCTCGGAACTCACCCGTGGGGTGCAGCCTTGGAGGCTGCATCACACAGAAGGTCTCCCCCTGCCAGGCAGCACCCCCAGGACCCTTCTCCTGCCTGCAGATCTCTATAGGTGGGTCGCCCAGCCTGCACCCAGAGAAAGGCAGGGGAACCCCAGGTGAGAAGGTGCCTGTGCCAAGTCAGCATGAGCTTGCTGTGAGACAAAGACACTTCCAGCTCTGCTGTTTTGGCTTTCTTCACTAGAGCACTGGAATTGATCCCTAACTAACATGCCAGCCTGCAGAGATGCAGGGGCAGCCCAAAAGGATTTTGTCCCTACAACCACTGGGTGCCCTTTAAATTCCTCCACCTAGAAGGCCGTGCCTCTCTAAACGGTCCAGATGGGGGCGCCTTTGCACAGACTTCCCAGGATTGGCTCAGGTCCCACGTGCCCCATGGGCTTGAAGACTCGCTCCAAAAAGACAGTGAGGGTCCCTTCCTGCCAACGGCAAGATCCTGGCAGGCCGGGAAACATGGTGTGAAGAGGCGAGCAAGGAAGAGTCAGAAATCCTTATGAGGAACTTCTTACAGAAACGCCTCGGGTCCCAGAAACACATGGCTCCCACAGGACCACATGGCCTTGCCTGAGTGCCAGCCTCCATCTGCAGCATGATTTAAGGACCACACCAGGCAGGTCTAGATGCCGAGTGGCCACAAGTGATTACCAGGCTGTAAAGAGGCTTTGGGTAATGCAAGATCTGCCAGCACTTACAAGGATTCTGCTCGTCTCCAAGGCCTTAGACTTTAGTAGTAAATGTCAGAATCAATCACCATGTTATTACCAATGAACATGTTTTACACTGAATCCATAAACAGATCAAGAAGATGAGCTGAGGACCAGTGCGATTTTAGCAGTGAGACCGGCGCACAGCGAGGCTGGGCAGTGCAGCGAGGAGAGCTGCCCTGAGAACCTTCAGTAAGAAGGCAGGGCTGCCCACAGAGGAAGCTGTGCCCCCCCCCCGGTTGCTGTTCCCACTGGGCGCCAGGCCCCCAGGGACACCACGTGCACTCTTGTTCGCGGAGGTGCTCCATATATGGATGAAGACTTGGTCATCAATGGGCCCTGAAGCAGGAAGGGCTTTTACATCTTGCTCCCCAGGGGCTGAGTCTGAGCCACACTCGCGCGGTCTCAGCTGTGATGCGGTCAGCACTCCTCCAGGGTCTCGGGAGCCCTTTCCCCACTTCTGCGCACCTGAAATTTGAGTGCGTCCACACCTCCGGCACCCCAGCCGGCGCTGTGTCTGGAGGACTGCCCATGGCTCCCGCAGGTCACCTGCCCCCAGGAGTGAGACGCCTCAATTTACATCACTTCGGGCAGCCCTTCACCGAGAGGGTAGGTCTGGGTGGGGGTACGAAAACCTGATTCCTGGGTGTCCTGCGTGGCACCCCCGTCCCTCCTGTGTAGCTTTCCTCACTCCCTAATTGTCACCTTGAGACAAAGCTTCATGGTAGGTCCTACTTCTGGGCAACCTGTCCCAGGAAAGAGCTGTGTAAGCGATGCCTTAGACATCCACACAAAGGAAACGGCACAGCTGCAGCTGGAAAAAGGAGAAGCAGCCGCTACTTCTCGGGGACGCCTTTAGAATCAGCTGTTAAATGCACACTCAACTCAGTGTAAGACAGGTAGCCAACAAGGAACCACTGAGACCTTAGTAGCAAATGTCAGAATCAATCACCACGTTATTACCAATGAACATACAGTCCCCCTATATAGCACAGGGGGACTCTACTCAGTGTTTCATAATAACCTGTAAGGGAAAAGAATCTGAAAGGGAATATATTATACATACACACACACACACACACACACATATATATATATATATAACATAACGTATCACTGTGTTGTAGATCTGAAATCAGCACAGTATCATAAATCAGCTATGTTGTTCAGTTGCTCAGTTGTGTCAGACTCTTTGTGACCCCATGGACTACAGCACGCCAAGCTTATCTGTCCTTCACTATCTTTCAGAGTTTGCTCAAACTCATGTCCATCGAGTCAGTGATGCATCCAACCATCTCATCCTCTGCTGCCCCCTCCTCCTGCCCTCAATCTTTCCCAGCATCAGGGTCTTTTGAATGAGTCAGCTCTTCGCATCAAGTGGCCAAAGAATTGGAACTTCAGCTTCAGCATCAGTCTTTCCAGTGAATATTTGGGGTTGATTTCCTTTAGGATGGACTGGTTTGATCTCCTTGCTGTCAAGGGACTCTCAAGAGTCTTCTCCAACACCACAGTTCAAAAGCATCAATTCTTTGGTGCTCAGCCTTCTTTATGGTCCAACTGTCACATCTGTACTTCAATTTTAAAAAGTATATGCATTCAGGGAAAAAAAGAGAACAGATTATAAACAGGGGTGTGGTATCCTTGTTTTTCAAAGGGAGAAGGGTAAGAACCTGTGTTACATGTGCTGTGTTTGCATCTCCATCAAGAAGGAAATATTGACACATGAAAGCAAGGCAAGCAGATACCCAGGGTGCAGGAAACCACAAGCCCTCTGTGTGTTTAGGCTGCTGAGTCCTGTGGATTTCCACCCATCCAGAAAATTAAACACAATTCCTGGGCCCCACCCTCCAGAGAGCCTGACACAGCTGGTCCAGGGTGAGGAGCCAGAGTCGTAAGAGGCTCCTGGGCTGACCGTGGCTCTGCCAGGCTTGGGGACATCGTCCTAGGTGATTTTATCAAGAGGTCTGTACAAAACCCAACAGGCAACCGGTGGTTCCACACCCAGGTGGTTCTGCTTCCAGGATGTGAGCCAGCCCCCATGGGAGGTGAGACTGAAAGCCTCCTTTCATTGCCGGGTGACCCCTGATGGCGCGTGCGAGTGGGGCTCTGGGGTAGACATCACCGCCTTCGTCTTGGCCTCATCAGGCCCGGCACTCGCTCCATATCCCGTTGCCACAGCAACAGCAGGCACAATGGATTCTGTGGAGTTCAAGTCTATAAATAATTTCTAGATCAGTCCTTGGGGTGGGAACAGGTGGGCTCTGCAGGGTGATCCTTGGTGGCCAGCGGGCCAGGTCACTGTCCACCAGAAGCGCAGCACTTGGGGATGCAAGGTCTGTTTAAAGTCCAACCTTGTCCAGTGGCAAAAGCGGCCTCTCCTGACTCTGCAGCCGTTTCTGCTTTGAAGAACACACCTGGGAGTGTCCATCTCTGGGAATCTGAAATGCGGGTACCTGATATGGCTATGTTGTGCTGGGGGTGGGGGGGCAGGTGGGTGGGCTGGAGGGGGTTGAAGTCCCTTCTGGTGTTGTGGAGACTGAAGAGGGTGCAGAGGGTTGTTTCAGGGTTGACAAGGACCGACTCAATGGACATGACTGTGAGCAAACTCTGGGAGATTGCTGGAGCCGAGTGTTGCAGTCCATGAGGTAGCAAAGAGTTGGACATGACTTAGTGGCTGAAAAACAAGGACGTTCCTACTTCATATCTCCATCTTGCCGGGTGAGCTCTGGCAGGACACAAGGACTATGTTCTGAGGACTGGATCCCAGTCTCTCCAGCCCCCTGGTGCCGACAGCGAGTCTGTCTCTGTCCTAAGGGTACCTTTCTGTGTATTTTACTATCAGTGTTTCCAGGGAAGGCTCACACGCCTCAGCCCGGGGTGAAGGAGGTGATGTGCAGTGAAGTCATATGAAAAATCAAGCCAATGGATGCCCTGGGTCTCTGATGAGGGTAAGTTCCCTGGTGGGATGCCCGCAGAGCCCCTGGCACCAGGCACACTTCCTGGTGTCAGGAGAAGGGCAGGGCGCCGCTCTGACATGGTGGGTGGGGTGGGACTGGGGTAGACCCTTTGGAAGGCAGTGAGCTGGCAGTTCTCAGCCCTGGCAGGGCAGGTCCCTCTGTGCAGCCCTCCTGCCTCTCTCTAGGGGTTCTTTCCGACCAACGCCCGGCTTGTGTGTGCCAAGGCTTGAGCAGGCGTGCCAGGAGCCCCGCTCTATGAAGCTGTGTTTACTACATAGGACTGACGTCTCCCAGGAGGGAGGCTGGTACATACAGCTCGACAACGAGCACACAGACCACAAGAAGGGCTGGGTGGCCTGAGCCGACATGCAACGGTTTCCAGGATAAACGAATGAAAAAGAGCAAGGCGCACAGATGCTCCTGCTTCTGTGAGAAACGTATGATGTTCTGCAAACATGCACACACACGTGGGCACACATGGGCTACACACACAGATCTATGCCTGAGCACACGGAGGTGGATATTCTTTTTGAAAATGGACACAGAAGCAGACAACCCCACTTAGCTCTGCGAAGGCGGGTCTGGTGCCCTGAAGAGCTGAGCTGGAGGAGACTTACTTTCATCACGCACTTTTCTGAGGGGTTTCGTTTCATCATTGGCAGACGTTGATTTTTTCAGTTAGAAACAGATGAGTGGAGAAAGAGGAATCAGTCAGGAGGGAAGGAGCTGAGAAGGGAGGCGGGACCCCTTCTTCTAATCCTGGTGCTGCCAAGGTCAGAGGGTGCTGGGACCACAGAGGCAAAGGGAACACAAACCAGTTACGGGATGGTTTTCTTCTGACGATGCACCAGTTCCTGGGAAACCCGACAGTTTGCTTTCCCAACCCAGAGAACAGCTGGGGTCCCGGATTCCCTGAGAAGCAACCCTCACAGGGCAGCTTCTTTGACCCACAGCCCAGCTGCTGTCCACCTCGCGGGCAAGGGCGGAAAGGGAGGGAAAATGCTTGAGAACCAACCGGAGAGTACATTTTTCATATTTCTGAATGAATCTAGACCTCAGGCAACTGGGCCTGCAGACTTGTATCTGCAGACCGTCACTGTGCTGACAGGAGTTGTGGGTGGCCAAGGTGGGTATGCGTGTGGTAACTATGGCCTTGTGAACATGAGAACTCAATGTCTCAGCCACGACGTCAGGCTCAGCAGGTGGGGTGACCTTGACTTGGGAGCCTGTGTTAGGAGGGCTGTAAGCAAGTCCCTAGGGTTTTCCCATGGCTGACCAGAGCGGTTTCTCAAATGCCAAGACAACATTTGGAAAACACTGACACCGGGCACTCCAAGAGAAAGAAACGCGAGGGGACCCACTGCAAGTGTGGGAAGAGGCTGTCACCACTTCACCTCCACCTCATCCTTTTCTTGTTTATGTTTGACGGTGTGCATTCAGTGGCGCAGAACAGCAAAGGGGCAGGCTTTACAAATAACCGCAAGAACACCGCGCCCTCGTCCTGCCTGTGCGCTGCAGCCCTGCCCCAAGCCCTCCATAGCTATTCACTCATTCTCTCCCCACGGCTCTGCTCGGTGCCATCACCTCCTGCTACAGACTGAACTGTATCCCCCGCCCCGCCACCAAACTCACAAGTTGAAGTCCTGACCCCAAGCAGGGCTGCACTTGGAGCAAGGAAGAAACAAAGAGGAAGTCAGGTCCTTAAGGGTGGGCCCTGATCCCACTTGGTTACTGAGACCCCAAAGGATTAGTTCTCCTCCCTCCCCTCCACGTGAGGACGCAGCCAGAAAGTGGCCATCTAGAAGCCAGGATGAGGGTCCTCTCCAGACCCCAATCACCAGGACCTCAATCTGGTACCGCTGGCCTCCAGAGCCATAAGGCAATCAGCACCTGTGGTTTAAACAACCTGTCTGGCTGTGGATGCAGCCACAGGAAATGACCACCCCCTCGGTGCCGAGAGGAGGTAGAGTTGTGGGGAGTCAGGTGTCTGGACGAGGAGGCACAGACTGGAGGCGGGGCCAGGGCTTGGATCCAGGCAGCTTGGCTGCAGAGCCCAGACCTTTAATTACATATGTTGGATCATGCCTTAAAAAAAAAAAAACAATTGTAATATGTTTGAAAGTCTGGAAACTGCCAGATTAGAAATCAGGGTGAGGGTGCATGGTAAATGGGACGAGAGCCCCCTCGTCTCCATGTCCTAGTCCTTGGAAGCTGTGAGAGTTTACATTACTTGGCAAAAGACACTTTGCAGTTGTGATGAAGGGAAGGGTGCTGAGAGGAGGAGGTGACCCTGGAGCATCCAGGGGGCCTACGTGCAGTCCCAGTGTCTTTGCAAGAAGGAGGAGGTCACAGAGAAGATGTTGGGCTCCCAGCCTTGAAGATGAAGATGGGCTGGGGCGGGGCACAAGCCATGGGACGTGGTGGCTCCAGATGGTGGAAAAGCCAAAGGATGGATTTGATTCTAGAGCCTTCGGAAGGAATATGTCTGCCAGTCATCTTAGAGTTCTGATCTCAGATGATGAATCTGTGTTGTTTCAAGGCATCGAGTTTGTGGTAATTTTTGACAAGAGCAGCAGGCACCTACACAGAGGGAAAAAAACCTGCAGCTGTGAGGGGGTAAATCATCAAAGGAGATGACATGGCTGGGGAGGAGGTGGAAATGATGTTGTGTGACGTCTGACCTCAGTCCCAAGAGTCCCCGCTGTCCCCATGCTCACCCTCTGGATGCCGGGAGGATGCCCAACCTGTCCATGGAGGACAAGGCCATGTAAAGCAGAGAGGAGCCATGTCAGCTGCACCCATAGTTGGCACCAACCGCTAGCACGTAAGAGAAACGGTCTTAGACCATGCAGCCCCCACAAGCCACCTGACAACTACAGCCACGTGAGCAGTCCCGCATGAGGCCACAGCAGTGCTGCCCAGCTGAGGGCATGTAATTTGTCAACGGCGGTCAGACCCACCCCTTCTGGAGCAGAGGTGGGTTAACCTCACGGTTGTCTTCCGCCTGGTCTCCTCTCGTTCCATTAACACCTCCTACCAGTTTCCATGACAGCAGTGGAGTTCAACCTGTTAGTCCTCATGAGAAGCCTCTGAGCTAGTTAATCTTGTCATCCCCACTTTACGGATGAGGAAAAGGGGTCCCCGAGAGATTGACGGCCCTGCCGTAAGACTCTCCACAGGACTCCCTGGTGGTCCGGTGGCAAAGTCTCCACGCTCTCAATGCGGGGGCCTAGGCTTGATCCCTGGTCAGGGAACTGGATCCCACATGCCACAACTAAAACCCAGAGCAGCCAAATAAATTAATCTTTTTTAAAAAGGAGCCAACTTAGGGGGAAAAAAAGATCACTCAGTGGGTGAATTGTGGGGAGTGAGATTCAAACCTGGTTTTATCTGACACAAGAGCTACGGTGGCTTTTGCTAGCCTGCTCCACTCACTCATTCATTCAAGATAAATTAACTGAGAGCCTTTCTGTCCAACTCCTGGGATAGACAAGTCTGGGAAAATGAACAAAAGAGATAGGGACACTTTGTGGATAGCTATTCAAACAAAGAATCACCAAGCACAGAATTCCCTGGTGGTCGAGTGGATTAAGACTCAGCACTTTCACTGCCTTGGGTCTGGGGTTCAATCCCTGGTCAGGTAACTAAGATCTTGGAAGCTGCACCGGGCAGCCAAAAAAAAAAAAAAAATCAACCATGATGGTTACTGGGCTCTGTGCTTACTTTGTGAAGAATTTAGGGGATGATGTGAAAGTGGTCACTTGTTCCAAGTGTCAGTTAGGATTGTGAGTGAAAGGTCATTTAGCCTAAGGTCTCCTTTTCATGTAAGGAGTCTGGAGACAAGGTTGAGGTTGGTGCAGCGCCCATGTGGCTTTGTCTGTAGTCAGTGGTGCTGTCCTTGCTGTGTGCCACCCCCCTGCTGTGGGCTTTGGGACTATGGGCAAGGAAGGGCTGGGCTTCAGTTGGGCTGGTTCGGGGTCACATGCCCACGTGTCCCACTCTCCCCACCAATCCCTGTGGCTGGAGAGATGGTGTGTCACTGATGGCCCAGCTGGGTCGTGGGCTCCCATGTGGACACAGGATGGGTCTGCTGTCAGACAACGGGGGAGGCCAGAAGAGGAGGCAGAAGGACAGAATGTATTTCCCAAGTGGCTGCAACACCTCCCAGACCACAGGCTCTTCTCACGGTATGATTTTACCCCTCCGCCCCAAAGCAGTAGGGTATGGGTCTCCTTCCCAGAATGGAATGGGCTTGTGACCATGGCCAGAGTGATTCCACATGACACCGGACATTTGGTCCTAAATGGTGACGTACCTTCCACCCACTTCTCTCGGGATGCTTCCTCTTGGCAGCCAGCCACCACAGAGGAGTCATATTTAGGTGTCTGAGCCAAGGTTCCACCAGATCTGTAAGTGCAGGACTTTCAGCTGACCTCAGTCCCCACCATGGAACCACTGTCAGGCTTTGATCTGCCCCAGTTGCGTCCACATGGAGCAGAGGTGATCTGTCCCCCCAAGCCCTGCTCAAACTGCAGTTGTGTCACCATCACGTGGGCTTCCCTGGTGGCTCAGATGGTAAAGAATCTGCCTGCAATGCAGAGGACCCGGGTTCGATCCTAGGTCGGGAAGATCCCCTGGAGAAGGGAATGGCTACCCACTCCAGTATTCTTGCCTGGAGAATTCCACGGACAGAGAGAAGCCTGGTGGGCTCCAGTCCACGGGGTCAAAGAGTCAGACACCACTGAGCAACTAACACTTTCACTTTCACCATGGTACATGATTTTACATAATGCATGATTAATACTGAGGTTTGGGGTGGTTTGTTAGAAAGTGGCAGATAACTAGAGTAAGAGGTAACGAGCATAAGCGGTGAGAATGGGCATTGTTCAATCAGATCCTTTCTTCTTGGGGTTGGGGTGGTGAGAGGTGAGAGAGTAAGAGACGGTCCGAGACAGCGGGAGAGGGAGAGAGACACCTGACTTGCCGGCACCAGAGGTCGCAGAATGGGAAGCTGTCTGTTTCTTGCCAACATAAGAGAACCTAACCCAACCATCTGGTCACATGCTAGCTGAATCCGAAGAGACCCAGTGAGAGGCCTGCCGGGGCCGATGGGGACCGAGCAACTGACTCAGGAGGCGAACTCAGAACAGCCCCCTCCCCACCCTCCCCAGCCTGCTCTCCGGCCAGCTGGAACCGCAGCGCTGTGCCCGGCGCTCAGGCCCGCCCACATTCCCGAGCCAGCACTGACCTTGGGCAGAACCTTTGGGCTCAGCCCTTGCTGCCCAGATAGGACCTGCACCTCTTACCTGGCCTGCTCCCGGGGACTCTGTTTGGGCTTTCAGATTTAAATGCTTAATGACTGGATGTCACCTTGCTAAACTCTTCTCATATCTAGTGATTTTCCTGTAGACTCTAGTTTTTAATGCAGTCATGTCACCCGAGAGGCAATGATGGTTTTTTTCCTCCCTTTCCAACACTGACAAACAATACTTTCCCTATTTTCCAGTACAGCGTTACAGAGAAGCAGAGCGAGAGAGTCACCCTTGCCTTGTTTCTGACTATAAAGGCATTGTTTCAAATGTGTACCTTAAGAATTATATTTACTATAGAAGTTTTGGTAGATAGGCTTAAGATATTAAGAAACTCTAACTGGACATGGAACAACTGACTGGTGCAAAATTGGGAAAAGGGTGCCTCAACGCTGTAAACTGTCCCCTTGTTTATTTAACTCAGGCTTCCCTGGTGGCTCAGATGGTAAAGAATCTGCCTTCAATGCAGGAAATCCAGGTTCGATCCCTGGGTCAGGAAGATCCCCTGGAGAAGGGAATGTCTACCCACTCCAGTATACTTGTCTGGAGAATTCCACAGACAGAGGAACCTGGCGGCCTACAGGCCATGGGGTTGCAGAGTCGGACATGACTGAGCAACTAACACTTTCACTTTCTTTCCCTTTATTTAACTTATATGCAGAGTATATCATGCAAAATGGCAGGCTAGATGAATCACAAGCTGGAATCAAGACTGCTGAGAGAAATATCAACAACCTCAGATATACAAACGATACCACCCTAGTGGCAGAAAGTGAAGAGGAACTAAAGAACCTCTTGATGAGGGTGAAAGAGGAGAGTGAAAAAGTTGGCTTGAAACTCAACATTCAAAAAATGAAGATCATGGCATCCAGTCCTATCACTTCATGGCAAATAGATGGGGAAAAAGTGGAAGCAGGGACAGATTTTATTTTGGGGAGTCCTATCTACCAAAATCTACCAAAATAACTGTGGGCAGTGATTGTTGCCATGAAATTAAAAGATGCTTGCTCCTTGGAAGAAAAGTTATGACAAATCTAAACAGCATATTAAAAAGCAGAGACATCACTTTGCCCACAAAGGTCTATGTAGTCAAAGCTATGGTTTTTCCAGTAGTCATGTATGGATGTGAGAGTTGGACCATAAAGAAGGCTGAGCACCAAAGAATTGATGTTTTCGAACTGTGGTGCTGGAGAAGAGTCTTGAGAGTCCCTTGACAGCAAGGAGATCAAATCAATCAATCCTCGAGAAAATCAACCTTGAATATTCACTGGAAGGACTGATGCTGAAGCTGAAACTCTAATACATTGGACACCTAATGTGAAGAATCGACTCATTGGAAAAGATCCTGATGCTGGGAAAGAATGAGGGGCAAAAGGAGAAAAATGCAGAGGGGGAGATGGTTAGATAGCATCCCTAACTGAATGGACATGAGTTTAAGCAAACTCTGGGAGACAGTGAAGGACAGGGAAGTCTGGCATGCTGCAATCCATGGGGTCACCAAGAGTTGGACAAGACTTAGAGACTGAACAATAACAACAATTTTGTTCTTAATCTTTCAAGACTTTTTTTTGTAATAAAGAAATGTTGAGTTTTAGCTATTGCTCTTTTAGCATCTGTGTGAATGATCAAGTGGTTTTTCTTCTTTAATCTGTTAATGTAGTGAATGACATTTACAGATTTTTCTAATGTTATCAATACACCACTTCTGTATTCTTAGCATAAATTAACATTTGTCATGATATGTTATGTAACATATCATGACATACATATAGAAAAGATTGGACTTGCTAATATTGTGTGTAGGATTTTTGTGTCTTTTTTTATGGGTGATTTTAACCTATAGCTTTCTGTTCTCAGACTATTTTTGTCAGGTTTTGGCATCAACATTACACCGGCCCTACAGAATGAGTTTGGAAATATTCCTTCTTTGTGTATTCCTTGGAAGAGTTCATGTGAGACCAGAATGATAGACTTTAAATGTTTGGAAGAACTCATGAGACCAGAATGATAGACTTTAAATGTTTGGAAGAACTCGTGAGTAAAACTCTTTCATTGTGTGTGCGTGCTCAGTGGTATCTGACTCTTTGGGACCCCATGGACTGCAGCCCACCAGGCTCCTCGGTCCATGGGATTTCTCAGGCAAGAACACTGGAGCAGATTGCCATTTCCTTCTCCAGGGGATGTGTCTGACTCAGGGATCGAATCCTCATCTCCTACACTGGCAGTCAGATTCTTTACCACAGAGTCACCTGGGAAGCCCCAGCCTCACTCAGTTTACCTTAAAAATTGAGGGTCACCAAAGATTAGTGGTCCTCAATAGGGGCAGCGCTGCCCCCCAAATGAATTCCCCCAACCTCTCCTCTTTGCAATGTCCCACCAGACCTTATGTAAATGATAAGCCCTCTTGTAATTTACAGGTCTAGAACTAGCTCTGTCTTCTGTTTGTCTGTCCTTGGCCGCACCAGCATGTTGTTGTTTAGTGGCTGAGTCGTGTCCGACTCTTTGTTATCCCATGAACTGTATAACATGCTGGGTTTCTCTGCCTATCACTAACTCCCTGAGTTTCCTCAAGACCATGTCCATTGAGCCAGTGATGCCATCCAACAACCTCATCCTCTGTCAACCCCTTCTCCTCTTGCTCTCAATTTTTCCTAGCATCAGGGTCTTTTCCAATGAGTCATGAGCCAGCATAGACACTGGATGTTCTGGGAAAGAAGCTGTCATGTGGTCAAGGGCAGATGGTCACTTCTTCTCTTCAGAGCTTGACTATGAGTTGCTCACCATTTTGGAAAATCCCATCACCAGTGGTGATGCCTTCATGGTGTTGAGCCCTCATGTGACACACATGAACCCCTTCACTGTGTCATCCACCATGCTCAACCTGTACGTTTTGAAATCTACACTGTTTTATATTAAATGACATTTCCTTCATGTTACAGTTAGGGCATTATGTTGTTGTGCTTTTACTTCCCAATTAGTGTGTAGGTAGGCTATTATTTCTATGAATTTCATTTGAGATGAAGAAGAGCATTATAGAATATTTACTGTATTCTGTGTGTGTGTCAATTGCTCTGTCGTGTCCAACTCCATGGACTGTAGCCCACCAGGCTCCTCTGTTGATGCAATTCTCCAGGCAAAAATACTGCAGTGGGCAGCCATTCCCTTCTTCAGGGGATCTTCCTGACCTAGGGATTGAACCTGGGTCTCCTGCGTTGCAGGCAGATTACCCTCTGAGCCACTTTACCACCTGAGCAACCAGGAAAGCCCTGTTGTATTCTTTAAAAGGTGTTAATTAAGGCTGATATAGGCCTGGAAACCACTGAGCAACATCGTTTCTTCAGATCCCTTCCAGATTTAAAATAATTAATCCTGACCTCAGAAAACTTTTCCCATAGTCCTAATAAAACCCTATACACGGTGCCTTTTAAACAGTCCCAAAGCATCATTGCCCCACCGTGGCCCAAGTGCGGGCAGAGGCTGATCTCAATGAGCTGGCCCTGTGGACTCTTAAGAGGCTGCCTCCTGACCTAGTAGAAAAACCACCTCAGCATGTAATACAACACTTGCCTAATTTCCTTTTCACCTCAAAAAAAGAGAGAAAAGCTGATACCCCAAACTAAAAATCTTTCTTATGCCACCTCTTTGCATTTTGACAAGTTCAGTGCTTACCTAAAACGTTTTACTGAAGGGAAAAAAATAAATGGAGCTCTGAGGAAGCCTCAGTAACAAATTTTGGTGTGTTTGAGTGAGTTCACGCCACATGACATTCCCTCCTGTTAATTGTTCCTCCCGGGCTTATCTTCCCTCATCTCTTCTCTAACTTATTATATTTTAACGGCAGCTAGTGGAACGGCTGGGTTCCTCCTTCCCCATCTGCGTGGAACAGAATGTTCAAGACGTTGGAATCACGGATGCTGCTCGGAACCAGCAGATGTGCCAGGGAGCGAAAGACGGCAGAAATAAAGAGAAAGGGAGAAAGCAGAACCGAGCAAAGCCAGGCAGGGAACAGACTGCAGCAAGAGACGCTCTGCTACGAACAGTGCCCCCTAAACAGTCATATCTCCTCACATCTCAGAATACACCCTTACCTGCAGAGAACAGGACTTTCCCAGGTATATGGTTAGGGTATCAGGGCTTCCCTCAAAGTTCAGCTGGTAAAGAATCCACCTGCAATGTGGGAGACCTGGGTTCGATCCCTGGGTTGGGAAAATTCCCCAGAGAAGGGAAAGGTTACCCACTCTAGTATTCTGGCCTGGAGAATTCCACGGACTAAGTCCATGGGGTCACAAGGAGTCGGACACAACTGAGCGACTTTCACTTTCATGAGGAGGTCACCTAGGACTAGGGTGATGAGCCACCAGAAGAGGCAGGAAGGACCCTCCCCTGAGTCTTTAGCGGGAGCCCAGCCCTGCCTGCAACATGATTTAGGACTTTCGGCTTCCAGAACAGTGAGAGAATAAATTTCTATTGTCTTAAGCCCTCCAGCCTGTGGTAGTTTGTTATGGCAGCCCCACGGCTTATGGAGGAAAACTGAGAAGCTAAGTGTTAGGGACCAGATGTTCGTGTCCTGCCCAAAATTCCTATGGTGAAGCTCTATGCATAATGTGATGGTATTAGGAGGTAGAACCTTTGGGAGGTGATTAGGATTAAAAGAAACCTAAAGGATAGAGCCCCCATTAATGGAATGAGGGCCCTTCTAGGGGGCTGAGAGCCATAGCTCTGCTCTGCCCTCTGCCATCTGAGGATACAATCAGAAGTCGGTAGTCCATACCCAAAAGAGGACTGTCACCAGAGTCTGACCTTGCTGCACCCTGAGCTCAGATTTCTAGTCTCCAGAGCTGTGAGAAAACATGTCTGCTGTTTATAAGCCCCACCCCCTAGTTTGTGGCATTTCATTACAGCATCCTGAGCTAAGACGGTATGTGTGCTGGTCCCCACACCTTCCACATAACCCCCATCCACTCCATTCTGTCGTCAGTTGCAAAACTGATTTTAAGATGTTTTGATGTGGACCATTTTTAAAGTCTTTATTGAACTTGTTATGATATTCCCTCTGTTTTATGTTTGTTTTTTGGCCTTGAGGCATGTAGGATCTTAGCTCCCTGACCAGGGATCAAACCCATGCCTCCTGCATTAGAAAAGGAAGTCTTAGCCACTGGACCACTAGGGAAGTCCCTGCAAAACTGATTTTAAATTCAGTGTTGTGTCAGATGAAGGAAGGACCTGTCCATTTCCTGCCTTGACAATAGCAGGGTGGTTTATATTTTCTGAGCCCTGGGTATTATTTTAGCCCCAACTGAACAAGCCACTTCCTCTTACCCTCTGAAGATTCTGGCATTTACTATGATCCTGACACTACTCAGGTGGAAAATATGAGAGTGGTCAATCACTATTCTATATATAATATTGCTGCTGCTGCTGCTAAGTTGCCTCAGTTGTGTCCGACTCTGTGTGACCCCATAGACAGCAGCCCACCAGGCTCCTCCATCCCTGGGATTCTCCAGGTAAGAATACTGAGTTATTTGTATTAATAGGTAGAATGTGTATATTCTATTTATTCATATACTGTTCTCAAAAAAATTATATTTTGTTGACACCATTAGTTGTAAGACACACCATTATGTTGTATACGACTAAGCATAAAAACTACTGTCAATTAAACATGTCATTACTTGTAAAAACATTCAACATGTGAATCTTAGACTCAATGAAATTTAGCTTTACCACCACTTCTATTTTATGGGTAAGAAAACTGAGGCTGAGATCACACAGGGTAGAGCTCACATTAAAGGTAGAGCCCACATAAAACCGTATGGAAGCTTGCTCCAGGGCCTGTGATCTTATTCACTGCACACACTGCCTCTCTCATTAGGGATACTGCTTCTGAGTGTCTCAGGCCAAGACTACTGTTCATTACCCTATACCCAATCTCCTGTTCTTTATTTAGTAATATGACCCTTGAGTTTCAGTGGGCATATAGTTGCTGGCTAGAAACTACATTTCCCATCATCCCTTACAGCTAGATGTGGTCATGTGACTAAATTCTGGCAAATGTGATGTAAGCAAAAGAATGGGTAAGAGTTCTGGGCCAGTCCTTAAAAGGAGGAAAGGGCATCCTTCATTCCCTCTTATCTTGTTGCCCTAGCTGGAATGTAGACATGCTGGCAGGAGCTGGAACAGCTCTTTTAGGTCTGAAGATGGAGGCCACATATTGGGATTGGCAGAGCAACGTGATCTTATATGTATAAGAGAAGCTAGAACTGCCACATGGGCCTGAATTATTTAATCTTGGGCAACTGTGAGAGAAAGAAAGTCCTCTCTTATTTAAACCACTGTTATTTTGACCTTTATTACAGTAGCCAAGATGTAATCCTAATTAAAACATACTATTACATGCCAGATACTGCCCCAGAGGCTCAGTCCTTTCCCTCCAAGAGCGCAGGTTCTTTAAGTGAGAATGTACAGAAAACACCCAATGCAATACTGAGCACACACACTGATATGGGTAACTCAAGCATTAGCTGCCTATCTTTTTTAAAAAAATAAAACTTAAAAAAATATTTATTTGGTTGGTTGTGCTGGGTCTTCCCAGGTGGCACTAGTGGTAAAGAACCTGCCTGCCAATGCAGGAGACATAAGAAACACCGGTTCAGTCCCTGGATCAGGAAGATCCCCTGGAGGAGGGCATGGCAACCCACTCCAGGATTCTTGCTTGGAGAATTCCATGGACAGAGGGGCCTAGAAGGCTACAGTCCGTGGAAAAGAGCTGGCAAAGAGCCGGGCACGACTGCAGTGACTCAGCACACACAAGCAGGGTCTTAGTTGTTGCAGCACATGGAGTCTGTTAGTTGCAGCATCTGGGATCTAGTTCCCTTACTGGGGATCAAACCTGGGCTCCCTGTATTGGGAGCTGGGAGTCTTAGCCACTGGACCACCAGGGAGGTCCCTCTTGCATATCTTGACATTCTCCTATTTTCTGCGAATCCTACCCATGCATGGTAGGACAGTGTGAATGTTGTTTTTCTGGGTTCCTTTTCCCAACTCTCCATCATCTATGCCTTAACAAATAAAACACTTTCCTGATTGGTAGAGCAACTCACAAGTAAGTTGTGGACCTGCCTTTATATGCTAGAATGGCTCACCCTCTAGATAATAGCCCCATCCCCCTTCTCCTTGCTGGGGTCCTGACCAAGCTGACCGTCCCTGTCCCCATTCTTCACCGGGCCAGGACATGACTCTTGCTCCAGCCTAACCAGCCAGAGTTTTCCATCCCTCTGGCCACAATGATTGGCTAAAGATGAGACTCACCCACACTGAATCAATCATCTTTACTAAGAAATGATATGTGGATGTTGAGAGAATGAAGAGCTATCTCCTCAACTATCATTATTTATTTGTTTGCTTGGCTGCACCGGGCATTAGCTGTGGCATGGGGGATCTTTGATTTTTGCTGTCGTGGCATGCAGGGTCTAGTTCCCTGACCAGGGGTCAAACCCAGGCCTCCTGCATTGGGAGGGTGGAGTCTTAGCTACTGGACCACCAGGGAAGTCCCCTGTCAACATTACATTTTAGGAGAGTATGTGGGATGGGACATATGGAGATGTGGCTGACTTTGAAGTACACAGCCTGACATAGGAATCTAGAGCTACCGTCACCCCGTTAAACAGATGAGGTTATCCACAGAGGAAAGCAGAGGAGACACTCCACTGAGCCCTGGATACCGCTGTCTCTGAAGCTAAGGACAACTGTAGATTCTGTTTGCCATGTAGTGAACCAAGAAATATTATTCTTAGTTTAGAGATTTGGGTTGAAAATCTGTTATTTGCAGGGAAGAGTCCTGCGTAACACACAAGCTCAACAACTTGCTCAGGAAAGACAAGACTGCAGCAGTTAGCAGCATGAAGCACTAGCTGGTGCCCTGAAGTGACAAGTTCTCCTCTGCTCTTGGCTAACCAGAACCCTGAGGCCAGCATCTCCACTATGATCTGCCACTTTTGAAGGCAAGAATTGGCAACAGTTTTTCATGTGTGTGGCTTGATTGTAAGCAGCTGAAACATTCCCTTCTCCCATGAGGACAATGCAGGGCAGCATTTGGGAAGCATTACAAAAAGTGACCCAGATCAAGGCGAGAGGTGGCACCAGGAAGAGCGACCCTGTGGCCTGAAACGTTCCTGCAGGCTGGGTGCCCAAGGGAGAAGCTGGGCCTTGGAATGAAATAACAGCCATTGTCCCGAGCATCTCCTGTGTGCCAAACGTCTGCGTCTGCACACCTCACCACTCAACTTCACAGCAACCTTGCAGGAGACATCTCGTCTCCACGCCACAAAGGAGGGACTGACACGGAGAGGAGCCCTGCGACTCGCCCAAGGGCCACACCAGGAGGCTGTGAAGGCTGCGTGGTTTTCTGACTGCATAGCCTGAATCCTTTTGTGCCAAGCTAGTGGCTTGGGAGGAAGGTGGGGTGGGGGAGGGTGTTCCAGGTGAAGTGACAATGCGCGGAAAGTGGGGAGGGACGTGTGAGATGTCTGGTGTGGCCAGGGCACGGAGGGTGGGTCGTGTCATGCAAGTGGATGCCGACAGGGTGGGCTTGCTGGTGCTCAGAGAGGCAAGGCCTGGCGTCCTGCCAAGGCCGTGCTTCTGGTGGCCTCTGCAAATTGAGGCCTGGCCATTCTGAGCGAGACTTGGGCTGCTGGTTGGTGGCTGTGCACTGGCTCCTGCTCTCCAGCCTCCCCGTCTAGGGTTCGGTGGAGCAGGCAGAATTGACTCACACCCTGGTCCTGCCTGGTGCGCAGCCCACTGGTCAATCCCGAATGTGCCATGCCTAGGGGACAGCAGTCAGGAGTTGGGAGGGGAGGCGGCCCTGGAACAAGCACTCCCTTTCCAGGAAGGACCCTGTGGTTTGGGGTTTCTCTGGACACGTGGGCTGGTCCCACTGCCTGTGTCAGAGGTCTGAGTTCAGGGCTGACTGTGCCTCCAATGGGCCACGTGGCTGGGCAAGTCCTCTTCCCTCTGACTTTCTGTGGCTTTGAGTGTAAAATGGAGCAAGCGGATCCCAGAAGCACCCCTCCCCTGCGCCCAAGTGGCCTCCCGCATCCCAGTACTGTGCCTCTCCTCTCTGTCTGGTCATCTGCTGTCTGTCTTTCCTCTCTGTTCTGTAAAAGAGACCCTGTCCTTCCAGCACCCCCCTCCCGCAACCCCTCTGTTGCTTGCCACCCCCCAGCCCTGGCTGAAAGTGACAGGGCTGGGCCTAACACCCTACCCGTGAGCCTGCCCCACACAACCGCCAACTTTCCAAAGTGGACCGGTGCCCCGGCTCAAAGAGCCTGCGGTACCAAGTGCTTCTTGTGGTGGCCCAGAACCCACACAGCACCCAGAGCTGGCAGCAAGATCTGAGGTGGGGGAGGGCCCTGGGGGGAAGGGGTGGCCAAGAAGCACCCTTGCTGTCTGAGTGGTGCTTTCCAGAAACGGGGTGTGGCCGCCAGTGTCAGAGCTGGTGGGAAAGGCAAGGCAGGATGTGATTACTGTTGGCAGTGGGTGTGACGGCCCCTAGCTCCAGCCCATTGTTAGCGAGGGCACAGGCAGCACCCCCTGCCCAGCCCTGCACCCTGTCAATCCCCGCTCTTCCCGTTGTGTGCACAAGTCAGCAGAGCCAGGCGCTTAAGAATAGCATCCTCCCCGAGATGCGGGCATGAGACAGAACTCCAGGAAGGGAGACAGCGTCTGTGCTCTCGCCTGGAGCACGTGGCTCCCGTCTGTGCCTGGCGCTGGCGGCCGCTCTCCGTGCCTTCTGTTCCTCGGGAGGGGAAAGCCCGAGCAGTAAGCTCCTAGTCTGAAGTCGGTGCCTTGACTCACCGGGGCTGGTGTGTGCATGCTGGGCACCACGTATGCACATCTGGGGCCCTGCTGCACGCTGCCCTGAAGAACTGTGCCCACTTCCTCACCAGCAGGTAGCCCTGGCATGAGGCTGGAGGGAGGGAGGAAGAATGGGGTCGGCACTGATCTCCCACCCTCCTCTCTTCAAGGTCACCACAGGCTGGCTGGGTCACTGACCCACCAGATTGTACTTCCTGCCATATGTTTTCTTTGGCAGCACTGTTGATTATAGTAAAGAAAGAGAAAAATAGAAAAAAACAAGGAAGGAGTTGAAATGTCCAAAAGTAGAAGTCAGTTACACTAATTATGGCAAAGGCACCCAAGAATACGATGTGGTTTCTAAGAAGTGCTTTTTCGAAACCTCCATTATTACCATTCCTTACATGCAATACACTATTTCATAGCCCCCTTTTCAGGGGAGAAAGAGAAAGAAGAAAATAGCTGGCATGTTTCCTTTGACATTGATTCTAAAACACATCTTTATCTCAGAAATATCAAAATGTGGGAAAATATGCAATATGGTAAAAATGTAATGATTTGGAGAAGATGCTCTCCATGTATTTTTAAGTTTAAAAAAAGTGGGTTAAAAAAGATCATGCTTGGAATTAAGGAAAGTTAGCATGTATATATGCATGTAAGCTGTACTCATTCAACAGCAGAATCTATGAAAAACACATGCCTAGAGAATAGACTGGCATGGAGTGAAGTAAGTCAGAAAGAGAGCAGCATATATCGTGTACTAGCGCATATGTACGGAGAAGGCAATGGCACGCCACTCCAGTACTCTTGCCTAGAAAATCCCATGGACGGAGGAGCCTGGTAGGCTGCAGTCCGTGGGGTCGCTAAGGATCGGACACGACTGAGCGACTTCACTATCCACTTTCACACATTGGAGAAGGAAATGGCAACCCACTCCAGTGTTCTTGCCTGGAGAATCCCAGGGACGGGGGAGCCTGGTGGGCTTCCATCTATGGGGTCACACAGAGTCGGACACGACTGAAGTGACTTAGCAGCAGCAGCAGCACATATGTATGGAATCTAGAAAGATGTTACTGATGAAGCTACGTGCAGGGGAGCAATGGAGACACAGACACGAGAACAGACTCGTGGACACAGTGCGGGAAGGACAGGGATGAACGGACACTATCATACGTAAACAGCAGCCAGCGGGGATTTGCTGTATGACTCAGGGAACTCAAACTGGGGCTGTGTGACAACCTAGAGGGGTGGGAAGGGGTGGGAGGAGGGAGGGAGGTTCAAGAGGGAGGGGACCTACCTATACCTGTGGCTGATTCATGTTGATGTATGGTAGAAACCAACATAATATTGTAAAACAATTATCCTTCAAATAAAAACAATTTTTAAAAGAGAAAACAGACTGGTATGGCAGAAATCAACACAACATTGTAAAACAATTATCCTCCAATTTAAAAATTTTTGAAAATTAAAAAGAAAATAGACTGAAAATCAACTATATTTTAATAAAAGTTTTTTAAAAAAGAAGAGAGACTGAACAGCGGCCTAACCACAGGCCAGCAGTGTGTACCTCCAGAGCCTGGGGTCACGAGGGCTTTTGGTTTTCTTTCTTCGAAATTTTTGTGTTTTGCCACTTTCCGATTTTATATTCAGACAATTGAAAAAAACACTAGCTACCCCTTGTGATCTCCTTTCCATGTGTCCACTCTTACCTATGCTGAACGCTTTATTATAATAACCTCATTCGGGTCTCAGAACCACCCACTGTGGTGACAGTACTTGCTATTGCCATTTTGCAGATTAGAAAACCGAGGCTCAGGCAGATTGACTAATTTTCCCAAGGGCACACAGCTCTTAAGTGGCAGAGCCAGTATTCAAACCCTGGTCAATGTGATTCCAGAACGGAGGCCCTTAACCATTATGTGATCGGCTTGAACCTCGCCAAGAGCCCTGCTTCTTCACACAAGACGGCACCTGGGAACAGGAAGGATGCAGAGATGGGGACCACAGAGGGAGTCCCCACATTGCCTGGAAGATGAACGCTGGAGTCAAGGACCAATCTCTTTGGTCTGAGCCAACAGTGTGCCCTGTGACATGAAACCACCAGGACTTGGCTGACAGCCTCTCTTGGAGGTGTTGTTGGCTGAGGAAGAACAAAGGACATGGATATTCCCACAGTGCCATGCTGGGACGCTCTGGCAAGCCCCCCTGCCCCCTCCTGTGGTTTCTCCTTGTTCTGCTGAAAGGAGTTCTTCAGCTTCCTCCAGAGATAAACATTCCTAACACCACTTTTTCTCAGCTAGGCGGCCATGGGAGCAGCTGGGAGACCTCCAAGCGCGGAGGAGTGTGTGTGTTTTCTGGAACTCTGCTGACAATCTTTTCTTCGGAACTCACTCCAAACAAACAAAAAGGCCACTGAGGAGCCTGGCAGCTGAGAACCCGGGGAGGCTCTGGGGAGCAAAGTGGGGTCAGCAAAGGCTAGTGTTATTGCTACCGGGCATCACCGCTCTGCATGTCCATGGCAACAACTCAGGGTAGGCGTGGGTGGCGGTGGTGGGCAGGACTGTCCCCTCATCCAGATGAGGAAAGCAGAGGCTCAGAGAGGTGATGAGACAGTCCCACGACCAGAACTTCGCCTGAGCTCAGAATATGCTTTCCCAACTCTTGTCAGCCTTCCTTGGGTCTTAGGCTAATCTGGGAATATGGTGAAAGTCATGGTCCTCTGCTTTTTTTAAAAAAAAAAGGTATTTACAAGTCAATGTCCTGTATAATTCAGGGGGATCATTCTCCTCAAGAGCCTTAGATCAGAATCCCAATCAACAGTCCACACCAATGCACCCCCACACTCCATCTCCAAGCCAGGCCTGGGGCTCTAGGTGAAGTGGGGAGGGACAGTGGTTTCCACTTCCCGCCCCAGCCTTGAAAGGCGGAAGGATCAGAACTGTGTTTCCTCTGTAAAGTCCTGTGTGATTAGGACTGGCACCCCATGTATGGTGCGAGAGCCAGAGCTTCCCCCTATTTCTGGCTATAAGAACTCTCCTCTCCCCAACACCCAACCCTCCCTCTGCTGAGAAGTGGGGGCCACACGGAGGTGGAAGGGCCCCTCTGCCTACTCTCTGAACACCTTCTCTACACAACAGGCGCTCCACACCCATGAAAAAGCAAGCAGACCTTCATTGTTTGCCTGTAGTCATCCCCCTCCCGGAGTTCTCAATTACACAGTACAGGAAACTAAAATGTTTCCTACAGTCACTGATTTGGGGTTTTGATTTTTGGTTTTGTTTTGACAGCTAGTAGATGTGAATTCTTTAGTGCAGAAACTTTTCAGCACAATATATATGCATTTAAAAATTTATGAGTTAAACACATGCAACTTTGTTCTCATCTTTTATGTAAAATCATAAGAGCCACATTAACAGGGAAACTTTTTTCTGGCGGGGTGGGGGGCGGTTACACTGTGAGTCTTGTGAGATTGATCAGGGATGGAACACGGGTGAGCCCTAATCACTGGACTGCCAGGGAATTCCCTCAACATGGAAATTTAAAAGTGCTGAGTAAAAGATGAAATGATATTTTTTAACGTCCTGCTATTGTGTCAGCTTCCATCATCACTAAGACGACACCTCAAGGCAGAAAGATGCCTTTAGGTGAGGATTTTTGCTAATGGTCCTGCGTTTTTTAATATGTGCTTCCAATACACTTCCTGACTTGGATTCTGGGACTGTCTTTGAGGTCTGACTGGATGACCATCTTTGTCTCCTATGTGGATGGATCTGATGAAGACTTGGGCAGAAACCGGACAGTTGCCTCTCCTGCTTTCTCGCTCTTACTTGTGTTCCAGTTTTGTGGCATTTGCCTCAGTCCTCATGTTCTGTGCAAGAACCTTTCTAAAGCATGTGTTTAACTTAGTCAGGACTAGATGAGGTGGTATATAGCCTAC